>NC_077237.1:16219022-16843522 GCF_947179165.1 Solanum dulcamara | reverse complement strand
CCAATACTTCTTCGACCGACCTCTATTTCTCCTCTAATCCACCATAGCCAACCTCTCAAACCTTCTCGGGCATATATTTGTGTATTTCCTCTACACATAGCCGAATCATTTTAGTCTCGCCTTCCTCATCTTATCTACCACAAATGGCACTCTCACATTGTCTCAAAAATTTTTCATTCATTATTTAATTCCTTTCAGTGTTCACACATCCATCTCAACATTTTCATTTTCGCTACTATTATTTTCTAGACGTGTGAGTTCTTGACCAGACAACACTTTGGACCCATACGACATAAATATCTAACAACCACTCTATAAAGTTTACTGTAAGTTTTGGTGGAACATTCTTATCGACAAGATACCGAATGCGACCTTCCATCTTATTCACCCCGCTCCAATACGATGTGAAACATTATCGTTAATCTCCTTATTTTCTTAAATTATTGACCCAAGTTATTGAAACTTCCTCTTTTGAGGATGACTTGTGTATCAATCCTCACCTCTACATCTGCCTCGTAAGTTATGTCACTAAATTTGTATTTCAAGTAATCTATCGTAGTCCTGCTCAACCTGAATCCCTTAGACTCCGGGCCTGTATCCAAATCTCTAGCCTATCATTAACTTTGCCTCATTTTTCGTTAATCAACGATATGTCATCTGCTAAAAACATACACCATGATGTGTTCATGACACCTCACATTGTCCTGAATACTTTTCGTTCATTATTTTATCTCTTTTGATGTGTTCACACATCTATCTCAATATTCTCATTTTCGCTACTCTTATCTTCTGTCTGAACGTGTGAATTCTTGACCAAACAATACTCTGGACCCATACATCATAATTAATCTATTTAAATTTTAGATAGTTAAAATACTTATTTATATATTAATAAAGTTAGAAATTATAATTATCAGTTAAAGTCATATTTATGTGTGTATATATTTTTTTTTAAAAGTTTTGTATGTTTGAGTGTCTGAACGCAAAGCGTATTCCATTTCGGCGGCTCCTTTTTTGCTCCCAATAGGAATACCCCCTTCGCACTTCCTATAGTGACCTTTCTCCGTTGCTTCGTATTTTCCATTTCTCGCTTTATTACAACTCTTTAACCCCAATCAACACTTTACTCTCTCTCTCTCTCTCTCTCTTTCTGTTGCCCTCGTTTTCCCCCTTTTTCTTGCGAAAATCTTCAACTTGTTTGACCAAATTCACAATCTTTTTCTTCCCTTGATTAATCGAAAACCTTTTTGAGTCTTTCACCAACCCTCCCCTCCCCAGTTCATTTTTTAAGTGGAAGCTGAACTAGTCTTTTAGATCGGAGCTACTTAGTTCCTTTGTGTATGGTTTTGGAGCTGTGTTCATGGCTGACACTAGGCGTTATGGTCTTAACGCTCAATTAGGTGACACTTCTTTTATTATAGCTATTTCGGGTTTACTGCTCTTTCCTTTTATTGGGTTTTACTGGTATTCATTTCTTGAATTTTGATAGGGCTTTGGTTCATAGGAATCAATGAAGTGTAAAGACTTTAATTTTGGACTTGTACCCCCCAAAATCACTGATTTATTTACTCTCACAACAGTGAAGAGATCATAGATTGATTAGGAAATTAATTACTCTAATCAGATGCATAATGGCTTTTATTTGACCATGTTTATCTGTATTAGCATCCTGTTAGACTTCTTAGTATCTCTTATGGTTGGTGTTTCTTGTTGAATGCAGATATTGAGCAGATACTATTAGAAGCACAACATAGATGGCTACGCCCTGCTGAAATTTGTGAAATTCTTAAAAATTACCAGAATTTCCGGATTGCTCCAGAGCCTCCAAACAGGCCTCCAAGTATGATCATCTAGCTGATTCTTTTGTTAAATGTGAATGTTGTAGTTGTTCCTTCATACTGAATTTTCCACTCTACTATCTGCAAATAGTCGTACAACATGCTATTTATACCAATGTGTATGTGTGTCTGGATAAATGCTCTTATGTAACATATGCATGTCTGTGCGCATGCCTGAGGTGACATGCTCGGCTTTGCTGTGCCGTTACATACTCTTCTTCTCATGAAAGTGGGTCAACTTTTTCTTCTCTTTTTGATAAGTAAAGTGGGTCAACTGAAATGGTAATTCGGCTAGATCTGTATTTTAAGATACCTATTACGAGAGAAAGGGGGGTTTGGAGGAGTGCACTATACCCTATCCTAAAAAAGAGAAAAAGTTCTTATTGCTAGTCTTATCCTAATTTCAATTTGGTGTGATGATGCTGTTACTTTTGCCCTTTCAATCATACAATTCATTACCTGTTGTCGACCAGTAAAGCTCCTCTAGTTCTCTTCCCTTCCTTCCTCCTGTCAGATGAAGGCTATTTGTCAAAAGTATTTTTACAATAATTTGTTGACGTCTTTTTTAAGCTCCATTGACTAGCTTTCAATGTATAGTGTTTGTATGTGCTGTAAATTTTATTTCACTTATGTGTTTCCCCCTCCTTTAGTCCTCTGCTTAGATCATTTACTGCTTGTTTTATCTAATTAATTTTCTTGAGACCACCCTCAGGAGAAAAAGACATGTTCCCCTGCCATCAAGCCTATACTCAATGCCCTTCGACCTCCATGTATAGTAATTTCTTATTTATTGTTTTTAGAAATATTTTCTTTATTTTAGATTCCCTGTCAATATAACTCTCCTGGGCCTGCTCTTTGGCTTAAAGATTATTAGTTGTCTCCCTTATGAAAACATATACATAATAGTTTTGTCTCGTAGGTCTAAGTTCCATCATCTTGTGCAATCAACATTTTGTTCTATGTACTCCTTACTTTTCTTCATTATATTTGTTTCCACTGTTTCTCCACCAGCTTGTGTACGGCCTTTTATGTTTGTAGTGTGGAGAGCTTTCGAGAACATCTAGCTATTCTTGAAATTCAAGCTCTTTTTAATTTCATTTTTTGTTTTTCTAATTGGCTTTTATGGCCCTTCCAGGTGGTTCATTGTTTCTTTTTGATCGGAAGGTTTTACGGTATTTCCGCAAAGATGGCCATATTTGGAGAAAGAAAAAAGATGGAAAGACTGTGAAGGAGGCTCACGAGAGGCTCAAGGTGAAGCTGATGAGAATCTTGTGATTGTGTAGAAGCCTATTAAATTTATATATCCTTGATTTCAATGTTAGTTTGGGATTGAGGCATAATTGTTGTTGTACTCAATTTCAATGTTCCACGAGTGCGCTGCCTTCGAAAAGGCAGAATGTTGTTATAGAATCCAATATTTTAGGAATAGAATAAGCTTTATGTCCTAACCAGGTGCTGTTGGGGGATAACGGGTGCTTCATCTAAACTAGGCTGCAGAACTTGACTAACTTTGCTACTTCGATAGCATCTCTGAACGGCAGGTACCGACAACTGCTGTAACAAAGGAATACTGAAGAAGGAATACTGAAGCTAGTAGATGTATAAATATACTTTATTAGTGCATTACAAAATAGAGGAAATAGAAGTTACTATGTGCAGATTAGTGGTACAATACCACTTATTCTTCGGAGACCTTTGTTCTTGTATGAGGGAGCTGATCAGCAATTAATTTTCTTGCAGGCTGGAAGCATTGATGTGTTACACTGCTACTATGCCCATGGAGAAGAAGACGAGAATTTCCAAAGACGCAGCTATTGGATGCTCGAAGAGTAAGTTAAAAGAGTATATTATTATTTTGAGCAATCAGATTTGCTATGATAGGTGTATTGCTCTAACCTTGGAGCTAAAAGTCAATTCAGACTGTTGATTTTCGTGCTTAAGAATTATGATCAAGTAGACATCTTTTATTGACATTTACATGCTAATTGCATGTTAGGTTGGGTCGAGTTCACCTTGTTCATCTCCATAATGATAGGAATGCTATTCTGGCTCTGTAAAATTATTTGTTGTCATGCCTGATAAGTGTTACTTCTATATGATATTTGGCTTACCTTTTTGCTTTTGATATTTTGCATGATCAAGATAATTAAATGCTCTAGAATGTTGAGGGGTCATTATTCCTTTAAAAGGTTGACGAAGGATCGACTAATCTATTAAAGGGTATCTTATGCACTCTTTGCATCTAAAGCAAATAATCTTCTTGTTGTTGAATGACATGTTCTCCTTATTTAAAACTTGTTAGAGAAGGACACATTTATTATATATTATAGATCTGTCGCAAGCTCCTTCATGTACAAGTCCAAATTTTTTTCTTATATCAAACACATGAAAAATATTTTTGTTAATGGGGGGGGGGGGGTGATCAGAACTTTTTTGCTTGTTCTAATTCCATGTTGAATAGTATGAACTTCCTCTTCTAAAAGCTTAAACGGTTAGAGGGGACATTTTTATTAATTTATTTTCAATCTTGTGTATTGTCTTCACTCTTGATTCCATTCAAAATATTGAGATTTTTTTTGTCAGATAAATGGCACAGTAGAACTAGATCAATTTATACACGGATGTTTTGTGCACATTTTACTTCTTTGGATGATAATTCCCCTGTTATATGTATATTCAATATTGCCATGTTGCTCGCACTCTCCAAAAATGTTGCCGCACCAGTGTTGTATTCTCCAAAAATGCATTACTTTTGGAGCATTCAAGACATTTTTGAAAAGTCTGAGCAACATAGCAATATTGCATCTTTGGATAATAATTTCCCTGTTATATGGACTAAGTTGAGGGGTCACCATATTATTTTGAATCTTGAATAGCATGGACTAAGTTAAGATTTGAATAGGTAAAGTTAAGACTGTCCAAAAGAATCTGCAATTAAGTTTACTGTTGTGTGGTAAAGTCCTGGTGAGCATGCGCGCACACACTTTCACATACTTCTTTTCCTCTCATTGTTCCTTTTCTAAGTGTGTATTTATGTTCCTCTCTCTATGAAATGTTATTCCCCCCCGGAGAATTCTTTGGAGCTCACAATACAATGAGTGTCTCACTGTTGGTTCTGTCAACCCAACATGCGTAAAAGTTTGTTTTGGTTGGCACATCACTCACTTTAATTTCTAAGCATCATTACCTACTTCAAGGCCAACTTCTAACCATTGCTAAGCATGCTAATTCTGTTTACTTTTCCAAACACTTATTCAGGGAAATGTCACATATTGTTCTTGTCCATTACCGGGAAGTAAAGGTATATGCTTGCCATCCTATAATTCTTTCCTATTTGCTTCTTTTCTTTGACCTTTTTGTTTTCCTTTAGAGTCAATTGTAACTTGTAACAGTCAACTTACAGCTGAGAAGTGGTTATATTTCCTTCCCCCAGTTTCTCAAGACATCATAGTATAGAAGAAATTCACATAACAATTTCAGATGAAACAAAAAGTAGGTATAAAATTGGAGATTTGCATTTTAAGGAGGCCTAGTCATGTTCAGGCAGTTTGTATAGTAGGCCGGAGGACAACAGGCTCTCAGTTCATGATGCCAGTATGGTATCTTAACATCAAAGCTGTGTACTGCTTGTAATTTAAACGTGTTCAGAAGTTCCTAGCCATTACCGGGAGTCTTTGTTGGTCCAACATTTTATCTCAATCCTCAAGAAAGTGAAACTGATTTCACTTTTCTGTAGCAAATCTACTTGGCAGAGTACCTAGTAGCTCATTTTTTAATATTTTTTTTTCAAAAATAAAGTTTTTAAAGAATGAATTTGCAAAAGAATAATGCAAAAATAAGATATAATTATCAAAGTAGGACTTATGAGAAGCCCTAATTCGAGCCTACCATCTGACAAACTAAAATAGTTGATGCTTAAACTGAAATTGTGGAACTTAAGTGTGATCTATGCTTCTCCCTCCACATAATCTGGTCATATCCTTGAAACTGATTTCATTATTAAAATAAATTTCCTCATTTTTGTATATAGATTTGATTGTCATGTTGTTTTCCTTCTGTAGGGTAACAGGACAAACTTTAGCCGTATCAGAGAACCTCAACAAGTTACTCCTGATTTGCAAGAAACTGATGAAGATGTGCACAGCTCTGAGGTGGACAGTTCGGCGTCTACAAAATTTTATCCAAATGATTACCAAGTGAACTCACAAGTCACTGACACGACTAGCCTCAGCAGTGCGCAGGCCTCAGAATATGAGGATGCTGAATCAGGTATATTTTTAATCAAATCTTTCTGGTTAGATAGTAAAATAAACTTCTCTGGTACATTGGAAAGCATTTTGGACTTGTAATCTGTGAATTGAGATTTCCTTCTTATTTTCTGTTACAATATTTTTTAATTTTTGTTTGGAAACACAAAATCACCAGTGTACAATCAATATCCAACCTCTGGATTTCACTCATTCCTTGATGCTCAGCCAAGTGCTGGAGATGGACTTGCTGTACCTTATCATCCGATTCCCTTCTCAGGTAATTGATTTTTGTCCTTGTATTATGAGTTGTACTTAGCATTTTTCTCCTCTTTTAAAATGCTCTTCAAATGGTTCAGTGCTTCTATCAACATGGCGTGACACATGTGAAAACCTTGTTTGTTTTTTCATCAGATGATCAAGTACAGTTTGCAGGAAGTTCTGGTATGAATTTCTCCTCGATCCCACCAGGAAATGGGAACAGAAACACAGCAAATACGTATATACCCAGCAGGAACCTTGACTTCCCATCATGGGGGACTATTTCAGTTAATAATCCTGCTGCATATCAGTCTCTCCATTTTCAGCCTTCTGGCCAATCAGGTGCAAATAATTTGATGCATGAACAAGGAAACACTACAATGGGACAAGTATTCTTAAATGACTTTAAGAGACAGGAACATGAGAACCAAGCTGATGGTCTGGGGAACTGGCAGGTAAGTAATACTAAGGAGTTGATCTTGTGCATCATTATTTTGCAATGTCCATTTCATGCACATCATATAGTTATATACTCAAGGGAGAGGAGAAGAAGCTCTAGTTTATTAGCCCCTGCACACATATTCTAAAGCTTTCCGTTCAATTTTCATGTAGCCTGTCGTCCATAAATACTGTTTTAAAAACATGTTTAGTGGTATTTCACTAGATGTTGAGGAAATTTAAATCCATGACTTAGAGCCTGTTTGGATTGGCTTAAAATTTGGTCAAACTAGCTTTTAAGTTATTTTTTAACTTTTGGAAGTGTTTGGCTAATCAAAATAGTATTTAAAATAAGTTAAAATTTAGAAAAAGAAGTCAAAAGTTAAAAGTTGATCCCCCCTTACTTTTTTTTTTGACTTAAAAGTCTTTTTTTTAAGCCAATCTAAACGGGCTCTTAGTATAGGACTGAAAAGGCAGGCAGAGGAAAGGAGCATTGTCCACTTATTATCCCTGCACCTTGTTTCTTTGATGGAATTCAGGGCAAAAGCCTTCTAGCTGTCATATAGAAGTCTAAGTGCCTGATGGGCATAAATACTATCCCAGGATTTGTTAATACTTGTTTGGCCGTGAAAGTTAGCAAATACAGACAGTGAGACGTTGAATTACTTGTTTGAAGGTGTATTTAAAGTGAAATATTGTTTTTTCATGCACAAATTTTCAACTTTTTCCTAGCGAAGTTCATGATGTCTAAACACAACTTCAGCTTCCACATGCTATTTTTTCGACTTGAACTTATAGTACTTTTCTTTTTCAACTTCAACTCAAATATTTTCAAACACCAATATTCTCTCTCTGGGAGAAATTTGAATGCACTATATTGGTCTAGTTGTAAGCACACAATTCGTAATGTGTGGATAAGGAGCACGTCACTAGTTCAAATCTTGACCCATACAAAAACTTGGTATTTAAGTGGAGGGTAGAGGGGCGATCCATTATCCCCACCAGGTTTCGACGTGTGCCACCGGCCCTCAGGGATTTCTTACTTATAATTTTTTTTTGAAAGCATCATAAAATCCTTATTATGCATGACTTATTGTTCCATTCATGCCCTATATAAAAGTAGAAGCATAAAGGTGGCAAGCATATCCTTGCCACCTTTAACCAGTCAATCAACCAGACCTCAATCCGAACTAATGGAGGGTGACCTCACCTCATAAATCCTTTAAGATCATTTCCTCTCTATTCAAGCCCATCTCATGTCAATACATAATTTTTGGTTAGGGCAAATTATAGATTCTCTACCTGAGATTTATCTCTTTCATTGACACACAGGTCTCTAATTAGACTAATAGAGCTCACAAACCTGACCTAATACAAGTGTAACAACAACAATCAACCTTAATCTCTACTAGGTTAATGTAACCTATATTGTGGGCGCCTTAATGCAAGAGGGGGTGGGGGTGGGGGTGCGATAAGAAGAAAAGGTGATAGATATTGCTCGTTTGCTGTGATGGACTGAATCCATGTGGGCATTAGAAGCCCAAGAAAAGCTCAATGAAATGCAAAGATGTTATGTTATAATGTGGTTAAGCCATTATCTCTTAGTTATGTCATTTAGTTATAAGTTCATTTCACTAGAAGGATTAATTAATTTTCTCAGAAAAGAGCTTTCTATTGGATCAAAACTTAAATCATCTGTGGTGCTCACATCACTCGTCTTCCAAACTCTTGTGATCTTTACAATCCTGACGCGGTCCAGTCCTTATAACTTGTGGATGATTTTATCATCTGTGGTGCTCACGTCACTTTGGTTTCCAAACTCGTGTGAACTTTACAATCTTGATGTGGTCCAGTCCTTATAACTTGTCGGTGATTTTTTATTGATTTATATCAGTTAATTTCCTAATTGGAAGTCCATTACTTCATTTGAGTTGCAGGCCATGAGACATTGCTCCGCTAGCCATCTTGTGGGTTTATGGAAAGAAAGAAATAGGAGTGTTTGAGGGGTTAGAAAATGATTCTGTACATTTCAGGAATAACTTCTTGTTTGTAGTTAGTTTTGGTGCACCCATAAAGTTTGTGTTTGTATAGAAAATTGAGTGACATTTGTAGAGAACCATATTACCGTCCAAGTTCTCTACCTGTCTAGGCTATTTGGCCAAGCTTCTGGGAAGCCAAAAGTGCTTTTTTTATTTTTTATAATTAAGTTATCTTTAGAGAGTTGAGGTGTTCGATCAAGCTTTTAAGGAAAAAAGTGTTTTTGAGTAGTAGCAGAAATTATTTTTCGGAAGCGGAAAAAGGTAGTTTTTTAAAAATATGGCCAAGTACAAATTGTTGCTCTAATAGTGCGAAAGTGCTTTTGAAATTGATTAATCATATACAAACTACTGCTCTCCCAAGTTAATTTTCCAAAAAGTACTTCTCAAAATAAGTAGATTCTGAAAGATTGGCCAAACAAGCTATTAGTGTATGGCTAATATACAAGATTTTCCCCCACATTAATAGAATTATTTACTTCATAATAAAATTGAGTCGCAGATATGGGGTCTTCTTTCCGATTCTGCTGGGTCTGACTGATGTTGAATATAATAGACTTTTGAGAGTAGAAGGTGCGTGATTTTCTAAAGAAAGGAATCATATGGACGAGGTGTCAGCTTGTTGGTTTAATCCAACTGCACAAAAGTTCCCTTTGCACACATTTTCTTTGCAGGTTATCACACACCTGATGTATGCATTCCTTATCTAGCACCCCACTATTTTACCATGTGGTGCACAAATTTTCCAACAAATTAAGCACGTGAAAAGGAAAAAAAACTATTATTTGAAGCGTTATTCAAATGTTGTGTCCAATATTTTGCCCTTTTTCTTTTTTACTTATTTCTTCCATTTTACAATTTTTTCTGTTAGAGGGCCTTCCTTTTCTTCTCAAAGACACCATACCTCTCCACCACCATGTCACAACCCCTTTTTTCCAAAAGAGAGCTCACCACCATAGCTCCCAACTCCCTCTTCTCTTCCCCCATAACCAGACTTACAACTCCCCACTTTTAGTCCTTGACAATTATGCCAATCCATCTTCTCTCTGCTTAACCAAACTCACAAAACACCATCTTTTCATCATCATAGCTTCTTTTACGTTTGAGTCCTTCACCAGAACACCACCCATGGGCCGTTTGAGGGGATTCTAGACACAGATCTTACAAATTAAAGTGTGTGATAAGTTGTCCAATGTCCACAAAGAAAAGGAGTGTAGAAGGAATTTTTGTGCAGATAAGTGGGGGTAGTATTTATTAAGCTCTGCTTGTTCTTGAAAAAGTTGATTTGTTCATGCAAAAGTGCAAAACTAAGCACATGCTGTTGGAAAGCTTTCTTGCCACATTTTTTTTTCTCAAGTGCTTTGAGAATGCCTGAGTTGTTTGATGTAATTGTTTTTAGTATAAGCATTGATATTCGGCTGAACCAGCTTTACAAGAACTTGTGATAACTGATATTTAAAATCTACAGGACATTTATTACCTGTTTGCATGTAAACTAAGTGCAATGCTGTTGACTACATTTTTTCTTATAAACTGAAGTTGCCAACTTTTATATGCAGACTTCTGAAGTTGATTCCTCATTTATATCCAAGTGGTCCATGGATCAGAAGTTGAATTCAGATTTGGCATCTGGTCAAACCATTAGGTCTAGTGGTGTATATGGTGTAGAACATCACAATTCCTTGGAGGCTTCTCAGGTACTTCCTGCGCAGCAAAATAAACACCCAATGCAGAATGAACTTCAATCACAGCTATCAGATGCAAATGTTGGAGCCTCTCTAAATGCTGATTTAGATCACAATCTAAGCATAGGTGTGAAAACTGATTATTCAACTTTAAAACAACCTTTGTTAGATGGCGTCTTGAAAAGAGAAGGTTTGAAGAAGCTTGATAGCTTTGACCGGTGGATAAGTAAGGAACTTGGAGATGTAAGTGAGTCGCATATGCAACAATCCAATTCTAGTTCCTACTGGGATAACGTTGGAGATGATGATGGAGTCGATAATTCCACAATTGCTTCCCAAGTGCAGTTAGACAACTATGTGTTAAGTCCTTCACTCTCGCAGGATCAATTCTTTAGCATTATTGATTTCTCACCAAACTGGGCATTTTCTGGGTCAGAAATTAAGGTGAACATTGATGTCTTTCCTGGACATTTTACATTGTGAACCAGAGTTCTGATTAGGATTTTTAATGTCTCGCCTCTTTTCTTATTGATGATATACAGCTTTCCTCTAAATTAATTTGATGTCTTATTGATGTACGGGTAATAACTCTTTGGTTGTTTCATTAACAGGTCCTCATCACTGGAAGGTTTTTGAAATCCCAGCAAGAAGTGGAGAACTGTAGTTGGGCATGCATGTTTGGTGAGTTGGAAGTTCCAGCAGAAGTAATAGCTGATGGTGTTCTTCGCTGCCATACTCCGGTTCAAAAGGCTGGAAGAGTTCCATTCTACATAACATGCTCCAATAGGTTGGCGTGTAGTGAGGTAAGAGAATTCGAATTTCGGGTCACTGAGGGCCAAGATGTTGATGTTGCAAATCCAAATAGTTGCAGCTCCAGTGAAAGTCTTCTTCATATGAGATTCGGAAAATTATTATCTCTGGAATCCTTTGTTTCCGAAACTTCTCCACCTGTCAGTGAGGGTGATGTTTCCCATATGTCCAGTAAAATTAACTCATTGCTAAGAGAGGATGACAATGAGTGGGAGGAAATGTTTCACCTTACTAATGAGAACAACTTTATGGCAGAAAAAGTGAAAGACCAGCTCCTACAAAAGCTTCTAAAAGAGAAGTTGCGTGTTTGGCTCCTTCAAAAGGTTGCTGAAGGTGGGAAAGGCCCTAACATACTGGATGAAGGTGGTCAAGGAGTTCTACATTTTGCAGCTGCTCTTGGTTATGACTGGGCTGTACCACCTACTATAGCTGCAGGCGTAAGCGTCAATTTCCGAGATGTGAATGGGTGGACTGCACTCCATTGGGCAGCATCATATGGAAGGTATTATTATGTTAGATTTTGTGTGTCTTTATCATGCAACGTTCTTCTGATTCATTTTTTAATTTTTCTTTTTCATCTCTTTTTGTGGTGTCTTTCTCCAATTTAATTCACACAAGCATATTAGAAACTTGAAAGGGGTTGAATACTATGTGCTCTTGGAATTTTAGTGGTGTAGTGAAGTATTTTTGATAAATAGGGTTGTTGATGAGATGGCTTCCATCAGCTATGACCTTTTTACTGATTAGCGCCATTTTTTTCTTTTCCCTTTCCCCCATTTGATGTATCTTGGAAATTTGCAACATCAGAGAGCGGACAGTGGCTTTCCTCATCTCCTTAGGTGCAGCTGCTGGAGCATTGACAGATCCTACTCCTAAACATCCTTCAGGCAGAACACCTGCTGACCTAGCTTCCAGCAATGGACATAAAGGAATTGCTGGTTATTTAGCAGAGTCTTCCTTGAGCTCCCACCTTTCTTCTCTTGAGTTGAAGGAAAAGAAGCAGGGTGAGAATGTACAAGCTTTTGGGGAAGCTGTTCAAACGGTTTCCGAAAGGACTGCTACACCAGCTTGGGATGGTGACTGGCCACATGGAGTCTCATTGAAGGATTCTCTAGCAGCTGTTCGTAATGCTACTCAAGCAGCTGCTCGTATTCATCAGGTCTTCAGGGTGCAGTCATTCCAGAGGAAGCAGCTAAAAGAATACGGTGGCAGTGAATTTGGACTATCAGATGAGCATGCGCTCTCACTTCTCGCTATGAAGACAAATAGGGCTGGACAGCATGATGAGCCGGTGCACGCTGCTGCTGTGCGTATACAAAATAAATTTCGCAGTTGGAAGGGAAGAAGAGACTTTCTTCTTATCCGCCAACGAATTATTAAAATTCAGGTATTGTATGTGCTTTTGGCCTTATACATGCATAATCCATCTTTTTGCTAAATAATTACTCAACCTTATTTTTTCAATTTCTTAGCCATTCTTGTTTTTTCCTTTTTTTAAAGGCTCATGTAAGAGGACATCAGGTAAGGAACAAATACAAAAACATAATATGGTCTGTGGGGATCTTAGAGAAGGTGATTTTGCGATGGAGGCGGAAAGGAAGTGGATTGCGTGGATTTAAACCAGAAGCACCTACTGAAGGAAGCAACAGGCAAGACCAACCAGTGCAGGAGGATGACTATGATTTCTTAAAAGAAGGCAGAAAGCAAACTGAGGAAAGGTTGCAGAAGGCTCTGGCGAGGGTAAAGTCAATGGTTCAATATCCTGAGGCTAGGGACCAGTATAGAAGGCTGCTGAATGTTGTGTCCGACATGCAAGAACCCAATGTAAGCCTTGTTTGATTTCTGATGCTAAAAGAACTACATGTTGATCCCATAAATGCATTTTATCATTTGGTGTAATAGTTCCTTATCCCAATAATAATAATAATAAATCATAATTTGGTGCTTTTGATAAAGAGACCAGCTATATGTGTACAATAATTTTTTTTCCTTTCAGAGCTTGTCTTTTATTATTAAAAGCTAGTTTTAGAGCTTTTCTGCAATAATGAAAATTTACACTTTCTTCTTTTGAACTATTTGATCCATAATGCAGAAGTGAAAATTTCATTCATACCTCATAAAGAATGTATTTTGTTGATTTTGCTCTTAGCATCCAATCATAAGCAAAACTCAGTAACAATATTAAATCAACTAGTCCTGCTTTTCATGATCTGCCCACCTTGAATGAGAGAGAAGCTATAAAATTCCGGACTGTTGCTTCTTAAAACTATGAACATGGTCATACCCTTAATGGGATCAAGGTCTTATAAATGTTTCATGATTTCCCATCAACCAATTCTAAATTGATACATCCAGCATTGTCAACCTTTCTTCGCATGGCTCTACCTGGTAGAATTGGCGTTTCACTTGGTGAGTTTGACACACTTATTCAATACTCAAAGTTTCTTTCAGTGTAAAGCTTTTTTATCAGTAGCTGTATCTTTGGCTCGATTTCTTGAATGTGAATGGATTTTGTAAGTAATAACATAGCAGGACACCAAATTCACACGTGGTCATGTTTTTGTGTTGCAGAGTACTAATGATGGTGCACCCAGCAGCAACTCTGTGGAAGCATCTGGTTTCAATGATGATTTGATCGATCTGGATGATCTATTGGATGACGATACTTTTATGCCTACAGCACCTTGAGTTCTGTGTTAATAATATACCATTTGTGGATTAGCATTTGTTATACATGGCTGTTAGAGTTGTTGTATACATAGGCTGCACTAACTAGTTTGTAAATGTGAAAACCAAATCCATATGTGCAGAGTGGCAAGAATTTGAGATTTAAAGGTAGTAAAGATTGCCATATGTTTGATGTTTTCTTTCCTCTTACATATTTTTGTTCCATTTACGTTATTTTCTTTTGAATCTCAAACCAGGTCTTCTCTGCTGCCATTGACAAGGAAATTTAAAGGTTCAATGTTAAAAGACTCGTCAATTTGTGTCAAAAGTTTTCCCATTATTTTGGTTAAAAAGTGCTTCAAGAGGCCTTTTTTCTTCTTTCTACAAGAACTTTTAGGAACACCTGGAATTTCACAAAGTGACTGCGATTATTCAATCATAATTTCCTCCAAATTATTCCTTTCTTTCCAAGAATAAGGTACATCCACTAGTATTGTTCTTCTGTAAAACTATTACTAATGAGTTAGCTGGAAAAGATTGATTAAGGGTGAAAAGTGATGTCTGCAACAAAAGTAACCCAGTAATTAAGAGAATGAAAAAAAAAAAAAAAACATGTACAGACCACAGATACTTGTAATCAGCAGGCTAATTGAAGCCAACAAACATTTCATCTTGTATCAACTTTTGCTTTGATGAAGAAAAGTAAAAAAGCTCTGCACTAATTCCCCATAAAAAAAGCTGAAAGGGAAAGCTCAAGAACTAGGAAACGCTCTACAATTCTTCATAAGATGTATAATTGCCTCCCTTTGTTCAGACCACGCAAAACAGGAGTTGTGGTTAAAATTGCATACCATGGACTTCTCACCAGGAATGACCTTGAGGAACCCCAATCTCATATTTATTCCACTTTCAAAACTATCTTCATAAATTCATACACGAAATAGCTTATTGCAGCTGATGGTAAAACCTGAAGGATACAAATTTAAAGAGGACGTCAATATCGAGTTCCTCATCTTATTAGTGAGAAAAATAAACAAAGAGACTTGTGCAATAAAAACGGTAAAGAAGCCGTCAGGCCGCAAAGTTGTATGCACAATGTTACCAGATGTAAAGAATCAAACAGATAGTAGGTACACTAGTATTCTATGTTTCTCGGACTCTCTTCAAATATACAGCCGGGTGCGTGTCGGATCCTCCAAGTTAGTGCATTTTTGGAGTCCGAGAAACATAGCTAGTATTTGATACAAAAGACTAGAGAATGAACATTAGAATCTAAAGGCAATTTTATAATAGCTCAATATTTTTGTTGATAATCAAGAAATCCTCATGAACCAATGGCACATGATTTGAAACTCTGTGGATAACGGACCCCTGTCCCCCTTCCACCATTATCCACTTAAATACTAGACTTTTGCCTGTGGCAAGGTTTGAACTCATGACGTAGCCCAACTCACACATCACACGTTATGCTCTTACCACTAAACTCAAGCCCGGGGGCATAAAAATAAACACTTAAAAGTGATACAAGTTCCAATTTCCAATTCTTTATATCTAACTTCCCTCCTGGAAGAGAGCCCTGACAGCCAGAACTAGACTTACCAGGCAATCATGCGATTAGACCTTGAGGCATTGCAGGCAGACTTAGTTGTTGAAATCCCAATAAAGTGTTTGTACACTGGCATGGTAGTCCCTTGACAAATTTATGCAACTTTTAACAAATCTACCTACCTAGTTAATGGTACAATGAATTTGGATACATCATATCACAAGATGTGTGTGTATGCTCACTTTCCACAACAGAAAACTTTTACTTTATTAACTAATCTTCAAGGGCTGTAAAAGAACAACAACATACCCAGTAATATCCCACAAGTGGGGTCTGAGGAGGGTAGGATATACGCAGACCTTACCACTACCTCATTGAGATAGAGAGGCTATTTCTAAAAGACCCTCGGCTCAAAAATATCAGCCCCAAATAAGAGAGAAAAACAATATACAGCATAATGGCTAAAGCGAAACGCGATGCAAATTTTACAAAACAAGAACAACAATAGCAAAATAATGTCATAATCAAAAGGCAATAGCATCACAACTAAAATACATGCCTATACCCCAAGACCAACCCTAAACCGTCACAAGGCAAGACAACATTCTGCCCCTACTAGCCTTCTATCCTAATCCACGACTTCCACTCCTTTCTATCTATCTAAGGTATCTCCTCGGTGATATGGAATTGCGTCATATCCTGTCTAATTACCTCTCTCAAATACTTTTTCGGTCTCCCCCTACCCTTCCACATAACCCCCAAATCCAACCGCTTGCACCTCCTAATTAGGGCGTCGACCCCCCTCCTCTACACATGCCCAAACCATCTCAGTCTCGCTTCTCTCATCTTGTCTGCCACAGAGGCCACTCCCACCTTCTCCTGAATAACCTCATTCCTAATCTTATCATTCCTAGTATGTCCACACATCCATCTTAGCATCCTCATCTTTGCAACATGCATCTTTTGAACATAAGAGTTCTTGACTGGCCAACACTCTACTCCATACAACGACGACGGTCTAACCACCAATTTGTAAAACTTACCTTTAAGTTTAGTTAGTATCTTCTTATCATACAAGACTCCATAGGCAAGCCTCCATTTCATCCATGCCGCCCCAATACGATGCGTGACATCCTCGTCGATGTCCCCACTACTCTGGATGATGGATCCAAGGTATTTAAAGCTTCCTTTCTTGGGGATAGGTTGAGTGGCAAGCCTCACTTCCATGCCCTCTTCACCCCTCGCAACACTAAATTTGCACTCCAAGTATTCTGTTTTGGTCCTGCTCAATTTGAACCCTTTAGACTCCAGAGTTTGTCTCCAAACCTCCAACCTATCATTAACTTTGTCCCGAGTGTATGATGGAAACTACAGTCAACAAAATGCTTCGTTAGCTTACCTGTAATAAGCTGGGAGTCAATCCAGCATAGAGTGCAGGGATACCACCTTGCTCAACGATCTTCATGGTAGTTGCCAATGCACTCATCTTAGTGGCCCGGACCTGCAACTGAAGCTGTCTCCTCACAACTTCAAAAGGATATGTAGCAGCTTCTGCACAAGCACCAGCAATTGCCCCATATACCAAAGTTCTAACTGTGCCCAACTCCAGTTGATCCAGGGCATTCAGCTCTTCGCCTTGTTTCATATTTTCTAGTCTTTTCCTACCTTCCGGTGAATGCAAATATGCTGATTTTAATATATCATAAACTCCATAGAAAACTGCACCTGAAGGTGCCATGCTTATGATCGAGGGTACTAGGCCCTTATAAAGAGAGAAAAACCCTTCCGTCTGAATCATATGCCGGGACGTACCAATTAGACCGCCCAAGGCTTCTCCCCCAGGTGCAACCATTACTGTCCTAATCTGAAAAATTGACATTTTCCATGAAGAAAGATGAGAAACATTTTATGATCATTAAGAAAATGGTAAAACTTGAAAATATTTTGTGAATGTATAAACAGGAAAAGCAAATAACTGCACGAATCAGTAAGCAGAACAAAAGTACACTACAGAGTACAGACTTGGAAAAAGACAAAGGTAGAAGAACATTTACAGCACAATGGCACGCTTATCCTGTAAAGGGAAGAACAATGAAATGATTGGATTATTCTATTCCTTAGAATGTTGTATAGTAATTCAATCAATTGAATTTATATTTCTAATAGGATAAACTGAACCATATTTTGCACTTCACACAGATAATTATCAGAAAATGATTCAGCCAATCATGCATAGAAATGAAATTTGGTAGAACTTCGAATCACATTTTTAACTTCATTACTTACCATATCTCATCCAAATCAATGATTTATCTGAAGCTTCAGTGAGCATCAAAATCATATTTCTAACTTCAATAGTTTCCAGATGTCATCCCAAGTCGATTATCTAGAATAATTTCCTGGGCTTGGAAAATAGCATTTAATCTAGTTTTTTTCCCTTTTAATATCATAGACATGACTCATCTAACTAAATGAGTGTATTAAATTCAGAATGGTTGGGACAGCTCAGCTTGTAGAGCAGGGAAACCAATATTCCTTGTCTCGGCAGCTTAAACTACTATCATATCAGCAATAATAGATCATTATGTTAACAACAAGCTCAAGCAAGTTCCAAGCATAAATTGTCGACAATTTTCAACTCAAGAATACGTTAACAATCAAAATCAATACGTGGCTCATTTCAACATAGTCACACACATAAAAAGCTATGTCTAGCAAGCTTTTTCAGAGTTAAGACACAAGTAGCATGATCATGAAGAGAAAGGAAGAGAGGGGACAAAATTTGCATAATATAAACAGATGTTGCCGCTTGAAGAAATTATCAACCTAAGCACTGATAATGTTGTTTATCTTGAAGTACTAATGATAGATTAAAGAGGCTTTCTAAACGTAGTAGAAAAATCATCCAAAGTCTTGAATCTAAGCTATTCAAGAGCTAGTTGCATGCACCCTTGGGACATAGCTTCCACTTACACCCCTCCACTCCCTTTACTAAGCATTATCATACAAAGATATGTAACCAACTTAGCCTATAATTGACATACTTACTGCAAGGGATCAAGAAAGTAAAACAGAAAACCCTGAAGTATCTATCACTCACAGTGTCCATAGGTATGCAGAGCACAGTAGCTGTGATTCCTGCAGCTGCACCAGCAACAAACCTTTCAATATTAGTTGCCTCCTCATTACCAGTTATTTTGAGCAGATGATCTCTGCATTTTTCATAAGAGTAGAAGTTGATAGCCTTAAATGGAGCTGTTCGTAAAATATTCACAAAATTTCCCTTCCAAAATCCCTTGATCCCTTGAGTAACTGCAATTGTCTTGATGAGCTCAAGAAGACTCTTCTGTTCACCACGAACTATATATTCCAGCTTTAGTCTCTCCAGTGGAGCAACAAAAGTTCTGAAAAACAATAGCAGTTCAGATATTAATAATAGACGAAGGTCATAAAATAAACAAATTGCAGATTTCATATACGGTTCCACTTCAATGCTATAAGAGTACAAAGCTCCAACTTAAGTAATACTAGGGTTTTTATATTGTACTAGTCAGTGGCACAGCCCTGAACTCACAAGCAGCATTTAATATGTAAAAGATATTCTCATCAATAAATAAAATCCGTTCTGGATCAGGCACGGACATGTAAAGATCCATTCTCAGCAACGGGGCAGAACAACCACACCTAACTAGAATTCGAAGACGCAGACCTCAATTTCAATTTCTATGGTTAAATTCTACTTAGAAATAGATGATAATCTGCAAGTTTGAGGCAGTGCTTCAGGATTTCAATTGCCACATAAAAAGGAGTCTATGCTCCTAATTGCAGAGTTGAGAGAGAGCATGTGTGGGAGGAAATAGGTTCTGTTAGAAGTCTTTTTGAGGGACCTTGGGCAGTGTGTGGAGATTTCAACATCACAAGATATCCATCAGAGAAGAGAAAATGCAGAAGGAGAACTCTAGATATGATAAGAGTTCTCTGATTTTATTGAAGATATGGACTTGGTGGAATTACAATTGGTAGGGGGAAACTACACTTGGTTCAAAGGGGACAATAACAATGTTGCTTCTAGAATTGATAGGATCTTAATCTCCAAGGAGTGGGATGACAACTTTAGCAGAATTCAACAAGTGGTGCTAGAGAGACTGTGCTCTGACCACAGTCCCATTGCTCTACAATGTGGAGTTTGGGAGCACAACAAATCCTAGTTCAAGTTTGATAATTGGTGGCTCAACACAGAAGGCTTTGTGGAAAAAATTAGAGGATGGTGGGAGTCTTTTGGATTCACTGGTAAGCCTGATTATATCCTTGGGTGTAAGCTCAAGGCCCTAAAAGGCAAATTGAAGGAGTGGAGTAGAACCAGCTTGGCCAACGGTTACAAAAGGTCCAAGTCCTAAGTCAGTTAGCTATGCTGGATGCAGTAATGGAGAATAGAGAGTCCTAACAGAAGAAGAATCAGCAATGAAGGCATCTTTGCTTATGGACTATGAAGAGCCTCTTAAAAATGAAGAGATAGCATGGAGACAAAAATCAAGAGCATTGTGGCTGAAAGAAGGGAACAAAAATACTAAGTATTTCCACAAAGTGGCCAATGCACGCAAAAGATGCAACAACATTGATCAACTGATGATCCAAGACGAAACAGTGAGGGATCCAGAGAGAATTAAAGGGGAAACCTCAGATAGAAGACCTTCCAGCAACCTAATCAACTGTCAAATGATCACTGAAGCTGAAAATGAAGTGTTACAGAGGGAGTTTGAGGAGCAAGAAGTACTAGCATGTCTGAAGATGTGTGCCATGGACAAAGCTCCTAGTTCAGATGGCCACACAATGGTTTTTTTTATCAAGTGTAAGGATGTAGTGAAGAAGGATATCATGGATACCTTTAAGAATTTCCATTCTCACAATATCTTTGAGAAGAGCTTTAATGCCACCTACATTGCTCTGATCCCACAGAAGAATGGTGCCAAGGAACTGAGAGATTTTAGGCCCATCAGCCTCATAGGAAGTGTATAAGCTGTTATCCAAAGTGCTGACTGAAAGACTGAAGAAAGTGGTTGACAAGCTAGTAGATGCTCAACAAATGGCATTCATTAAAAATTGACAGATAATGGATGCCATTCTAATTGCAAATGAAGTAGTAGATTCAAGAATTACCCAAGGAAAGGCAAGAATTTTGTGCAAACTGTGCATAGAAAAGGCATATGACCATGTGAACTGGAAGTTTTTGTTGAAGATGCTTGCATGTATGGGTTTTGGAAGGAGGTGGATTCCATGGATCAAGTATTGCATCTCCATTGTTAGGGATGGCAATGGGGCGGGGCGGGTTGAAGTAATTATTAAGAAAACTAAATCTTTGTAATTAGTAAAAATTAAAGATATAAACTTTTTATATTAAACTTTGACCTTAATTTTAACTTCTTTTTTAAAAAAAAAAATTAAACTAAACAAATGTTAATTAGCGATTAAGAAACAATTGTTGAAATGTTAATTAGAAACAATTAATTATTTGTTGAGATGTTAATTAGCGAAAAATGAAAAAAAATTATGAATTTTATTTTTCATATCAAACACAAATAAAAAAGAAAAAAACATAAAAATTTATGCGGGGCGGGTGGGGCGGGTTGAAAATGAAAAAAATGTTATGCGGGGCGGGGCGGTTTAAAAAATTTGCGGGTTGAGCTCAACCCACCCCATTGCCATCCCTATCCACTGTCAGATTCTCAGTCCTCATAAATGGTGCACCAGAAGGTTTTTTCCCTGCTCAAAGAGGTCTGAGGCCGGGAGATCTCCTATCTCCTTTCCTTTTTATCATTGTCATGGAGGGCCTAAATAACATGATAAAGGTGGCCAGAGAGAATGAATGTCTCGGGGGTTTTGAGGTAGCCACAACTCAAACCTCAATATCAAATGGCAACATGGAAGTCACTCATTTACAATATGCAGATGACACCTTAATATTTTGTAATGCTAATGAAGGGCAACTATTGGTTTTAAGATCAATCTCAGTGCTGCTTGAAGGAGTCTCAAGTTTGCATATCAACTGGAGAAAGAGTCAGTTGTATCCTTTTAATAATGTCTCTAATACGGAGGAACTGTCTTGGATTTTGGGAGGGGAAGTAGGTTTATTGCCTACCATTTATCTGGGCATGCCCTTAGGTGCCAAATCAAAGGCTTTGAACACCTGGAATCTCGTGATTGAAAAGCGTGAGAAGAAGCTTACCAGATGGAAATCTCAATATATTTCCTTGGGAGGCGGAGTCACTCTCATTAACTCAGTTTTGGATGCCCTGCCTGCTTATATGATGTCTATCTTCCCCATTCCTGACAGGGTGATAGAAAGACTGGATAGATTAGGAGGGACTTCTTATGTAAAGGGATAAAGGAAAATGATTCCACTGTCCAACATTTAGTCAAGTGGAACAAGGTACTCCTGGGGAAGAAACATGGGGACTAGGAGTAAGGAATTTGAAAAAGCAGAGCAAAACCCTTAGACTAAAGTGGTTATGGAGGTATTCTCGAGAGCCTCAACCATTCTGGGGAAAAGTAATTCAAGCAAAATATGGAGAGGAGAACAAGTGGATGACAAAGGAGGTTCTTACACCATATGGGGTAAGCTTGTGGAAGTCCATCAGAATCCTGTGGCCTCTCTTGAAGATCAATACAACCATCAGGGTAGGCAATGGCAATACGACTTCATTTTGGGAGGATAAATGGTTGAGCACTACTAGTCTGAGAAGTTATCTTTCCAGAGATGCATGACTTGGTAGTAAATAAACAAGTGAGCGTAGCTTAGGTTTGGACACAACATGAATGGAATTCCCAGTTTAGAATGAATTTCAATGATTGGAAAATCGAGACTGCGATTGAATTTTTGGAAGGTTGGAAGTTTTTACAGGAACAAGGGATGAACTGATACATTTTGGTGGAGCAGAAATAACAAAGGCACATTCAAGGTAAACTCTGCATATAAGTTGCTAAATCAAGGTGGACAACAACCTTCTCTTTGGCCTTGGAAACAGATTTGGAAACCTAAAATCACTTTCAAGGTGGCAGTTTCACTTGGCTTCTGGCAAGAGAAGCAGTTTTGACACAGGAAAATCTCAAAAAAAGGAAGTTCTCCATGTTATCTAGATGCTATTAATGTGGGGAAGAGGTTGAGACAGTCAACCATCTGTTTCTCCATGGCAGAATAACATCCCAAATGTGGAGGATTTTCATTAGTCTCAGGGGCTTTGCTTGGGGTATGCCTAATAGAATCACACATCTTTTGTACAATTGGGGAGAAATAGGGGTGGGAGCAGCAGATAGAGATAGATAGAGGATCGTCCCAACCTGTATTTGGTGGACTGTTTGGAAAGAAAGAAATGCTAGATGTTTTGAGAGCAAGCACTGTGATCTTCAAAAAATAAAACTGAATTGTATCAGGCTTTTTTGCTTCTGGTGCAAACAGATGTATTTAGAGGACACTGAATCCATTAAATATCCTAGGTTCCTGTTAGGATTCAGATTCAGTTTTCTTACTTTTTTGACAAGCTGTAAATATGGTTTTCAGTGCAACCAATGTACCGGTTCAATGGATATACACAAATGTTACCTTCTCAAAAAAAAGAAGATGATAATCTTGTTCTTTTTAATACGCTAATAACAGACGATACTTTAAATTTAAACCTTCCTAATCTGGGGCACTTGGTGCTTTTAGCATGTTAGATTTCTTACTTTCTGTACGAACCACTGACATACACACAATGATCCTCAAAGGAAAAAATGAAAAAGAAATAGAAAAAAAAGAGTCAAACTATAAGAGAAAATAAGTATCCTTTTCTTGATGCAAAATTGACATGGCACTGGAGAAGACACCAGTATTAACTATTAACCATGGAAAGGTCCCACATATTCATGTATACTGAAGGGTTAGCCATCTTCAAAATCAATTTGTTTGCCATTTCTCACACTCCTATTGTTTACTACTAGTTAATGCTCCTAAACCAGGTAACATTGCCTCTTATACCAAATGCGTTACCCAACAAAGAAGAGATTCAACTAGGATTTTCATACCTATGCATTTAAACATTCCTCAACCATGTCGAACAACTTCAAAATTTTAGAATCAACATCTATACTTTTTCATCTTAAATAAAGTGCCTTGATATTCCAAAAAAG
The DNA here is from genome assembly GCF_947179165.1 of Solanum dulcamara. NCBI lineage: Eukaryota > Viridiplantae > Streptophyta > Magnoliopsida > Solanales > Solanaceae > Solanum > Solanum dulcamara. Next base: position 16,819,831 of record NC_077237.1, on the reverse strand, counting down.
ACTAAAAATATAGAGTAAACTACTGAGTGTGTATTTCGCGTATAAATATTACTCCCTCCGTTTCAATTTGTTTGTCTTAATTTGACTTGGCATGGAGTTTAAGAAAGTAAAGAAGACTTTTGAATCTTGTGGTTATACATTAATGTACCAAAATGTCTTTAATCTTGTGATCTTAAACATGACACATGGGATGTCAAAATTAAGGAGTTTCCAAACTAGAAAAGAGAAATTATTTTTTTAAACAAACTAAAAAGGAAAGTAAGACAAACAAATTGAAACAGAGGGAGGGAGTAGCTATCCGTCGTTCAGACTCAAATGACGCAAAATCACCATCAGGTAGCCAAAGCAAGTTAAAACCTATTGGTCCAAACACCTAATCAATTTGAATATTCGAAAATACTTTTCCTCTGTATAGAGGAGAATGGACGTAGACAATGCAAGAAGCTGACGAATTTGGGATTGAGGTCTAGTTGGTTGATTAGTTGATACTAACTTCTTCTTTTTTTTCCTTGAAATTGTACCTTACCACAAAAAGACATTTTAAAATTGTTCCACTGACAAACAAAAGTAACAGTTTTTTCGGGAAATTCACTGTTTCCAGTTTTGAAATTCAATTGATAAAGGGCCAGCACTACACACACCTCTACCCTTCTGCACTTAAATACCAGACTTGGTTCACCATCCAGGGTTCTAACCCCATGAATATGGACACACCAGACATCCAGCACTGTACTACCTTTGCCATAACAGTAGGGGCAACAACAATACTACTCCCTCAGTTGCAATTTATTTGACTGCTTTACTTTTAAATCTGCTTAGAAAAAGAATGTCACTTTCTATATTTAATAACTCTTTACCCGACATCCTATTCCTACATATCATATTTAAGAGCATAATATTCAACGACATTTTGGTATATCACACACTTGATTAGTCTAAGAAAACACATTTTTTTCTTAAACTGTGTGCCATAGTAATACATACAAATTGAAACAGAGGGAGTAAGATTTTATGGAATGCATACGAATAAAAAAGGGCATTCCTCTTTACCTGGACACCATGGCAGCAACAGCTCCAGCCCAAAGATGCTTAGTAGTGTTCAATGCACCTCCACCCCCACCATGCAGCTTCCCTTTCTCAACCTTTTCCACTTCCTGACACACTTTAACTTCACTCTCCTCCACAGAAGCTTCCCCGTTCTGCCCCAAAATCTCATTAGAATCTGAAAGTGTCATCGACAAAAACCGTCCCCTTCCTCTCCTAACATTGATTTCGATCCCTCTCCGTGCACGTAACATACATTCCGAAGGAGAACAATTCTCCAATGAAACAAACGATGTTGTGGCCGAATCCTCGAAGAGTAACCCTCCATTGTTACCATTAAAACCAATAGAATTCAAACACAAATCACTACTTCTCAAACTCAAACACCGAACCCCGTTAAATTTTGACTCCGATTGAATTAAATCCTTCAAAGGAATCTCCAAATTACCCATTTATTAATTTTTTTTACTGATTAATACTTCATTTTTTGGGGTTTCGATGGAGCAAACTGCAATTTATCACTGAAGAAAAAGGGGATTCGAAAGAGAAGAGAGAAGGGAATAAATATAAAGAATGATTATTCCACTGCATTGCTTCCATCGCCCCGTGCATTTTTCGATTTTCTGCTCCCTTGATCTAAAATAATTCTTTAATTATACATTTTATGGAATTTAGTTTTTAAATTATTTAAAACATTATTAAATTTGGTTCTTTAATTATATATTTACTATTTTAATCCATTAATTCTACACATTCCAATTTTAGTCCTTAAAGTATTCAAAAATTTATCAAGTTTAACTTCTGTAAATTTTTATACAAATAATTTAGGCTTATATTAACAAAATTCATTCTTTCGTGAAATTAAATCTTTGACCTATTTTTTCAGTTGTTTCTCTCTCTACACTATTTTTTTCCTTCAAATTTCTCTTATGAACAAAATTCTAACTTTAACTATTGCTAATGAATTAAATATTATGTTCCCTTCTTTAGTAGTTAACGGTTCATAATCAGCGTGACTTGTTTTAATTTTGTTTTTCATATAAAATAAAAATAAGAGATTTGATCTTATTATTCAAATTTCTCTCATAAAATAAAACAAACAGAATAATAAAATCTATATAATTCAAAACAAAAAAAATCTAACAAAAAATAGTTGCAAATCTACAATTTTATAAATTTCAACTTCTAAAATACTAAAAAAAAATTCCTTCAATAAAGTCGTTGAGTATAAAATTTAGAATCAAAACATGTGAGTACAAAACTTCTAATTTTGTTCTCATTACAAAATATTTATTTCCATTAAATATAAATAAATGTCTCCCCATACCTAACGGGTAATAACTTTTTTTATAATAGATTTTAGCATATTCAAGTCATTAGTAATATGCTTTATTTTATCCTCCGTTGAATAAAATCAGGATTTCTATCTTCTTTTCTCGTGATTTTTTTTTTGAATAATTGAGATTAAGGTTTTTTTCATAAAAGTAATTTGAAGAAAAAGTAGCGGGGGAGTGAAATAGCTGAAAAATGGGTTAAAAATTTAATTTTATGGAGGTATGAGTTTCGTTAAAATAACTCTAAGTTATTTGTATAAAAATTAGATAGAGACAAAATCTGATAATTTTTGAATATTTAAAAGATCAAAATCGATAAGTGTTTAATTAAGGGACTAAACACGATAAGTGTATAGCTAAGAGATCAAACTTGATATCTTTTTGAATAATTAAAAAATTAAATCTGATAAATATATAATTAAGAGACCATTTTAGACCAACTCTAATAATAGAGAGACAATTTATGACCTTTTCTCGTATTTGGTTAACACGGGACAAAAATTGCAAAAGAGGCAAACAGTTTCACATTTTTCTCCAATTCACGATTTAGCCTAATTTGTTTGCAACTAATTTGTTCGTAGTCATTTAGATATCACTTATTAAATCTGTTTGTTTTCAAAAGGTGATAATTTTATTATTTAAATCTTAATCATTAAGTTCTTTGTTTTTCTTATTTTACAATCATTTAATGGGTCCTAATAGTTTTGAATGATTATGGTCTATAAGACTTCATTTGTGTGTACTTAACGAAGGTCTGAATCTAAATGAATGAGATCTTAAGTCATTAAATGTGTTTGTTTTTCTACTTAAAAATCTCTTAACGGATTTGAAAAAGTCTAAATGAATCAGATATATGACAAAGTCTTAATCTTATTTAGGCCTTATATGTTTTTATTAAGATTAAAACGTCTGAATCTGAATGCACATCTGAATAATTAAGATGTTGTTTCAAGATCTGAACACTAAGTGATTAATACTATTTATTTTTCAACATCTGAATATGCATAATTTATTTATATGTACATAATAAAAATACAACTCAAATAAAATTGTTAAAATATTTAAAAAAAATCATTATTTGATTACAAAAATGGAACAGTTGTGCTTGCTAGTGATGGTGGAGATAATTTGTAATCGTGATGGTAATGATGATAGTTATTGTTAGTTGCTAGTAATGATGGTGGTGATAGTCGTGAAGGTGGAGGTGGTTAGTGTTGTGGTGACTGTCATAATGGTGGGAATTAATAATGGTATTGGTGGTTGTAATGGTAAAATTGGTTGATGTTAGTAGTTGATGATGGTGACTGAAAAATATTTGATGATTGATATGTGTTTATGGTAGTTGGCAACAGTCCTAGTTATGATGATGGAGGTGGTTGGTAGTAGAGATTGATCACAGTGGTCATAGTGCCTAATAGTAATGGTGGAGGTGGCAACGGTGGTGGTGGTGGTGATCGAAGAATGTATGGTAGTAGTTGGTAGCAGTGCTAGTTGTGACGGCGGAGTATGTTGGTAGTACGAATTGATTGTAGTGATGTAAGTAGTGGTGGAGGTAGCGACGGCTACATAGACGGGGATGGTGGTGGCAATTGATATAATTATAATGATGAAGGAGATAAGTTGTGGTAACAATTGACAGTAGCGGTTAGCAACGATGGTGATTGCAATGGCAGAGGTGGCTAGTGGTAGACGACGCTAATGGTGGTTAACCGTTGACAATGGGGTTGGTGATGGTTGTGATTGTGATAGCAGATATGGTTAGTGGTGATGATTGGTGATTGTGGATTGAATTGTGGACAATATTATCCAAAATACCTCTTAATAATATTAAGACTTGGTTTTAGATCTTAATGAATAACACATATTAAGACCAATTAAGTGCTTCAAATCTTAATTAAAATAAATGCACTTAATGGTCTAATGTTTGAACCATTAAGATTCAGACCTCATTAAGTGCAAACAAATGAGGCCTTAAAACTTTTTAAACACAACTTTTATTTTCAGAAAAAAATTGTGCTCCATATTTTTTTTTCTCTTCTACAAGAAATTCACTTCTCTCCTTCTCCAACTATATTAGTTTACCAAATGTTTTTCCTTAAACTTTTAATTCTTGGTCTTACTATTTGCAGACCAAAAATTGGTATAATTTGCTATAAAAATCTTTGTTGAACTAAAATGCAAAGCAACTTCAAAAATACGAGCGGTTAGAAGTCGACGGTGATATCTTTATAAATTTGTTTTAAATCATTTGAATTTATCTTGTTCATTACTTATTTTAGATAAGAGTATATGGGCAATGTGATGATCCTATTACGGACGTAATGGCATTTGTCTTATCTCATCAAGACAAGTCAATTTAAAATCTAGTGAAAACAGAAAATACGGAAGTAAAATAGACTAAAAGACTAAATTTCGTAAACATTGAGGATAAAATAACATAACTCAATATAATCTCCAAAACCTCGTTGTCACGTGTACAAGCATCTAAGTATTACAATAAATTTGAAAGAAATACAAGTCTCAATGTCTTTATTTCTAAAGTAGAACAAGAACATAAAAAAAGAGTAAAACGTGTCCGCCGAGGTGACAAGTGGCTATCTCACTAACTCTCCAACTGAAGCCTCGAACGTAGAAGGGTAGAAGGTGAAATCACAAAGATCCGAGCTCGTAATCTACATAAGTGTAGAAGTAAGGGAGTGAGCACCAAACAACACGGTACTCTGCAAGCAAACGATTAACACGAAGTAAAGTGGTATAGAACTTAGGTATTCCCGACACTCCAATTAAACCTCCTCAAACTACAATTGAACCTCCTCAAACTACAATCTCACAACATCATCCCATCCTACAATTCATATAGAATATAGCACATAACACATATATCAACACTTAAATGGTACAGGACATCAATACACATAACTAAGTTATCAATCACAACCACCATACAAACACTAGTAAGATTTAAAAATGACAATGATATGCAATGCAATGAAATGAGATGTCAAATATAGTGATGCATGTCTGTCCTACGATACACATCCGCTGAATATCAGGTCGGAAACCATAGATGTCACGACCCAATCCCGTAGGCCGTGACTGGGGTCCGATCTAGACCCCCGTGTACATATAAATCAATTATAGGCTAGTCGAACTATGAACCATGTGATACAATTTATGAGGACCCCAATGGGTCATAACATTTTCATATACATGTAGCCTCTTTCATTTGTATTATATCATGAACGGGCACGCAAACTGACAAGGCTGCCATAACATAACAACATTTACAATACGTTGTATAGGCACAGCTGAACCAAACTTATAAACAACCCACATACATATGTCTACAGACCTCTAAGAGTATCAACGGTATCATATGGAGAGACAGGGTCCCGCCGTACCCCTATAAAAATAAATATATACACCAAAACATCATTACCAACTAGCTAGGCTCCGACACAATGGAGCTCTTCCCACAATCGCTGATTGAAAATTCTAAGCTGGCGGATCTCCAAAATATGTATTTGTACCTGCGGGCATAAAATGCAGCCTCCCTAAAAAGAGAGGGGTCAGTACGACATATGTACTAAGTATGCAAAGCATAAAACATCATAAGGAGATTACAGCTGACATAGGGATGCAAGGGACAAGTATAACAATTAACAAATCACTGTACCTGCATCTTATAAAATGGAGTCATGTACATCATTGTCACATACCGTATCCGGCCCATTGTGGGACTTGGTGTTGCAAATGTATCACTATATTTTCATATGCATGTCTATATACTATATTCGGCCCTTTAGTGAGGGACTCGGTGAAGAGAGTAGTGTACATTTATATCATATCCGGCCCATCATGAGACTCAGTTCCATCATTGTATCATCATGTCATCACATCATATCATTATATATATTATACCGTACTCGGCCCTCTATTGAGGGACTCAGTGAATCTGTCATATACCATACCCGACCCTCTAGTAAGGGACTCAATGAATAATTATATCTCCATATCATCATATATATATATCATACCCGGCTCGAGACTCGGTGAAACTGTAGTGAAGTTGTGCACGATTAGCATACCCGGCCCATTATGAGACTCGGTGGAAGATGTATTAACAGCATGTACGAGCAGAGTGGTGAGTAACCATATGCAAGTTAAGTCATCATCTGAGACTCCATTAAATAGTCAAGTGAACCATCACTTGAAGATCAGGGTAGTAATTATCTTAAGTATCCTTTAAAGGTCATTAGGGATCACATCAAGTGGAGCCTCAGGCATTATAGACGTGCATCAAGATAACGCCACACAGCTTATGCAATCAGAGACATTTATCATCATAGAGCCCTTAGAAACAGGAGCTTACGCATCCAACTGCTACTCAACATATCGAAGGCTCGAGGGTAGTAGTTCAACTACTTTAAGACTTTTAACATTCAGAAGTGAATACGAGTCACGAGTTTTACTTAGAACTTATGAATGAAATTACCCTCAGAGCGCATATTACATTTCACTTATATCTAAGACATGCCGAAATAAAAGAAGGGATAGGCTTTACATACTTACTACTTTCTATCATATAGAAGACTTGAGAAGCGATAACTCAATTATTGTAAGAGTTCTAATCATCCAGAAGTGGATGAAAGGAGTAGATCATACTCGGAGCTTTATGAATGGAATTATCCCCACATTTTATATATAAACCACTTATGGCTAAGACATGCCAAGAGAAAAGAAGAATAGCTTTACATACCTATATGGATCAACCGTAACCAAGCTCGCCTCATTCCTTCTTTAACCTATTTAACACAAAAGTAGTACTATTATGAATAGACTTCGACTTGATCATACTTCTCTACTAGTATGTCGATTAGTTAAGAAGTTAATGGAAATTGAGCAGCACCTCCCCTATAACTTGCCCTATCCGAACTTTCAAGTAACCTACGAGCAGTACAGCCATACCAACAACAATAACCAGCAGCCATATACAATTAAATTACTTCAATACTACTCAATACAAGCTCCAAACAGCCCACTCAAAACTATGGCATTAAAATACAGTTTTTCAATCTTTATTTCATAAAATTACAACATTATGGAAAAGAGCACCACGTGGCTGCAACCAGCAGCACTTATACCCATATTTAATTACGTTTCCATCCCTGCAACATATACAAACCACCTACAAATACGACACCATACTAATAACACTAGCCAAACTTTAACCCGTTAGAATAGCTTCAAAACAGCCCCCTACACGGCTTCAACACCCTTCAATAGTAATGGGTATAATTTCATATTTCCAGACCATATTTACACACCCACAACATGTTTAAATCCTTACTAAAATGTGTGAAGAGGGAATCAAACCGTACCTTAGCAAACGAGCTTCTGAAACTTGTCAAAAGTTTTAGGTTCACGTTGACCTCCTTGCTACCCCAATAATTAGTTTACGCTATTAAAAACCGTTATTTAATCGAAGAATACCTTAGATAATTAATTTACGGATCAAAATTGGAGGGCTTACCTTGCTGCAACCCTAGCCGTAGCTCTCTTCTCTTTTCTCTCCAAAATTCTTCAAGTTTAAAGAAAAAAAGTGAAACTCACGTAGCTAATCACCTTCCAATGGGTCGAAATTACCTTAGAGAATAATTTACGAAGCAAGACTCGAAGCCCTCCTTTTGTTTCAACTATGGCCTAAAGTTGTCATGGCTTGAACTCTCTTTTTCTTCTCTCTAGTTTTCTCTAAGTTAATGTTAAGAAAAGGATGAACAAATGACTTGTTCTTATTCATAACTTAGGGTTATATACACCTCATTTTAAGAGTGACACGTGTCAGCTCCTAAGGGTGACACGTGTCTAGCCCCTACACGTGTCCAGCTTCTATATGTCTGTCCCCTTCATGCTCCAACTAGATGTTGCCATGTGGATCAGTGGGGCCCACTTTCTAAGTAAGTGCATCACCTACTTGTAGTAAGTACATCACCTACTTACCTTTTTTTTGTAGGTTCGTAATCTCATCTCACTTTAAGAACATATGTAATCCTTACTACTTAAGTTCGACATGTACTCAAGTAGCTTAATTATGTAAGACATCCAAGTCGGTAACTTACACAAGTAGGTCGATTACCACGACTCACTACTTGGCCTCCAACTCCTTTCCAATCCTTCCAAACTTATTTCCACCCATCACTACTCACATAGAGCTAGCTTATGCAAAATTTGGGACGGCCTCATCCTCCCCTTCTTAGGATTATTTGATAACGTCATGGATCACATGGTAGCTCTAGAGAAGCTAAATAGATGTTCCTATGTATCAAAAATGTAGGGTATAACATTCTTCCCCTCTTTAGAACATTCGTCCTTGAATGTTAACTAGTCTCATAGGGTCTTACGAACTTCGGGAATTCTCTATAATAGTTGTCATCCATAAACCTCTTATTAACCAATATAATCAACTTAATCAACTTAAGAGCTTAGATTTCCTGTAGACATAGGGAACAAGTACGGATATCTCTTTTCTATCTCCCTTTTGGCTTCCCAAGTCATTCTTTCTCTATTTTTGTTTCGCCACAATACTTTGATGGAAGCCACTTCCTTGGTTCGCAACCTTCCAATCTGCCATCCAAGATGGCGATAGGTCGCTCCTCGTAGGATAACTCCTTTGTAACGTGGACCTCATTCACAGAGAATATTCTGAAAGGGTTCACTTATACATTTGTGGAACATTGACATGTGAAAAACTGGATGTATTGTCTTCAAATTAGATGGTAGGTCCAACTCATAGGCAACTTTGCCTATTCTACGAATGATCTGATAAGGACCAATATATCTCGGGCTAAGTTTCCCTTTCTTACCGAATTTTATTACCCCTCTTTTTGGGTGACGCTTTCAAGAACACATAATCCTTAACCTCAAACTTTAAATATCGACGTCGGTTATCTGCGTATGAATTCTGTCGACTCTGGACTGCTAATAGGTTCTCCTGAATGAGCTTCACTTTATCCACAGCTTGTTGAACTATGTCTGGGCCTATTAGTTTAGTCTCACTAACCTTAAACCAACCAATAGGTGCTCTTCACTCTCTGCCATACGAAGCTTTATATGGTGCCATTTGGATACTATTATAAACAACCTCAATAAGTGACAACTGATCACCCCAGCTATCTCTGAAGTTAATAATGCAAGCTCGCAATATATCTTCTAGCGTCTGCATAGTGCGCTCGGTCTGTCCATTAGTCTGAGGGCGAAAGGTTGTGCTAAGATTCACCTGTGTTCCCAATCCCTTTTTGGAATGATCTCCAGAAGTTAGTTGTAGATTGGGCTCCTCTGTTTAAGATAATAGATGTGGAAACCCCGTGAAGTCTTACTATTTCCTTGATATATAGTCTTGCATAGTCCTCAGCTGAATATGTATTCTTACTGGAAGAAAATGGGCTGATCCTGTCAGCCTATCTACCACAACCCATATGAACTCATACTTCCGTAGAATGAGAGGTAATTCTATACTACAATCCATATTAATTGCTTTCCATATCCAAGTCGGGATTTTCATCTCCTGTAATAGGCTACCAGGCTTCTGATGCTCAATTTTATTTCAGCTATTGTATAATTTCTCTTAATCCAACTTGTAACACTCTAGGCATGCTCTACTGCACCTTTACTCAGATCTTCTTTCTAGTTCTCTTACCACAAATCATATTACAATCTTTACACGAACGTGTGTAGGTGTTTAAATCAGCCCAGAAGATGCTTTAGCGTCGTCATACTAGTCTTTATGTAAACCCTATCATCTCTTACCTCCTTCAGTTGATGTCAGGGCTCCACTATGACTTTTGTCCTTAATACTGATTATATCTTAATGGTTTTGCCTCAAACCATCTTATACTTTTCCTTAATGTATTCAAATATAACAATCACGTTGCTATTACCGACTTTTTTTTATCGAGTAATCACTTGGTCTTACTCTTAGCATACCAATATTCATAGGTTGCATAACTATTCTTGTACAATTTGTACAAAGTGCGTTCAATTCTAATCATACTCTTAGCTTACTCTGCTCTACATATGTCATTGTACTAACACACACTTGCAGTCTCTTTTGGTCACACTTGTTTCACTGCCTTTACGTACCCTTAAAGTTTCCTCATATTCTACCGTAGGAGAGATTTCTTATTTTTTCTTCTTTGCTACATGTATGTCACAATATCAGTAGCCAATAACTCTGTTTCCAACATCTTAACCTTTAGTCAAGTATAGCCTGGCTATCCTTCACAATATCTTTAAGTTACTCATTGTGATTCTTTTGTCGTATTCATCCCTTTTGTATACACCTATTCTTTGATGTCATACCATTCGAGGTATTTACTAATAATTCTTAGCACTGTCTCAGATATCATCTTGGTTTCTATCCGCCCGTTGCTGGCTTTTAGATCTTGCTAACTCATTCCAACATGGGATCCCACTTGAAGTTTAAGTGCTCACATTAACATGTTGTAGTGTCGGTTGATTTCATCTTACGCTTATATTTCTCATATCCACTTCCCCCCTTTAGGGTGTACCTATGTCATTATCTATTTATATTCTACCTTATGCCCCCATTTCATATTTTCAAATACATATGATTCTTTTCCAACACCTTTGGTATACTGCACCATATCCATACCTTCCTTTGTATCATCTATACCTTCCTTTGTATCATCTATACCTTAGGTTACCCATGTATGATACCTTAACACAATCATGAGGTGCTTAGAATTCGCGATATATAGTACGGAATCTAGTCTGATTATTGGTACTCGAGTCATATAATTAATGTAGCAATTTATTCAAAGCCACATTCCATTCATCCCAATCAGTATTTAGCTAGTGCTTCTACTCGTTTCAAGTTCTCCATTTGGGAGCACTTATACTCTAATGACACATGTTTCAAGCTTGTTCATAACACTATCTTTATCCCAATAGATACCACTTATTCCTCTAAGTTAATGTTACGAAAAGGATGAACAAATGACTTGTTCTTAGTCATAACTTAGGGTTATATAAACCTCATTTAAGAGTGACACGTGTCAGCCCCTAAGGGTGACACGTGTCCAGCCCCTACACGTGTCCAACCTTAAGGGTGACATGTGTTCAGCTCCTATAGGTCCGTCCCCTCCATGCTCCAACCAGGTGATGCCACATGGCTTGGTGGGGCCCACTTTCTAAGTAGGTGCATCACCTACTTACTTTTTTTTGTAGGTTTGTAATCTCGTCTCACTTTAAGAACCTATGTAATTCTTGCTACTTAAGCTCGACATGTACTCAAGTAGCTTAATTATGTAAGACATCCAAGTCGGTAGCTTACGCAAGTAGGTCGATTACCACGACTCACTACTTGACCTCCAACTCCTTTCCAATCCTTCCAAACCTATTTCCACCCATCACTACTCACATAGAGCTAGCTTATGCAAAATTTGGGACGGCCTCATCCTCCCCTCCTTAGAATTATTTGATAACGTCATGGATCACATGGTAGCTCTAGAGAAGCTAAATAGATGTTCCCATATATCAAAAGTGCGGGGTATAATAATAGAGGACGCACGATGTCCATGTATCTATTGAAACTATTTTCCAGCGCATACTCATCAATTACCAGAATTATTTTTCATCGGTATTGAGAAACTATTTTCCATCGACATCGCCAGAACCATCTTCCATGAGCATCACCGGAACCATTTTCCATCGATATCGCAAAAATCATTTCCATCGTTATCATCATCAAATGAATCTCATTACAATATTCCAGTAAATACAAATAGGTATGTTCACACAAATAATGAGAAGATGGCAAATTCCACATCAATATGCAATACAATCGTAGTATAACACCAATAAAGAGTCAATATGACTATTCAAATCATCCATAACACATCACACATCAATATACCATCAAGTTGGCTTATTATTTCTCTTCTTTCATTGTTAGAATCATCAATATAAACATGTGATACAATCTCAAGTACCATTTCCCATTACTCTTCGATGCACACAACAAGGAAAACGAGGTTCATATACTTAAAAAGGGTTAAAAAGTTCACTTGCCTCAAACACACATTGAATCAACCCGATACTTGAGTCTTTCCTCTATGATGGATCTCCAAATCAACACAGTCTATTTAAATACGTAATCACATAAGAATACGACCACAAAGACACACAAAACATTAAATTTGAAGACCGAATTCAAAATGACCCAAAAATTCATTCACGAAAAGTAAGAGTAAATATGAAAATTTATATAAAATCACGTTTATCAAAGATTTTGAAACTCAATAGTGAAAACACCATTGAAAAACGAGTTGAAATCAACCATTAAATCACCATTTATCAAAAGAAATGAGTTCTTGAAAAATCCATAAACTTTGACATTCAAAAACAAGAACTAAAAGTTAAAATCAATAAATAAACATTGGGTAATGAACATTTAGGGCCAAAAACACTTACCCAATTGCTTAATCTTGAAACGCCACTTTGAAATCGCTACAAAAAAGTTTTCATAACTCAAAAATGAAAAATGGGAAAGAAACCCTAATTTTTGAGAATTTTAGTCTGATCCGGCATTGTACTTCGCAAGTGCGGCACCCCTCCCTCTGATCGCAAAGAGAAAATTTAAATCAACTCATTATTTGACTTACGCGATCGCGATCAAACCCACACGATTGCGGTGACCAGACAGTAATACTACGCAATCATGGCATGCCTCCACGCGACCACGAAGCTCAAAAGAAAATAACTACGCGATCGCGAGAGGAATTATCACATTCATGATGAACAAACAATGACAATAGACATTAGCACAAAGCAACAATTCAAGACACTAAATTTTCACCGAACTCACCCACGAAATTCGTCCGGAATCCCACGCACACAAACCAAGCATACTACCTAACTAAATTCTACTTTTTGAACTCAGTGGAAACGTCAAAATACAGATTCGAGTTCTTCTTGACCCAAAACCAGTTTAGTTGCAATTAAACTAATTTTCACCCAGAACTTTCGAACCACACTCGAAACCTCTGAAAAAGCTCATTCGAGACCATCTCTAGGACTATAATCATCCCCTAAATTTAATGAAATCTTCAAAAATCCACTTTGAGAGTTCGAACTTCAAATGTTGACCAAAATCGACTTTTGCGCTACTTTCACTTAAACTTCAACCCAATGGCTCAATTCCCCGTTAAGACTCCAAAACTGAAATCGACGACACTCCTAGACCAATTTCTGCATTTCGGAGAGGATGGAACTGATGGAATTTCATTCTGAAACTCGTAGTTTCAGTTGGTACCAAAAACCATTTTTGAACAACTTAAAGCCTCCAAAACTCAAAAACTTCCAAAATTCATAATTTTTCAAATGGTAATTTTTTAAGATTATTTAAAAATGACCTTCACAGTCATTACATGCGAACACGTTATAAAACATAAATATGTTTCACTTCTTTATTTAAGATTAATTGATGTTCAATTTTTTTAAAAAAAATTGAACGACTATATTTTTTTCTTATAATTGTTTTTTTAGTATAAATTATAAATGTAGTCCATATTGTTCTATATTATTTTAATCAAACTTAAAATATTTATTTATATCTTCACACATCTTACCTTTTATCAAATAATAATTGATTTTGTCTAGATTGAAGTTTTCTCTAATTTTTTATTGATGTAATATTTAATTATTACGTTATTTGAATTACAATATTTATTGTGTTTATATATTAATAAATTATATATATTCACATGTTTTAAAATAAACAGTATTAGTCATTCAATGTATAGATTTGAGGACAAGATCTTAATTATTCATATGTGCATTCAAATTTAGCGTCTTAATATTAATGAAAACAAAAAGGGCCTACAAAGTCTTAATATCATTGAAATGTCTATTAAAGAATTTGAACAAAGATGAAAATTCACTCCTACTCCATTTACTTTTATCCATCACTGAAAACCACAACTACACCAGCTACCATCCACAACCACCATCCTCAGCCGAACCACAACCATCACTACCATCACTAATATAATGATCCATTTCTGTTGTTATGGAGAAGGAAATTGGGTTAGAAAATTTTTGAATAGTAACTAAAAAAATTTGAAACTAGATCAGACTTGAATGAAATCTGAGTCAGGCAAGGTCTAGAGAAATCTGGTAATGAATTGGGGTTGATTTTTGAGTTTTAATTGTTTGAGCTAGTAGCTAAGACGTTAAGGAATCCATAGACCCTTATGAAAGTGAATCGTGTGAGTAGAACCCCTAAAATTGAATTTGTCGTGAAATGATTATCTTAGAACGTTGAGATTTGAGGTTGTATTGTAAAATGGGGGCTTGGGGCATGAATTACAAGTTTATGTCCCTGTGCAAGCTGCTGAGGAAGGACTAATCCCTCTATTGTGATACCCACTATAGTAGGATAGTTGAGGGTTTAATGTCAGAAAAGTCCAAAAAGTATGATTATTTTCTGCAACTTTATTTTTGAAGAGCAAGGGGGGACCTAGAGCTATTTCTTTTCAGTTTTCCACCAATTTTTTATAAAGGTAGGTTAATCATTCCTCTGACTTTTAATTTGATTCTTAGACTTTAGAATCTATGAGAATTCTCTTAGGAAAAAATTTTGACCTGAAATTAATGGTGGAAAAAACCCTAGTTAGGTGAGATGATCTTGAAACTGGCCAAGAGTTAGGATTTTGATATAATCCGGGTAATGTATGCTATTATTTATTGATTACTTGTATTTCTTATTTGTTTTAGACCAAGAAAGAGTCAAAGCATTGAAAAAAAAGAAAGCTCTAATTTTTTTAGAGTTTCAACACTTGTTTTGAGGTAGGCGATGGTTGTGTTTTCCTGTTTGTGTTATATGTGTGTGTTAACTACTTCACTAGTATTACATGCATGATATATGATTAGAAAAAAAGAAAGAACATAAAGTAAAATGATATCTTGGGATCAAATTTCATGCAATGAATGTATTTCTTGGTTGTACAAGTGTATGTGCCTATTCATTGTGATTGTGATTGTGATGTGAGGCTTCATGTTGGATCGGGTACCACGCCGATACATTTGAATCGGGTACCACGCTGGTACAATTAGATCGTGTACCACACCGATATATTTGAAATGGGTACCACATCGGTACACTAACTATTGAAATGGGTACCACAGCAGTACACTAACAATTTGGATAACTCGAAAATCACTTTTCAAGTTATAAAGGTCTTCTAACACGGAAACCTACACAAAATCCAAATGAACAACTAGGCAACCGATTTACCAGCGCTAACAGGTCATAAATGACCTAAGGTTGCTATAGGAACGCTTTAAACAATGAAACAGAAATAATATAAGAAAAATGACTTAGAGGGTCATTACAAGCTCAAATCTTGTGGACACGAAGAATAAAGTTGGGTGCACGAGCAAAGATTGCACCAACTCAAACTTGAAGTTAGCAAATTCCTCGACGGGGAATCGGAATTCGTTCAAAATCCTGTGCATACAAACAAATAGTGCTACCTCACCAAATTAGATATTTTGAACTCAACATAGATGTCAAACTTCCATAGGAGGTCTTCTCAATAGAAAGCGGATCCGCACCGAATGCTCCATTTTAACCATAAGCCACAAGGTTGCTCGAAATGAGTAGGGAAGTCTTGAGACCCGAACCAATGGTCCTTCTAGACCAAACTCATTGTTCTAGAGCTAACAAAATCATCAAAATTGCATTCTAAGGTTTTTTACCTAAAGTTTTGATCGAAGTGAACTATTCAAATTTCAAAAACTCCAAAACATAGAAACTTCCATAAAAATCAAACAAACGACCATGTGACTGAAATATCAGTCCTAGCAAGTCATAAATGACTTGCGATCATTATAGGAAAGTTCTAAATGCCAAATATTAAAAAAAATAGAAAAACTGACCAAGAGGGTCATTACATGAATCTAGTCTCCAGAGGTTCAAACAGTTTGTGATACCGACCACCGTACAAAAGTTATGGCCATTTTATTAGAGACTGCATGTGTGGAATTTTTTACAACAACTTTAGCTTTTTCGTATTATTATATAATAAGAGGGAGTTTCTGCTGCTTGCTTGAGCACTTTGAGAGTATTTTTATAATTTATCGATAGTTCTTTCATTTTAATTTGTTAGTATTATTTTTTAGTTTTTTATATATATTTAAAAACTATGTAAAAAACAGTATAAATCATGATAATTGACAATTTAAAATATTTAAAATATATATATAAAAATTTGATTGATTCGTGAATTTATTTTATCGGTGTCACATAGACTAGGACAAAAAAGTAACATGTAACTAGTTAATTTGGAAACTACATAAAAATTATTGTAAATCTCAATAATTAACAACATTTGATTGACTCTTGAAATTCTATATGTGCTACATACATTTAGACCAAGGGAGTAATATATATTATTTGAAAATTACGTAAAAAAAATACTATAAATCACAATAATTAACAATTTTCGAGTACTAAAGCAGGCAACAGGTCAACATGACTGCTTGAGCACTTTTTTCTTCCATTTTAATTTATTTTTCTTTTTTTTTAGTTTTTTATATATATAAAAACTGTGTAAAAAATATTATAAATCATGATTATTGACAATTTAAAATATTTTTATAACAAAAAATATAAAAAAAAAATTAATTGATTCTTGAAATTAATCTTTTGGTGTCACATAAAGTTGCACAAAAGAACTAACATGTATTATTTAATTGAAAAACTACGTAAAAAGTATTGTAAATCTCTATAATTAACAACATTTGATTGATTCTTGAAATTTTATTTGTGCTACATACATTGGGACAAAAAGAGTAATATATATTATTTGAAAATTACGTAAAAATATTATACATCACAATAATCAACATATTAAAATATTTAAAAGATATATAAAAAGTTCAATTGACCCTTGAATCAGTGCCGCATTAATAAGGGTAAATGAGTAACATATATTATTTAAAAATAACTTAAAAGTAATATAGATCACGATAATTAAAATTAAAAGACATATAAAAAATTAAGTTGATTATAAAAAATTATGTTGATTTTCAAAATTTTATCAGTGCCACATAAATTGGGACAAAGGGAGTAACATATATTATTCAAAAATTACTTAAAAAATTACTATAAATTACAATAATTAACAACTTAAATATCTAAAGAACATATTAAAATTTAATTGACTCTCTAAATTTTATCTATGTCATATAAATTGAAAAAGAAAAATAGATATTGGGCCCGTACTAGCACGGACACGTGTGTCTAGTTCTCCTTATAAATACCAGATTTTGTAATATATATTCATTCTTCATAGTTTTGGAGATTTGGGAGCTCGATTTTGAAGTGTTTTGACTTAGATATATATCTCCACACTTCGAGTAAGTGATTACAACTTGAGTCTATAATTATTTCATAAATCTAACTTTACATTTTAGCATAAAATCAAAGATGAAAGTTGAGGATTTTCAGATATAGATCAAGAATCACCCAAATTGAGTTTTGATATTCAAATGGACTCCAAAGGAAATTCTAAGCATAGATTTGGACACGTGTGGTTATGAATACCATGTATTTAAGTCTTAGAATATCTAGATATCTTATTTGTGAATTATTGTTTATTTATTTGATAAGATTGCTTACGAATTGATGAAATTTTGATAGTTTTCACAATTTATGAAGTTTTTATGTTTATAAAAAAATGCAACTTAAAAATTCAACTTACGACAAAATTTAACTTCATATCAATTTAATTTCAATTCATGATTTCATATTGTATGTTCAAACGGGCCTAATATTATATCCCAAGTGGTAAATCAAAAAAAAAGAAAGTAAATTTTACCTAAATCTGATTCTTGTCAATTACACTATATCCCTATTTTTAAAAAAATTATCCTAAATCCCTTTTTTTTTGGTCACGTACGTCTTGATACATCACGTAAAGTGATGTATCAGAGGATAAGAGAGAGTATGAATTTTTATAATTTTTTTAAATAATATTATTTTTTAGAGATTATAGTAAAATAAGTTATATATTTAGATTAAAAAAAAATTAAAAATGAATATAATCACTTGACAGGTTGAGGTGACAAGGAGCCCGTTTGGATGGGCTTAAAAAAATAACTTTTATGTATGAAGTGTTTTTAGAATTTTGAAGTGCTGAAAGTTATTTTTATAAATAAGCAGTTGAGTGTTTGGATAAAAGTGCTTAAATGAGGAAAATAATGTGAATTTTAGGGTTAAAAGAATAAAAAGTGTAGTTTGGAAATTTAGTTAAAATATTAAGGATATAAAAGTAATTTTCATGGTCAAAGAAAATGACTTTAAGCACTTAGAAAAAAAAAGTTAGGAATCCTAACTTTTTATTTTTGACTGACTTTAAAAACTTTATGGCTTAAAATTAGCATTAGGAAAACACGTTCAAAAGTTAAAAAGGGACTTTAAGTTGGTTTAACGGGCTCAAGATGTTGGTCCTTTGGGCCATATTTTGGTTTGTGTACCCACTCTGTTGCAGCTGTATTATTCAAGTGGATTGGAAATCACACGTAGTACCTTTTGTGCTTTGATCTGCTGGTATCACCAAAAAGTTCAATAAATAGATGTATCAGTTAGTTCTAACTATCTTGTTTCATAAAAATTATTTAATTATAATTTTTTACACAAAAAATATCAAATTTTGAGTATATTAACACAAAAAATCACATAACTTAAATATACTAACTTTTCGATGAATAACTCATTTTTTGCTCTTTTTTAAAAATCTAATAAATAAAAAACTAATTTAAAAAATTCGAAATCCAAAACTCAAGGACAAAAAAATTGAGTAAAAAATCATCAAGAATATTAGAAAAAGGCACCATACAAATTAGGCGCTCAATTTGCAAAGGAATTGGGCATAATGCTAGATGTCATTATAAACACGGAAAATGGTTTAAAATATCCTTAAATTATGTGAAATGAACAAAAATATTCTCCATTTATAGTTTGGTCCAAAATTGCTCCTGTTGTCAATAGTTTAGTACAAAAATGTCCTTATTATTACTTAATAGTCAAAAATGCTCATTTTCCAAATATATATATATATTGAACACACAATTTTCCTAATAATAACTTTCTATTAGCAAATCATTTATACTACTTCTATTCGGAAATAAATTATAATATAAAAATATTTCATAGTTTATTAAAATTATTTTTTATTGTTATCTAAATAAAAATTAATAATGGGTTTATGATCGTATATATATGATATAAATTATCCGTTAACATGGTACATACAATTATTCTATTTTAATTGATAAAATGAGATTAAGAAGAAAAAAAATTATTTCCTACATTTTTATCAGTTAAAATGGTTTTACAAGAAAAAAAAACAAGAATAGAGTTCTTGAAAATATTTTTTTACTTAGAACAAGATGTGTTTAAAATGAAAAGAAATAATATATTTATTCAAAAAGGATATTTTTGAGACATTTAGTAATAATAGATGACTTTCTGAACCAAACTATTGACGGCAAAAATATTTTTGGATCATAATATTGACGGTAAGGACATTTTTGGATCAAACTATAAACGGATGACATTTTTATTCTTTTCACATAGTTTAAAAGCCTTTTTGGACTATAATATTGACGACAAAGATATTTTTAAATTAAATAATAAACAAATAATATTTTTATTCATTTCACGTAATTTAAGGACATTTTAACCATTTTCCCTTATACATATGCAAAAACAACTTCCTCTAGCTTTTCAAACCAAGAATTGCCTTTTCAAAATTTAAACCAAGAATTTACTCCAAATCAAAATCAACGAGAACTTGAAGGTGACACTTGGGAGCACTATTAAAATCGACGGATTCCGTCTATCTTTCAATGATTTATTTGATTTTTTTAAAAAAAAAATCAATGGATGTTCATCGGTTATATTTTCAGTAAAATGTGCGAAAATTATAAAAAGATTTTTAAGAAAATCAATTGAGTTCCTCATTTTGTTATTTTACAAAAATCGAGGTACTTCATCATTTTTTAATTGCACTATTGCAATTGGGGAATATAAATAAAGATAATAGAAGTATTTCATCAAACAACATGAATGATCTACTGGGAGAATTATTTATTGTCATAATAAATATCTGATTTAGTTCAAAGTTGGTATTTTTTAAAATATATATTTCTGAAAAATCACGGATTCCATCGATTTTTTTGATAATTAATAGACTTGGTTACCTTGAAGAACTACCTAGCATTGTTTTGAACCAAAAATGACAAAATGGTAGGGAAAAGGGAAGAATATGAAAAAGGTTCTTCACTTTCTTCATATGGATTTTGGGTTGAATTGGAGCTTTTAAATTGAATTTTGATTTATTAGATTTTTTAAGTAAAAAAATAAAAAATGAGTTATTCATCAGAAAGTTAGTATTTTTCAAGTTATGTGAGTTTCGCGTTAATATACTCAAAGTTTAATATTTTTGTATTAAAAATAATAATTAAATGATTTTTATATTTAAAAAATATTAGTAATTACCTGACCATCATCAATTAGTTGAAGCCAATTTCAATGGGATTCAGTAGTAATGTCACACTAATTTATTTATTTCCTTTTAGCTCCATCTGACTAACAATGCAGTTTTAACTGCCTTTTGATAAAAACTAATTTGGTGACTTCTTACAAGAAATTATTTCCCTTAAATAGCCATTTTCGACTCATTTTCTGCCTTCTGACCACTTCATTTATTATGTAAAGGGTTGTAATAAAACCCTACTCTTTAGGCATCTCCGACCCAAATACTAAATTTTACATCAAATTTGGTATTGTGTAAATCAACTTTAATCACTGCACCAAATTTTACATCAAAAGATATTTTTTTTCGCTCTTCATTATTATATTATTATTTATTATCTTTTATTTCATTTATATTTTCTTATTTCATAAAAACAATTTTTTTCTAAAACATTCACTATATATAATTTTTATATTGTTTTAAATCATAGTCGTTTAATATAAAATTGAGGGAAATAGCGGTTTTAATCTTTGTGTTATTGCATAATTCCAGTTTTAGTCTCTGTGTTATTTAACTATGCATATTTAACCTTCAATTATTTGAAGTGTACGATTTTGGTAATTGGAGTTAACAAAAGTTAATTATTTAACAAAATGGATATTTTAAAATATATAAAATAATATAAATTGAAGGGTTGGTGATTCTAAATGCTTGAAGAATTATGGGGAAAAAAAATTAAATTCAATAAAAATTAAATGTTAAATTTTTTAAAGAGTGAAAGTTGTTAGAACACCATTGATAGTCATAAAGAATCTGTCCATCTACTAAACCCTCAAATGTAATCATATTTGACCTTAATTAGTAACCATTGAAAAAGAGAGGAAGAACGAGTCGCTAAAGAATAAAACAGTGCATAGAACATTTGAATAAAATAGAGCTAATGAATAAAATATAATTTTAATTTTATATACATAATTCTTTAAGCATTTAAAATCACCAACCATTTATTTTATTTTATTTTATATATTATCAAATAATCATTTTGTTAAACAGTTAACTTTTGTTAACTTCAAGGACCAAAACCGCATATTTCAAATAATTGAAAGTTAAATGTGCATAGTCAAATAATATTGTGACTACAACTGTAATTATGCAATAACACAGAAATTAAAACCTCTATTTTATCTATAAAATTCTTTTATATCATAATTTTTTAAATAATATAAATTGCTAGCAAATATTACATATTATACATAATAATGGATAACACAAATAAAAGTGAAATCATTAACGAAATATAATTAAATAAATATTACACGATTGAAAATTTTATTCTAAGTTCTACGTGAATATTCAACTTTTTAGATCACTACGGTGCTCCCGTAAATGCTCTATTAATGCATATTTTTCCACCAATTTATATTTTTGCATATTTAATTTTTGTGAAGGTTGATTGTAATTATATCCAATTCAAATTATAGTAGAATTAACATAAATTTAATTTTTTTTAAAAATTTAAGTAAAGGAAAATAATTTATAAGAATATTACGTAAAAATAATAAAATGTTTTAATTAAAACATATAATTTATATAATATTTAGTTAAACGTATTGTATAATAAAATAATGATAAAATATTAAAGTACAATTGGTGTGATGAATAGTTTAACACCAAATTTGATGTAACACTATTCACACACCAAATTTGGTGTAGGCCGGAGTAATTTTACACCAAATATAGCGTTTAATGTAAAATTTGGAGTGAGTTGGAGATGGTCTTACATTTAAAAAAATATTAAAAGAGTCATTTGATAGCCGGTTAAAACTCAACCTAATATATGAATAACAAACCAATATATGAATAGCTTGTGTTAATTTTATACATTGTTTGATTTGTAAATAAAATAAAATTATTTATGTATTAATTTTATACAATATTTGGTTGGTAGGTTTCAAATATTGTATAAAAGTTATTTGTGTATTAATTTTATATGGTATTTATTTGTGTTTTAGTAATTCTACATAATTAATACTCACATAATTTATAAAAAAATCTATTTATAATTTTATGCGAGATAAAAGATGGAATAAATTATGTGGATATTAGTTATAGGTGGATTAAAATTACATATTTACTCCTATCATTGCTTGCACAACGAAAAACATTTTAAGTAATTGCGGAAAAGTCGGTACCAACTTCTGGAACGAAAATTCGTGCCCATAAAAGGAATTCGGCAGGAACTATTACTCCTATCAATTTACTTTTAAGGGTAGATTGATTTACAACAAATTAAATAATTATTGCATGTAAAAAAAAAAAAACTACCAATTATTTTGTTTGGATTTATTGTCTTATTAGTTGCTTTATTACTTTTAGTTTCTTTATTTAATTTTTTGTAATTATTTTCTTTGGCGGTAAGATAGTGGCTGTTAATTGTTTTCTTGTTAATTATAGGTAATTTCTTTGCGACCCACTACCAATACATGTATTAATTTAATTTTAGTTATTTATTATTTACTTAAATTACTTAATTGTTTAATTCTATTCAATACAAATAACTTAGTTGCTTTTAGTTATTTGTTGTTTACTTTATTATTTTTAGTTATTGGTATTTCTTTAATTTTAATGTATTATTTAGATAGTTTTTTTTAATGAGTATAATAAATATTAGCTCACTAAATAATTTTGGAATTAAAAAATAAAAATTAGCTTACTAATATATTATAATCTCTACATAACTAATGTTTAACTAATATCTACATAATTAAACCTTCCATAACTAAATCATGCATAACTAATAACTGTATAACTAAATCTTACATAACTAAATCCTACATAACTAAATCTTATTCTTATCTGACTTCTTTCTTATTTGCTTTTACTGAGCCGAGGGTCTCTCGGAAACAGCCGTCCTACCTTGGTAGGAGTCAGGTCTGCGTACACTATACCCTCCCCAGACCCCACGTTGTGGAATTTCACTGGATCATTATTGTTGTTGTATTTCTATTATTTATTTTTCATACTATTCTAGATTGATTTATTTTTAAGCAAAGAATTTATCAAAAATAATTTATCCACGGACTATACTTTCTAAGGTAAAGATAAAGTCTTCATAATACTCCTTTTTTTCAAATCTTTCTTTATGGACTTACGTGGAGTATCTTATTGTTGATGGTCGTAATAAAACAATTTTGATATGAGTGTAGTAGAGATCGCTGAAAATTATATAGATACAGTCCTAGATTTCCCAACTTTAGGCTAGTTATAAAAAGCATTTGTATAGCAGCCCAAGTCTAAAAAAACATTTAAAATTGTTATAAAATAAACTAACTTAATAAAATAAGGAGGAGAGAACAAAAGAAAGAGAGGAGCAGAAGAGAGAAACGGTATTTGTGTATGTTTTCATTGTAAATCTTGGCTATTTTATAACCATGAGAAAAAGGACAATTAGTTGGCAACTTGCCTAGTGGAACATCCACTTTGGCCAACTTTCAGAACACTCCCCCTTGGATGTTCACATGTAAAAAAAAAATTACAAGAAACAATATACATAGTTATCCTGAATACCCATAAATGTTGTGTCTCGTTTAAACCTTAATAGGAAAAACCCAGTGAAAAAAAGTCTAGTGAAGAAAAAAGAGTACACACATCTGGTAATACGCCTTGATTGCTGCCTCATTAAAAACCTTATCAAGAAAACCCAGTAGGACAAAACTTTGGCTAAGGAAAAAAGAGTATAGCGCGTATTTTACTCCCCCTGATGAAGACATCATTTAATATCTCAAAGATGACACATTCCAATCTTGTATCTCAATTTCTCAAAGGTTAAAGTTGGGAATGCCTTGGTGAACATATCTGCTAAATTATCACTTGAATGAATTTGTTGAACATCTATTTCACCTTTCTTTTGAAGATCATGGGTAAAGAAGAATTTTGGTGAAATATGTTTTGTTTTGTCTCCTTTGATGTATCCTCCCTTTAATTGAGCTATACAGTAAACCTTTTGTTTACTATGACATGTGATTCAACAGTACCAATATGTAACACCCCCAAAAATTTTTACTAAGATTCGGACCGTTCTTCGTGTACGTATAGGATCGTACTAGACGATTGTAAAGTGCATGCATGAGTTAGGATCAATTCCTAAGAAATTGGAGAGTGTCGGATGTGATTTAGGGTCATAAGGGATCCGTAAAACCAAGTCAAGTCCAAAGAACTCGTCTTGGCTAAGTTTCCAAATGAGTTTGTATAAGGGTCGACTTCCAACGACCTTATCTTTTTGAATATAACGAACTGGGTGGCCCATGACCTATTAAATTAAAGGTCTTTGAGTCTTATTTCCAACTCCACTAAGATTGCATTTTTTGGAGTTCAGAGTCAAAAGTTATGACTATCTTACGACGGACTAGTGCTGCAGGAATTTCAAGCCTGGACCATAACTGAGGAAAACCTGGGGCTTGGCGCCGCAGTGGCGCGATGCGCCACTATAGCGCCAGGAACAAGCCTCAGTTGTTTGGTCCTTGGCGCGACGCGCCACTATTAGATGTGCAGGGTTTATAAGCTCATTTTCCAGAACTCAGAAAATTTAGGCTTGGCGCTGCAAGGGCGCGACGCGCCACTATAGCGCCAGGAACAAGCCTCAGTAATTTGGTCCTTGGCGCGATGCGCCACTATTAGATGTGCAGGGTTTTAAGCTTATATTTGACTGGCGCTGCAGTGGCGCGGTGCGTCACTATAGCGCCAGGAGGGTTTTAGCGCATTTTTCTAGATTTTTGAGGATTGCAAATTGGATATTTTCCCTAATTATATATACACTGATTTGGTCACATTTTGGACCATTCCTTTTCAGTCCATTGCCTCTCCCAAAAATCTCTAATCCTCATCCTCTCTTCTTCCTCAATCCATCTCCAACAAAGATTGCCTTCAAGAATTTCTAAGATTCAAGCTTTCCATTGAAGACCTAACATCAAGGTTCCATCAAAGTCTTCACCAAGGTATGTAAGGCTACTTAAAGCATGGGTTGAGACCATCCATGTGCCCTACACCTTCTTTGAGGTTAAATGTTCATAAGAATGGAGTTCCTTGATAGGCTTATGTCCAAATGAGTCTTTTCATCTATTAACTTAATTTTTGTTATGTTGATGTTGTTGAGTCAAGAAATTGCTAAATTCTTCATGTTAGTATGAGTTGATTGATATGAGTTGTTAAATATACTTTGTTGATTTTCTTGAATATGTTGATTACTTTAAATATGTTAACTTTCTTAAATATGTTGATTTTCTTAAATTGTCTAATTAGAACCTTGGAGTCATGATGAGTCCCGGAAAGATTTACTAAATGAATAGAGGAATGATTAGATAGGATTGTATGATGTTATAAATGCATATTTAAACTACTCTTGAAAAATACGATTGAGATTGATCGGATAGTATGATTGGAAGAGGTTCAATTGTGATAGAATTGATGATTTGACAAGGTTCCAAATGAGACTTGTCGATATGATTTGATTGAGTTGATTGGATGGAGTTTTATGAGCATTGAGTCTTGGGAGGAGTATCGAGCACCGAATTGGGTAAGAGTAAGTAATAACTCGAATCCAATAACTACGTCACCAAACGTAGGAGGGAATTGAACCGTTAAAGTCGGATGCTTCCCAAATTATTGTCCTGACATGATAGGACTTGGTTGGATTTGGATCCATGATTGGTTGATTCGTTCATATCTTGGCAAGGTATGAACGGACGTGGCAACAACGTCGGCTTGTTGTACTATCACTGGCTCATAAGTGATGGTTGTCGGATAAGAGAAACTCCCATATAGGTCTTGATAGTACTCTGAGTCGGATTGGGTTGAATTGTATGTGATTGGTCCCGTCTAAACCATATTCTTGTTTAGACTTAGGACACTTGATTGAGTTGTTCTTTCTCTTGAGTTGAGATTTCTAGTTGATTTGATTCTTCCTTGATATTTGTTTCATTCGACCATTTTACATACTTGCACATTCCATGTACTGACGTCATTTGGCCTGCATCATTTTATGATACAGAGACAGGTACTAGAGATCATCACCGACGCACCATTGACGATCTTTTCACTTCCATCTAGTTGGTGAGTCCTCTCAATTTTCGGAGGATACCTAGATTATCTTTATAGCTTTGTTTTGTTCATTTATTTTGATTGTTGGTAGCCATGGACTTGTCATTGGCACCTCCTAGATTGTTGATAGAAGCTTCATAGACTAGAGCGTGAAAGTGTTGAATTGTTCATTTTGACTAGTTTTATTCTAGTTAGTTATTGATTGGATATGTGTTTGGCCTTTGGCCCTAAATTATGAATAGTATCCTTATGATTGAGTCTTCCGCTGATAGAACATGACTAAATGAAAGTGTGACTGACCAAGTGATTCGCTTGAAGGCCAAAAATGGCTTTCGAGTGCCCGCCACGTCTAGGGTACCCTCTCGGGGCATGACGCAATATTTGTATGGTACAATCCAGAAGAAAGTGCAGGTAATTTTTCGCGCACAATTGTTTTTTCGGTATTTATTGTAGTAATATAAATCTCTGGCAGAAATGCAAGGTAAGGCTGCGTACAACAGACCCTTGTGGTCGGGCCCTTCTCCGGACCCTGCGCATAGCGGGAGCTTAAGTGCACCGGGCTGCCCTTTATTGTAGTAATATAAATGTATTCAACCTTTCCTTCTTTCGCAATCTCAATATGATAGCCATTTTGACGAATAACTTTGAAACTTAATAAATATTTTTCTTTGAGACTTACTACAATACAATTCATTATCAATTACCAATATCGTTACTCCAGGTAGTAATAAGGCCGCTCTTTCAAAGCCTTCAATCAATTTTGTATTATCGGATATTGTATTGACATAGACCCTTTTTATAATCAAATGACAGAAATATTTCTTTTCTTTTAATATAGTGTGTGTTGTAGCACTATCCAAAATGCACATATCTCCATTACTTATCTTGGATCCAATTGAAGACTGAGAAATTTATTTATCTTCATAAAATAAAAATACATTATAAGAGATAAAATAAGTAACAATATTGCTAGAAAAACACAAGTCCTCTTTTTTTTTCCTTTTAAATAGATAAACGTAAAAATATGATAATCAAAAGTACATAAAACGACAACATATTGTAAATCATATAATGAAATTAAACATCAATTACAATCTCTAAAGAATTCTTCAACCTCCAAATGAGTAATATCATTGAGGTCATTAAAATCGTTATTCTTCAAAGCCAGATTTGCTTCAATATTATCATTATGCGAATGTCTTACCTCAACATTATTTTTAAACGCCAAATGTGACTCTATCCGAGCATTAAAAAAAGAGGCACCACCTCTATATGCCTTTCTTTTGAAGGAATTTTGATAAAGTCTTACAAAATGCTCAAGCGTCTAACATTCATTTTTTCAGTGGTCTTTCATGCCACAACGATGACAGTTACTTCTTGAAGGGCCACTTTGAGAACTCATATTGTTCTCCCTTTTATGTTAACCACCACCACGGCGATTATTATATCATCTTCTGCTATTGTCATATCCACACACATTATTGTGACCTTGATTTTTATTTTGTTTTCTTTCAGACTGGCCATGTGCTCCTACCACATTTTCTTTAGGTAACAGAGCAGTTTCAGTGGGCCGGACTTCATGATTTTTCATTAAAAAAACATTATGTTGCTCAACCACTAGAAAACATGATATCAATTCAGAGAATTTTTGAAAATCTTTTTTACGGTATTGCTACTGTAATATCATAGTAGAGGCATGGAAAGTAATTAGTGTCTTTTCCAACATATCCTTATCATTTAGTTTCCCCATTTAATTTTAATTGGGAAGTATTCTAAATACAACAGAATTATACTCAATTACAGTTTTAAAATCTTGAAATCGTAAGTGCATTCACTCATAACGAGCCCTTGGCAATACCGTTGACCTGTGGTGGTCATACCTCCCTTTTAAACCTTTCCACAATTCAAGTGAATCTTTCACTATCAAGTATTTATCACGACCCAACTCCGTAGGCCGTGACTAGTACCCGAGTTGGGCACTCGTGTACATATCTGTTAGACATCATCAAACTGAAACCAAACACAATATGGAGGCTTTGTGAAAATAAGACGTCATCTCAAGCGTTACATACATGTATCAGGGTAACCTGTCTCCTGAGGAATCACAATCAATTAAAACCTTATAATAAATGAGCCGACAAGGCTGTCACTACATATAAATCCCAAAATACAAGTCATATATGCATAACCGAACACATATACACAACCTACATATATGTCTACAGACCTCTAAGAGTATAAACAGTATCATATGGCGGGATAGGGCCCCGCCGTACCCCTGAATTAAACATATATATACATAAAAAATGGGTTTATACCAAAAGTCTAGGCTCCGAGACAAAGAAGCATTCCAAGATAGATGAATAAGAATCCTAGGCTGGCGAATCACCGAAGCTAGTACCTGTACCTGCGGGCATGAAGCGCATCCCCCCAAGGAAGAGAGTCAGTACAAGATATGTACTAGTATGTAAAGCATGAAATACAATAGGACAGATCATAACTGAAGTAGAAAGCCCAGGAGACAAGTATGATATTCAAGAACTCACTATACCTGTGCCTTACGAGCAAATCATGCATATCATTATCATATACCGTATCCAGACCATTATGGGATTCGGTGTCATAATCGTATCATCATATACATATACTATACTATACTCGGCCCTCTAATAAGGGACTTGGTGAATAAAGTTGTGTGCACGTATACCATACCCGACCCATCGTGAGACTCAATGCCATAACCATATCATTGCATCATCATATCACCATATAGCGTACTCAACCCTCTGGTGAAGGACTCGATGAAGATGTAATAAAGTTGTGTACAATAACATACCTAGCCCGGAATTCGATGAAAAAGGTAATAACAGTATGCACGAGTAGAATATCATGAGCAACCATATACAATTAGACCATCGTCTGAGACTCAATAGAATAATCAAAATGAACCATCATTTGAAAATCAAGATATTAGTCATCTCAGATACCTTTTGAATGTCACTATGGACCATATCAAATGGAGCCTCAGGAATCATAGAAATGTATCAAAATAATGCAAAACAACTTATGGAATTAGAGACATTTATCATCGTAGAGTCTTTAGGAATAAGGGCTTATACATCCAACTACTATTCAACATATAGAAGGCTCGAGGGTAGTAGCTCAACTACTTTAAGAGTTTTAACATCCAGAAGTGAATAAGGATCATGAATCATGTTCAGAACTTATGAATGGAATTACCCCCAAAGCTAATATCATTCATCACTTACTTCTAAGACATGCCAAAAGAAAGAAGAGATAGGCTTTACATACCTTCAGTGCTTATTCACAACACAACACGCATATGCTGCCCAATAGTGTCTCAACCTATATTAAGATTTCAAGAACTATGGTTAAGATATGGGAAGGTTTCAAAATGCACTCCAACATTAGCAGCTCATTTTTAGAAAATTAGGCGACATTTTCCTTATATTCAAATCAACTACATAACAACTAAGTCAACATCAACAACCATACATTCAAGTGTTATATTAAAGTTAGCCAAGGAAAGATTCAAGAATATTCCGAAACAGCCCGCACACTATTCCAAATCAACCCACACATTATGAAGTTCCATAATCCTTTAACATAACGACCACGACGTAATCAAGTTACTCTTAATAATCTACACCCACAACACTTCCTCGGATGACCATACAATAGTCCAACAATTACAACAACACTATAGCTTTAACTACTCTTAGTCCTTTAATTCAACAAGAACAACAACACAACAACCCAGATCGTTCTCAACACAATACAATTATAACTTTAAATATCAAATTCCTTCACTTTCATCATATAACCAATGGCAACAACAACCCCAACATTAATCGAAATTAATCCATCATCTTTAGATTAGAACAACCCCAATAATTATAACCATATAATGTATAATCGTAACCACACTTAATTTTTCAATTCAGCACAAACAACCATATGTTATAATTACAACTCCAACTTGAAATATCAAATTCTTCCATTTTCATTATATAACTCATGACAACAACAACCAAACGTTAATTAAAATTGATTCACCATTTCCAAATAAAACAGCTCTTACACGGCTTTAACAACATTCTAACGCCAACATACATAGTTTCATACCTCCAATTCACGTTTACACATTCACAACACGTCCAAATTCATCCTAAAACGTATAGAAAATGATTAATTCTTACCTTAACAACTTGGGTTCTCAACTTGGCTGAAACGTGTGGATTGCACGTTAGGTATTCTTGTTGCCCCAATGATTAATTCACGTTGTTAATTATCTTCAATTGATTGAAAATACCTTATAAAAGTAGTGTGCAGATCGGAATTTGGGAGTTTGCTTGTGCAACCATGGTCGTGAGTTGCCATGGCTTGAACTCTCTTTCTTTTTCTCTATATTTTCCTCAAAGAAGAATGAGCTAAAATGAGTTCATAGACTTTAATTTTTTCATTATATATACAACCCCTAAGAGTGACACATGTCCAACCTTGACATGTGTTCCATGGTCACCCATGGCAGCCCCTAAGAGTGACACGTGTCAAGCTTTGACATGTGTCCATTGTGGACGTGTGTCCTATTATCATCCACCCTCCAATCACATTCTGCCACGTGTATTGGTGGAGCCCACTTAGTGGTCTAATTAACTTAATTAATTCCTAATCCCCATTTAATAATCTAATCTAGACTAAATAAAATCTATAACCAATTTGTGTATTAATTAAAATCGGAAATAAAAATCTCTATATCGCATCCCGAAATAATATTGTCCATTACTTTAAGAAAGTAGGTGCATCACCTCCTTAATTTCTGCCACAAATTCGTAAGTAGTTGCATCACCTACTTGCCATTTTTTTTATTTAAATGCAGTCCACACATTCTAAGTAGGTGCATCACCTACTTGTTCTTTTTAGTAGGTTAGCAATTAGTCTTACCTAAAGAACCTGTGTGTTCCTTGCTACTTAAGCTAGACGTGTACTCAAGTAGCTTAATTATGTAAGACATCCAAACCAGTAGCTTAAGCAAGTAGGTCGATTACTGTGATAAATTATTTAGCCTCGAACCCCTTTCAAATTCTTCCAAACCTATTTCAAACCATCACCACTTCACATATAACTAGTATATGCAAGATATGGGGCGTTACATCCTCCCTTCCTTAGGATCATTTGATGACTTCATGGATAACATGGATCACATGGCAGCTTTAGAGAAGCTTAAAAACGTTTTGATGTACAAAAGTACTGAATATAACAGTATTCAACCTTCAGGCTTTCATCTAGATGATGACGAAGGAAAATCACAGCTTTCGCTTTATCGTGACTTAATGCTTTATTTCCTTCGATTATAACATCATCAAGACCCTTAACGGTAAGGTGGATTTCAGCATCAAGTACCCATGATAAATAATTTTTGATAGAAATATCAAGTGCCACAAACTCCAATTGAGATATAAATTAATTTAGAAATAACAAAGACAACTAAAATTAAATTTCTTTAGTAGATATACCTGATATCGAAGTTAATTTTTTTAGAAAAAAATTAAAGTCTCATACTAATAATGTGTTATAAAATAAACTAACTTAACAAAATACGGAAGATGTTTTCATTGTAAATCTTGGCTTATAACAATGAGAAAAGGGACAATTAATTGGCAACTTGTCTAATAAAATATCCACTTTGGCCAACTTTGAGAACAAAAATAAAATTATCATAATATGCCTAGAAAAAGTCCAAAAAGCATAAAGTGTTTGTCATGTCCAAAGGGAAGTATAATATTTTAAAGTATTCACGTGAAATATTTTAATCATGTGGGCCATTTTGGAATCAAAGAAAAAGAAAGTCACAGGCAGAGAGAGGTGGAACAGTTAAAGAACCCCGTGACTTGCCCATAAGCCACCAGAAGATGTGATTTTGATGGGAAAATTTGTCTCTTTCCCACATTTCAGCAGCATGCAACTAAACTCAACCAGAAGGAACTCATAACCAATATCGGTTCTCATAGAATAATCATTCATTTTTTATTAAAAATTTTGAATTTGAGTTTTTTTAAATATAAAATTATTTTTATTAGGGAATATTTTACTCCCTCAATGTGGGACTTTTTGGTGCGAAGCCAAATTTAGAGTTTATTTGAATAAGCTTATTCTAAGTACTTTTTAAGTTAAAATAATTTTTAAGCTCTTTTATGGTATTTGGGTAAAATGAAGAAAATGCTTTTGAACACTCATTTAAAGATAAAACAGCTTTAAAAAAAAGCTAAAAGTAAAAAACTGGGATTTCCAATTTTTTAAAAAAGCTTATTTAAACAGGCTCTTAATTGGACTCTAATGTGAATATTTGAATATTTTTTATTTGAATATTAAATACAATATATTATTATTATTATTATTATTCATTTTTTAAAATATAATATTCATTTTTTAAAAGAAGATCTTTTGTTACTCTTTCTTATCCTTGATTCCAAATATTTCTCTCAATTTAAATATTTAACTTATAAGAAAAATATGATTGTATTTAATAAATCAAGGATAAGAAAGAGTAACAAAAGATCTTCTTTTAAAAAATGAATATTATATTTTAAAAAATGAATAATAATAATAATAATAATAATAATAATAATAATAATAATAATAATAATAGTAATAATAATAATAGTAGTAGTAGTAGTAATAGTAGTAGTAGAAGAAAGATAACTAACAAACAAACAAAATAGAAAGAATAAAGAAAAGAAAATAAATGAGGAAAAAAAAGGGGAGGAGGTGGGAGCGTAGGGGAAAAAATAGAATTATTATACTTATTTCAAATTTTAGCTTATAAAAAAAATGCATTTTATTTTAAAAATTAAGAATAAAGAAGAGTAATTAAAAAATCTTCCATTAAAAAATTAATATAATATGTGAATTTAAACAAAAAAAATAAAAAGAATAAAGAAAAGAAAATAAATGAGGAAAAAAGGGGGGGGGGGGGGGAGGGGACATAGGGAAAAAATAGAATTATTATACTGATTTCAAATTTTAGCTTATAAAAAAAATATGCATTTTATTTTAAAAATTAAGGATAAAGAGGAGTAATTAAAAAAATTTCCATTAAAAAATTAAAATAATATGTGAATTGAATCTAAATAAAATTTGAGTTAAAATAGAGTTTTAGCTTCTTAACCTTTCTTATACATACTCCTATAATTATATATAATATTAAGCTTTCTTCTCTTTTTTTTTATTGATCAATAATTTTATTCAATAATATATTTACTGCATTCTTCATATCCTTCATTTTCTAGAAACTCTGTATGTTTTAATATTTTAATTTTTATATGCAGATGAGTGATAGTCGTATTACAAGCTAATGTTTTTGCTATTATATACAGGTTTGAATTGAAGTAAGTAATTTGTTTTGTTCATATTTTATTTGTTTGTGTTTTGATAACTTTCTATCGAAAATTTTAGTCAAACATTTTAGCTTTTTAAATGCTAACTCTCGTTATTATTTTTATATTATTATTTTATTAAAATAAGTGTTCATATATTTTTTTATTTTGGTGTGTGATGATCTATTTATTTAATCAGATGTTGCAAGAGATTTTGAATGAAGACAAGAAGATTGAGAAACTGGTAATTCAATAACTTTTGATCATGTGAAAAGTTTTTTTATTTATTATCTATTGACCTATTTAAGGTGTTTTTTGTCAAAACATCTACATAACCGATTTTCTATCTATTTTATTGATTAACAATGAATTTTTTATAGCCTATTCTACCCACACGTTGCATATGTAAGTAGTTTTTTTTTTTAAACTGAATTAATATGAGTGAAGTGTTTTAAAAAAATATATTTAACAGTACATAATTTGAAACTATATAATAAGTTTGTATTTAAATTCAAATTTTTTGAATTTTGATATTCTTATAAGATATATAGATCATTTTAAAACTTACCACTAATTTGAATTTATGTTTGAGTTATATGTTTGTAATAGATACTAAGTTGGTTAGAATTCTCCTAAAATTATAAAGAAAAAAAGTAAATTCCTCAATTTATCAGAAAAATAGTGTAGTTATCTCCAAAATAATGAATTCAATGAGCATTAAAATATAAGAATTTAAGTAACTTAAATTTAAACTCAACAATTTATATATTAAAATAAAAAAAATAAGAAAACTCAACTACTTATTACGTGTAACACACACACAAAAAAAACATTCAAAGTCAAACTAGCAAAAACTAATTAAAATATAGTAGAAAAAATATACGTAAGGAGGGGGTGGGGGTGAGGGGAAGATAATACTTTAAAAATATAATGAAGTAATTAGATAATACACATATTAATTGTCGATAAATTTTAAATTGAAAAAATATGAATAACAAAATAAAAATTCAAATTTTTTAGAAATTCAGGAGTAAACAAAATAACTAGATTTGATTGATATTAACAAGAAGTACTTGATAATTATATATTAACAATTTAAAACATGGTTCGTTGTTTCTATTTATATAGGTTTATTATGGGGCATAGGGGGTGGGGGATGAGGTGGGACATGGGAAGAGAGGGAGTATTTAACATGTCCGAACAAGACATCACAATCAAAAAAATTTAAAAATTATATTTTAATATTATCTGCGCATCACACGGAACGGGTATGTATACTAGCTCTTTTTGAAAATACTTCCTCCAATAATGCATATATAATATATATAAATAAAATAGAAGACATTATATATATATATATATATATATATATATATATATATATATATATTCTATCTTCTTTTTATTTTGTGGAATTATAATTAATGCTGCACCAAACTCCAACTTGGCAGGGGCAAAGAAATATACATGTAAAAATAATAATACCCCAGCTACAAATAATTTAAAATTAACGGATTTATATTGAATATATTATTAGTGTAATAAATGGTTTTAAATGACTTGCTAGGGTGTGGCAATCCATTTTGACATGTTAATCACAGGTAAAAGGATTATTTAACAACATTAC
This sequence comes from Solanum dulcamara, assembly GCF_947179165.1. NCBI lineage: Eukaryota > Viridiplantae > Streptophyta > Magnoliopsida > Solanales > Solanaceae > Solanum > Solanum dulcamara. The sequence continues at coordinate 16,783,770 of NC_077237.1, read as the reverse complement.
ATTTAAATACACTATTCCGATACTTCTAGAATATGTAAAAAATAATTAAAATTCCATTTAAAAGTTTGTTTACATAATTTATTATAACAAAGTTAACTTATAAATGAATTATTTTTAAAAAGTTAGAAGGTTATTTTAAAAAGACACGAGGGAATATATTTTATGTAATTACTACTACTATTTAGAAGTACTCCCTTCGTTTTAATACCTCAAAATATTTAAAAATCATATAAATTTTTTGATTGTCTCTCAAAATTCTATTAACGATACATAAATTAAGACAAAGGGAGTAATATATATTATTTGAACGTATATATTATTATAATGAACAACTTAAAATATTTTAAAAATATATTAAAAAATTTGACTAACTCTTTAAATTTCATCTATGTACTCTCTCCGTTCACTTTTACTTATCATATTTGGACTCGACACATTCATTAAGAAAACAATGTTTGATATGGTTATTTTACTATATTACCCCTATAAATTGATGTTAGTACTAGATCTTGTAAAAATAATATGAAAAATAAGTAATTAATGTTAAGAGTAAAACATAAAAAAATAATAAAAATTTATTTTTAAAATAATGAAAGTAAAAATGAACAAATAGGATAGTTATTCAATAGTATAAAAGTTAGTATTTGGTACTTACTCCTAAAAATAGTTATCCCAAAATATTTATCAATTGAAATAATCAAAAAAAAATTCATTATATTTTTCTAATTTTACACTTAGCATTAATTATTTTAGAATTAAAAATTACATAAAAATTAAAAAATTAATAAAAAATACATTAATCAAATAACACTCCTAATGCAAAACCTTTGCGAATGAAAATGAATAGAAATGTGATTAGAGGAGGTGAGAAGGGTAATGTTGTCCAAATCCAAGCTCGCATAGATGTTTGTCGTGATCATCAATGTCGTGATCAGGAGCTTTCCTGGCATATTACCCCACCCCCTCTTCTTCCTGTAACGTTCCATATTCACTCCCCCTCTCCCCCCAAACAAACTACCCCGCCTTCTCTCTCTCTCTCCCTCTCTCCAGATTTATACATACCGTAATGCAGTTGGAGAAATTGAGCACTCCAAATCTGTTTTTTGGTTTGTAAAAATGGCGGTGAATTCGACCCAACAGGTGAGGTTTCGGTGGAAGATATAATGAGTTTTCTTAAATAGTACTCTATCTGTTTTTTTTTAATCAATTGAGCTTATTGTTCAGTTAATTAGGCTGCATTATCTTTGGAATTTTTATGCAATTTATCTCTTTCAAATCTGTAATCTGAGTCCTTTTGCGGACAGTTAACTCTCATTTCTGAAGAAATTACGAAGATAAGATTGAGAACGGTTGCCATATTTGAGTCAATTGAACTCTCCTTGATGTAAAGTTCAGTTAGGTAGGCTGCATTGTGCTGTTGGAGTTCTCACCCATTTGGCTCCCTTGGTGAACTCGAACTCACAATCTTCGGGTTTGAAGTGAGGGTTACTTAATATCCGAGGAACTTCCTCTTGTCAATAGTGCTGTTCTCGTTGTTTTCTGGCTCAATTTTTTATTATCGTTGGAATTTTGATACAGTTTATCTGTTTGAAATCTGTAATCTGAGTCAATTGTGTGTTTTGTGGTATGATTAATTTTTTGTTAAGGAATTTTGATTTCCCTGATGCAATTAATCTGCTTGTAAACTCAAAAACTAAGTTCATTGCTGTTTCTGTTTGCACAGTGGGTTAAATGCTTTATACCTGTGATTTCTGTACAACTTATGAAGACATGAGTTTTTTTTGCAACTAGTACAAATAGTAATGTGACAATTCGATCTAATTGAGATGTTCTCCTTTATTTTATTTTGTGTAGATTAAGTTGCATTTTGAATGTTTTCGTAGCTTTGTGTTTCAGAGACTTACTTATTTTTCTGTTGTAATTCATTCGATCTACTAGTCAATTTGTTAGACTGAGTTTACTTCAGTGCGTTTTATGAATTTTAACTTCTATGTGCATGTAGTGCCAAATTGTTCTTCATGGTCATTGTGGTTGCTATTTTATTTTTTTTCTAAACGAATTTATTGAGATACAGTTGGAGATATGAAAGCTTATTAATGGAGCAAGTGTTGGTGGTTAACTCATAAATGTTGTACAATTGCATTTTAGAGTAGATGTGTCTTTTAAAGGAACCTTTATTTTCCAGTCATAAAGAGGTACTTTTTCTCTTGTTTCATCAGCAAAGTGGTGGTCATAAGTGGAGACCAGTTACTATTCACTAAACTACATTAAACATCAAAAACACTTTGCACACTATCTGAGATTATTCAGCTTTTAGTATTTAATCTAGGCTTGGGTGGTTTTCTTGCACCAATTGAGTTTTGAAAACGTTAAAATTCATGGTCATTGTCTCTTAGACATTCTTTTTTTATATTGTCACCATTTAATGTGAACTGGCGATTAAGCTAAAATGGAGGTCCTACATTGTGATGCTTTTGTCATTGCTGAAAGTAGGGACCAATGAACAAATTATTTGATTGGTAAATCCTTTGATGCGGTGTGGAAGATTTAATTTGTTTTGTATCTTGTGCTTGTAATAGAGTGTGTTCTTGAAGTTCAGATTTTCATTCTAAGAGATTAACAAGGGTAGCAGCAGACTTATCATAGCGGTCTGTTTCTTAACAAGAACCGTCTACTTAGTAAATCCCCATATTTTCTAGTTGAACATAGAATGCCCATTTTGTTTCTTATTGGTGTTGGAAGTGAGGTTAGTAAAATTTTTATAGAGTTGATTTATAACCACAATTAAAGGCCTCTTGGTGATGGTTCAGTTCTTAAGATCACATCTAGATTTTGCATAACAATTGAAACTGTATCTCGGTTTTGCTTCCGTGAGTTCATATGATGACCTTGTTACCCATATCATTTAGAAGTATGACGTTTGTTGTCACATTTTCTCTTAACGAGTTGAGCTGTATGCACTTCGAGCTAGTCAGTGTAAGGTAAACTTTTTAAAGTGCCAAGGATAAATTGTCCTGTCTTACGTGCGGCTTAAACCTCTTAATACTAAGATATCATGTTATAAAGTCCTTTGTCCAAACAATAAGAAGTACCATGTTACATCATTTAATGGAGAAAAACATAAAGTAGAATGCACCTTGTACTTTTTGTAGCTGTAGGATTTTGCTACCATATTTTATGTGCTACTATTATCTACCTTTAGGCAATAGGTAATATTTCTTATGCTTCTCCTATCTTTTTATGCTCACTTTCCTAATCACCAAAATTGTCTATTTAGAAAAAAATTCTCCAATCTCTTATTTTTCGAATAATGACTACTTATTTGTGTGCTACTTCATAATCATATGTGCCTCACTATTCATTTAATTATCTCTTCAAATTCTTTTATTCAGGGCGTTGAGGTAACTTTAACTATTTCTTTTTCAGCAAAGCCAAGATTCACTTAATGTTGTTAAATTACCCGATGAAGGAACCCCAGGTCCTCTGTGTGAATCACATTTAGATATGGTGAACCTATCAAATCTAAATCTTGTGAAAACTCCAATTCCAATGGATTCCCAAGCAAATGGCGGAAACCATGCCAACCTGAAGAATGATAGCGCAGATGTTTATGGCTCATATTGTTTTGCCATAGATATTGACAAAGGAAAAATTGAGGCACCTAAGTCCACTGAGGAAATGAGTGGGAATGTTAAGACGGATGATTGTATATCTGTAAGTGCCTTTTATGAATTTAATAATTTTAACATCATCACATGGGAGGAGTTTACATTTTTCATTTCTAGAGGGTTCTTACGGTGCTTTTTCTATTTGGATTTAGTTTGTCCTCTAATTAGGATTTTGTCAATGTAATGCTGAACATTAACAAATTAATTGCATTTCAGAGTATGTTTCAGAGAGAAATTTCATCACTGATGGGAGGAAAGTTCATGCAACTCTTGATGAATAACAACATTGAGTTGCCCAAATTTGCTTGCAAAGGTAGACACTGTTCTGCAATCAATTACTCTGTTGTGCATTTTCCAAATGAATTTTGTTTTAGATGATACCTGTTCTTTTCCCTCTGCAGTTTTCCTTATCATGTTCTGAAGTACATTTTCTCAAATTCACTAAAGTCAATTGGATGCTTCTAATGAGCTTGAATCCTGCCAGAGGATCTTCGCATATTTTCACTCAGATAGATATTTATTTGACTAATGTTTCAGAAATAGTCAAAAACAGAAACTATTTCTTCAGGGAAGGATGACAGATCTGGTTGCTCTTTGGTGAAATAACTGAGACTTGAAATAGTCTCCGATACTCATGATTATATCCACATGCTAGTTAAGACAGTAGAAGATTTCTCTAACAATTAACTCCTTTTATTAATCTTCTTCAGTTTCCAACTATCAATCCTCTTTTTTTTTTTTTTTTTTTTATAAGAACATCACGACTGGCGACATGAAGTACACAATGACACAGAACTATGCTGTATTATGGTGTCAATGATATTCCGCTTCAGTGATGTGATAGCTGAAACTTCCACACTAACCTACTCCCAAATCTGTCAAACACCTAATTTTTGCCCTTTCCCGTGGTATCAACTATCAACTTGTGCATACTTTGAAATCCAGTTGCTAAAGTTCTTCTTTTTGCAGTTGTATTGGGGAAACCCTGTAAAACCTTGTCACCCAATTAATTACATTACAGTTTCAATATCTAAAAGTGAAATATAATCGGCTTACCATGTGCATGAAGTGCTCCCCATGTCTGTTCTTGTTATTTCCTGAAGGGTTCTCTACAAATGAGAATGTTTGATGCTGTTCCTAGACCAAAAACTTGTCATTTCTAAGCTATTAATCAAAATATATGTTTTACCATGGTATATTATCAGATGTACTTACTGGTCAAAAGAAAATTGTCAAATATACTTGATACAAAAGTTAGCCTTTGCAAGTTGCAATTGCTTTGATTAGTCAGATTCAGTAGATATCACTGATCATCCTATCTTCTATTGTAGTTGAGTTGTTGATAGTTTCCTTGTAATAAAAGAGCAAATAAAGGTTCAATAAATTTCTATGTAGCTGAAAAGGTCTTTCACCTCCTATTAGGACCAGATTTATCTCTGATTCCTGAAGAGCTACCTATTGTACAGTTTGAGCTTAAGTTGTACAATGAGAGGAAAAGTTCACAAGTGTATTGTTTTAATGACAGATAAATGTTTGACCGAGAAGGTATATGATATACCTAGCAACAGATTGAGAAAATACAAGCGCTCTGCATCTTTTAATTCAAGAAGAGTTGTTCTCCTTTTCTCATTCCTGTAAGTTTAATCTCTGAAACCGTTCTTTATTTGTTATGCTTCTTTCCTTTTCGGTGTTATGAACATTACATTCATTAACAATATTATATTCATTTCTCGTAATCCGTTAAGTCAATGCAGTTTGTGGATGTAATTATTGAGGGCAGAAATGTTTCACTAAGCTAATGGTTTTTTGAAAACTATGGAATTGTATTGCTTGTCATCCCTTGATGTTGAACATTGTACGTTACAACTGACTGTACATGGTATAGATTGTAACATGGTTTCTCAATGAAAAAAATGGAACTTACAAGTTCTATGCTATCTTTTATCAAATACACTGCATGCACCCATGTCCTTTTTTTCTAGTTTGAGATGGAAAATATTTATTAGGATTCAGTAATGTTAGAAGCTGCATTGATTTCTAATACCTAGAGATGATTCTACTTGGAAAAAAGCTTAGAAAATGCACCGATTACTTATTTATCCTTTTGTGAAAGAAAGTATGGATGAGAAAAGAATGAATACAGAGTATCCAAAAGGGTGGCCCAGTGGTTTGGGCTTGGGACCTCCATGTTGGAGGTCTCAAGTTCGAAACCCCTTGCCAGCGAAAGCAAGGGTTTGCCTTCTGGGTTGAGCTCGTCGCACCGGGCTTGCCTAGTGCGGATTACCTCTCATGTGTGGTTTGCGAGCTATTGCATAGGAGCGGGGGTTTTACCCTGTGTGCACCCAAAGGGTAACATGAATACAGAGTAGGTCCTTATCACAGTCTCTATTGAAGATTCATTATGATGGTTAAATATTCTTGAAGGAGAAAATATAGATGTTATGGCTATGGGGCACAAAAGTATAAGCGTAATTTATCTGTAAGGATGAGGTAATTGGAAATTAGCCATGTGATTAGAAATGTTGATTCATTCAAGTTGGTGTTTGTCTTCTTGGAGGAACCAAATATCCATATAAGAATGAAAGGGAGCCTAAGAAGAAATGTAAGACAACTTTTATATATATATGAAAAGATCGTTATATTGGCAGTCTTGTTAATATAACAACTTATCTATCCCTACACGATTGATGGTTTTACATGTTGGCTATTTTGCAGCGACATCCTTTTTAAATTAAGTGTGAACTAGTATGTTGAAGATATTCATGCTGCTTCATGACTTCTTTTGCTCCATATTATACATATTTCTTCTGGCTTCAGTTGCTATTGCTTTAGTTATCGCTTCTATATAGCTCTAGCAATTGAGTAAAGTCTCTTCCTTTTTCAGGTCGTGCATGGGGACTATCATACTCATTTATCTTACTCTAAGAGTTAGAATGAGTGGTGATTGGGCTGCTAATGTTTAGTATCTACTTCTCTTGTCTTCCCCATCATTTGTGAAAAGAGTGCTAGTTGTATACTTTTGAATGAGTATCTTTCTTGATTGTATTTTATGTAAACGTTCAATGAGTAGGAATCTTTCTTCATTTGTACATAAAGTTAGCAGTTAGTATTCAAGCTGATCAATTTGATGTGTATTGGTTTCTTATTTACTTTTTATTTTAGTGTAATTTCCCCAAGATGAGAGTAAGCATCATCACCCCAAAATTCTTTACTGGAAGTGTGGTTTCCGCGTTGAAGATTTTAACAATTTAGAAGAAACAAAATTGAAATGGTAAACTTTCATCATAAAAGTCAGCACCAGAGAATGGGCAAAAAGTAGAAAATATAAACATCTTCAATGGTTTCCTAGTTGTACTAGCTGACTGTCAAAAAACTCATATGATGTAAGAAATTTAGCATGCACAACCTCCTCCTTGCTGCTTTGTGTGAGATGTATTTCTTGTTCACCATATATTCTGATTTTGTTGATGATAGCTTCTCCATCCAGCAGCTATTTTTTAAAGGGAAAAAAACGTAGGTATACATTTTAAAGAAAATAATAACACCTATATGACAATAGTTTGACTTTTTTTCAATATAGTAATAGAATCTTTATCAAAATAAAATAATCACAAAAAAATATAATAAAAAAATTAAATTACTGCAGTAATTATTGTGTAGATTTAAATACCTTAAATTACTGCCAGAATGTGTATATACATACCTCGATATTGAAGCTAGCTTTAGCACTTGTTTCTACTCCTGGTTCATAAAGCAAATCATTGTTGTGTTTTTCGGAATAAATGAAATTAATAGAAAGAATGATCTCCCACTAACTACGTTTTCACATTTTCAAAGTATCCTCTATAAATAAATTAGAGTTAGAACAAAATACTATGTTCTTGCATTATTTCTTGACTAATGAATTCATCCGCGCTTTGCACGATGATATAAAAATCTTATTAAAAGTAGATTTATTCAAAGAGAATAAATAATTTTTAATAAAATGTATCTTAAGAAGTTATATTCACAGTTTACATAATTACCAATCAATTTTATGATAAAGAAAATACACTCTCTCCGTTTTAATTTGTTTATCTAATTTTGAAACTGAATGAATATGTACTTTTATCTTAAATTCTTTTCATTATTGATAAGTAAATAAAATAAAGACATCAATCTCTTCATATTAGCTTATAGACATGTTTCTATTAAAAGAATATCCTTTTGATAATATATTATTATTTCATATTAGCTGAAAGACATGTTTCTATTAAGAAAAAGTACTTTTATAAATATTAAAAAATGGAACAATAAAAAAAGATATGAATAAAAGAATATCCTTTTGATTATATATTATTTTTTTCATATTAGTTAAAAGACATGTTTCTATTAAGAAAAAGTACTTTTATAAATATTAAAAAATGGAACAATAAAAAAAGATATGAATAAACTATGTGTTTGTTAGTTTGAAAAATCTCCACATAGTACACCTAAAATAATAGATATTACAAAAAAAATTACAATCTCATATAGGCAAAGTAAAAACAATTAAGAAAATTTATTGATACAGTAATTGTAGTAAATGAGACTCCATAGCATTCTCCTGCATTAATAAAAATAGAAAATCATACTTTGAGACATTTAAGATTATTCTTTTAGGCATATGAAAATTATTAAGTAAAAATTGAGACTTTATTTTTATAATAAGGCCTAAAAAGCTAAGTAGATTTTCCCTTTTTTATTTTTCTCGTTGGTGGGAGGTGAAAGGGGAAAGACCGTTCCCTTTCCTTATAAAGCATGTTAGAAGAAAAATTTTAATATACATTTTTTTATATTTAATTTAATATATGTAGAATAAATATGAGAAGCTGGTCTAGCGCAATTCAAAAATTAATTGCTGGCATCAAATCAGTAAAAACTTAAAGCATTTGCATTTTATTGTTAACTACAATTGATAAATTAAAGTTAATTAAAATTTAAGAAATACATCTCCTGAAGTCAAATAATAGATATGAGAACAAATAATTTTTTTTATTATTGGAGGAAATGGTCCTTTTAGGGGCTTCAATTATATTTGTAAATATTTTAAATTAAATAAAAAAGCGGAAAAGACATCATAAACTTTTTTTTTTGAAAAAAAAAGGGAAGGCAAATGAAGGAATATTGAGAAGATGTAGTATAGCAATAATGAGGAAAAAGAAAATATAAATGTACCTATTTTTCTGAAGTTTTTTAAAGCACAATTTTTTTAAAAGAAAAAAACGGAAAACAAAGAAGGCAAAAGGAGAAATTTTGGAAAGATATAAATAGTGTAGTAATAATGAGGAAAGAGAAAATTTAAGTGTGCATAATTTTTTTTTTGAAAAAAGAAAACGATAACAAAAAGGCAAAAGGAGAAGTTTTGGAAAGATATAAATAGTGTAGTAATAATGGGGAATTTTTTTTAACCCAAACTTTCTCTTAATTAGAAGAATTTTTTAAGTAATATATCTTACCATTTGATTAATTTTTCATTATTTTACATCAATTTCAAAAAATTAAATATGAAGCAAATTAAGACTACATATGGAACAATTAAAATGAACTGAAAATAAAAAATAATAATAAAAAATACAACCAATTGTAAAATTCAAAGTGTGGGCATTATATTATCTTAAGATTAGATATGGAACAAATTAAATGAATCACTAACGGAAAATTAAAATTTAATTTCAATCATATTATATGGAATGCTTTCTTTCCTTTCTTTTTCTTGATAATTTTCTTTTCTTTTCATTTTCCATTTTCTTCCGCGACTCTAGTCTCTATATATTGCTTACTCTTAGCCTATCATTTATTTTAATTTTATTTTATTTCCTTCTTGTTTTATGAAAAGTTTAGGGGTGAGCATTCGGTAATTCAGTTCGATTTTGGTTTTTTATTTTGATTTTTTCAGTTTTTTCGGTTTTCGGATTATTTGCATCGAAAACCAAACCAAATTAGTTCGCTTCGATTTTTGTAAATTTAGTTCGGTTCAATTTCAGTTTAATAATTTCAATTTTTCAGTTTAGGACATGTTTAATGGGCTAAATTTTATTTGTATATTGGACTATTTCTTAAGGTTAAAAAATAGCGTAAATGCATGAGAAATAGAAGAGTACTTGTGCTAACCTAACAAATACATGTCCTGCTATGTAAATTATAAAAAGGCAAATATTTTTTTCTCAGGTTCATTTTAGTTGACATCTGCTCTCATAGATCATCTCAAATATGTTGGAGCTAATTTTGATGATAAATATGCAGGTACCATCAAACCATCAAAAAGGAAAAAAGAACAACACAAGGGCTGAGAGGAAGGAAAGAATCAATCCAAGGGGATCTGCAAATTCATTAGAAGGAAAGAGATCAATCCAAGGAGATTTGCAAATCCATCAACACTTCTTAATTCAAGGAAGACAACATTAAAAGGAAAAGAGAAAATCTCTGCAAATCTGGTAAGGGGAATCAAACCCTTATCTTGCGGAAGGAAAGAAAAATATCACGGAATATCAAGAAGAATTTTGAAGATACTTCAATGGCTAGATATACAAAGTCAAGCTAGACTTTGTCCTTATTCTTGGAAAGAAGGATTCACCATCCTTTCAAGGATCAAATCCTTTGGATTGCATAAGTCAGCCACACACTCTATAAATCTAAGATCAGCGGCTGACACAAACATACAACTATCCATCCATTCTACAAACTTAGTTTTACTTTATCAAACATTGTCATTTCTTTATGAATTATTATGTAATCAATAAGAGAAGAGAGTTTACCTGAGTGGTGAGGCATTCTATCATAAGATAGTAAAAAAGAAAGAGAACAAAAAAAGAATTGAGTGTAGATCTAGGATCTACTTTGTTTACCCTTTGTAACCCATTTACAAAGCTTAGTAGAACACCCTTGCAACTCAAGGGGACTGGACTAAGATCCACATTGGATACCAACCAGTATAAAAATATCTGAATTCACTTCTTCTTTATGATCTTTAATTTTCTCTTTACTATTTTGTTGATATAGTTAACTGCTTTACTTGCAAATCGACTAAAAAAAATAAAAAAAAATTAATTCACCCCCTCTTGCACTTTTAATTGGTATCAGAGCTTGGCCTCATTAATTTATCTGCCTTACAACATGTGAGAAAAGATTATGGCTCAACAAACTATTGATGCTTTATTTCAAGAAGGAACATCTCAAATTAGACCTCCCTACTTCAATGGTAAGCATTTTTCTCATTGAAAAATAAAGATGGAAACCTTCATAAAATCCTACGATATGAAAGTATGAAAGGTAATCAAACTTGGAGACTTTTCCGTTCCAATGAACACTACTGAAGGACAAGCTACTACAACTCCAGATCTGATGGATTATACTGATGAACAAATGTAAGTCATTCAGATAAACTTCAAAGCAAAAAATATTCTCTACAATGCTATAAGTGGAGAAGAGTATAAAAAATATCTTGCTATGAGACTGCAAAAGAAGTTTGGGACAAATTAAAGGTCCTCTATGGGGGAAATGATAAAGTCAAAGAAACTATAGTCAATCTATTGGTTTATGAATATGAACTGTTTCACATAAAGGAAGGTGAAATCATTGAAAACATGTTTGCTCGACTAAGCAAGATCACGGGTAGTTAAGCAAATGGAAAATTATATCCCCTCATTGAACACATAAGAAGAATTCTTAGAAGTTTATCACTACAATGGCATGCTAAAGTGGTTGCACTTGAAAGTATGAATTTGAAGAATCTTTCTTACGATGAATTAAAAGGAGATCTCATTGCATTTGAGAAAATCCATCTGAACAAGCGAGTACAAGAAGATGACAAGAAGAAAATAGTTACTTTCAATGCAATTGAAGAGAACAATGAAGATGAAAAAGATATTGGAGAAGATGAAATTGCCCTTATCACTAAGTCAGTAATGGAAACTTTCAGGAGATCCAGAAATCAAAGAAGAGGAAAGAAAAATTTCTCTAAAGGTATACAAATTACTGAATACAACAGAAATGATGGTAAATGCTACAACTGTGGTAAGTACGGACATATTGCTAGTGAATGTCCTGAGGCTAGAAGAAGATACTCTCAAAGTAAATCCAAAGCTCTCAACAATTGGAGTAATGAAGAAAACTCAGAATTTGAACACAATGATTTAGGAAATATTTGCTTTATGGCCTTTGGAGAATCGAGCAAGGTAAGAGCTGAAACTTGTCAAAACTGTTTTGAATTAAAAAATTTGCTAGATCAAACTATTTCTAATCTAAATAGAACCTTTGAGAATGTTAGATCTATTCTAAAATAAAAGAAAAAATTAGAAGTAAATCTGAAAGTTTGCTCAATTGAAACAGACATTCTTCAAGAAGAAAATCTTAATCTAATGACTCAAATAAATGATCTTTAGAATTCTTTAAAACAAAGTTCAGTTAGATCTTACCAGCCGACTAATACTCTTAAGTCTTCTGAATCTCAAAATGAATATTTTAATTTCTCTGAGTCAGATATATACCATCCCATATCTTGTCATTAGTATGGTAAATCTGGTCACAAATATTTCAACTGTATATTTCGTTACTCAAACTCCCCCAAATCGGTTTGGAAACTCAAATCTTTTTCTAACCAAGTTTCTAAAGTACAAAAGAAAATTTAGGTACCAAAAAGAAAGTAATATACATGTTTTGCAAGAACACCACTCGAAATCAAAAGAAAAATAGTATTTGAATAGTGTGTGTCCAAACCATATGACAGACAACAAAAATTTGTTCAAATTAATTGTAGATTTTAACGGTGGAAAGATTCATTTTAGAGATAATTCTACTGAAATAGTTATTGGTATATGTAGTATTTCATTCAATGAATCCTGTGATATTACTAATGTTTATCTTTTGAAAGGTTTGAAATACAACTTGTTAAGCATAAATCATCTATGCGACTCGAATTTGGAAGTTAGATTCAAAAAAACAGGATGCCTAATTGAAGACAACTCTGGCAAAACCATTCTCCCGGGAAGTAGAGATAAAAATGTATACATTCTTGATTCTGTAAAAGAAAGTTCAGAACATATTTATTTGGCATCTATTTCTGAAGATTCATGGATATGACATAAAAAACTTAGTTATGTTAGTATGTGATTGATTGAAAAACTTGCTAGACATGAACTTATTTTGGGACTTCATAAGCTGGATTACTCAAAGGATCACATATGTGATGTTTGTCAAATGGGTAAGCAAACCAAAAATTTATTTGTTTTTCTAAGGATGTTGTATCCACTTCAAAATTTCTCCAACTACTTCACATGAACCTATTTGGACCAACAAGAACTGCAAGCATAAGAGGAAAAAGGTACGCTTTTATAATTATTGATGATTACTCTTGTTTTACACGGATTATGTTTCTATCTAACAAAGATGATACTTTGAAATTTTTTGAGATTTTCTGTGAGAAGGTTCAAAGAGACAAAGGCTATTATATCACTTCAATCAGAATTGACCATGGAGGAGAATTCAAAAATAAGGCATTCGATAAATACTACAATAAATAGGGATACTCTCATAATTTTTCATCCCCAAGTTTCCTTTAACAAAATGGAGTGCTTGAATGAAAAAAATAGGACTCTTCAAGATATGGCAAGAACTATGATTTTTGAACACTCTCTTCTCTATCATTTTTGGAAAGAAGTAGTAAGTACAACTTGTCATATATTGAATCGATATTTAATCAGATCCATCATGAAAAAGACTCTATATGAACTTTGGAACGTTAAGAGACCCAATATTGCATATTTTCATTTATTTGGATGTAAATGCTTTGTTCTTAATAATGGAAAAGATAATCTTGGTAAGTTTGATCCACGAAGCAATGAAGGTATTTTTTGGATATTCTAACAGTAGTAGATCTTATATAATTTTCAATAAAAGAACCTCTATTATTGAAGAATCTATTCATGTTATCTTTGATGGTTTTAATCGAATTTTTGAGAATAGTATATACAGATGATGATGATGTTCAAAACATTCAAAATACCTCCATCTCTTCCAAAGAAATCAACTGCTCAGAATGGTTGACTGATAGTCAAGAAAATCAGTTCACAGTCAAAGCAATTTCAAATGAATGAAAAAGTGAATCTGACTATCCAAAGTTCATTATCAGAGATCCAAACGAAGGCATGAAAATAAGAGCTTATAGAAAGAAAAGACAAATATTGCTATAATATCTCAACTTGAACCAAAAAAGGTCGATAAAACAATGAAAGACAGCCATTGGGTACAACCAATGCAAGAAGAGCTAGACTAGTTCAAGAAAAATGAAGTATGGACTTTGGTTCCAAATCCTGAAAATACTTCAATCATTGGCACTAAATGAATTTTCAGAAACAAGTTAAATGAAGTTGGAGAAGTTGTGTGAAATAAATTCAGATTAGTAGCTCAAGGATATTCTCAACAAAAAGGAGTCGACTATGATGAAACTTTCGCTCCTATAGCAAGGTTAGAATCTATACATAGATTTCTTGCATATGTAACATTCAAAGGTTTTAAACTGTTTCAAATTTATGTTAAAAGTATTTTTTAAATGGTTTTATTGAAGAAGAAGTATTTGTCAAACAAGCTTCAGATTTTGAAAATCCTGAATTTTCTTACCATATTTTAAAATTATCTAAAGCCGTGTATGGTCTGAAATAAGCCCCTCGTGCTTGGTACGAACGGTTAAACTCTTTTTTCACCTTCCATGAATTCTCTAGCGTAAAAATAGAGGCTACTCTCTTTATCAAACGGTCTCCTCTAAGAAATTTGATTATTCAAATCTATGTGGATGATATTATTTTTGGTAGTACTAATGTTGTGTTGTGCAAGGAATTTACTAACTTACTGCAAAATGAATTCAGAATGAGTATGATGGGAGAGCTCACATTCTTTTTGGGATTACAAATTCAACAATCTGATAAAGGAATATTCATTAGCCAAAGTAAGTACACAAAAAAACTCATTCATAAATTTGGAATGAGCAATGCAAAATCGATAGGACTCCAATGAGCCCTACACGTTCTCTGGATATGGACAATGAAGGTAAGCCTGTAGATGAAACTAAATATCGAGGTATGATTAGATCTCTTTTAGATTTAACAGCTAGTCGACCATACATTATGTTTAGTGTATGTAAATGTGCAAGATTTTAGTCAGCTCCTAAAGAGTCTCATTTAACTGTTGTGAAAAGAATTATTAGATATCTTGAGGGAACCATTTCCCTTGGTATTTGGTATGCTCAATCTTCTGACTTTAATTTAAAATATTTTTCAGATGCTGATTTTGCAGGTGATAAAATTGATCGAAAAAGCACTAGTGGATCTTGTCAATTTCCTTAAAATTCTCTAATTTTCTAGAATAGTAAAAGGCAAAATTGTGTCTCTATCTCTACTACTGAGGCTGAGTACATTGCTATTGATTTATGCTGTGCACAATTACTCTAGATAACTCATCAATTAGCAGATTATGATATCTCTAGTAAACCTGCTCAAATTTTGTGTGATAATTCTAGTGCTATCTGTTTGTCAAAAAAATTTGTGCATTATTCTAGAGCTAAGATTATTGACATTAAGTATCATTTTATTAGAGATCATATTTTAAAAGGAGATGTTGAAATATCTTTTGTTAGTACTAATTGTCAATTAGCTGATGTTCTTACAAAACCTATTCTTCAAGAAGGATTCTATTTTCTTCGAAAATCCTTGAGAATATTTGATTGATTTTCTTACCTTTTGTGTGCATGCAACTATTTATTTATTCCGACAGCTTCTCCCCTTTTTAGGTAATTATTACTAACTCTTTTCCTTCCCTGACTTCTTGTCACTTCAATCTCCTCGTTCCCCTCACATTGTTTACTTTTCCACTCTTGCTCTTCATCTTCCTCTTTTCTTGTTTAAATCCCCCTTTCATCCCCTGTCCTAATCATCTCCATCAATGGTTAAAACCTTCAAAACCTCTTCTTTTCTCTCGAAAAAGCTCGAAAAGGGAGTTGTTTATTCTTTCATTCCAGTCGATTCTGATACTTCTGAGTATCAATCCCTCTCTGGTTCCTCAGAATCCTCTCATCCTCCTAACCACTTTATTGAAGAGAATCAGGTGGCGATATGAAGAAAAAGGTAAAGTTCGATATTGATAGTTGTGTAGATATTAAAAGTGATTTTTGGGGTCCCTCTGATGAATCTTTCTTTCACTCTTTCAAGTCAAATACTGTGGTGCATGGTCGCATTGTTGATCTAAGTCTCTTATCCTCTCTCAATTGTCCCATTAAAGAATTCTTTGATTTTCAAATTTGGGGAAATATTTTCTCCTCTAAGACGAATACTGTGTATAAACCCCTTGTCTGTCTCTTATATTTTAACATTAGGTCTTCTAAGCCTGGAGAGTTGAAAACTATAGTGCTTGGTAAGAGAATCTTTCTTGACTGTGACACCTTTGATGCTGTTTTTGAAATTCCTTGTTCTAGTATCTCTGCTCCCTTTAAATATTCCTGGCCCTTAGATCTTGGTGTGTCGTTTGAAGAAGAAAAAAATGTCATCGCATTGGATTCCACTATCAATCTTCCATCTTAGTTAGGCCCTAAAGATGTCTCTTTTAAAATCAGAGTAGTTGCTCACATCACTGCAACAACTCTTTTTCCCCAGTGTATGTTCACACTCCACTCCTACCACGCGTGATACTCTCATCACTTATTGCCTTTTGTTCAAACATCATATCAAGCTCTCTTCGTTTATCCTTAACTTTATATTGGACTCAACTTCTGACTCTTTCATCCTTCCATATGACATGCTGATCACTCTTATCCTCCATGCTAATCACATATGTCTTGATGACTTCCCTCCCATCTTGGTTAAAAAATGCTATAACTCCAAAGTCTTTGGCCGTATGGGGTATGTCAAAACTTGTGACTCTTGGCTGCTCAAGTCTGATTTTGATGGAAATTGTGTCCTTCGTCTTCTATGGTCAAAATTCCTCCATCAGACATTCCTTCATCTTCCAATCCTCTTTCTCCTGCTTCATTTGATCCTAATATACCGGAGGACATTCTTGCTAAGCTGAATACAATGGATGGGAAATTTGAATCTCTTCAGGATCTTCTTCTTGCATCTCACTTTTAGATGGATAACCTCAAAGAGGTCACCAAAGAGACTAGTGCTGATGTGGCCAAGTTACGTCTCAAGTTAGACCATGTCATTTTTTATATCGGAAAAAGACTGTCTAATATTAATTTCCTTCTCAAAGACCCTAACAGATTTAATACTTAAAAATTCAGAGAAAAAGGTACGAGATTCTTATTTTTACTTTGAGAAGGTGTTAAGCAATCAAAATGGCCGCTAACACGCGGTTATCCGACGATTTGAAAACTTTGATTCTGACTAACTTTGGGAAAATGTATTCAACATTAATCAAGTCATTAAACAATTTGAAAGAAATATAAATTTTAAAACATTTAGGATAATTTATAAGAGGAATAGACTTGGTATCAAAATTATTAAATAAAGGAGGGATAATTTAAATAAATCATTTAAATAAAACAAATGATCATAAAAATGGTCTCTGTTCAGGTGCCCCGGTGCGGAGGTGTGAGAGGTTGGCCATGGATGGGTACAGAAGAGGTAGGGGTAGACCAAAAAAGTATTGGGGAGAAGTGATTAGACAGGACATAGCGCAGTTACAGCTTACGGAGGACATGACCTTAGATAGGAGGGTGTGGAGGACCCACATTCGAGTAGAAGGCTAGTACATAGTCTCGTTATCGTTCCCTATTCGTAGCCGCAATAGTGCATTACGATTTTTTGTGCTCTGATTTCTGTTATTTTTGTTATTATATATTATTTTCTATACTTTGATTACCCTATTGTATTTGTGACACTTGCGTTATTTGTTACCCCATAGCACTTTGAATTTCTTAAACTTATCTGACCGTTTGTTATGTTGTTATGTTATGTTTTTATTGAGCCGAGGGTTTTCCGGAAACAGCCGTCCTACCTTGGTAGGAGAAAGGTCTGCGTACACTCTACCCTCTCCAGACCCCACATTGTGGGATTTTACTGGGTTGTTGTTGTTGTTGTTCAAGGGATTTAATTAAGTTAAACTAAATAATTAATGTTAGAATTAATACATGATAAATAAATATCATCAATTAATTAAATAAGAGTAAAGACAAGCGAAAATAATAGAAATTAGTGATACCTAAAAAGAATTATTTTAGTATTTTTAAAATATTAAACTACCCCAAATATATATACAAACGATATTTAAAAATAGACGAAATAAAAATATTTATGTACTCATATTGTTCGGATCAACGCCGATTTCTAATCGGAAGAAAAAATATAGTGTTTTGTCATTTTTATACTCGGGTTGACTTTCATCATTTTTGAAGGGCCTATCTTGTCACGCCCCGGGAGGGTACCCTAGACGAGACCGGCACTCGAAAGCCATTTCTGACCTTCAAGCGAACCACCTAATTCAGTCACACTATCATTCAATTACATTCACTCAAAGGAGGGTTCAATCATAACATACTATTTACAATATGGGGGCCGAAGGCCAAACATTATCAACTCAATAAAACAAGTATAATAGGACTCCTCAAGATAACAGTCCAACCTCCCCACACTCTAGTCTATGAAGCCTCTATCAAAGTCTAGGAGGTGCCAATGACAAGACCATGGCTACCAACAATCAAAATAAGGCGACAAAATGAAACTATACAGGGAGCTCAAGATCCTCCGGAAACTAGGAGGATTCACCAAGTAGCTGGAAGTGTGTGGATAATCAATGGTGCGCCGGTTGATGATATCTGGTATCTGTCTCTGCATCATGAAATGATGCAGGCCAAATAGCGTCAGTACGTGGAATGTACGAGTATGTAAAATGGCTGGATGAAACAAACATCAAGAAAACATCAATATCAACTCAGGATCTCAACTCATATATATACATAACAACTCACTCAAGTGTCCTAAGTCTAATAAGAAATGGTTTAGACGGGACCAATCACAAGCCACTCAACTCAACTGACTCAGAGTACTATCAAGACCTAAATGAGAGTTTCTCTTATCCGACAACCATCACCTATGAGCCAGTTATAGTACAACAATCAAACGTTGTTGCCACATCCGTCCATACCTTGCCAGGGCATGAACGCCTCCCTAATCATGGATACCATCGATTAGTCAAGTCCTATCATTTCAGGACAATAAAATAGAAAACATCCGACTTTAACGGTTCGATCCCACGGGAAGCATCCGACTTTAACGGTTCCATCCCTACCTACGTTGGCGGCGTAGTTTCTGGAGTTCGAGTATGGACTATACTCTTACCTGTTTTGGTTCTCGATACTCCTCCCATGACTCCATACTCATAAGACTCCCTCCAATCATCTCAAACAAGCCCTCACAGCTAGTTTCATGTAGGACATTGCCAAATCATCAACTCTATTCTTATTTCAACTCAATTAAGTCATAATGGCAAGTCCCATTTAGGACCTCGTCCACTCGTCAATTCTATCATCCAATCAACTCAATCAAGCCTCATTTAGATAAGCATTTATAACCTCTCCTTAGGACTCATCACAACTCTAAGACTTTAACCCAACAATTCAAGTAGAATAGCACATTCAAGAAAATTGACTTATGCAACATAATCACATGGTTAAAGAGATCAACAAAACATAATAACAAGTCATCTCCATCAACTCATACTAACATGAAGGTTTTAGGAACTTCTTAGCTCAACAACATCAATACCAATAAAGTCAAATTAATAGGAGACAAAACTCATTCAAACATAAACCATACCAAGAAACTCCATTCTCATGGACCTCTAACCTCAAAGCAAGAGTAGGGCACATGGGTTGAATCAACCCATGTTTTGGATAGCCTTACATACCTTAGTTAAGACTTGGATAAAACCTTGATGTCGGGTCTTCAATGGAGAACTCGAATCTTAGAGCTCTTGGAGGCAATTCCTTGTTAGAAATGGAAAAGAAGAAAAAGAGAGAGAGAGACTCCTAGGGCTTTTAGAGTGAGAGAGGGGGCTGAAAATATATTCCCAAATTGGTCAAGGATGATACATATATAATTTAGGATAATTCCCAAATTGCCCCTTCTCAAAAGTTCTGAAAAATAGGCTAAAACGCTCCTAGAGCGATAGTGGCGCATCACGCCATTGCAGCGCCAGGTCGATTACGCCTAAAACTGTACATCTGTTAATGGCGCGCCGCGCCAAGGACCAAACTACTGAGGCACATTCTTGGCGCGATAGTGGCGCGATAGTGGCGCGTCGCGCCCTTACAGCGCCAAGGCCATATTTTCTGGGTTTTGGAAATTTTGCTTGAAAAACCCTACACATCTCATAGTTGCGCGCCGTGCCAAGGACCAAACTACTAAGGCATGTTCCTGGCGCATCGCACCACTGTGGCGCCAAGCCCAGTTTTCTAGTAATTGCAACCCAGGCTTGAAATCCTTGCCGTGCTAGTTTGTCTTAGGATCGCCATATCTTTTGACTCCAAACTTCAAAATTTAGATTCTTGGTGGCGTTGGAAAGAAGACTCGATGAAATTTAATTTAATAGGTCGTGGGCCACCCAGATTGTCGTCCTTCAAAAGATAGGGTTGTTAGAAGTCAACCTCTTATGCGAACTCCTCCTCAAACTTAGCCACGACGAATCTTTTGGATTTGATTTGGTACTAGGGGTCCTTCATGACCCCACATCACCTCTAACGCTGCTCAATTTCTCAAAGACTTATCTTAACTCATGCAATTGCTCTATAATACTCGAGTTCGACCCTACCCAAATACAAGAAAGGGTCCGAATCTTAGGGAAAGTTTTGAGGGGTATTACATTATCTCCCTCTTGGGATCATTCGTCCTCGAATAATGAGTAACCCAGAATGGACTCGGGGTACAAATCACAATCAAAATTTTAGCCATTCAACCAATCAAATTCTCAAACAATTACCAATAAAACTCAAAATACACAAACGAATTCAAGTCAAGGAAATGGACATTACCTTCAACATTCTCATCGGTAGGCATGAATAGATGTGGATATTTAGATTTCATGGCTTTCTCCGCTTCCCATGTGGCTTCCTCAACAAATTGGTTTCTCCACAGGACTTTAACTAAGGCGATCTCTTTGTTCCTCAATTTGCGGATTTGGTGATCAAGAATTTGGACCGGAACCTCTTCATAAGATAAGCTATCCTTAACTCCAATACTATTAATAGGGACTACCAATGAGGGATCGCCTAAGCACTTCTTCAACATTGAAACGTGGAATATCGGATGAATAGAGGCTAGCTCTGAAGGTAACTCCAACTCATAAGCAACACTCCCAATATGCCTTAAAATCTGGTAAGGACCAATATATCGAGGACTAAGCTTCCCCTTCTTTCCAAACCTCATGACACCCTTCATGGGTGACATTTTCAATTATACCCAATCACCCACCTCAAACTCCAAGTCTATCCTCCTCACATCGGTGTAAGATTTTTGGCGGCTTTGGGCTGTCTTTAGCCTATCTTGAATAACTCTCACCTTTTCTATGGCTTGGTGAACAAAATCAGGCCCAATCAACTCGACTTCACCCAACTCAAACTACTCAATAGGTGATCTACACCTCCTCCTATACAAAGCTTCATAAGAAGCCATTTGAATGCTTGCATGATAGCTGTTATTATATGCAAACTCTATGAGAGGTAAGTGATCATCCCAATTTCCTTTGAAGTCAAGCACACATGCCCTCAACATATATTCCAATGTCTGGATGGTGCGCTCTGCTTGGCCATCTGTCTGGGGATGAAAGGTTGTACTCAAATTCACTTTCGAACCCAGTCCCTTCTGAAAGAATTTCCAAAATTGGGAAGTAAATTGAGCTCCTCTGTCTGAGATGATAGACATGGGAACCCCATGCAATCTAACAATTTCTTGGATGTTTAACCATGCATAATCCTCTGCGGTATCCGTAGTCTTAACCGCCAAGAAGTGAGCCGATTTTGTCATTCTATCGATAATTACCCAAATCGAATCATGTTTCTTCCGGGACTTCGGCAACCCTGTAATAAAGTCCATGTTAATCATCTCCCACTTCCATTCTAGAATCTCTATGTTTTGGGCTAAACCACATGGCCTTTGATGCTCGACTTTCACCTATTGGCAGTTCGGGCACTTGAAAACAAATTCCGCAATATTTCTCTTCATCCCACTCCACCAATAGACTTCCCTTAAGTCGTGATACATTTTTGTAGAGCCGGGATGAATAGAGTATCTGGAACTATGCGCTTCAGCCATAATCCTTCCTCGAGTACCATCGATATCTAACACACACAATTTGTTTTGGTACCTCAACATACCATCTCCCCCTTTGGTGAAAACCATCACCCCTTGTTTGTGAACAACTTCCTTCAATCGAAGAAGAACGGGATCCTAATCTTGTTTCTCCTTTACCTCTGCCACGAGTGAGGACGTAGACCCATCCCGAACATTTACTCCGCCTTTATTGTTCTCTTCTAGTCGAACTCCTAATTGGGCTAATCTATGTACCTCCTTCCCCAACATCCTCCTTCCCTCCTCCACAGGGGCAGTGCTACCCATAGACAACCTACTAAGAGCATCATCAACAATATTAGCTTTACCTGGATGGTAGAGGATGCTCATGTCATAGTTCTTGAGTATCTCGATCCATCTCTTTTGCCTCAAGTTGAGTTCCTTCTGACTAAAAACATATTGTAAGCTCTTGTTATCGGTGAATACATCAACATGCACTACATACAAGTAGTGGCGCCAGATTTTAAGCGCAAATACCACAGCTGCCAGCTCAAGGTCATGAGTTGGGTAATTCCTCTCATGAACCTTAAGCTGTCTTGAAGTATAGGCTATCACCTTGCCCCTTTGCATCAACACACAACCCAAACCAATTCTGGATACATCACAGTAGACCACAAATCTCTCTGTTCCATCGGGCAAGGTCAGGACAGGAGCAGTGGTTAGCTTGGCCTTTAGTTTCTGGAAACTCTCCTCACAAGTATCGGACCATTGGAACTTAGCCTTTTTTTGGGTCAGCTTAGTCAATGATGATGATATGGATGAGAATCCCTCTACAAACCTTCGATAATAGCCGACCAAACCCAAGAAGCTCCTTATTTCTATCGGGGATGTGTGTCTGGGCCAATTCTTCACAGCTTCAATCTTCTGAGCGTCAACCTGAATACCATCTCCAGATATGATGTGGCCTAAGAAAGCCACTGATGCAAGCCAAAATTCACATTTGGAGAACCTTACATACAATACCTGCTCTCTCAAAGTTTGTAAGACGACTCTAAGATGGTGGGCGTGCTCCTCTTCATTCTTGGAGTAGACCAGAATATCATCTATGAATACAATCACAAACATATCAAGATATGGTTTAAACACTCGGTTCATAAGATCCATAAAAGCTGCGGGGGCATTAGTCAACCCAAAGGACATGACCAAAAATTCAAAGTGGCCATAACGAGTCTAAAAAGCGATCTTCAGAATATCACACTCCCTCACCTTCAACTGATGGTAGCCGGATCTCAGGTCTAACTTTGAAAAACAAGTGGCACCCTGAAGTTGGTCAAATAAGTCATCTATTCTAGGGAGAAGGTACTTATTCTTTATGGTGACCTTGTTTATCTGCCTGTAATCGATGCACATTCTAAGGGACCCATCTTTCTTTCGCACAAATAGGATGGGAGCACCCCATGGTGAGACGTTCGGCCTAATGAATCCCTTATCTAACAAGTCCTTCAACCGCTCCTTCAACTTTTTCAACTCAGCCGGAGCCATCCTATATGGATGGATTGAGGTAGGCTGGGTATCATGGAGAACATCAATCCCAAAGTCGATCTCCCTATCAGGAGGGACTCCAGGCAGATCTTCAGGAAAGATGTCGGGAAACTTATTAACAATTGAGACCGACTTAATAGATAGGGGCTCAATATTGTCATCTTTTACTCAGATAATGTGATAGATACACCCTTTTGAGATTAGCTTCCTGGACCTAAGGTAAGAAATAAACTTACCCTTAGGCATTACAGAACTACCCTTTCACTCCATGACAGCTTCGTTCGGGAATTTGAACTTAACAATTCGAGTCCTACAATCAATAGAGGCATAACAGATATAAAGCCAATCCATGCCAAGGATCACATCAAAATCGACCATGTCCAACTCAATTAAGTCGGCCAAGGTGTCCCTGTGATGGATTGACACAGTGCAATCTCTATAGACTTTCTCAACTAAGACAGGATCACCGACAGGAGTAGCTACGCAAAAAGGCTCACGGAGATATTCAGGAACTTTATTGAATTTACTAGCTACATAAAGAGTCACAAACGATAGGGTGGCACCCGGATCTATCAATACATAAAAATTAAGAGAAAAGACTCGTATCATACCCGTTACGACATTTGGAGAGTTCTTCTGATCTTGACGACTACCCATGGCATATAGGCGGTTTGTACCTCCACTCGTACCTGAAGTGGTGCCCCTCTGATTACCTCTAGCCGGTGGTGCAGTGGCAGAAAGCTGGAATCTATTTCCCCCTATTGGACACTCCCTCTAGAAATGGTCTATTTGGCCGCATTTATAACAACCAACCCTTCCCGCTCTGCATTCTCCCAAGTGGAGCCTACCACACTTTCCGCATGGTGGCTTCCCTCTAGAGCCTTAACTTACACTGGCCTAGGATTGAGAACCCTGGGGTCTAAGATTTTGGCGACTCTGTCCGTGCCGATCATACCTGTTCTGCGGCATAGGTGCACTGGCGGTGGATGAGGCATAGTTGGAAGGCCTCTTCTGGAAGAAGGACCTGTTGCCCTTGATTTACTTCTATTCATTCTCCTGCCCCACTGATTTTGCCTTCTTGCTCAGATGCTCCTCTCTGTCTTTCCTCTTCTCTTCCTCCACTTGTTGAGCATACACCATCAATCTGGAAATATCTATGTCAGAGATCAACAATGCTGCCTTGCACTCCTTCTTCACATGTCTCCCCAATCTAGAGATGAACTTTCTCATCTTCGACCTCATATCTGGGATCATTTTTGGAGCATACCTGGATAATTGGATGAATTTCAGGCTATACTCCTTAACAGTAATGCCTTCTTGTTTCATATTTACAAACTCCTCCACTTTCGCTTCCCTCAATTCTCGGGGAAAGAAATGGTCAATAAAGGCTCCCTCAAATTCATCCCACATAGCAGGTTCAGCATCCTCACCTCTACCTTGTTCCCTTGGTTATATCAGATGTTTTCCATATCCTTGAGCTGGTAGGACACCAACTCAACCCCCTCAATCTCCGTAGCATGCATAGCTTTCAGGATTTTCCACATCTCATCAATAAAAATTTGGGGGTCTTCATCAACCTTAGAACCTATGAATGCCGGCGGATTCATCCTCAAAACGTCTCTAATTCTAGTGGCAGCAGACTACTCTTGGGAACTAGAGCTAAGAGTCGGCGAACTCTGGTTACCATTCCGGGCAGCCATTAATTGCGTGAGCATTGCAATCCTCCCACAAAATTCTGCCTCTAATGTGGGTGCAGGTAGTAGGCACTTGAGGTGCCTCCGAGTATCTCGCATGCTGGCCTCTAGCCCTTGCTAGGCGTACCTCTGATTGGGGCATCTCGGTATTATCAATATTTCTCTGGCTAGCTGTGTGTTTAGGAGGCATTATCTGTAACGTATAAATGCACAAATTATAAGGGAAGTTTCATAGAGTTTAACTCCATCGCACGAATTTAGAGTATGAAAGAAGGGAAACAATTCCTAATGTCCCATAGCCTCCTACTTATAAGTGTGGTGCACAACACATTCATAAGCAAGACTCTACTAGACACGGCTTCATAGACTCCCTAAGACTCTTGAACTCTGTGCTCTGATACTATGTTTGTCATGCCCCGGGAGGGTACCCTAGACGTGACCGACACTCGAAAGCCATTTTTGACCTTCAAGCGAACCACCTGATTCAGTCACACTATCATTCAATCATATTCACTCAAAAGAGGGTTCAATCATAACATACTATTCACAATATCGGGGCCGAAGGCCAAACATTATCAACTCAATAAAACAAGTATAATAAGGCTCCTCAAGGTAACAGTCCAACCTCCCCACACTCTAGTCTATGAAGCCTCTATCAAAGTCTAGAAGGTGCCAATGACAAGCCCATGACTACCAACAATCAAAATAAGGCGACAAAACAAAAATATACAGAGAGCTCAAAATCCTCCGGAAACTAAGAGGACTCACCAAGTAGCTGGAAGTGTGTGGATAATCAATGGTGCGCCGGTTGATGATCTCTGATACCTGTCTCTACATCATGAAATGATGTAGGCCAAATGGCGTCAGTACGTGGAATGTACGAGTATGTAAAATGGCCGGATGAAACAAACATCAAGAAAACATCAATATCAACTCAGGATCTCAACTCATATATATACATAACAACTCACTCAAGTGTCCTAAGTCTAATAAGAAATGGTTTAGACGGGACCAATCATAAGCCACTCAACTCAACTGACTCAGAGTACTATCAAGACCTAAATGGGAGTTTCTCTTATCCGAAAACCATCACCTATGAGCCAATGATAGTACAACAATCAGACGTTATTGCAACGTCCGTCCATACCTTGCTAGGGCATGAACGCCTCCCTAATCATGGATGCCATCGATTAGTCAAGTCCTATCATTTAAGCACAATAAAATAGAAAACATTCGACTTTAACGGTTCGATCCCATGGGAAGCATCCAACTTTAATGGTTCTATCCCTACCTACGTTGGCGGCGTAGTTTCTGGGGTTCGAGTATGGACTATACTCTTACCCGCTTTGGTGCTCGATACTCCTCCCATGACTCCATGCTCATAAGACTCCCTCCAATCATCTCAAACAAGCCCTCACATCTAGTTTCATGTGGGACATTGCCAACTCATCAACTCTATTCTCATTTTAACTCAATTAAGTCATAATGGCAAGTCCTATTTAGGACCTCATCCACTCGTCAATTCTATCATCCAATCAACTCAATCAAGCCTCATTTAGATAAGCATTTATAACCTCTCCTTAGGACTCATCACAACACTAAGGCTTTAACCCAACAATTTAAGTAGAATAGCACATTCAAGAAAATTGACTTATGCAATATAATCACATGGTTAAAGAGATCAACAAAACATAATAACAAGTCATCTCCGTCAACTCATACTAACATGAAGGTTTTAGGAACTTCTTAGCTCAACAACATCAACACCAACAAAGTCAAATTAATAGGAGACAAAACTCATTCAAACATAAACCATACCAAGAAACTCCATTTTCATAGACCTCTAACCTCAAAGCAAGAGTAGGGCACATGGGTTGACTCAACCTATATTTTGGATAGCCTTACATACCTTAGTGAAGATTTGGAGAAAACCTTGATGTCGGGTCTTCAATGGAGAACTCAAATGTTAGAGCTCTTGGAGGCAATTCCTTGTTAGAAATGGAAAAGAAGAAGAAGAGAGGGAGAGACTCCTAGGGCTTTTAAAGTGAGAGAGGGGGCTGAAAATATATTCCCAAATTGGTCAAGGATGATACATATATAATTTGGAATAATTCCCAAATTGCCCCTTCTCAAAAGTTCTGAAAAATAGGCTAAAATGCTCCTAGCGCGATAGTGGCGCATCGCTAGGTCGATTACGCCTAAAACCTGCATATCTGTTAGTGGCGCCGCACCAAGGACCAAACTACTGAGGCACATTCTTGGCGCGATAGTGGCGCGTCGCGCCCTTACAGCGCCAAGGCCATATTTTCTAGGTTCTGGAAATTTGGTTTGAAAAACCCTGCACATCTCGTAGTGGTGCGCCGCACCAAGGACCAAACTACTGAGGCATATTCCTGGCGCGAAAGTAGCTCGTTGCGCCACTGTGGCGCCAAGCCTAGTTTTCCATCAATTGCAACCCAGGCCTGAAATCCCTGCCGTGCTAGTTTGTCTTAGGATCGCCATATCTTTTGATTCTGAACTTCAAAATTTACATTCTTGGTGGCGTTGGAAAGAAGACTCGATGACCTTTAATTTAATAGGTCGTGGGCTACCCAGATTGTCGTCCTTCAAAAGATAGGGTTGTTAGAAGTCAACCCCTTATGCGAACTCCTCCTCAAACTTAGCCACGACGAATCTTTTGGATTTGATTTGGTCCTAGGGGTCCTTCATGACCCCACATCACCTCTAACGCTGCTCAATTTCTCAAAGACTCGTCTTAACTCATGCAAATGCTCCACAATACTCAAGTTCGACCCTACTCGAATACAAGAAGGGTCTGAATCTTAGGGAAAATTTTGAGGGGTGTTACATATCTACTCCTACCTCTCCTAGCTTTATTTATTATTATAATCCTAAAGTGATCTAAAAGAAATAATAAAAACTAACGTCCTAAAAGGTGTCTAACGTCCAACTTAATATCTAAGAGGCATTGGACGTACTAATAGGGTAGGTTTTAGACTAAAGAAAATATAGGCATCCTAATTAGAGACATCGTCAAACAAAACAGATAGGATGAACAGTTAGCATATAGAATCTCAAGTAAGACTGTAGATTAATTAATTAGCATGCTTGAAAACACAGATAAATAGTGGAAAGTCATAAAAAATTCCATGTGTGCGTACACAATCTAACGTATGTATCATAAATATAAAAACTTGAATAACATGGGGGAGGGGGGATTTCATTGTTTAGAAATATGAGGACAATTTTAATTACTAAGGTGATTGTAATAAAAGAATACATGCTTGACAATTTTAGTTATTAACTAATAGTGTTTATAAAATCCTATTAACATGAATTTTAGTTAGTAGCATGCTGGAAATTTATTAAAATACTATAGATATGTTTTCTGAATATTGTGTTGAAAATTTATTAAAAGACTACACATGCTTTCTAAATAAAAAATAATATATTGAAAACTTATTGAATTCTATAGGCATGACTACTATATAAAAAATAATATCATGAGAGCATTCTAGACAGCCTTAATTATTAACCGAAGACTTTAGTAAAATCATATGGACATGATTTCTAATTAATAACATGCTGAAATTAAGAGATTTTATGAATATAATCTTCATTCACATGATGTACCAAAATATTAATTTAAGCCTACATACACGATTTCTATACCCCAATAACATGTTTTCTTGTTAGAAATTATTTATCAATCATTATAGGCATGTGTTCTATAAATAGTAAATAACGTCACCGGTATTAGGCATGATTCCCACATAAAATAATATTCTTATATTTTTTTACATCTAAATGACATGCTGAAATTGTTATTAAATCCTATAGACATGAATTCTATAAAACGTAGAGATATTCGTTAAGTTCTATAGACATGATTTCTAGCTAGTTTTAGCATGCTAAAAGAATGTTAAATAATTTCTAGGAAATGACATGTTGAAAATATTCATGAAGATAATAGGCATGATTTCTATGTGAATTGATATACTGAAAAATATATGAAAAAACCCATGGACATGATTTCTATAACATAGTATGATCAAAATATAATTGAATTAAATAGGCATGATTTCTATATAATTTTAACATGATGAAAATATTTATAGTCCTATAGGCATAATTTTCTAGATGATATAATATGCTCAAAATAAATTCAAATCCTATAGGCATAATAACATTCTGAAAATATTTATTAACAAACCTATAGGTATTGTATCTATTAAAGTAACCTACTAAATATTTATTAAATCGTAGACATAATTTTTGTATAAATTAATATGATAAAAATATTAAACGAGTCATGTAGATGTAATTTTAATTAATATGCTGAAAATATTAAGCCTAAACCATGACATATGATTCAATTAACATGCTAAAAATTATTTATCAAAGGCGCATGAACATGATATTTAATAACAGAGTGGTTAGTAGTTTGAACAAAATATATGAGAGTTGGGCAAGTTATTTAATACATATTAATAAGTAAAAATATTAAAATTAGAAGATTGATTAAAATGCATCAAGTTTACCGATATTTGTTTCTGTGACAAACATATTTGTGTTAAAATTAAACCTAAGCATCGGTAAAAGCATAACTTTAATAATTAAAATTAACTAACTCCATCCGGCATATTTATCTAGCGCGCACACACACATAAAATTATGTCAAAGTAAAATAAATACAAGTAGCATGTAGATTTCCCCTCCTCCTTAGACAGTCCCCAAATATTTATTATTATAAAGAGTATAGTTTACAAGAATATTACAAATCAGATAATAAGCAAATAAAATAATACACATGAACAAATGTAAAGCGAAAAGCGGCATCCCAATTTTCCATGTTCAGATGATTCTTCATGACTTTGAAATTTGAAGTTCAAATCTGCTGAATCATAAAGAAGAATACAAGCAATACACAAATACTATAGAGATATATCATGATTATATAATTTTTTATCTCAGCAAATCAATCAAATAAAATAAGAATACATTTAAAATAATAGACTCACACTTATAAAGAAAAGTTTGAGACTAACCTGGATGCTTCAGTTAGGAAAAATAAGCAAATTAAATCTGAATTGCGATGCCAAGAAGTTGAAAAAGAATATTAAAGTATGTAAGAAATCCTTTTTTATTGTTTTTGTTTTCATTTGAGGTATAAGAAATGTAAAGCAAAAAGATATTTTCTCTTTCTTTCTCTTTTCTCTCTATATGTTCTCTCTGTTTTTCTTTGTCCCCAAAAAATAAAGATGGGCTATTAATTTATACTTATGAAAAATAAGTGATCGTGTCCAGAAAATCAACAAAATAGTTGGAAAAAGGTTTTAATTCAAACCTTGCCAGATAAGTCAGTGAAAGGGCCATTAATTTCCAAAAGATAGCAAGATTTTCAAAGTGTTTGTCAACAAAATTCAACAACATCTATTTTTTCAAAGATTTATTCCAAATTTATTCAAAAAAGATGTCTCAAAAGTCAAATAGTAATACAAAAAGGACCCACTGTCAATAATTGTATAGAAAAGAAAATAATCGATTATAAGCAAATATAAAATAACACTTACCATAAAATAAATAATTGAGGATCCAAAGAAATTAGGGTTAGAGTTGTTCAAATTTCACTATTAACAAATATCAATATCAATTATTTATACTATGAAAAGAAAATTTGATCAAGGAATATTACGTCTTACCATAATTATTTTCTAAAATCAAGTAATTAGATGATAAATAAAATTACGCTGCAATTAAGCTAAATACACAAATTTTTATAATTTTAACAGACCACTAAATCAATTAAGAGAGTGAAATGTGATAAGATCCATGAATAATTAGTGTGCCTAAATCAGTGAGAAGTTAAAAATTAGTAGAGCACATAAAAATCTTTGAATCATAAATTTGGGAAAATCAAAACATATTCAAAGCTAAAGACGAGATGGTAATCAAACTAAAAGAAACAAACCCGGACGGATCTGTGAAGATCCATTTTTAACAAAACAAAACTTGAAGTTTCCGATCGATTCAGATAGACCAAAAAGATCGCCGTCACTGACTGAGCTACTACTTGGTGGCTAGATAGTTCACTGGTGGAGGCGTGGTGGTTTCAGGTGCTTGAGAGGAGAGGGTTGGCGGCTGTGGTGGTTTTTCCAGCGGAGCTCGCTGTTGTTGTTGATGTTGTTGCCAGAGTGCGAGCTTTGCTCGCTGGAGAAGAAAGGATGTTAGTCTAGTGGTTTGTTTGGCTAGATTTCAATGGTAAGGGAGAAGGAGCAGTGGCTGGATGGTGTTGCTGCCACTATTTTTGATGTTGCCGGTTGACTTGAGGAGAGGGAGAAGGAACAACAGCTGGATGGTGTTGCTTGCAGGTGGTTGCTGTTGTCTTTTCTGGACAACAGCTCGCACGACGAAAGGGGTGCTTGAGAGGGATGCAATGGGGAGGAGAGCAACGATGACTGCTTGTTCGCCGGAGACAGAGGTGGTGAAATGGACAGCAATGAAAAGATAGAGAGAGCAATGGAAGTGGGTGTGCGATTGTTGAGAGAGGGCTCGTCTCGTCGGCGAAACTTCGCCGGAGATGGAGCGTACGAGAAAGAAGAGTATAGTGGGCGGCGGATCCTTCTTCTCTCTTGAGAAGATGATGAAAAATCAAGTTAGGGTAGGGTTTGAATAATTAGAAGGCAAATTGACTTGGGAGGCCCTTATACTTGGTTTCATTTGTAAGTTGGACGCTTACACTTACGACTTTGCCAATTGAACCCTTAAACTCACTGAAACACAATATTTTAAACCCCTTTCTCATCTGATGTGTACAAGTGTAGTACACTTGTTTTACACATGGAATTCCATACCATTTTTAGTGACACATAAAATATTAAATGTTAAAAAAAAGTATACTTTTCTAAATTTTGAAAATGTTGAACACTTCATATTTTCTCCCAAATTAAGAGCCAAATTCATGCTAAATAGATCAAATTCTTGACTATTTGACTGAAATCTTACATTACAAGTTCACCAATACAAACCCAACAAATCGTCATCACAATTTTGAATTAATTTCATAAATTCACAAAACTCATTTATTGTTCTTCAAGCTTCCTCAAGTTTATCAATGAAGTTTTTCAATACTCAATATCACCCTTCACAGTATACAAACAAGATTCAAAGATACTTACAAAATTAAAAATTTCAAGGTTGAACATGTGGCGGAACAAAAAATGGTCAAGGAAGGTATTGATTGTAGCAAAAAAAGAAATTTTTGAAAAAGCATTTAGAGATAGAGATAAAAAGTTTGGTTGGGGGAGGAAGGGGGGTGATGTTAAGAAGATGAAGAAGAAGGGGGTGGGTATGATGGGTGGATCCATAGAAGAAGAAAAGGAGGGATGGGAAGAAGAGAGTTAGGGGTGTAAGCGTGTGCAGGAGGGGTGGAAGTAGGAAGTTTTGTTTTTAATTACAGATTTTTTTCAGTTTTTATTTTAATTTTAATAATTTTTTAATGTAAAATACTTAATTTCACTCTCTTTAAAACGCGTGTGATGATGCATTTTTCCAACTCAGCAACATCAGTACCACGTAAGTTCAATCAATGGTCAGAGAGGTTTAAAATATTGTGTTTTGGTGAGTTGAAGAGTTCAATTGATAAACTTGTAAGTATAAAGATCCAACTTACAAACGGAGCAAAGTATAATGGTCTTTCAGGTCATAAGGGTTGTAATCTTAGCCGTTCATCAATTTTGATGGCGGTTGAGATTGAATCTTGATATTTGTTAAAGATGAGATGAATGGATGTGATTAAAAGACGGATTTAAGATTTGAATTTGGGTAATATTGAATTTAATTTAGGCTAAAATTAAAATGAATTGGAAGTGGATTGATTAGAATTGAATAAATTGGATAGAAAAGATTATGATTTAAATAATTTGAAAGATAATTAAATAAATTGACATCTAATTAATAACCAATATATATAGGTAGATCATGAATCATATCAAATAATAATTTTATATATAAAGTAAACACCTATGTACGTATCATGTCATTATATATATAATTGTAATGACCCATTAGATCGTTTTGAGAACTAAAAATTTTTATTTTATAAAAGACTCATTCTGTAAATTTTTAATAGGTATTTGGACCATTCGATAACCATAGTTATTTAGTTGAGGGGTAAATTTAAATAACTAATTTAATTAGTGGGCTAAGTTGATAATTTATTTAACACTCTATACCAATTATTAAAGGAAAATGATAGGTTTTATTAATTTTGATACATAATTAAGTAGAAAAGAAATGAAAGAACAGAGAGAAAACTTACCGGCACAACGCGAGTGATTCAGGTACATCACAACCTAGCCCAAATCTTTGTTTTACTGAATAATGATAACAATGAAACTTAAGGAAGTAATCGTTAGAGGTTATATATTATTATATACAGATAATGACTTTGCAGGAGGCATAATGTTGGTTTCTTAATTAAAGCATAATGTTGGTTTCTTATACAGTAACACTACGGTCAACTGTAAAACGTGGCTTCGCTCTTTATTTCCACATAATTATTGCATGATAATTTAAATTTTGATGTATTGAGATAGATAATTAAATATTAGGTGTATTGTATTACCTAAATACCATTAGAGTTATGATATTGGAGGAATTAAGACTTAACCCTAGACTTGAGTTTTAGGGAATTGATAATAGAGTTGGGTTTGTTGTGGGTCTAGGTTAAATATATAAATAATATTGGTGTCTACGGACTAGTTTACTTATAAATATTATACATTTGACAGATTGAAAATGGTCTGAGGCATTGAAGAAAAGAAGGACATTGGTGGATTAGCTTACTTTATTTCGGTTCTTCGGTTTAGTAGGTTATAGTTTATTCTATATCATAGATAGACTCTTAATAGTGATTAATAATCATTGAGTAATGCGTGAAGTTTACTATGCATTTCATTGTTGTGGTTTGGATGGTTGGTATGTTGTTGTGATTTGTCTGAAATCCCAAGACCGTGAAATCTATAATCTTGAACTTGCCCTATCAAAAATGGTGCCTTGAATAAAGAAGGCTTGAGGAAATATTGTAAATGAAGTGAAATGTAATAATAAAGAATGATAAATTAATTATATTTGGATCGGGTGTCACATTCTGACATGGTATATTTGAATCGGATGTTACGTTCTGACACGTTATATTTGGATCGGGTGTCACATTCCGGCATGATAATATTAAAAGAAAAAAATTAAAATGATTTAATGTTACCCAATCTCCAATAACTCATTTTCCAAAAGAGCGTGATGTAGAGGCCTGAGCCCTTATGTGTGATCTTGCTATTGTTGACTGGTTATGAAATTGTTCATTGTGTTGTCACTTGATCTCGATCTTGTTGGTTGCCACCTTTTAAGTGCTATGGTTGATTTTTCGCTACTACTTTATGCATATTGATTTTTATTTTGAGTCGGCTGATGATATCTACTAAGTACATGTTGTCCTGTACTGACCCTACTTGTATTTTTCTTTGTTTTATTTTGTGGAGTGCAGCAAGTGTTTCACCAACTTCGACTCGACCTCAACTCTAGTCAGTCTCCAGTTCATAAGATTTCAGGGTGAGCTATCCTTCTAGCTCGTGATGGATTCTCTTGATCATGACATAGTGTCCTTAGTTTTCGAACACATTTTGTTATTTATTTATTCGGGTGTTTGACATTTTCAGACTTAGTTTTAGAATTTAGATGTTCTTATGTGATGACTTTCAAATTTTGGGAAACGTTACGTAATAGATTTTAGTGGCTTTGTTATGTCTTACTTTAATAAGGTTTGAGCTTCTGCATTATTATTATGGTTTATAAATTGAATCGTTAATATAAGTTGAGATTTGATCATTGGTTCTCCTACCTAGGAGGTTAACTGTGGGTGCCACTCATGTCCCATTTTGGGTCGTGAAAATAATACGTACTAAAAAGATGTATATTGTTACACCTTAAAAATCTCTACGTTAAGATTCAGACCGTTCTTTGTAGGTCTATACGCTTGAACTCGAAGACTTCAAATTATATATATGAGATATGATCAATTCCTAAGTATTTAAGTTGTATTAGATGCGGTTTATGGTCATAAGGGATCTCTAACACTAAGCCAAGTCCAAAGAATTTCTATCGGCTAAGTTTTCCGATGAGCCCATATAAGGGTCAACTTCAAACGACCATATCTCCTAAAATATAATGAATTGGGTGGCCCATGAACTATCAAATTAAATTTCTTTGCGTTTTCTTTACAAATCCACTAATATTGCATTTTTTGGAGTTCTGAGTAAAAAGTTATGCCCAGTCGACTAGAGAGGTGCGCGACAAGTCTGCGACGCAGACCTGTCGCGGACTTGGCCAGTTTTTTCAAATTTTAGTAAGGGCAACTTGGACCATTCCCTATTATATAGGACACATTTTTAGGGTATTTTTTCAGTCTTTAGCCTCTTCAAAACCTCCAAACTTCATCATCTTCTTTCTCAAATCATCTCCAACAAAATTACTCTCAAACCCAAGGATTCAAGCTCTCCATTTAGGACCTAACATCAAGATTTCAAGTTCTACTCTAAGATATGTAAGGCTACTCATAATATGGATTGAATTCACCCATGTGCCCTACATATTCTTTGAGTTGAATGTTCATAGGAATTGAGTTTTCTTGATAGATTTATGTCCTAATGAGTTTTTACATCTACTAACTTGATTTTGTTATGTTGATATTGATAAGTTAAGAAATTGATAAATGCATCATGTCTTTATCCCCATGAACCTTAATTGATTCCTATATTATAATATTCTTATACTACGGTTGGGTCTAAGAGTTGATTGGTATGAGTTGTTATATATATTTTTGTTATAAACTTAAATATGTTGAGTATCCTTAATTGTTGATTTGGTGTCTTGGTGAGTCATGATTTAGTCCCAAAAGATTGGCTAAATGAATGGAGAAATGATTCAATAGGATTAAATATTGTCATAAATGCATATATAAACTACTCTTGAAAAATATAATTGGGGTTGATTGGATAATATGATCGGTCGAGAGTTTTGATTGTGATAGGATTGATGAATTGATAAGGGTACAAATGAGACTTGTCGAAATGACAAAATTGAACTGATTGGATAGAGTAATATGAGCATTGAGTCTTGAGAGAAGTATCGAGCATCGAATTGGGTAAGAGTAAGTAATAACTCAAATCCAATAACTACGTCACCAAATGTAGGAGGGGATTGAACCATTAAAGTTGGATGTTTTCCAAATTACTATTCTGATATGATAGGAGATGATTGGTTATGAATCCATGATTGTTGGTTTGTTCTTACCCTAGCAAGGTAGAAACGAACGTGGCAACAACGTCGGTTGTTGTACTATCACTGGCTCAAAAGTGATAGTTGTTGGATAAGAGAAACTCTCATATAAGTCTTGATAGTACTCTGAGTCGGATTGGAATGGATTGGATTAGGGAGTATATGATTGGTCTTGTCTAAATCATATTCTTGTTTAAACTTAGGACATCTTGATTTAGTTGTTCCTTCTTTTGAGTTGAGATCCTGAGTTGATTTGATCCTACCCTGATGCATGTTTCATTCTGTCATTTTACATAATTGTACATTTCACGTACTGACGTCATTTGTCTTGCATCATTTCATAATACAAAGATAGGGACTAGAGATCATCAATAGGCGCACCATTGAGGATCTATTCGCTTCCAGCTAGTTGGTGAGTCCTCCCTGTTTCCGGAGGATACCGCAGTTATCTTTTGAACTTTGAGTTAGTTTTCCTTTATTTGATTTGTGGTAGCCATGAATCTGTCATTGGAACCTCTTAGATTGTTGATAGAAGATTCATAGACTAGAGTGTGGATAATATTGATTGGATATGTGGTTGGTCTTTGGCCTTATTTATGAATAGTATTCTTGTAAGTTGAGCCTTCCGCTGATAGAATGTGACTGAATGAAAGTGTGATTGGTCCAAGTGGTTCGCTTGAAGTCCAGCAATGGTTTTCGAGTGTCGGTCACGTCTAGGGTATCCTCCTGGGTGTGACATATAATACATATATTAATATAATTAAGTAAAATACATAATAGACTTAATTAAGTAATAACTTTTTATATGCCCATGTGTATAAGATATGTTAAAATAGATATGCAATATGTATGTGTATATATATACACACACACACACACATATATATATATATATATATATATATATATACATGTGCATATAAATAAACTTAATTAAGTAAGATTTTACATATAAAGAAAATACACACATATACATAATATATACTAAATAGACACGTAAAAATATTTGAACGTATAAAACTTGTTATTTAAAAATAAAAATAATAAAGATAATAGTAATAATAATAATAAATAGCAAAAAGTATTATAAATTATGAATGTCAAAATATACGATTTATTGGTTAAACTAAATATAAACTCACTTACTTAATAAAAAAATATTTTTTGAGAAATGTCTATCTAGTAAGATAGCAATCCAAAAAGTAGTTATGAATTGGTCAAAATTGGATGTCAACATCATCAAAAGAGATGTCAAAATTGTGAATCGTGTTCATGGTTGTACTGAAGGAGTGGGTGCTACCATTTCCACTCAGTTTGACGCTCTCAAGACTGCTACTATCAACACCCTTACCTACTTTCTTTGCAATCAACACTAATTTGTGTTAAATGTTGTTTTCTGATTGTAAAAGGGCATAAGACCTTAGATGATTTCTTCTCTGCTACTCTTATTTTGTTGCTTGGTTGACAAATGTGTTATGACTGTGTTAATATGACTTTAGCCTATATTAGTGTGCTGTGCCATTTGGTATATGGTATGCCTATTCTTTCCTTTTTACTGATGTCAAATAGGGAGATAGAAATATTATGACAGATACAAGGAGAATATAATATTATGACAGGTACAAGGAGACTATATTAGTATAACAGGTACAAGGAGGAGAAAAACAGCTTCAACTCAGGGGGGGTCGACTACTAGTGATTCAACCCATTAACTCAGGAGGGGTCTACTTACAAAGGAAAGTCGACTATATTACTTATTGTCATCATAAAAAGGGAGAGATTGTTGGAGCTAATTTTGATGATAAATATGCAGGTACTATCAAACCATTAAAAAGGAAAGAAGAAGAACACAAGGGCTGTGAGGAAGAAAAGAATCAATCCAAGGAGATCTGCAAATTCAATAGAAAGAAAGAGATCAATCCAAGGAGATTTGCAAATCCATCAACACTCCTTATTTCAAGGAAGACAACATCAAAAGGAAAAGAGAAAATCTCTGCAAATCTGGTAAGGGGAATTAGACCCTTATCTTGAGGAAGAAAAGAAGAATATCACGAAATATCAAGAAGGATTTTGAAGACACTCTAACGGCTAGAG
The DNA here is from genome assembly GCF_947179165.1 of Solanum dulcamara. Classification (NCBI taxonomy): domain Eukaryota; kingdom Viridiplantae; phylum Streptophyta; class Magnoliopsida; order Solanales; family Solanaceae; genus Solanum; species Solanum dulcamara. The sequence continues at coordinate 16,745,148 of NC_077237.1, read as the reverse complement.
ATACAAAGTCAAGCTAGACTTTGTCCTTATTCTTGGAAAGAAATATTGGGTTGCAGAAGTCATCCACACACTCTATAAATCACAAGATTAGTGGTCGACACAGACATACATCCATCCATCCATTCTACAAACCAGTTCTACTTTATCAAACATTGTCATTTCTCTGTGAATTACTGTGTAATCAAAAATAGAAGAGAGTTTACCTGAGTGGTGAGGCATTGTATCAAAAGATAGTGAAACAGAAAGAGAGAACAAGAAAAAAATTGAGTGTAGATCTAGGATCTACCTTACTTACCCTTTGTAACCCATTCACAAAGCTTAGTAGAACATCCTTGCAATCCAAGGGGATTGGACTAAGATCCACATTGAATCCCAACCAGTATAAAACTATTTGAAGTCGCTTCTTCTTTATGCTCTTTAATTTTCTCTTTACTATTTTGTTGATATAGTTGACTGCTTTACTTGCTAGTCGACTAAAGGAAATAAAAAAGATTCAATTTACTCCCCTCTTGCACTTTCAAAATAAAATCCAAATCATTCATCAATAGTTTTCCTGTTCACTACACCTTGGCAAAAACTCTCTCAATTGATCTCAAGATGTAACTCTGCTCTTATAGAAAATCATTCTCATCGAAAGGGCTGTTAAATTTGGTCATCAAGATAAAATCCATATCTAGCATAGACAAAAACACTAGGTGATTTTTTCCTATATGTCTAAACTTTATGAATAGAATTACTCGGTATCAGTGTTGGTGGAACATATAAAGTATTCTATTTAATTAGTCGAGATGCCCACAAACTGAATAGACACCATGGATGTTAAGAAAAAAATCATCTATAATAAAATATCAAGAACCGTTCAAGACAATTTCCACTTAATTTATTAAAGAAGACAATCTAGCATAACAATTGGCAAATGCATGCTAAAGGAGCACCCAGAAGAGAGAAACAAAGAAAATGAGCAAAAAAAGATCACAACTTTATGAAATCCCAAAAGAACAAAAATCTAGCAAAAAACAAGAACTTCTCTGAAGAATTTTGCAACTATAAATTTAATTAAACCGCAAAAGAACAAAATCAAGAGACAAAACCAAAGAACACCCAGTATTTTAATTATATGGGTTGTATATACATATTATATATGTGTAATAACTATTAAAAATAGAAGTATATTAAAAATTTTGGTTTAAACCGAAAAAACTGAATTATGTAACTCAATAATCGAAAACCAAATCGAAATATCAAAATTATAAAAAACAAAAATCAAAACCGAACTGAAATACCAAAAAATCAAAATAGTTCGGTTCGGTTTGGTATTTTGATTTTTCGATGTTTATGCCCACCCCTAGAAAAATCTCCCATACTTAATTTTTTCTATAAAATACTTCATCATTTTCTTCTACAATGGAAAAAAATAAAGAAGAAAGAAGTGAAAAGATAACTACATTCATACAAGAGTCATTGCTTACAAAATCTATCAAATTATTTGTGAATTTAGGATATTACTTTTACAAGTGTTTTGATTCTTGTAGATTCCATTGATCGCTTAGCCATGCTCTTCTGCAATTCACCACTTCGACAGTAATCACAACAAAAAAAACTCTCTGACCAACCTCCTCACTAATGGTATAGGTATAACATTCAGTAAATGTCTGATAATTTCATGTCCATATGACTGGTGTTTTGTGTCTTGGATGGTAAATGAGTGTGTTGACAATCTAACAAGATTAGAGCAGCATCAAATAGTAGCAATGTTGATGCTTGAAATTACAAATTTGTCTTTGAATCATGTTTAGGTCATGGTTCCAAATCTAATTGATTGTACCCTATCTATTTATGCAAAAAGAAAAATGTAGAATCCATGTTATATTGTATGTCTGTTTAAATAGTATTCAAAAGTTAATGGTAAAAAACTTTTTAAATTTTGTAATTAAGTGATGAGGAATAAATTCTCATAAATTTTATAAATTTTTGTAGTGGAAAAAGCCTTTTATTGTAAAGAATTGGTAAATGAAGCTTTTATGTTTATGTTTTAATGAGGAGAGAATTAAATACTATGCTTTAATATTTTATAATATTTTATGTCTTTTAAAATGAGAAAATAGATCAAATAAATCACAAAAAAGATAAATAGGAATCCAACCCTTAGAGAGCGCCACATCACCATTTTCATATTCAGCTTTATGAAACCCCAAGAATCCTCCACGAAAGTATTGTATTTCCATAATAATCCTTTACCCCATGATTTCTTAAAAGATTTCCTTCATGAAATTACAAGTGATTATGAAAGTAACGATTTCTATCTTGAAACTTAAGTCTAATAATTTCTTAATGGCTTTTTAATAACTTCTTAATGATTTATTGATATTTTCTTGATGAATTCTTGAAAATTATTACTTTACGAAACCCTAAAATATTGAACTATGATTTTTTCCAAATATAAATCTTATGATATTATCATATGTTTTCTTAACTACAATATTATGATATGATATATGTCTCTCATGAATGCAAAGTTATGATACATGAACTGTAACCCCATGATGTGATGATATGAATAAAATTTATGAACTATGGTCGTTGAATGTTATGAATATGAGCCTTCATGCTAATTCATGAAAACTTGAGCTGAAGGGAGATAAATAATTAACCGATAAAGCATGAGTCTAAATGATGAATGAATGAAACTACGTTTGTCGACATAGGTTAAGGATCAGACTGTTGGTTCGGCGACTCCTCCTTTTATGTCCCTGATAAGGGCTAGTTATGGATCCACATGATATGTACACGTATTTCTCATACCAAGCAAGGTATGAGATGTCTTATCTGATAGGACCGAGATCATACTCCATGCGCTCATATGGTAGTTTATGTCGATTACATTAATAGACTCGCATAATGAACTAAAATATGATGAAAGAAATATCCTTAAGGTCGTCTGAATGATTTCATCCTTTAATCTTCATATGTTTCAATCATGACTATGTTAATTGCTTCTACTGATCTTGATATGTACGCTTATGTTTCATTCTAGCATTTTACATACAGCATTATTCCATATTATTTACATCCCTTTTGCTGAGGGAGATGCACTTTTTACTGATGTGGGCTTAAGTATACAAATGCGTGATCAGGCCACTCTCTAGATATACAAACGCATGATTTAAATTCTACGACTCATGTTTATGCAAGGTGTTTCTTTTACAAGACTTGTCTCTTGTACTGATTACTTTCGCTTATGTTTAGATGTATGCTCATGTCTAATGTTATGTTATGGGTACGCTCTAGCCAACAATATCATTGAGTGTCAGCCACATCTAGGGTGTACGTTTGAGGCGTGACAGGTAATCCCTCCATTTTTATTTATATGTCGTCTTTAATAGATGTTCCTTAATACTTGTCATTTCACAAAATAATGCATAAATGACATTGTTTTTCCTATTTTACCCTTAGAGTTATTAGCCTTGAAAGTATGCATGTAACCAAAAAAATTAAGTAATTAATTCATGTGTATTGGTCAAACTAATTAATATTAATAAATTTAATTTCATGTTCATTTATTAGAGACTTGACTTCAGAAAAACACTAAATAAGAATATAATGATAAACTTACCTAGTTTTGTAAGAGGTATAAATCTAAAATGGTGACAATTATATAGAAATGGAGGAAGTATTGAACTTGGCTAAACAAAGGCAATACACAACATCTATAATTTTAATTTTTGTGTCATGTTTATGGGAGACACCACAAATCCTTTTGGAAACACCAAATCAAATTGAACGACATAATTGGTTTGGTCTTTGGTGCACATTTTTCTGAAATCAAAAATCAAATAAGCGAATGAAAATTTAATAAAACAACCGAAGAATGAATGTCCATCTCTAATTTATATCATTTATTAAAAATTGGGCTCATTTATGCCAATACTATTATAAACAATGAGTCATTCATAATTAATTTTTGAATATTTAATTTGATTTTTACACATTGACGTGGTCAATGATAATATAGTCACGTCATTAATTAAATCAGCCCAAATAATTGACTTTAATTTTATTACATGGGGGAGGAGGAGGGATAAAAAAGAGAAGGGAATACAATCATATCATATTCTAATTAGGTCTATGAAACAAGGAAATATATAAATATATAGTAGTAGATATTTAAGTAACTATAACCAAAATTCCTAGCTTACCATAAATAATACATACTAATATATTTTCCTCTGATAGCACAGAAGTAACCAAATTATAATTTCTTGGCCGGTAAAACACTACCCCACAAATAATTTCGATAATTGTCTAGGGTTTGTGTTGTGATATAAGAAGATGATTAAGAAGGTTAGAATAAGAAGTTAGAAGCAGAGGTAGTTTAGTCTTTTACCAACTATTAGTTAGAACTAACTAACTAACAATTAGTTAGAAAAACAAAGTTAGTTAGATGCTAATCACAACTATATATACATAGCTTGTACACTGTAAGGAGGTTAGGACATTTTAGCCCCAAATAAAAAGGTTCAGCTGATCCCCCTCTTCTTCTTCTTCTTTAGCTTCCTCTTTTTTTTTCTTCCTCTTATTCTTTAGCTTCCTCTTCTTTTTCTTCTTCCTCCTCTTCCTCTTCCTCTTCCTCCTTCTCCTCCTCTTCATCGTCCTCCTCGTCCTCTTCCTCTTCTTCCTCCTCATCTTCCTCCTCTTCTTCCTCTTCCTATTCCACTTCTTCCTCCTCCTCTTCTTCCTCTTCCTCTTCCACTTCTTCCTCCTCCTCCTCCTCCTCCTCTTCTTCTTCTTCCTCATCTTCTTCTTTTTCCTCTTATTATTCTTCTTCCTCTTCCTCTTCTTTCTCTTCCTCTTCTTCTTTCTCTTCCTCTTCCTCTTTCTCTTCCTCTTCTCTTCCTCTTCATCTTTCTCCTCCTCCTCCTCCTCCTCCTCCTCCTCCTCTTCTTCTTCTTCTTCTTCTTCTTCTTCTTCTTCTTCTTCTTCTTCTGAAAAACTGAGTCTTCAACTACATTCATGGTATTAGAGTTTCATCATAGTGATTACTGTGAGAAGTCATTTCCTGTTTGAGTCAAAGAATTGAAGTCGGATTCATAGATTCATCCAATTTTTAAGATTGTTCTGTAGATCTAAGCTCCATTAAAGCTAAAATCTGCAATCAACAGTTACTTCCGTAATAAAATTCCAAAAGAAGCTTGAAGAAATGGTAGGTGAAGCAACAACACCTGATTTAGCTCGGAATCTGAATCAGAACCACTTCAATGTTCAACGAATTGGTATAGCTATGGCTGTAAGTTCTGCGAGTAGCAATGGGAAAGGTATTGACTATAATCATCCTCTATTTCTTAGCCCTACGGATGTAAGTGGAATTAGCATTATATCCTTTCAGTTGCATGATGTGGAAAACTATACCTTATGAAATCGGTCAATCAAACTAGCTCTGTTAGGAAGAAACAAGTTAGGGTTAGTGGATGGAATATGCAGGAAAGAAATGTATAGTGAAGAACTGTGGGGTCAATGGGAATGAGTGAATACTATTATCTTATCTTGGCTAATGAATTCAGTTTTGAAGAGCCTACTTAGTGGAATTGCATTTGCCTCGAATGCTTTGAATATGTGGACTGATCTACAAGAGAGATTTGATAGAGTAGATGGATCATGGACTTATAGTTTACATAAAGAAATTGCCACTCTACAGCAGGGGACTGCTTCTGTGTCTGTATACTATACAAAGCTAAAAGCCTTGTGGGATGAGTTTGAAGTGTTAGTGCCCTCACCTTGCTATAACTGTGAGAAACCCAGAGGATTTGTAACTCACATGAACAAACAAAGCTATATCAGTTTTTAATTGGACTAAATGATTTGTATCACCAAGCTAGGAGTCAGATTCTTATGATAGATCTACTACCAACTATCAATCAGGCATATGCTATGATAGTAGAAGATGAGAGTCAAAAATCTGTTGTTATATGCATTAATAACTTGAGTCTAAATTCCTTCATTCTGGAGTCAACTGCTATATATTCTAAAGGTGGCAGTGGTTCAGGTGCTAGTCATAGGTTCAAGAAAAATACACTCTTAATCTATGATTTATGTAAATGTAGAGGTCATACCAAAGTATTTTGTTATAAGGTTGTTGGTTATCCACCAGACTTTAAGTCCAAGAGAAAGATACAAAGTGCAAATGCTGCTTATTCTGATACTCCTAGCTTGTCTAGTCAACCTCATCAACCAGTTCAGGCTAAATTTTCTTATGGTTTGAACACCAATGTAAATGATGAATCAGTATGGGGAAGGAACATCACATCACAGCACAACACAGATCCAATCCCAGTTGAAGCTTCTATATCTAATAATATTATAAGTCAAGATGAAAAAGATATCACACAATTACTTCAGGGATGTACATTCACAAAAGATCAATATGACCACATCCTTAAAATGATGAGTCAACAATCAAGATCAAGAGTTACTACATTTGACTGCAATAAGGCAAATATTGTAGGTAAGGCATTGTTTGTCACTGAAAATAGTGATGTGTGGATTGTAGATACAGGTGCAACAAACCATATGGTTTCTAATTTGGATATGTTACAACAGAAATCTGTGTTAAAGCTTGATATTCCTAAGGATGTATGTTTACCGAATGGGTGTACCACACAAGTAACACATATTGGTTCTTCTAGTCTATCAGCTAGAAGTGTCATTACTAATGTGTTCCACATACCAGAGTTCAAGTATAATGTGATGTCTATCAGCAAAATAACAAAGGAATTAGGATGCTCAGTCTCCTTCTTTCCTGATTTTTATGTTTTTCAGGAGCTTTACACTGGGAAGGTGAAGGAAGTTGGTAAAGAAGAAGGAGGCTTATATCTGCTGTGGAGAAAATTAACTCAAAGCAATGACAATAATACTAAGGAGTCTGCTCTAGTTGTTGATACGGTTCATTCTAAAGTCAAGGACTCAGTCACAGACATGGAGTTATAGCATCAAAGGCTTGAACATGTATCTTCAGCAGTACTTGCTAAGATGTTTACTATGAATAAACACACTATGTGTCAGGTGTCTAAGTGTTTAGTTTGTTCAATTGCAAAGTAAACCAGATATTTTTTCCTTCTAGTAGCATCAAAAGTAGTAACTGCTTTGACTTGCTACATGTTGATCTTTGGGGACCTTATAATACTCCTACCTTTGATGGCAACAAGTACTTTCTTACAATAGTTGATGACTTTTCAAGAATGACCTGGTTATTTTTACTGAAACAAAAGTCAGATGTTTGTGTGTCCCTTCCAATATTCCTGCAGTATGTTAAGAATCAGTTTGGCAAAGTGGTCAAGGTTCTAAGATCTTATAATGGAATAGAATTTGTTAACTCAGTTTGTGATAGTTGCTTTAAAGAACTAGGTATTATACATCAAAAATCTTGTACTTACACTCCTCAATAAAATGGTATTGCTGATAGGAAACACAGACATCTGCTTAAAGTCACAAGAGCTTTAAGGTTTCAAGCTAAAATACCTATAAAGTTTTGGGGTCACTGTGTCTTAGCAGCAACTTATCTTATTAACAGACTTCCTAGTAGTGTGCTTGAGTTTCAAACTCCTTATGAAAGACTATATGGTGTCAAACCTATTTTATCTCATTTGAGGACAATTGGATGCTTATCTTTTGCAAAGAATCTTACTGAATATGATAAACTCATACCCAGATCAAAGTCAGTTGTTCACATGGGGTATTCTGAAGTGCATAAAGGGTAAACTTTATTTGATCTACTCAACAGGTCCTTCTTTATCAGTAGGGATGTTATCTTTAGGGAGGATATCTTTCCATTTGTCAAAGATGATAGTTCTACTCATCAGCAGATATTTGTAGATACCCTACAAGAGTCAGTTATAGCTGCTCAAGATTTCTTTCAAATGGCTCCTATGGTATCACCAAGTACTGACCAAGCTGTTATATCAGAAGGGGTAGATATAACAGGTTTTAATACAGGTGGCTCACAACCTGAGGCACATCTTAATCCATCTGAGGTGCAGGTTCATTCTGATGCAAGTGGCTCTAATGTGTCACAAACTCCAGTGGTTCCACAGGTCACTAGAAAGTCTACAAGATCTAAACAACTCCCTCTTTGGCTGAAAGATTTTGTTTCCTTCAATGCAACCAAATATATTCCTTATCCCTTGTCTAATATATGACCTACTCTTATTTATCACTCTCTTATCAGTGCTACATTGCAGCTACCTCCACTGTGACAGAACCTACCAATTATGCAGAAGCTATCAAGGATCCAAGATGGGTTGATGATATGCAAGCAGAGATCCAGGCATTAGAGAGCAATCATACTTGGGAGATTACTACCTCACCTGCAGGCAAGAAGCCTATTGATTGCAGATGGATTTATAAGGTTAAATATAAGTCCACAGGGGAAATAGAAAGGTTCAAAGCCAGGTTAGTTGCAAAGGACTATAGTCAGCAAGAAGGAATTGATTACAAAGAGACCTTTTCTCCTGTTGTGAAAATGGTAACAGTGAGGACTATTCTATCCCTTGCAGCCTTCAAATAGTGGCACATCCATCAAATGGATGTCTACAATGCCTTTTTTCATGGAGATTTAGAGGATAAAATCTATATGCAACTTCCTCAAGGATTTGTCAGTCAAGGGAAGAAGGTGTGTAGACTGACAAAGTCTTTATATGGACTTAAGCAAGCTCCAAGACAATGGAATCACAAACTTACTGAAGCTCTTATTTCCCTTAAGTTTAAACAAAGTCAATATGATTACTCCTTGTTCATCAACAAATCAGCTCAAGGAATTGCAATTGTACTTGTATATATAGATAATATGTTAATAACTAGCAGCAACTTGAAGCTGATAGAAGAAAAAAAAAGGCCTTACAAAGAGCCTTCAAGATAAAAGACTTAGGTGAGCTCAAATATTTCCTGGGGATTAAATTTACAAGGTTCATAAAAGGGATACTTATGCATCAGAGGAAGTATACTCTTGAACTTATACCAGAGGTAGGGATGACAGCAGCCAAGCCAGCAGGAACACCTATAGATGTCAACATCAAACTCATATCAAGGCAGTATGATGACCATGTGAACCAGAAGCAAAAAGAGTCAGATGATCCTCTGATAAACCAAGCAGCATATCAAAAACTCATAGGTAAGCTATTGTATCTCAATGTGACAAGACCAGAAATCTCCTTCAGTACTCAGACATTAAGCCAGTTTCTAAATCAGCCAAAATAATCTCACATGCAGGCTGCACTAAGAGTAGTCAGGTAATTAAAGAGGAAACCTAGACAAGGCATACTACTGTCCAGCTAATCAGACAGTCAGGTCACTGCATTTTGTGATGCAGATTGAGCTGCTTGTCCACTCACCAAAAAATCTGTCACAGGCTACATGATCAAGATTGGAAAGTCTTTGATATCATGGAAAGCCAAGAAGCAGACCACAGTATCAAGGAGTTCAGCTGAAGTTGAGTATAGAAGCATGGTTTCTACTGTGTTAGAGTTAGTATGGCTACTTGAAATGTTGAAGAAAGTGGAGGCTGGAGTTGAGTTGCCAGTACAAATTATAGTGATAGCAAAGTTGATATTCAGATTGCAGCAAATCCAGTATACCACGAAAGAACAAAGTATATAGAAATAGATTGTCACTTCATTAGAGAAAGGTTACAACAAGGGTTGATCAAAGTAAACTATCTACCAACTCAAGAACAACCTGCAGATATACTAACCAAAGGACTATCTAGAGTTCAACATGAACATCTTCTATTCAAGCTAGGAGTTTTGAATATCTTTACACCTCCTAGCTTAAAGGGGAGTGTTGGATATAAGAAGATGATTAAGAAGGTTAGAATAAGAAGTTACAAGCAGGGGTAGTTTAGTCTTTTACCAACTATTAGTTAGAACTAACTAACTAACAATTAGTTAGAAAAACAAAGTTAGTTAGATGCTAATTACAGCTATATATACAGAGCTTGTACACTGTAAGGAGGTTAGGGCATTTTAGCCCCAAATGAAAAGGTTCAGCTGATCCTCTTCCTCTTCCTCTTCCTCTTCCTCCTCATCCTCTTCCTCTTTTTCTTCCTCTTTTTCTTCCTCTTCTTCTTCCTCTGCTTCTTCTTCTTCGTCTTCTTCTTCTTCTTCTTTTTCTCTGAAAAACTGAGTCTTCAACTACGTTCAGTTTGATATTTTGGAACTTTCTTTAATTCAAATCAAACTGGGAAATAAATTTTCTAATTTCTACGCAAAGAAGGTTTCATTCTCTTATAAATAGAGGTTTTTTATAGGTGAAATTGTTGAGATTAAAGCCTCCAATTTTGCGGTGATGGAGTACATTGGACATGATTTGAAGACATTCATGAGGACAAGTAAATTACCATTCAACCCAGGTGAAATCAAATGCCTTATCAAATTTCTTCATGATAATAAATTCTATTGGGAGCCACACAATTTTCTATTGATTTATTAACCGAACTGCTCAAATTGACAAGATATTCAAAATGCTTGGGACAATTTGGACTGGATTTTCTAATCTTCCTAGGGTCAATATTTCAAAGCAGATTAATTTGTTGAGAAAAAGATTCACGGGTTCTATAGGATGTTGGGTTTGATTTGTTGAATAATTACCGATGCTGCATTGAACCATGACTGGTTTTGTGAACTTCCACTCCCCAAATCTAAAGAAAACATGATACATGTATGCGGAGAAAGCAACCAGTGGAAGCACAAATTTACTAGTTGTTGTTTTGATTTGAACAATTAATTTACATTTTTTGTATCACAATATGTCCTATGATACATTGTTTGAATTTTTCAAGTAAAATCAAAGAAGAAGAGGAAATTTTATATAGTTATTATGACAAATGTAAATCCAGACCTTTTCATAAAGATACAAGGACAAATTGGATTATTTTTATATCCTTCTTTTAGCAAATATTCGATAAGACGATTGTGCCGTATTCGCCGTGATTGCTTCAGCCTATATAAAGATTTTTAAAGTTTTATTGAATAAGTTTCCCGGGAATCTTTTTATATTTCAGGCATTTTAAATTCTTCAGAAATTTTCATAAAAATATCGTTATTTAGAGAGCCATATAAATAGGCTGTAACGACATTCATCTGATGCATACCAAATTTTTCATTAACTGTCAGATTTATAAGATACCTAAAGTGATTACATCCACCACAAGATAATATTTTCCATATAATCAATGTCAGGTCTTTGCGAAAATCCTTGTGCCACAAGTCGTGCTTTATATCTTACGACTTCATTTTTCTCATTTCATTTTTGCTCAAAGACCCATTTGTACCCCACTGATTTTATACCTTCTGTTATGTCGAGAAAAGATGGTTTAAAATTAATTTCAACTTTTACAGAAAAAATCAATTTTAGAAAAGAGTCGCCACTTAATTTTAAAAAAATTAAGAAAACTTAATTTAAAAGACTCTAATAAATTAAGTCTTAAAAATTTAGAAAAAATGGGTAAGAAGTTCTTATTTTCACTTTGAAAATGCGTTAAGCACTCAAAATGGTCGCTAACGCGCGATTTCCGACGATTAAGTTTATCAAAATGACCAAGTAAAGGTAGAAAATCATTTAAAGAGTGAATTAACATGAAATAGTTCACCTTTAAGGGAATCTAATGAAGTTAAACCAAACTAAAATTAATATTTAAGCACACATAAATAACATAAGCAAATAAATTATTACAATCCGAATCAATATAAATAAATAAGATATAACTAACACATGAAAATCTGGCCCAACACTTAGTTTTTGTACATCTGGATTAAGTTGTTGGGTCACCTGCGTTTTGGGTCTTTGGCCTAATTCTATTGTATATGTGTGTATATCAATGTATCCAGCCACCTGTTTCCTAGTATATCAGATATATATGGATGGTATATCAGTCGATTTTTGCTCTAACACCTATAATATCGGCTTTCATTTTCGCTCCTTGGTCCATTTGACGAAATTGACTCGATAAGAAAAGATTTGAGCCTCGGGGCCGATATCTAGATGCAAAGGAGAGACAAGGGAGTCCATTGGACTCATCCAACAGCACATGTATCAAAAACAACAAAAATCACATAAGAAACTTTCATTTGAAATTAAATACAAAAGTATATCATGACGAAATAAAATACTAAGCTGCGTACAATTGCAATGGAGCAAACAAGAATTGATTTCATGCAAAAAAAAAAAAAGAAGAAGGCGGCTAACCACAACTACACTAATATTGAAGCTACAAGTAGAAACCCAGATGGGCAGAAAGATGGAAAAAAGATCACAACTGAACAACAAATTGATTTAGACTAAAGTATACTTGAATGTGAATATAAACGATATTTAAGGGAGGGAAATACTTTTTCGTTATAAGAAGCTATACGGGAACTAAAGAACACAAGCCAATAGAACTAAACCTATACTAAGAGATCTACGTCAAGATCCAAGCAAATCCTAAGATATTAACATACACTTTCTAGCAAATAAATGCAGAATCTAAAATTAGATAAAAGGTAGATTAAGCACACAGAAGACAAAAGCTAAATGAAATTGGAAAATAAATAGGTTAGTTATTCACAAATCTAATATATTTACAACACGAAAAGGAAGGAAAATCAATAAAAAGGGAAAAACATTGTTACCTTTTTCCGGGCAGCTTCTGGGAACGAAATGAGCTTGAAAATGAAGAAACTTCCGCCACCACTCAGTCCTGATTCGAGAAACAACAACGAAACACAGACCAAAACTTTACTGATCTAGTTTTCTCGAATTTTTCTTGATTAGGGGTCCCCCTTTCTTTGAAAACAAGTGCCGATATTTATAACAAAAAATAGTCGATTTCAATTTCAAAATGAGCCATATGAGAGAGGGAAAAGGATTAGATTTTATAAAAGTCAAAAGAGATGAAAACACATCCTCAATAATCTGGATTTGATTTTGATGACCTTTGATTCAGATTTAATTTGAGGGAGATTTTTCTAATCCAAAGTCAACAATTGAGGACTCTAGATTTCATAGATAGAGAGAGGGAAGATAATACTGTTGAGACAACGGATTTGGGATGTTGTTCGAGAAATTGAGGAAGAAGGCGATGAGGGTGGGTACATGCGTTTGGAAATGGTGTGACACGTGTGTGAGTATAATGGTAAAAGAAAAAAAATTGCTTTGTTTGGTATAAAATTGGGAAAGGATAGAGCTAAAAATGGTTAATCTTTGCAATTTTTCAATCATATACAGTTAAACTATAACTATTCGAATTTCGAATTTAGTCAAAGTGAATTTAATCAGAAAATTCGGCTAAAATTTAAATAAGATGAATTGACACTAATTAAATTAACGAGCTTCTTAATCTTGACAAAGTATGATAATTAACTTAATTTTAAACTAGTTAACTAAAAATATAAAACTATTAATTAAGTCAAACTAATTAACAAAATATTTAGTTAAAAATCAAAATCTTTTTGAGACAATTTTTGAATAACCATAAAAGGCAATTATATATATATATATATATTCAAAAATTATAAAAAATGTCAAAAATTACTTAGAAGTAATTAAAAATAGTTTTAGATTCTTGCAAGCTAATTATTTTTAAATTGTTTAAAATGAAGAAACTTGATTATTCATTTATGTTGTGGAGGGTCAAAATTGGGTGTCAACACCTTCAGGTGTTCAGACTATCGGTCCGAAAACTTCGTGTTTTTCAAACGAAACCAATTCAACTTGAATTACATCTTTCCATTTTGACCAATCATTCCTCTGTCTACCTTCATCGATAGATTTTTGTTCAAGATCCCATTTTGTTACATTATTTCAATAGCAACATTATAAACAAAATTATTGTCGACAATTACATTATTTCGATTTCATATTTTTCCTGATGAGACGTAATTTTTTGAAATTTCTTCATCATTTTCAGGCGCCTTAACCTCTTCCAAAGTTTTATCAATTGTTATGTCTCATCGCTCTTCTTGAGCAGGTTCTTTCATATCTTGACCATATTGATTATTTGCTCATTTTTTTTTGAGAATTTTTATCTTTGAAACCGATCGGTCTACCATATTTTAAATGTGGTTTAGACTCATTTACATTAATTAATTGTCCTACTGTGATATCAACTTGAATTGGAGCATTAGCAGCTAGAATGTGAGATTTAGTAACTCTTGATAGGTCAGTGAATGCATCTGGCAGTTTATTTGCAATATTTTGCAAATAAATTATCTTTTGAACTTCGAGTTCACTTGTATTTGTACGAGGATCTAAATGAGATAGTGATAATCCCTGAATATACTGATTCATCAAAATAACTTTCAACAAATCTTCCAATAAATAAATCTCCAGTCATATGTTCCAAATATTTTATGATAGAAGGAGATTCATACCCAACATATATCCCTAATCTTCTTTGGGGTCCTATCTTTGTACGTTGTGATGGAGCAATTGGAACATACACTGTACATCCAAACATTCTAAGATAGAAAATGTTCGGGTCCTGACCAAAAGTCAATTGTAATGGGAAGATTTTATGATAATTTGTGGGTCTGATCCGCACAAGACTTGCTGGATGCAAAATAGCATGACCCCATAATGAAATGTGAAATTTTGTTCTCATAAGCGTTGGTCTAGCAATTAATTTGAGACGTTTAATCAATGATTCAGCTAGTCCATTTTGAGTATGAAAATGAGCAACCAGATGCTCAAATGTTATCCTAGTGAACAAATAATAATCATTAAATGCCTGAGATGTGAGCTCACCAGCATTATTAAGACGAATTATCTTTATTGCATAATTTAAAAATTGTGCTCTTAACTTAATTATTTGAGCAAGTAATCTCGCAAATGTCATATTACGAGTTGATAATAAGCACACATATGACGATCTTGTAGATACATCTATTAAAACTATATAATATTTAAATGATCCACATAATGGGTGAATGAACCCCACATATATCACCATGTATACATTCTAGAAATGTCGGAGATTCAATTCTACTTTGATTACTGATGGTCTAGTAATCAATTTGTTTTGAGAACATGCAGGCACAAGAAATTTTTTTAGATTGAAGAATCTTTTCATTCTTCAAAGAGTGTCCATGTGAACTCTCAATTATTTTGAGCATCATATTAGAATCGAGATGGCCTAATCGGTCATGCCAAATAATAAAATCATTTGAGTTAGTAAGCCTTTGATTTACTATGCCATGTGTTTCAATAATGCTAATACTTGTGAAGTATAATCCAGATGAAAGAGCGGGTAACTTTTCAAGTATAAACTTCTTGCCCGACATCATTATAGTAATGTAAAGATATTTATTCTTTTCATCATTTGTAGTCTCAAAATGATAATCATTTTGACGAATGTCTTTGAAACTTAATAAGTTTCTTTGACACTTACTACAGATATTGTATTAACATTAGCTTCTTTTATAATCAAACAAGAAAAATATTTTTTATCTCTTAAAATAGTGTGTGTTATGGCACTATCAATAAGACACATATCGTCATTATTGATTTTGGATCCAACTGATGATTGGGGAATTTTCATATTCTTCATAAACAAAAAAATGCATTATAAGAACGTGAAAAACTAACATAAGAAACTTTAAAAAATTGCACTGCCTTAAAAAACATTTTTACGAACGACAACATAATATCAAACATAATAGGAAAACAATAACTATTTTTATAATATTTATTCCAGTTAGATGATCAATTTTCTAGTCAATATTCATAAAGTCTTCAGCTTCCAAATGAGTAATATTTGGTAAACCTTCAAAAGCATCTTTATAAGCAAGATTTGACTCAATATCTTCATATTTATTTGAGTAAGTTGCTTCATTATCATCATTCCAAAAAGTTAAGTGGGCCTCCACATTATTATCTTTTCTTTTGAGAGAGACTTGATAAAGTTTCACAAAATGATCAGGCGTACGATATTTACGTGTCCAATGTCTCTTCATACCACACCGGTGATAAATATTGAATTTACCTCTGGAAGGATTATTTTGAGGAACTTTATTGTTCTCATACTTATTTCTATCATGATGACGATAATTGTTTCGTCCTCTACCATGTCCACGACTACGGCCACGGCCGCGACCGCAATAATTATTTTGTCTTTATTCAGACTGATTATGTGCTGCTACAACATTTGTTTCAGAGAATGGAGCAGACCCAGTGGGACGGGCTTCATAATTTTTTATCAGCAAAGTATTATTCTGCTCGGCCACAAGTAGGCATGTAATTGACTCAGAATATTTTTTAAACCCCTTTTCACGATATTGTTGTTGTATCAACACATTTGAAGCGTGAAAAGTGAAATTTTTTTCTCAAGTAAGTCATCATCAGTGATAGTATCTTCACATAATTTTAACATGGAACTTACCTTATGAATAACAGAATTATACTCTGTCACAGTTTTAAAATCTTGAAATTGAAGGTGTATCCAGTCATATCGAGCTTTTGGTAATACCGTAAATTTTGGGTGGTGATATTGATCCTTCAAATTAGTCCATAATTCAAGAGGGTCTTTCATAGTTAAAAATTCAGTTCCTTCATGAATATGATGACGGAGAAAAATCATGATCTTTATTTTATCTTGGCTTGATGCTTTATTTTCTTATTTAATAGTATCACCGAGACCTTTAGCGTCAAGGTGAATTTTAGCATCAAGGAACCATGACAAATAATTTTTTTCGGTAATGTCAAGTGCCACAAACTCAAGTTTTGATAAATTTGAAATGATAAAAACTGAGATAGAAATTAATTTAGAAATAACAAAGATAACTAAAATTAAATTTTTTCAATAAATATACCTGATATAGAAGTTAATTTATCTGAAAAAATTAGAGTTTAATGCTGATAATGTATTATGAAATAAATTAACTTAGCAAAACAAAAAGGAAAATATAAATTAGAAACAAATGCAGAGAAAGATAATTATATTTTTCTGATCTGTGTTATGAATTGCACATAGCCGTTGGCTATTTATAGCCAAAATAAAGTAGGAAAAGTTGAGTAAAATATGTTAGTGGAAAATAATGGACGTGGGGGAAAAGTTATATATTGACATCCACTCATTATTCTCACAACATTAATAAGAAAAATATTTTTTAAGATAACCTAAAATACATTCCATAAATACGAGGAAACAAATACTTCCTTGTTTCAATTTGTTAATCTTATCTTCTTTTTGATAACATTTTAGTTTTAACTATCCACTTGATATTGGTATTGTTTAGGCTAAACCCATCGATGACCTTGTAAAGTTGGCACCAAGTTTCACTTAGATATCTTAACTAGGCTTTGTTCATTTAGACACCTTATGTAGGATTCTTCTGTGTCATTTTGACACTTTTTGCTGAGATGGCATAGTGAGTGTGATGCACACACTAGTTGCGCGTAAAAGCCTTATTTCACTATTTTTATATTTTTTTCTTCTCCATTTTCTAGCTATCATTTCCCAAACTTAAACTTTTTTTATAGTGAAATAGATTCAATGATGCCACATATAAAAAGGTGAAGTGAATTTCAGCCCACAAGATTTCCTAACTTAGATTGATTTTCTAAGTTTAAATTTCAGCACTATGAAACAATCACCATATTTCTTTTTCACGTTTGAATCCTCTGCACATACGAGAATTGTAAAAAAAATAAAAAATTCTTTCATTGTTAATTAATAACTGATTTTTTTAGAAATTAAGAAGAAAAAATCGTGCTTTTGTACAAATATAATTTTCAAAGTAATTGAATTCTTTTAAAAGTGTTTCTTGAGAAAATGATATGGGTGGGAGAGGGGTTGAGTTTGGGGTGGGTGTGTATGAAAAGGACGATCTGGTGGGGTGGAGGAGTGGTTGGGGTTGGGGTGGGTGGGGGTGGAGAGGACGATCTGGGCTGGAGGAGCGGTTGAGATTGGGGTGAGTGGTGTGGAAAAGAGGGCTGGGATGGGGATTCTTTTTTAAAAGAAATTATTATTTGAGTTTAAAATGCTACATGTCATCAAGTCAGTGACAACTTTTTTCTACTCAAAAATTATTATTTGAGAATCATTTTTGATATATATGTCATGTGTCTTCGTTTGATTCACCACTTTGATACATCATTAGCGAGTGTATTACACACACTTTGTATATTTGGGTGATTGCCAAAAAAGTATTAAAATGACAGTGAAATTTTTTATAAGGTGTCTAAAATGAACAAAACCTAGTTAAGGTGTCGAAGTGAAACTTGGTGCCAACTTTAGGAGGCCACCAATGGGTTCAACCTATTGTTTAAGACTACAAAACTAAATGTTTGATACATTTTATATATGTTTATTTTAAGATCATGAGATGATTTTTTTTACTTAACTCTATTTGGATGGTTATTAAATATTGTTTCAATGTATCATATTGTATTATAATGTATTGTATTGTATTGTTTTAATGAATACAACTTTTGAATAGATTGTATCATTCTCTATCGTTAACGTTTGGATAGATTGTATCATTCTTCATCATTATATAATGTTACATATCAACAATTTGAATGATAAAATTATTAAAAATTAGGGTACGAGTTAGAGCTACAATAAAAATATAGTGTAAAAAGATAAAATAAGATTATTAAATAATAAATAAATATAAGTAAAAAGAAAATATTAAGATAACGAGTGATCACACCAAATCGATCGTTATATAAAATGACATTTTTCATCATTATCTAATAATAAATTTAAATAATACAATAAATTATAATTTAAATAATAACAACAACAACAATAACAAACCCAGTATAATCTCATAATGTGGAGTCTGGGGAGGGTAGAGTGTACGCAGACCTAACCCCTACCTTTCAAGGTAGGACGGCTGTTTCCGGAAGACCCTCGGCTTTAAGAGAAGAAAACAAGATAAAAAGTCAGATAAGGACAAGCATATCGAAAACAAGATAAAAACAAGAAATAACAAAAAAATGAGAAAGTCATGGTAGAGTGGTACGGAAAGAAAGATGCATTAACTACTATAAATAAATAAGATAAGATAAGATAAATAAGATAGTCAAAGTGCAACGGAGCCACAACTATAAACAGCAATACAATACATAAATCAAATGACAATAAACAATGAGCAGAACTACAACTACTATGGTGCAAAGGATGAATCACCTAGCCTTTTATCCTAATCTGAGTCCTCCAAAAAGGAAATTATAGTGCACTAAAACACCTACTAATAGGGTAGAATACCGTGACTATGTACTAGCCTTCTACCCTAATGTGGGTCCTCCACACGCTCCTATCTAAGGTCATGTCCTCAGTAAGCTGTAATTGGGCCATGTCTTGTCTAATCACCTCTCCCCAATATTTCTTCAGCCTACCCCTACCTCTTTTAAATCCATCCATGGCCAACCTCTCACACCTACTCACTGGGGCATCTATGTCTCTCCTCTTCACATGCCCAAACCATCTAAGTCGCATTTCCCGCATCTTGTCTTCCACCGATGCAACTCCTACCTTATCCCGAATAGCCTCATTTCTAATCCTGTCGCTCCTGGTATGCCCACACATCCATCTCAACATTCTCATCTCGGCTACTTTCATCTTTTGAACGTGAGAGACCTTAATTGGCCAACACTCTGCCCCATATAACATAGCCGGTCTAACCACCACTTTGTAGAACTTGCCTTTAAGTTGTGGTGACACCTTCTTGTCACAAAGCACCCCAGAAGCAAGCCTCCATTTCATCCATCCTGCCCCAATACGATGTGTGACATCGTCGTCAATCTCCCCGCTGTATTGCATAATAGACCCTAGGTACTTGAAACTACTTTTCTTTTGAATAGCCTGGCCACCAAGCCTAACTTCCGCGCCAACCTCCTGAGGTGTCTCACTGTACTGGCACTCTAAGTACTCTGTCTTGGTCCTACTCAGCTTAAATCCTTTAGACTTCAGGGTGTGTCTCCAATCCTCCAGCTTAGCGTTAACTCCGATACGAGTCTCATCGATCAGGACTATGTCGTCCGCAAAAAAGCATACACCATGGCACCTCACCTTGAATTTGTCGCGTCAATCCATCCATCACCAAGGCAAATAAAAACGGACTAAGGGTTGATCCTTGATGTAACCCCATCACAACTGGGAAGTGCTCTGAATCTCCTCCTACTGTCTTTACCCTGGTATTGGCACCCTTATACATATCCTTGATCTCTCTAATGTACGCCCCCAGTACACCTTTAGCCTCCAAACATCTCCATAGTATTTCTCGTGGAACTTTATCGTAAGCCTTTTCTAGATCGATGAATACCAAATGCAAGTCCCTCTTTCTCTCCCTATACTGCTCCACCAGTCTCCTCATAAGATGGATGGCTTCAGTAGTTGAGCGTCCCGGCATAAATCCGAACTGGTTCTCTGAAATAGACACGTCTCTCCTAACCCTCATCTCCACCACTCTTTCCCATACTTTCATAGTATGGCTTAGAAGCTTGATACCTCTATAGTTGTTTCAACTCTGGATATCCCTCTTGTTTTTGTATAGAGGGATCAGTACGCTCGACCTCCATTCTTCAGGTATCGTCGCTGTCCTAAAGATGACATTAAATAACCTAGTCAGCCACTCCAAACCTACCGAGCTTGTGCTCTTCCAAAACTCACCAGGAATCTCGTCAGGTCCGGTCGCTTTTCCCCAGCGCATCCTACGCACAACACCCTTAACCTCTTCTACCGAAATACTCCTGCAACACTCACCATCGTGAAGCCTCTCTGTATGTTCCAAATCTCCCAACACAATCTCTTTGTCTCCTTCTTCGTTCAAGAGTTTATGGAAGTACGACTGCCATCTCTATTTAATGAGGGTCTCTTCTACCAATACTTTTCCATGCTCGTCCTTAATGCACTTCGCTTGATCCACATCGCGTGCCCTTCGCTTCCGCACCCTGGCTAGCTTGAACAATTTCTTATCCCCGCCTTTCTATTCTAGTTCAGCGTACAGGCGTTCAAAAGCTGCCGTTTTTGCTGTCGAAACTGCCGACTTCGCCTCCTTCCTCGCTATCTTATAAAGTTCCCTATTCGTCCACTTTTCTACCTCATCCTTGCTTTCTATCAGCTTCACATACGCTATCTTCTTTGCTTTCACCTTTCCTTGCACTTCTCCATTCCACCACTAGTCCCCTCGGTACCGGCCACAACTACCTGTCGAGGCTCCCAACACTTCCCTTGCTACAACCCTAATATAATTAGCTGTTCTATCCCACATAGTGTTCGCATCCCCACTACTATCCCAGGCCCTCATATCCTTCAATTTCTCTCCCATCTCTAGGGCGCTAGTCGTGGTCAAACTCCCCCATCTGATCCTAAGTCGGTCATCCCCGACCCTCTTCTTCCTCGTCATCTTGATCCCTAAATCCATCACCAAGAGCTTGTGTCGGGTTGTAAGGTTGTCGATCGGAATGACCTTACAGTCTTTGCACGGACTTTTATCATCCTTCCTAAGGAGTACAAAATCTATCTGGGTCTTAGCCACCGCACTTCGGAAGGTTACCAAGTGGTCCTCCTTTTTTGGGAAACTCGAATTGGCTATCACCAACCCAAAAGCTCTTGCAAAATCCAACAGTGAGACTCCTCCTCCATTTCTGACCCTGAAGCCGAAGCCTCCATGCACATCATCATACCCTCCCGAAATAGACCCGATGTGCCCATTGAAATCCCCTCCCATGAAGAGCTTCTCAATAGACGGTATGCCTCCTACTAACTCGTCCAAATCCTTCCAAAAACGCCTCTTATCCTCCTCGTTTAAGCCTGCTTGCGGCGCATAAGCACTAATAATGTTCAACGTGGTCCCTTCAACGACCACCTTAATCGACATCATCCTATCAGTGACTCTCCTAACCTCTACCACTTGATCCCTTAAGTTACTGTCTACTAAAATGCCTACCCCATTCCTATTCTTCGATCTACCAGAGAACCAAAGCTTATACCCGTCTACCTCCTTAGCTTTAGAACCTACCCATTTGGTCTCTTGAACACAAGCTATATTAATCTTCCTCTTCTTTAGAATCTTAACTAGCTCTATGGATTTTTCCGTTAACGTCCCAATGTTCCAAGAACCTACTCTCATTCTAGACGCTCCTTTAACCCACTTACTCCTCCTAACCCTCGTCCCCGTCCCCGTCCCCGAGCGAGTACATGATCCTAGTCTACCATCACTATCCAAAGCCACGAAAATGTGTATGAACTAATAAATTATTCAAAGGTTTAAAGTCAGCAAAATGTAACTACAATTGTATGAGTAAGGAATAAATAGGGGAAGATATGGGAACAAGAGGTACCAACTCCAGTTGAAATGAACCTGGTTTCCAAGGTGATGTTCACAACGACCTTTGGGTTGTGTGGGTAGCAAATTTTGGGTTGAACAAATCCTTGGGCCAAGAATCCAAAAATGATTGCATTTAATGAAGCAGTATTTCATTGAGAAATTTCGTCGAACACTTCAAGGCACCAACAAGAAAACCCTACAAAGAAGAGAAGAAAAGAAGAGAGAAGAGGAATACCTAACAACCAGACTACACAAAGAGACGAACAAATCGTGTCTTCTGCTACGGTCTACCCAATTGACACAAAAAAGTAGCAAAAACAAGAAAGGTATTTATTTTGAAAGTGCCTATTGGGACCCACCAAGGAGAATCTTAAAAAACGGCTTAAACCCTAATTATATTCAAAGATGGAATCTTTGCAAATGATTATAGAATTAACGGCTCTGATTAATTTAGACTCATTATAAAAATAAAAACAAACCTTTTCATTTCATTGTAACCAGTAACCGCAATCACTTTTCTTCATTTCAGAACATTCAGATAAAAAGAGATAAAAAAAAAGTTTAGAGCAATGTGTGGTATACTAGCAATTTTCGGTTGCACTGATAATTCTCAGGCCAAGCGTTCAAGAATAATCGAATTATCAAGAAGGTTTATACTTTTCTGTTATTGGATTTCAATTTTTCTGCCACATTCTTCGTTTTATTGGGTGTTTTAGATTTTCTATTCGTTGATTCGTTGGTTTTTCTTGGTCTTAGATTTGTTTTTGTTATCCTTGTAATTAATTAGTTATACACACAAATATTAAAAAATTAGTAATGCCTGGAAAAACAGCTACCTATTGATGGGGATGTTGCATAAGACATGATATGCTGCTCTTACAGTTAATTGATGGAAGAAAATCTACTCTAGATTGACGCATATGGTACCAAAAATCCTCCTTCCAATTTTTTTTTTGTTTGATAAGGTAAATGCATGATATGGGTTTCGAATCACCATCTTGGGATGGTAGGATACATTTCTACTACTACACCATTGATGCATGTTCTTAAATTTTTTGGTGTTTTCAAGAAATGAGAGACCTACAATATAATGTACTAATTAACATTCTTAGCTCTTCCTGCTTTTCTGGAAGTTTTTGATACTTGAGAACTGTTACAGGTCAATTAGCAAAGGGGAAATGAACCATCTTTCCCCCTTAAGAGCTTATCCTTTTCCATTCAGAATGACTTCCTATATGAGACTGAAGTTTACTCTTTTGTCT
This sequence comes from Solanum dulcamara, assembly GCF_947179165.1. NCBI lineage: Eukaryota > Viridiplantae > Streptophyta > Magnoliopsida > Solanales > Solanaceae > Solanum > Solanum dulcamara. The sequence continues at coordinate 16,721,585 of NC_077237.1, read as the reverse complement.
GATTAAGCATCTCATCAACTTTGGAAACTTCATACTTAAAAGAAGTAGAACTTGGAGGGGGGGGGGGGGGTTATAGAGGGACTTCACCATTCTCTAGCTTATGTGTGTCATATAATTTTCTTTTTAATCTCACAACATACATTGTTCCAATCACAAGGACAATTCATGTAAAAGATACCATATTAGTGGCCCAAAATTTAATTCTAATGTGACAACCATGGTATATTGCGTCAGATAGTTCACTGATTCACCAAATGTCGTGCTGAATTTGTTTGGTATAGGGTACTCCTTTTGAATAAGGTACGATATGAGATGGGTAGACACGGCATATAACTTCATCATACTTTTAGAAGCTGTGAATTTTGAGGACATTTCATTGGATCTGCATAAACTGTGGCTCTTCTCTTGAAATAGGGAGTAAATTTTTTCATTATGTTGTTGTAGCTTGATATATCTTGTGATAATGTATGTTGCAGACAAGTGAAAGTGATTGTGTTACGAGGTTTGGCTAATGGTTGTCGTATCCTGCGCACCCTATGTGTGATCTAAATGCTCTACTTATTTGAAATTTCTGAGCTAACTTAGTTACATTTACACTTTTAATTTACATTGTATGGGGTAAAGTGCTATGCAGTTAAGAACGCCCACGTTCAAAAGATTAATATAGAGGAGATGAGGATGCTCTGATGGATGTGTGGACATACTAGGAGAGATGGTTAGGAATGAAGTTATATGTGGCAAGGTGGGAGTGGCCTCCGCGGCGGACAAGATGATAGAAGTGATATTGAGATAGTTTTGGCATGTGAAGAGGACGTGCACAAATGTGTTAGCAGGAGTTAGGAGAGGTAGAGGTAGGCCAAAAAAGAACTGGGAGGAGGTGATTAGATAGAACGTGACACGACTTCAACTTATTGAGGACATAGCCCTATTGATGATTAAGGTAGAAGGTTGGTAAGTAGCCGACTGTTGTCGCACTTTAGGTGAGAGAGGTAGGGGGCTAGCCTCATCTCCTCCTTACTAGTAGTATTATTTAGTAATCACATAGTTTTTTATTCTTCAATGTGTTTTAATATCTCTTGCTTCATGTGCTTTGTATCCGGATAATTTTCTGTCATGTTTTCTTCTTGCAACCTCCGATTAACTTATCTTTTGAGTTGAGGGTCTATAGGAAATAACATCTACCCTATGGTCTACATACATCTTACCTTCCCCAGATCCCACTTGTGGAATTACAGTGGGTATGTTGTTGTACAATAGGCAGATACATGTGAGAAATGAATTTCAAAGAATTCAGATATTTTCCTTTTTTTTTTGGGGGGGGGGGGTTAAGGGGTGTTTCAAAGCTTCATTTTTGTTTTTGGAGTCCGGTAACATTTTGTATTCCTTAGCATTAAGGGCTATGCTGGCCACCTCCAAAAAGTTGTTACAAGGAAAGAAAAAAGAAGAAGAAAAAGTTAGAGATACTTACGATGCTCCTATGAAATCCACTAGTTGGATCTCTTCATCTATATCCTGTTCTTTACGCCAAAAGCCTAAGGAAGCAATTACTTTCCACTTAATCTTTTCTAGAGTACATTAACAACAACAACATACCCAGTGAAATCCCACAAGTGGGGTTTGGGAGGGTAGAGTGTACGCAGATCTTACCACTACCTCATGAAGATAGAGAGGCTGTTTCCGAAAGACCCTCGGCTCAAAGTTATCAACCCCAAGTAAGAGAAAAAAAACAATAGATATAGCATAGTGGCTAAAACGAAGAGCAATGTAAATTCTCCAAGACAAAAACAATAACAATAGCAAAATAATGTGATAATTGAAGAGCAATGTACATTCTTTCCCTTAAAAAAATCTTTGATTTCTTTCTTTCCATATGGTTCACCAAATGCATGCTGGAACTGATCTCCACCATCTCTTCTGACTTTTGCTGCCTCCCCTTCTAATCCAGTTCAGAGCTTCATTTCTGTTAAATCAATTGGATGTTGTTGCATTTTGGTCCTTAATTGCCAATTGTAGCCTATTTCTTCTTCCTTTTCTTTCTATCGGGGTGGGTGCAGAAGGTTGCTCTTCATTTTTCAGAAAAATGGTAAATGTATTATTGATGTAGCACCAAGAAGGTACTGCTGAAAGTATTTACAACCAATTAAAAGACCATCAGTTTAAGGATTTATCACAGCTTCATTATTATTTACAAAGTACTGTTTACACCAAAAATAAAATAAAAGTAAACAATTCGTTTTGATCTTTCGAATAGAGTTTCCTTTGTCTTTAAAGCATATTGCGTTTCTCTCCCTCTAAATTGTCTAACATATATATGCTGGAATATTACCTGCTTATAATTGTTTCACTTGAGCCGAAGGGCTTTCAGAAACAACGTCTCTACCTTCACAAGGTAGAGGTAAGGTCTTTGTACATGCCACCTTCCCTAGACCCCATATGTAGGATTACACTCTATGTTGCAATTATTTATATATTCTGGAATAATAGTCACCATTTTCCTTTGACCGGAATTCCTTCCTCTAATATCCCAGCACTTCAATAACTCACTTGTCTGCTTGGGATAATTAATCCACTTGAGCCCCACCATATTGAGAAATAACTGCCATAATGTGGCATGGAAAAAAATGGTGATTGATACTCTCAGACATGTTTCCACTTAGTAGCATTAGAACACAATTGAAATCCTCTTCTTTGATAGGTGTCACGTTTTAAACAAACATCTCGGACTACCTATCAAGTGAAGGATGTCACCTTATAAGGAGCGTTGGTTTTCCAGATGTGTTGCCAGGACCACAGATTACCTTGCTGTCCACCAGAATTCGAAAGAGAACAGAAAGAGTTAACAGTGAAGCTGGCCTTACTATGTAATTTCCATATCAGCTTATCTTGACCATTGCCTAGCCCGTGAAAAGGCTCATGAACACCCTAAATTTAGTAAGCCTCCCCAATTTTCAATCATTCAAATATCTTCTGAAATTAATGTTCCAACCATCAGGTTCTCTGATAGCACCCAAGCTAGAATCAGGCATCAAAATGAGTTTGAAGAAATCTGGAAATAGATCTTCCAAAAGAGCATGACCTATCCACTCGTTTACCCAAAAAACAATTTGCTCTTTATTCCCCATTTAATCCCAATGTTGCTCACAAACTTCTGTCAAGAGCTCTAATATTCTTCCATAAACCCATCCCATGAGTACAAGTCACTCGTTTGGTAGTCCAACAGCCTTCTACTCGAAACTTTTCACTGATGACAGCCTTCCAAAGTGACTGTTCTTGTAAAGAGAATCTCCATAATCGCATAATCATTTCGTTATCATTAATGCCTCAAGTTTATAATGCCAAGACCACCTTCCTTCTTGCTATATGTTAAAGTACTCCACTTGACTTAGTGGAAAGATCTTTTTTTACTGTTGCTGTCAATGAAAATCTCTTTTTAACATATCCAACCTCTTCTCCACTTAAACATGTACTGGGAATAAGGATATAACATACGCGAGGAGTGAGTCTAGTACACTGTTAGTTGATACTAATCTACCCTAAATATATTGGCTTTTCCATCTGCGAACCTCGTCTGACTTTTTACAAGTACCCCTTGTCAAATCTTGGAAAGATTAATGATTAGATCCCAGGTCCAAATAAGTAGTAGGAAGAGTTTCCACATCACAAGCCAAAACATCAATATTTGTCACTTCATTAACTGAAAATAACAAGGCCTCCTCTGGTTGACATGCAGTCCAAACACTGAATCAAAAAGAGTGAGTACCAGTGGTTGGTGTTTAAGTTCTATTGAAGAATCATACATCACAAGAGTATCATTATCGTATAGAAAACGGAGAAGGGCCAAATATACCCATGTACTATCAAAAATAATTTAAATATACCCCTCGTTTGAGTTTCGGTCCAAATATACCCCCGTTATACTTAGGTCCGAATATATCCCTCCCATTATACTTACGGTCCAAATATACCCCTTCCATTGTACTTTTACAGTGATTTACCCTTTTTTTAACAGATGAATACGTGTCGAGCTTAGAAACAAATAACACATTCCCAATTTTAATACCTGGTTCACTTTACAAAACTACGCATTTAACCCATTCCTGACCCATTCACTTTCCAGCAATTGAACCTGTCCAAAGAGTCTACTACTGTCCAGAAATGCTAAATGGCCAAGCAGGTTAATGAAAAACTTGGGAAAATAGATCCTTATTTTCTGCAGATGCCATGATCACTTGGATTGAAGCTTGGAATGAGATTTATCTTGCTACTAAAGACTGCCTAAGTTTCCAAAAACTTTTTTTTCTTGCTTCTGTTTTCATCATCATTAGTCCCCACTTCTCCATTTGATTCCTCATCTAAAAAGCATTGTACCCCTCTTCTTGTTCTACCCTCTTTAAAATCAGTTGCTATTATCTTGTTTGATAAGTCATGCACCCAGTTGATGCTGCATATTTAGTATCTTTTCTCGGGGACATCTTTTCCTTCCTGTAAACCACAATCTCTTTTCCTGAAGAAATTTTTAGAAATTGGTTCAGGCCAATTCTGTTCTATCCAAGAAAAGAGGAAAAATCTCCCAGTATTCAGTTTTTGGCCTTCCTTGCTTGTTTTTCGACTTACTGGCCACATGTTCATTCCCTTCTAACAATTGCTGACCATTATCTCCTCCCATCTCTGTATTTTGCCGATAATAACTAACTGCTTGTCGGGACATGCCTCGTGCACAGAGCTGTCGTTTTTTGGGTTGGGACATGCTTCGTGCCCGTGATTCCAACACTGACCCACTATGTCTTTAGTATCACATTTTTCAACTCCCAATTCTAATTTTATAAATTGCCTACCTTTGACTCTTTTAATTGATCTTGTGTTGGGCTCTGAATCCAATTCTCCGGGCTTTTCTTTAGAGTATGATAAGCATTAATTATTACTACTGTCTCATATTCTAGCAGAAGACAGGATTCTTATTACATGAAATCTTCCTAATTTGTTTTTTATGTGATGTTAATCATAGGTTGCGCCACAGAGGACCTGATTGGAGTGGATTGCATAGCCATGAGGACTGTTATCTTGCTCATCAACGTTTGGCAATAGTAGACCCAACTTCTGGAGATCAGCCACTGTATAATGAGGACAAGACCATTGTTGTTGCGGTAGGAAAATATTTACCATATACTTATATACTTCATTATCATAGCAGTAAATGGACTGTAGACAGTTTGTGTCTTTTGATCTTCTATAGTACAAGCTTTTCTTGTAGGGTAAAGTTTCTCTACTTTACAGTGAATACATGAACTTAGAAATAAAGGCTTCGTGAAGAAACTTTTAGTTCTTCATTTTAGCATTATCTGTGATAAGTAACCAGGCGATTGACTAGGTGAACATAGAGAGTTTATCGTTATTAGTATTTACTCTCAGTTTATTGAAAGATCTGTGGGTCATGTAGTAGTACAACTTTTCTACGCAACATAAATCAAATGTTGATGGTTTGATCTTTGTACTTCCAATTATATTAGTTGTGTTTGTATAAAGGAATAATATGTATGATTGCATTTTTTGAGTTGAAATTCAAAAGATAAATGTGCAGCCAAAAACTTGCAGAAGATACAATTCTGTCATTTGTGTTAACTGTATGATAAAGTGCTAATGGTGGTATGAGTGTTTTTATGATACTGATGCATTATTTTTATTTTTTGATGTTCTAGATAAGCTTCTCTTGTCAAATAGCTAAAAACTATTATTCACACTTTTCAGGAGCCTTCTTTGCTGGGCTACTGTGACCTTGTCCCATAGCTTGATTTTGATAAATCTTTCTTCCATGAGTTTGATATCTGCTCCTTTTGTTTTTAGGTTAATGGAGAGATCTATAACCATAAGGAATTACGGTCAAAACTGAAGTCCCATCAGTTTCGAACTGAAAGTGATTGTGAAGTTATTGCCCATCTTGTAAGTACTTTAATATATTTAGAGGAATATACATGTTTCTCAGTTTCTGCTGGTAGAATGATTTCAAAACACCAAGACTCGAAGTTCTTATCAATAGAGAATACATGAAATCTAGTAAGAAAATGAGGTTTCCAGTCATAATTTCTTCTTATTGTATATGTACTGTGGGATATACCTCTGGCAGTATGAAGAACATGGAGAAAACTTCATTGACATGTTGGATGGGATGTTCTCTTTTGTTCTTCTTGACACCCGGGATAAAAGTTTCATCGCTGCTCGGGATGCCATTGGCATTACACCCCTTTATATGGGGTGGGGTCTTGATGGTATGTAGCTTTTTGTATAATTATTTTTTGGCATATTACCCTTTCGATAAATCGTCTGTTATTTATGTGAAGTCCCTTTGTTGTTTACTTGTGATTTTAACTACTATAATTCTGATATATACTGTCTCACAAACAAATGATGTATAATAGGACCCTATCATATATGTAGTTCTTGGTGATCAACACTGTAACAAGAACATCTATATTTTCTAGTTTAACCCAATCTTCAGCGAGCCTAGTACTCCAGCGAACAATACATACAACATTTGAAGTAACATTAACTTAAGCCTGGTTATACAATGAAGTGAGGTACGACTAAGGAACTCTGACCTTCAGTTATAAGAGAAATGGCTAGCTAGATATTGTTGTTTGTTTTGAAGTCTTATAAGAAGACAGCAGTGTTGCTGACTTAATCACTTGATGGAAAATGTTAGTACATAAATCTGTTTTAGGAACATTTTTAGTTTGGAGAAACATATAAGAGAAAAATTTGTGAAGATATGTCAGTTCGTTCAATAAAGGGGATCAATAGGTGTGATAGTCAATTTGGAAACTATAGGCTAAGAAGTTTTTTGTTTTTGGCCGAAGTTTGTGAGCTTGGGAGACAACTTATTCCTTTTCCAACTGTCATAGAGTTGGAAACAAATTGTATTCTTTAAAAGACATTGCTATAGATGAAAAAGGGCTGCCTACTAATTGATTGTTGGGCATTCAAGACGGGTTGTCTAAAGCTAAGGAGTAAGAAAAGGATTAGAGTGGTGAGTACAGTAGGCTTTCTTGGCTATCCATGTTGCCTGAACTTTTTTCTTGAATTGTGATATTTGTGGAGGATTCTTGAACTTGATCTTGGCTAAGGATATATGTCGAGGGATACGATCATTGTGAAGGACCAAAGGAAGGTGACGAGCTAAGTTTTGCTAGAAGATGAATAGTTTTGTTATGTTTTTTGCCGAAGATGGGAAGGTTAGCCCCAAATTCCATTCATCTTTGTCTTCAGGGTTACCGACTAATTGATTGTTGGGCATTCAGAACGGGTTGTCTAAAGCTGAGGAGGAAGAAAAGGATTAGAGTGGTGAGTACAGTAAGGCTTTCTTGGACATCCATGTTGCCTGCATTTGTTTCTTGTAATATTTGTGGAGGGTTCCTTGAAATTGATCTCGGCTAAGGATATATGTCGAGGGATAAGATCATTGTAAAGGACTGAAGGAAGGTGACGAGCGAAGTTTTACTAGAAGATGAATACTTCTATTATGACTGTTGCCGAAGATGGGAATATTAGCCCCAAATTCCAATCATCTTCATCTTCAGGCGAACACAAGTAAGGCTTGATTATAGAAATTCATTGTTGTTTCAAATAAAGTAAGGTGAAGTTGTTTGCGGTCTTTGCTTGAGAAGGAACCAAGGGAAGAATCAGATGACACCCGCTAACAGATAAATTTTTGCTAAATTTAACTCCAAGGCTAGAGCGGGCTTGGTCAAATTTAAACTGGTCCAAAACGGCTTAAAAAGCATATAACCTCGTTTTGGTCCACAAAAGGTCGATAAACAAAAACTTGGCAAAGAGCGAAGGTGAAATTCAAACAATTGAACAAACTATACAATGCTTAAGAATAGTTAATAATTTGAATGGAAAAGGAAGAGTGAGCCTATGGATAGAGGCTCAAATCCCAAAAGGATTAGATAGTAATTGACCATGTCTTGTAATGCATGTAACCCAATCAAGTTAGCTCTGATATTCAAGAAAGATCAGAAGAAAAACTTCATTTGTCCAAACAAATCCAGTGAATTCTAATAATAGAAAAGAGATCAGAGGAAGATGCAATAAAAGTCACCTTCCCCGATCTTTACAACCTCACTTTGTCTCGGATGCTTCTCAAATCATTCCTTAGCATGAATGTTTTTCATGCATATGGTATTGCCCCCACTTTTGCTAACATACTCATTGGCCAGACGGGCGGCACATATTGTCAGAGCCGTGTGCTAGCAGTGGAAGCTCTTTCTTGATTTTCGACAAGATCGTAGAAGCTCTGATACCATGTGAGAAATATGGAAGAAAAATATTATTGAATTGTGTATCTACATTATTACATTGAGACCCTATTTATAGACACTGCATTAGACTCCTTTTCCAACTAGGACACTACATTATAATCCTTTTTCAAGTAGGATTCTATATACTATTCCTATTCCTATTCTAAGTAGGATTGTATACACTGTTCCTATTCCTATTCTAACAAAGTGCATTCGATCTGTATCTGTTGTTTAACTAAATCCAAGTTCAACTATTTGCTTGGGCATTTCAAAGTTCTTAGCTCTTTAAAATCTTTCTTAACTGTAGGAAGATCCTGTTATGTTTTTTTTTCTTGAAAATGGTAATGGTGAAGATCCTACTATGTTTATGAAGAAACAGAAGATCTTGCTGTGTAGTTGTAATGAAGATGTTTTTTTAGTGTGGATCATTTGATATTGTGACAATTTTTTAGTTATTGGTGTTAGTAGATGAGTTTATGTGTCCCTTTGGTAGTGAAAATGGTAATGAATATCAGATGCACATGTCAGTTCATTTTTCTAATAGATTTAGCTCTTCGTTCTCTTTACGGTATTACCGTGTTCGTCCTTCCAAGATTAGTCCATCTTTTTAGTGTGCTCAGTCCATGTATGCATTGGACTACAATTTGTATTTATATGGATTACAAAAGCCTAACTGATTCTGAGCCACTTCTTAATGCCTTAAGTAGAAAATAAAGTGTGTTTTTAGTGTTACGTATTTCACTTCAAAGGAAAAGGAGAAACATTAGGTAGAATGTAGCTCTTTTACTTGGAACCTTACACATTGATGTTGACAGACATGTTTGTTTCAATTCGAGTTGTTTTGAGTAGTAAGGCTAAACAACTGTTGATGTACATTCACATTATTGCCCATGCCCGTAATTTTATTTTTCCACAATTTGCTTTCAGCCCTTTCTGCATATAGAGAAAATAACAAAAGCTTCCATTGGATCATGTATATAGACTGCACGAGTTCAAATTTTAAACAACTTTGCATATGCATATTCAAGCAGTGACTTGAAATAACTATTACTTTTGTGCAGGGTCCATATGGTTTTCCTCGGAGATGAAAGCCTTAAGTGATGATTGTGAACGATTTGTTAGCTTCCTTCCTGGTCATATTTATTCAAGCAAAAATGGTATGCTCATCTCTGAGCCTGGATTTCATTCATCTTGATAGCTGATCATGTTTCCTGTATGGTCAACATACTTTTCCTATTTATTTCATATTTTTGGGTCCTGTTGAAAACAGTCTTAAAACTCTTAATGATGGTGTAATTATTTATCTCTTGTTATTGTTGCACAAAATTGCTTCTAGATGATTTCTTCCCATCTATCCAAGCCATGGTGTAAAGAGTACCTAGTACCCATGTTGGTAGGAGGTACCATGTACCCTGTGAAAATTAGTCCAGGTAAACGCAAGCTAGCCTGGATACCACAACTATAAAAAAAATTAACAAAATTGCTTTTAGGATAATCAATGCAGCTTCAATCTTGAGGAGTCTTTTGGGATGGTGGGATGCTAGAATGTACTTTTAGTAACGTTAGCTAAGAAGATTATATTTTACTTTCGAAACCCCTCTATGGGTTAAAATGAAATTGTAAGTGCAATACAGCATTACAAACCCTCTTTTTTGATGTGTTTCCAATATTTACCTCAACATAAGATTCTATTTTCTCCAGAGAAAGGATGGTCAATGTAATGAAACCTCAATCAAAAGGAGCTATTGAGTTCTTAAATTAGAGGAGTCCGTAGATACAATACCAAATAAAGTAGTATTTCTATGACTTTTTATTTTTATTTTGGACAGTGTAGAAGTTTGAGAATATTCTGTTACTAATATTATTCTATACACTATTGGTTGATGTATTGCAACCATTACATTAATATTTTCTCTACCAGTACTGATTTAATACACTGGTCATATTAGCATCTTAAAATCTATGTCCAATCCACACCGTCATGTAAAATGAAAAGAAGTCATATATAATGAAATGATTGGAGTATTATTTATATTAGCTTAAATCCTTGGAGTATAGGATGGGGGCACTCACCATTTTGATTTTTGGATGGATAAAAAGCGAACCTTGGTCTTTGGTGTGAAGGAAATATTTAAAATCATAATTGTTATCAAAAAGTCATCCTTTCAAGTGTTTTCTTTCAAGAACTATTCATGCTATCTCTAAATAAATTAAATGTGCAGGAGGACTTAGAAGATGGTACAACCCACCATGGTTTTCGGAAACCATTCCTTCTACTCCATATGATCCCCTTGTCTTACGGAAGGCTTTTGAGAAGGTCAGTTTATTCTGGATGTTGCTTGTTTCTATGTTGCATAAAAAATTGTGGTGCAATCATTATGTGCTTTCCTGGCATGTTTTTGACATAGCCCTTTAAATGTCATAAAAGGTTAGCACCTTTCACTTTGTTCTATTTTGAACTTTGTCAAAGTCCTTGGGACTCTTTCAGTACATATATCCCCCCCGGACATATATCCCCTTGACTGATTGGAGAGCAGATATCCTTGATGTAGCAGTCATTTTGATTGTCCTCTTGTTTGTAATACTTTCCCCTACTAAATAAAGCCTGTGTTTGTCCAAAGAAAATCATAAAAATGTTAAAGCAACTTGTTGATGGATGTGAACTGTAGAGTGTGCACGATATTTGGTCTCAATCATTATCATTTCTTTTTGACCTTCACATGCAAATTGTACAATTTTGTGTGAAATGTGTCAATAGCTTTTCCTGATTACTACTGATTTTTGTATCCACTCTCTACTATCTGTTTAGTGCATTAAATGCTATTCTTTTTAATCGTAATTTGTAACTTTCATTAGTAAACAGCAAAAAGAGAATGCTAGGAGCAGTTACAATAAAAACAAAGAATGCCATTACAAGCTGAGTAATGTGCTAAAAAAATCAGCTTAGCTATCATTTACAGCTACTATGGCCATGTCGCACCAAAATCTAAGATAAGATATATAATATAACTGCCTTTGATTTTTGGTGAGGATTCCTTTTTGTTCCCAAAATATTTCTTGTTTCTTTCCAGCCAAATTCCACTAAAAGGCTGCTGGAACTGTTTCATAGAGGGTATGAAGCTTTGTGAATACCCTGCGCCAACCTTGAAAGAACTGAAGAGTAATTCTTGGCATACACCCACTTAGGCCCAAGATACTGAAAAAGAAATCCCACTGTTGAGATATAAACTTCAGAATGCAGATACAGGTGGATGATGCCCACATTAAATGTTAATCTTATTCTTTACATTTACTTTATACAGGCTGTAGTTAAGAGACTCATGACGGATGTACCATTTGGTGTGCTTCTCTCAGGCGGACTGGATTCTTCACTTGTTGCTGCAGTGGCTAACCGTTATTTGGCTGATACAGAAGCCGGTCGACAATGGGGAACACAGTTGCATACGTTTTGTGTAGGCTTGAAGGTGATGATGCTTCCTTAGTGGACATGCTCTGTTTGGAAATTGATAACTGTATTATCATATAGAGGTTCTGGACCATCATCGCTGTCCCTTTCACATGTTCCATACATAGGATTTGCAAAGTAATAGCAAAAATGGAAGTTTTCCATATAAGATACCAAATGCCTTCTCGGGAAATGAATCTTACCATTAGGAATTGTCGATTTCCTTTTGATATCGTGGTTAATTCTGATATGACTTTAGTCTATCCTGGCTTTCATTCTCTTGTTTTAGTTTATTTCTCTTGTTGCAGTTATATCTCTCTTTTTTCATGTTTTGCTTACTTTTGGAGAAAGGAAATTTAACTCCAGTTGCAAGGGTGGGTACTATTAACTTGCTTATTTCTTTCATCATCGGTCCTGAAAAGGTGCTACTATCTTGTATATGGGAGATTCTGGAATCTTCCAAGTGTCAATAGCTTTAGAAGATGATCAGAACTGATCGCTGTCATTTCTCTGAACTAAATCTACATCTTTCGAAATTTCTAATTGCTGCACTTTGATTACCTGTGCCAAACTCTTTCAACACCTCTCATGAGGCCAAATTTGGCAGATTTTCGTGTACTTAATACTGTTTAATGTACCTTATTTAGTAGGTCTGTTGTTGTCCACAATCACACATAAGATTCATAGAGTTTTTAGGAAGCCATTTGGTGTGATTAATGGAGTTCTGAGATGAGTGTTTTATCCATCTTTGTAGTGTATTGTTTCATTTCTTTTGCTTATATTTTGTTGTGTCATTGTAATTTAGGTTGTCTTTTCTTTGACTTTAGGATTCTCCTGATCTGAAAGCTGCCAGAGAGGTGGCAGACTACCTTAGAACTCGTCACCATGAGTTTCACTTTACAGTGCAGGTATCTTTTCCTAAAGACATACCAAGCTGATTTTCCTTCTCAGGAGTATAACCTATTTAAGTCAAATTGACTATATACTTGTTTGCATTGCTATATCAGGAAGGGATTGATGCCTTAGAGGAAGTCATATATCATGTTGAAACATATGACGTGACCACCATCAGAGCCAGTACACCAATGTTTCTCATGTCTCGGAAGATAAAGTCTTTGGGTGTGAAAATGGTTTTATCTGGTGAAGGTTCTGATGAAATTTTTGGTGGTTATTTATATTTCCACAAGGCACCCAACAAAGAGGAGTTTCACCAAGAAACTTGTAGAAAGGTGAACATTATCATTTTTTCAATCATTCAGGGGTTATTGGAAGTAACTGCATTTTTACTAGAATTATCTTTGAACTATTTCTAGCTCTGATGGATGCTTTGATGTTAATCCAGATTAAAGCACTTCATCTTTATGATTGCTTGAGGGCCAATAAATCTACTTCAGCTTGGGGTGTTGAAGCTCGTGTACCTTTCTTGGATAAAGAATTTATCAATATTGCAATGAACATCGATCCAGAATGGAAAATGGTAAATGCTTCCCCTCTTAAATTTCTAACTCACCCCCACACAACGACCAAAACAAGATTAACAAAGACCAAAAAAGAAAAAGAGATCCTTTTTCTCCTTCAAGGAACAAGGGGGGTAAAATGACATCTTACATAAAAAAATGTTAAAAGATTACTGCAAATTATGTAGAAAAACAGTCTTCAACATCATGGAAGACCCGGGTTCAAATCTCAAGTGAAAAAAATGTAAGGTAATTATTTCTCATATGCTTCCTTGGTGCAGAGTTACCTAGTACTTGAGCTAGTGAGAGGCTGCAGGTACTTGGTGGATTAGTTGAGGTGCACACAAGTTGACTGAAACCACCATTCTTTAAAGAGACAAGTTCAATCTTGTTCCATCATGAATCTATGATGTGTCGACCTTCCTGTGTTTATCTCTAAATAAATGAGAGCGTTTCTGGATCATGATTAAATTTATTTGGCTCTTATTTTTTTGTTTTGTTTTGATGACCGTGGTGTCCGGGCCAGCTTTTGCGCACCTAGACTAATTCCACGGGATACCTGCCACCTCTCACCAGCAACAGGTACCTGGTAACTCTATCCCCAAGGCTAGGACAGTGGGAAGAATCACCTAGTGTTTTTTGTCTCCAAGTTTTGAACCTGAGACCTCAGGGTTCTCAACCATTTCATTGACCACTAGGCCACACCCTTGGGTGCATTTCTATACTCGAGCTTGCTGCGACTTATGTTTGGTCTAGAGAATTTCTGCCAGACAAAAAATGGCAAGTACATTCAAGTATTTTACCTCCATATTACAAAGTCAGTGTTACTTGAACGGGTCTGATATTTGGGATACAATATAGCTTCATGCTCATAACCTCAGTACAATGTTGCTTACCTCGTCTGTACATCTAGTATGATCCTACAATTAATTGTATCTCTGTACAGTGACTATAATATGCTGAAAAACCTTTCTTGAAACATTACAGATCCGACCTGATCTCGGAAGAATAGAAAAGTGGGTTGTACGCGATGCTTTTGACGATGATCAGAATCCTTATCTGCCAAAGGTTTGTTGGTTTTCTTCTATCAGGTCCAAAAATCAAAATTGTTTATTCACTTGTGTAAATAGGCAAGCAGACTCATTAAAACAAAATATAAAAAGGCAAGCAAACCCCAAATACATTGTGTACACTTATGCACAGAAGTGTATTGTATGTGTCACGAATAAGGGTATCATATGTACAAATCCCAACTTGCACATATATATTCAAGTAAAGCACATGCATGTGTAAGTCCTGTCTATATATAAAAAAAGGGCAGCCCGGTGCACTAAAGCTCCCGCTATGCGCAGGGTCCGGGGAAGGGCCCGACCACAAGGGTCTATTGTACGCAGCCTTACCTTGCATTTCTGCCAGAGGCTGTTTCCAGGCTTGAACCCGTGACCTCCTGGTCACATGGCAGCAACTTTACCAGTTACTCCAAGGCTCCCCTTCTAAGTCCTGTCTATATATATATATATATATATATATATATATATATATATATATATATATATATCAGTTCAAGCTATAAATGACTATGAAAAGACATTATGATCAAGTTGTTGAGCCTCGTCTGTTTTCCTTTTTAGCATATTTTGTATAGGCAGAAGGAACAGTTCAGTGATGGAGTTGGCTACAGTTGGATTGATGGCTTGAAGGATCACGCAAACAGTCTGGTGAGTTTTTTGTTCTTTCTGTTCCCTTCTTTTTGATTCCTTCTCCCTTCCTTTTGTGGTAATGTTTAACACATCTTTTACATTTGATCCAGGTTTCTGATTCTATGTTAGCGAATGCAAGTTTTGTTTACCCGCATAACACACCCACAACAAAGGAAGGATACTACTATAGAACTATTTTCGAGCGATATTTCCCCAAGGTGGGCCTTTCATGTCTACTTTTCCCTGTGATACATGTCCAATTTGTGATACTTTGTCCCAAATAGTATTTTCTTTTTTCTTGTTACTTTCCAATTTTATTTAGGCCACTAACTCGATTGCTTCTATCTTGGTATTTGTTGATAACTGACAAGGGTAATCATAACTTTTAACTGTTATTTGGAGCAGGCTGCTGCAAGGGAGACTGTTCCAGGTGGTCCAAGTGTGGCATGCAGCACTGCAAAAGCAGTAGAATGGGATGCAGCTTGGTCCAAGAATCTAGATCCATCCGGTCGAGCTGCTCTTGGTGTTCATGAAGCTGCTTATGAGGTTAAAGAAACCTGAAGTTGATAAAGCTGCAGTAACTGTTTGATTGTATATCTTCATTCAAAACCTGACTTGTTCCTCTTTCGGCTTCTTTCACGAGTTTGAATTCTTTGCTTCTAGTTTCACAGCTACCAGAGTTTGAATTCTTTGGACAAGAGTAATGTTTATCCTCTAACCCACTATGACATGTTCTTAGTAATCCAATACCATCTTATTCTACTCCTGCACCTATAAATAAGAGCCTAATACTATAGTGTGCACAAACAAGTAAGGTAATTTGTGTGGGTGTAGTGGGGGGTTTATTTTATTGAAGGAAGATATTTTTATTGGTGAAGTTTGAACTTTATTTTGTGGAAAACAAGTCAAGAATTATCCCGGAAATGGTGTGTAAACACTCCTAACTTAATAGAAACCCCTAACTAAAAACACCAAAACACCACAAACACCTCCTGCGTGAAGAGTCGCCACTTCCACCATTCATCTTATGTACAGTCGCAAACGTCTCTCAAATCTCAAACAGATGCAACTTCTCATCTTTATCACTTTAAATCAAACAAACACAGCCAATAACTTCTGCAGCAAGAGAGCAGGTATGCCCTGATGGGTATTTTAAAAAACCTTTTACTATACTTCCAATAATTTAAAATCATAAAGAAAGAGTTGAATAATTATCTTTCGTACAATCCCCCCCTCCCCCCCCCTCCCCAAAAAAAAAAGAGAGAAGAAAAACACACACCCAATACTGGACATATATAATCGAAGTAAGAATGTGACGCCTTCCGCAAGTTAGAATTGAGTAGAGACAAACATTTCAACTTCTATGCCAGGGTCTATATGAAAAACGCAGACCCACGAACGAGTTCAATCTCCCATGAAATAAGTATGCACTACATAGTTAGATAACTAAATCAACAATTATATATATTGATAAAGCAACTAACTCATACTAAACTCTCATTGGTTGTGTACTTATGTTCACAATTGCGGTTGAATAAGAGGCAAAATGACAATCACCAGGCAACTTCCACAGAAGACAATACTATCGTGTAGACTTATCGACCCCAATTGTGGATTCGAGCACAATTAGTTGCTTAGAAATTTTTGTAACATTCGGCAACAAATTGTTTGCAGAACAAATAATAACTTTGTAAAAGATGTTCTCAAGACTTCGCAAACACGTGCAATGCAGTGATGATTTACAACCACTACGTTGAGTTTTAAAGCAATGATGATTTACAGTTGACTTTTAAAGCAACAACGGTTTTGATTTCTCTCAAGAATCAAACACTTCTCCACATTATATAATTGAGAAGAGAGGATACTGCATTCCAACATTCATTTAGGGCTTGTTATTTCACGAATTAGTGTCCTCAATACCTATTTTGTGTCCATAACTGATGTTAAAGTGTTGATTTGCAGCTATAAAGGTGTAAGGACAAGGCAAGGACATTATATTGCAAAAAAGAAGCCAAAAAGTTGGAAAAAATTGCAAAGAAGGAAGGCTGACACTCGCCAAAGGGGACTCGGTGACTCATTGAGTGAACCATTATATCGCCTAAGAGTTCTGAAAAAATGGGCCAACAGTCAAGCCAACTGGGCGATCCAAAAGACTGAAAGGCGAGCACGATTGAACTCACCAAATATGTCAGAGAGTTCTGCTCAGAAAGCGTGGTGAAAAGAGGAGAGAAATATGCAGACGGTGACTCGCCGACACGGAATGTGAGCTTGACTTAGCTCGCCAAATTATTCTGAGATTTCTAATTAGAAAAAATGGCAAAAGGGCGAGTTTGAACTCCAAATGGCGACTCGCTAACTAGGAATGCGGGATCTTTAGAGCTAGCCAAAAGGGAGCTTGAGTACTGAAGAAGTGAAGCTAATGAAAAGCAAGGAGTCTTCCCAATTGACGACTCACCGAACCCTTAGACGAGCACGACTAATGTCGTTGAAATGATTCTGAAGTGAGTTTTTTGCCACTTTTTGGGAAGGTATAAATAGCTCCGAAGAAAGAGAAGATTGATACTTTCACTGCTCTAAACACCAAAAGAAGAACCCCAAATACTTATGGGAATTGTTGATTTTTGCATTGGGTAATTCAATTTGAAGGGTAATTCAGTTGGAATTGATGGCAAACAACTATTTCAGTATAATTCTCTTTATCATATGTAGGTAAACCTCTGGCTTCTAGGGGTGTGCAAATATAATTTAATCTTAATTTTGAACTTAGATTTTGTGTATTAGCTCAACATTGTGTTAAATTTGAGATGGGTTTTATTAGTTCACATGTTTAACTTATGAATTGAGGTTGCAAACTTAATTCTACTTTATATCTCCATATTTTCTTGAGAGGGTAGTATGGAATGGGTGAGCTAATGAATAGCCGTTGATGTATGTCAATTGTTAATTTCACTCGAGAGAGGAAATTGTGCTAAGGTTTGAATTTATTTGTAGTAGTATCCATGTTTAGTTTCGAGAGAACGTGCATGGAAAGTCAATTAGTGATTGAAAAGTGCATATCGAATGTGTGTTTGATCTAGCCTACTCATCGATAATTAACTATGTTGAACTGTACTTTTATCCTTGTTCGAACTATGATTCTAACTACACCCCCCTAGAAGTCCCTCTTCTACTTGTTCAAATCCCGTGATCACTGTTTTTGTTAACGATATATTACCAAACTCTCTTTATATTAATAACTAAAATTTAGCGATTTACATTATGTTACGTTTTATTTGTTTCTACTTTACAAGAAGTTAGAACACCTTCGTACTTCGTATTTGAATTCTCTTCAATACCGCTCTTCGTGGGATCGACCCCAACTCTTCATTGGGTTTATATTTGATAGCGATCGCCTACACTTGGAATCATAAGAGGTGTATTGATCATTATAAAAATGAAGCCGTTGCTGGGGGAGTGGTGCTTAGAATTCTTTTATTGAAGTATTTTCATGAACTAATTTGGTTGTAATAGAATTCTCTTATTAGTTTTCTTGTTGTTTGCTCTCAATTGGTGAAGACATGAGTGTTAATGGGATAAACACTGCTAGTCTACATGGGCAGAATGATGATGTCGGAAACTTGAATGATGTCAACATGGATCAAATGGAAAGCTCTGGTGCTATTCGTTGCCCCCAACTGTGGGCAATGTTATTTTTCGTGTAACCAAAGTATGCTTCAACTGCTGCAGATGAAAGGTTTCTTTGAGGGACTTGCTCATGAGGACCCACATGATCACATTCAAAATTTCTTGGATGTGTGTGGACCATTCTCATTCAAGAGTATTTCTCAAAAGTCCATCAGTTTGTTTCCCTTTTCTCTAGTGGGGGAAGCAACAAAGTGGTTAGCCGAATTATCAAGGGACTCTATTACTTCGTGGGAGGAGCTAACACAAGCGTTCTATGAAAGATTTTTCCCTATCTCGAAGATATTAAAGTTGAGGGACAATATTTAGAATTTCAAACGGGTTGATGGTGAGCCCATTCAAGAAACGTGGTTGAGGTTCCAAAAGTTGTTACTACAATGTCCTACTCATGGATTTTCGGATAATGTGCTGCTGCAATACTTCTATAAGAGTCTTGATACCATGAATAAGAGAGTAGTTGATAAACTCATTCAAGGTGGGATTATGCATCAACCATTTGTTGTGGCATCGACATTGCTTGATGAGGTGACCAAAATAAATCATGCATGACATTCAAGGAAGGATCATGTGTCCCCTCTAAATGTTGGTCTGACCAAAGAGCAATTGGAGAAAAATCATGAGCATGATGAAAATATGGCAAAGATGATGACCTATATTGACTTGTTGTCAAAGCATGTCATGAGTGGTGGTTATAAGGCCGTGAGTGTGGTTGGTGCGAATAGTGGGTTGAACCCAAATGGTGCTATGTTTGATGCGATGTATAATGAGGAAGTCAAATTCTAAACAAACTAAGTAGGGGTTCTCGTCCGAGCTATCCAAGGCCGGGCAGAAATCAAGGTTGGAACAAGGATCATGATGATGGTTGGAGAGAAAGGGAAAGAGATTGGCCTGATAGAGGCACCAACTGGAGAGAAAAAGATGGTGATAGAGATCGTTATGTGCCTGCCCACCACATTGACCCTAGGTTTTGTCACGCCTTGAGAGGGTACCCTAGGTGTGGCCGACACTCAAAAACCATCTCTGCTCTCCAAGAGAACCACTTGGTCTCATCACTCACTCGTCATCAGCGAAAGACTTAAAGTGAAAACAAGAGCTATTCACTCACCCGTTATCATCGAAAGACTTAAGTGAAAACAAGAATACTTATGTGGGATCTCCATCATCAACATCAAAGGAAAGAAATAATCCTTAGGAAAAGTAGTTTCAAAGGAAAACTACTCCAATTAGATCATCAAACTTTGTCTACGAAGCCTCTAATACCATCAGACGGTGCCAATGACATGTCCATCGATATCTCAAAAAATATATAATACTCAACAATAATGAAAGGATAAAGAGTTCCTCCGAATACAAGGACTCACCAAATAGATAAAAGTAATGATATTCAACGATGCGTCTGGTGAGGATCTCTAACACCTGTATCTGCATCATAAAATGATGCAGGTCGAATGACGTCAGTACATGGAATGTACAAGTATGTAAAATTGCAGGAAAGTAAGGTCAGATATCAAGATACTCCTCTTAGGAAGACTCAACTCTGATCTCAACATTAATATGCAATGCAAGTTTAAAAAATAAAATAATAAACAATGCTTACTCAGTTGGGAGTTTCTCTAACCGACAACTATCACTTATGAGCTATGATGATACAACAAAGCGATGTCGTTGCCACATCCATCCAATACCTTGCCAGGGTAAAGGACATCAGCATCTTGGATCCAATCATCAAAGTCCTCTTTTTGGGACTTAAGAGGCATAGCCTCCATCCTACACTGGCTACGTAGTTTTGGGATTTGAGTTAATTAAACTTTTACCCATATCGGTGCTCAATACTACTCCCAAAACATGTGCTCATATTAACTCATCATCTAGTCTCATTGGACTTTAATTTATAACATCAAACGCATCATCATCATCATTACCTCTTCATTAATCATTAAATTTCAAAACATCATTTACATCTCATCAAAATATCTTGCTCAAAACATCATTTAACCCAAAGAATCAAATTCACTTAAACTCAATGCTTTTGCTCTTCCAAAATTCAATAAAATACATATATAGTATTAATTCAAATCACTCTTTTTGTCAATGCATATTAAAATCCAATATCTTTACTCAAAATATGCATAAAAATATAATAATCATGAACATCAAATCAATTAAGGTTCATGGAAAAGTAGCCACGAACAACAATTCCAAAAAATAATAATAATCTCAATGCATAAATATATGTAACTCAACAGAAGAAGAATCAACTCATTTAGAATTCAAGAATTAGGGTAAAACTCAACTATAACTCAATTACGATGAATTTAAATACTAGGCGCATGGACGAACTCAATCCAATACTATGAATAACCTTACATATTTGGAATTCGAAGCTTTACTCAGAATCGAAGAACTCAATGAACACTCTTGAACCCTACCTTTTTATCCTTGCCAGAGCATTTGGTGTACTACCAGAGTATATGAATCACTAAAATAGTATTTCTACTCTACTAAAAACTAAAACTATATTTGAGAATGTGTAAAGAAGTGTATAGAGAGAAGAATTGCTTGAGAAAACTTGATGAACAAAATGAGGAACTAAGGTGGGTATTTATAGGTGTGAAAGAGGGACCTAACAATATATAAAATAATTACAAAGAATGATCTTGAAAATTTATGGAGGATTGTGATGTCATGACTGATGTCATGGGTCTAGATCCTCCATGTTTGGTGAGATGAATCTTCTTTTTACGGAATGACCTTTTTTGGAGCTACGTTTGGACAAGATAACCTCTTAATTAAGATTTGGTGTCTTCATATGAATTGTAGATCTAGAAGTCTCCTTGCATGTCGTTCAAGAATAAACTGAATTGGATCATCCTATAGTGAGGTATGATTTCTCTTCTACAAATACTCCATTTCGTCACAACACCAGGTCTTGCAAAAATTAACTTATTCGACCTAGTTAACCTCCGAATCGTAAACTATGGTCTTCAGAAAAGTTGTAGAGAATGATGTCGGGGTTCTTCAGCAATTTGAATCACCTAATTTGGACCATCATATGAAGTTATTCCCAAAATACAGAAGCAGTATCATTTTTGTCAAAAATTGGAATACCACATACAACGTTTTAAGGGGAATTACAGGTTTAGTGGCAGTAAGAATGCCTAATGAAGAAATATATTGTACGATTCTCCCCCTATTTCTGTGGTATCATCTCTCAATCTAGAATCTTCCACTCCTTCTAGTTCTTCTGTCAGTATGTACAATACACTT
The DNA here is from genome assembly GCF_947179165.1 of Solanum dulcamara. NCBI lineage: Eukaryota > Viridiplantae > Streptophyta > Magnoliopsida > Solanales > Solanaceae > Solanum > Solanum dulcamara. The sequence continues at coordinate 16,699,741 of NC_077237.1, read as the reverse complement.
TGTATATAATAGAGAAGGGCATACGTGGTTTCTTATAGCCATCGTTTTCTTTATAAAAAATAAATCACCAAATTCATATCAAAATTGTATGAAGAGTGATTATTCATGACATTTATCCCCTAAAATTAAACTAAACAAAAAAAATTACGCAGGATGTCTAGATGATCATTCCAAAATTTAGAAAGAGGCCGTATGTTTATTTAATAATATATTTATATATTGTTTGTATTCGTAACTTCTTAAAATATATAATAATTAATTATAATTTGATAATTATTTTTTTTTTCAATTGACAATATATATTTATTGTATATTTCATAAGACACGAATAGACATATATAAATTATTATATATTATCTAACACCACAAATGTTTAAATATGTTCTTATTGATTATAGTCTTGAAAACTTTTTCAATTGATCCAATTATTACACAAAGTTATCAAAATTATTCTAGAAGTATGTATTAATGTAATCAAGATTTCACCTAATTGAGTTTGCCAAGTAGAGTATCATTTTTTATTTATATAATATTTTGTATTAATTTTAATTATAATAATGGAATTAAGGGTAGAAACTAAACAAATACTAGAACAATAACATGAACAACAGGAGTAAGCGGAAGCACAATGAATAACTATATATACATCAAAATATAAGATCTTCTCAGAATCTGGAAGTCACAAGTACAAAGATACTATAAAATATTGATACAAGTCTCAAAAGTGGACCACAGAAACAAAGACTGTCTCAAAAAGCAAAAAGAAGGTCAAATATGTACAGATGGAGACATGAAGATCCCAAAATGTCATGTGCTCACCCTCATCTCTGGTGCAAACTGCAATTGGCGCGAATCAGTGCTGGTAACTGGTGCTCGGACCTGCATCACAAAAATAGATGGAGAGAGTAGTATGAGCACCAAAACAAAAGGTACCTAGTAGGCATCATAGACAGACTGATCTTGACAAGTAAAAGCAATAAGAAAAGATAGAATCTGAGATAAATAACTGAATGAGATAGAAAATAAGAAGATGCACACGAGTGTAAGGAACTAAAGGAATGAAATACAACTATATAAACCTAATTAGACCCCCATAAGTTTAGACGGTACACTCATGCACAAGTTTAAATAAAAACCTGAGCAGGCCTCCATAAGCCCTACGGATACACAGAATTGCTAAAACTACTGAGAATGAGAAACAATGAGTCTAGAGCCAGAAAATCATAGCTCGGACCTTGAACTGCAGTTAGCCTCCTAGTAATCAATAGTATCTAATAGTAACAACCCAGCCAAGAAGCCCAACCGCAGATGAATCTAAAAGGGGCAAATCAGTAGTAATCTCCAAATAATCAATATGGAGGGCCCAACTAAGAAGTCCAGCGCCTGAACCTCGAATTGCAGATGTGTCTCAAATGAGCAAGAGTCCATGATCAAATAAGTCATCTCTATAGAGGATAAATGGGCAGCATGACCAAACCTTGAATCTGCAATGATAGCGGCTAACGAATAATACCATGTCATTATGAAACCACCGTGGATAGACGTCCTCTCTTAACTAATCACTTCAGTACTCCAAGCTTGACCCATACTCAATCTGAATTGCCAAATGAGGCCCAAAAGCTCAAATCATCCACAAACAAGCTGAAAAGAGAAGGGAAAGAGGGTAGAAGGTCATTATGCTAAGGCAACGCCTAATCGAAGGCTACTACCAGGCCCAAGTCTGTTATTCCAATCCACAGTGAGCTAAGCTATTCGAATTGACGTCAGAGTAAAAGTAAGGCCTGATTTGTAACAACCCCTAAAATGTTGTATGTCAGTATTTCAATTCTCGACGAAAATAATACAACATCTGTATTTTGGGCATAACTTTTCATAGGTTGGTCCAAATTAGGTGATTCAAATTTATAGGTAACCACAACATCCTTACCTACAACTTTCATGAAGAACATATCTTAATATTCGGAGTATAAGTAGGTCAAATAAATTAATCTTTGCAAGATATAGTACTGTGACGGAATTGAGTGTTTATAGAAGAAAATTCATATCTCACTGTAGGTTGCTCCAAATTGGTTTATTATTGAACGATATGAAACTAGACTTCCATATCTACAATTCTTATGAAGACACCAAATCCTAATAAGGAATTTATCTTATTCAAACGCAGCTTCGAAAAAGAGTATTCTGTTAAAAAGAACTCATCTTACCTACCATGGAAACATCTAGATACATTTGACATCATGCATGACATAAATTGTCCTCCATTTAACATCATCCATGACATCAATATATTCCATTAAATTTTCAGATTTTTCTTTATAATTATTTTATTTATTGTTAGGTCACTCTTTCCCACCTATAAATACCCACCTTATTTCCTCATTTTATTCATCAAGCTTTCTTAAGCATTTCTTCTCTCTATATACTTCTTCTCAAATATAGTTTTAGTTTTAGTAGTATAAAAATACTACTCCGATTATTCTTATACTCCGGGTAGTACACAAAACGCTCCGACGAGAAGAAAAGGCTAGGGGTCCAAGAGTGTTCCAATTCGGAGTAAACCTTCGGATTTAAGGTATGTAAGGCTTTCATAGCATTGGATTGAGTTCGTCCATGCGCCCAATATTTAAATTCATTATAATTGAATTATAGTTGAATTTTATCCAAATTTTGAATTCTAAATGAAATAATTCTTCTTCTATTGAGTTGGATATATTTATGCATTAATATTATTATTATTGTTATCTCTCATATTATTGAATTATTGTTCATGGCTACTTTCCCATGAATCCTAATTGATTTGATGTTCATGAATATTTTTATACATGTTTTGAGTAAAGATGTTGGCTTTTTATTATTTTCATTGATAAAGAGAAAGTTATATGAATTAATACTATATATGTATTTTATTGAGTTTTGAAAGAGCAAAAGAGTTGAGTTTGAATGAATTTGAGCAAATGATATTTTGAGTAAGATGTTTTGATGAGATGTAAATGATATTTTTGGAAGTATAATGATTGATGAACATAAAATGAGATGAGTTTGATGATTTAAATTAAAGTCCAATGAGACTAGATGATGAGTTTAATATGAGCACATATTTTGGGAGTAGTATTGAGCACCGAGTTGGGTAAGAGTTTAATTGACTCAAACCCCAGAACTACGTAGCCAGCGTAGGATGGAGGCTATGCCTCTTAAGTCCCAAAAAGAGGACTTTGATGAGTGGATCCAAGATGGTGATGTCCTTTACCCTGGCAAGGTATTGGATGGATGTGGCAACGACATCGCTTCATTGTATCATTGCTAGCTCATAAGTGATGGTTGTCGGTTAGAGAAACTCCCAACTGAGTAAGCAATTCTTATTACTATTATTTTTATTATTATATTTTAAACTTGCATTACATATTGATGTTGAGATGATGTTGAGTTCTGAGCTGAGTTTTATTGAGAGGAGTATCTTGATATCTGTCCTTACCTTCCTGCCATTTTACATACTCGTACATTCCACGTACTGACGTCATTCGACCTGCATCGTTTTATGATGCAGATACAGGTATTAGAGATCCTCAACAGGCACATCGTTGAAGATCATTTCTTTTCGACTATTTGGTGAGTCCTTCTTGTATTCGAAGGAACTCCTTATCCTTTTATTATTGTTGAGTGTGATGTTTCTTTTGAGGTAGCCATGGACATGTCATTGGCACCTTCTAAGAGTATTAGAGGCTTCATAGACAGAGTCTGATGATGTAATCGGAGTAGTTCTCCTTAGAAACTACTTCTTATAAGAATTATCTATTTTTCCTTTGATTATGACAAGCCCACATTAGTATTCTTAAGTCTTCTGCTGATGAATAAATAAGAAATGAGACCAAGTGGTTCTATCGGAAGCCAGAAATGGTTTCTGAGTGCCGGCCACGCCTAGGGTACCCTCTCGGGGCATGACAAACTTGGTATCAGAGCACAGAGTTCAAGAGTCCTAGGGTGTCTATGAAGCCGTGTCTAGTAGAGTCTTGTTTATAGGTGTGTCGTGCACCACACTTATAATCAGGAAGCTATAGGACATTAGGAATTATTTCACTTCTTTCATAATCTGAGTTCGTACGATAGAGTTTAACTCTATAAAATCTTTCTTTCTAATTCGTGCGTTTACACGTTTCAGACATGCCTCATAAATGTTTAGCTAGTCAGAGGAACGCTGCCAGCACTAAGGTTCCACAGTCAGTGATGCCTCCACGGAGAACTAGGGGCCGACCTGCAAGGTCTACTGAGGTACCCCAAGTACCTACTGTTCAGCCACTCCTATTTCTGAGGAAGATTTTTGAGGAGCGATTGCTATGCTCACCCAGTTGGTGGCTGCTCGAAATAGTAGCCAAAGTTCACCAACTCCTAGATCTAGTTATCAAGAGCCGTCTGCTGCCACGAGGATTAGAGATTTTCTGAGAATGAATCCGCCGATCTTCACGGGTTCCAACGTTGATGAAGACCCCCAAAATTTCATTGATGAGATGTGGAAGATACTAAAAGCGATGCATGCTACAGAGATCGAGGGGGTTGAGTTGGTGTCTTATCAACTCAAGGATGTGGCAAATGTCTGGTATAACCAGTGGGAAGTAAGTAGAGGTGAGGATGCAGAGCCTGCTCTTTGGGATGAGTTTGAAAGAGCATTTCTTGATAACTTCTTTCCCCAAGAGCTACGTGAAGCAAAAATTGAGGAGTTTATGAACCTAAAGCAAGAGAGTATGACTGTGAAAGAGTATAGTTTGAAGTTTATTCAATTATCCAAATATGCCCCAAAAATGATTCCTCATATGAGGTCTAAGATGAGGAAGTTTGTCTCTGGCCTAGGCAAACATGTAAAGAAAGAATGTAAGGCAATGCTAATGATTTCTGATATGGATTTTTCTAGATTGATGGTGTATGCTCAGCAGGTTGAGGATGACAAGAAAAAGGACCGAGAGGAACACCTAAGCAACAAGGCTAAGTCTGCTGGGCATGAGAATGAGAAGAAGCAAGGGAAGGGTAACAAATCTTTCTTTCAGAAAAGGTCTTCCAATTATGCACCTTCCCCAACAAATGCTTTTACACCTAATACCAGGTATGATCAGAGATCGCTAAGTCACCAAAACTTTCGATCTCAAGGTTCTCAGTCTCAATTAAGTATGGCTCAAGGTTCTAGAGGGAAACCACCATGTGCTAGATGTGGGAGGCTCCATTTGGGAGAGTGTCGTGTGGGCACCAATGCTTGCTACGGATGTGGAAAGACAGGCCACTTCCAGAATGAGTGTCCTTCAAAGAGGCAGGGAGATGGAAGTAGTAGAGCTCAGTTTTCTTCTGCAGCTCCACAGAATAGAGGTAATCATAGAGGTGCAGCTTCAAGTGCAGGTGGGGGAACCAACCATCTGTATGCTATGGGTAGTCGCCAAGACCAAGAGAATGCACCCGATGTTGTTACTGGTATGCTCCGAGTCCTTTCTTTTGATGTGTATGCATTACTTGATCCGGGTGCTACATTATCTTTTGTGACTCCTTACTTGGCTAGTAAATTTGAGATCCTTCCTGAGTGTCTTCTTGAGCCTTTCAGTGTGTCTACTCCTGTTGGTGATTCTATCTTAACTGAGAGGGTCTATAGAAATTGTACTGTGTCAATCTATCATAGGGATACCATGGCTGACTTAGTTGAGTTGGACATGGTTGATTTTGATGTGATTCTTAGTATGGACTGGCTTTATTCTTGTTATGCTTCAGTTGATTGTAGGACCCGAATTGTCAAGTTTCAATTTCCAAACGAGCCTATCTTAGAGTGGAAGGGGAATTCTGTAGTGCTTAGGGGTAAATTTATTTCCTACCTTAAGGCCAGAAAATTAATCTCTAAGGGATGTATATATCATATAGTCCGAGTCAAAAATATTAATGATCAGACTCCATCTCTTGAGTCAGTTCCCATTGTGAATGAGTTTCCTGAAGTCTTTCCTGAGGATCTACCCGGAATCCCTCCTGATAGAGAGATAGACTTTGGTATTGATGTCCTTCCTGATACACAACCTATCTCCATTCCTCCTTATAGGATGGCTCCTGCTGAGTTGAAAGAGTTGAAAGAACAACTGAAAGACCTCCTAGATAAGGGATTTATTAGGCCAAGTGTCTCACCTTGGGGCGCTCCTGTCCTATTCGTGCGAAAGAAAGATGGGTCCCTTAGAATGTGCATTGATTACCGACAACTAAACAAGGTCACCATTAAAAACAAGTACCCTCTCCCCAGAATAGATGATTTATTTGACCAACTTCAGGGTGCCACATGCTTCTCTAAGATAGACCTCAGATCAGGCTATCACCAGTTGAAAGTGAGAGAATGTGACATCCTAAAGACGGCTTTTCGAACCCGCTATGGTCATTTTGAGTTTCTTGTTATGTCCTTTGGATTGACAAATACTCCAGCAGCTTTTATGGACCTCATGAACCGAGTATTCAAGCCATACCTAGATACGTTTGTAATTGTCTTCATCGATGATATTTTGGTCTACTCTAGAAGTAAGAGTGAGCATGCTAATCACCTTAGGATTGTCCTTCAAACTCTTAAGGAGGAGTTGTATGCTAAGTTTTCAAAGTGTGAGTTTTGGCTTGAGTCTGTAGCATTCCTAGGCCATATTATATCTGGGGATGGAATCCAAGTTGATACTCAAAAGATTGAGGCAGTTAAGAACTGGCCCCGACCCACCTCTCCAACCGACATAAGGAGTTTCTTAGGTTTGGCTGGTTACTACAAGAGGTTTGTTGAGGGATTTTCATCCATATCCTCACCATTGACTAAGCTGACTCAGAAGAAGGCTAAGTTCCAATGGTCTGATGCTTGTGAGAAAATTTTTCAAGAGTTGAAAGCTAGATTGACTATTGCTCTAATACTATCCCTACCCGAAGGAACGGATGGTTTTTTAATCTATTGTGATGCTTCAAGAGTTGGGTTGGGATGTGTATTGATGCAGAAAGGTAAGGTCATTGCCTATGCCTCCAGGCAGCTTAAGACTCATGAGAGAAACTACCCCACTCATGACCTTGAGTTGGCAGCTGTGGTATTTGCTCTTAAGATCTGGCATCACTATCTTTATGGTGTACATGTGAATGTGTTCACAGACCATAAGAGCTTACAGTATGTATTCAGCCAGAAGGAGCTGAATTTGAGGCAGAGGAGATGGCTAGAGTTGCTCAAGGATTATGACATGAGCATTCTCTACCACCCAGGTAAAGCAAATGTAGTTGCTGATGCTCTTAGCAGGTTATCTATGGGGATTACAACCCATGTGGAAGAGGAAAAGAAGGAGTTGGCAAAGGAAGTGCATAGACTTGCGCGTTTGGGAGTTCAACTTATTGACTCTAGTGAGGGTGGTACAATAGTATAAAATGGAGCTGAATCATCTCTAGTTGCAGAGGTGAAAGAAAAGCAAGATCAGGATCTCATTCTTCTTCAACTGAAGGATGAGGTTCACAAGCAGAAGGTAATGGCTTTTACCAAAGGGGGAGATGGAGTGTTGAGATATCAAGAAAGATTATGTGTTCCAAGTGTTGATGGTGTTAGGGAGAGAATTATGAAAGAAGCCCATAATTCTAAGTATTCCATCCATCCAGGTTCAACAAAGATGTATCATGACTTGAGAGAAGTATACTGGTGGAGTGGAATGAAGAGAGATATAGCAGAGTTTGTGTCCAAGTGCCCGAATTGCCAACAAGTTAAAGTTGAGCACCAAAGGCCTTGTGGAGTGGCTCAGAATATAGAGATCCTGGAATGGAAGTGGGAAATGATCAATATGGACTTCATTACCGGTTTACCACGAACCCGCAAATAGCATGACTCTATTTGGGTGATTGTGGAAAGGATGACTAAATCGGCCCATTTCTTGCCGGTTAAGACTACGAACACTGCAGAGGATTATGCCAAACTGTATCTTAGAAAGATTGTTAGACTGCATGGAGTTCCTTTGTCTATCATCTCTGATAGGGGAGCTCAATTTACTGCTCAGTTTTGGAAGTCATTTCAGAAGGGCTTGGGTTCAAGAGTGAACCTTAGTACTGCTTTTCATCCGCAAACAGATGGCCAGGCAGAGCATACGATACAGACTTTGGAGGATATGTTAAGAGTCTGTGTCATTGACTTCAAAGGTAATTGGGATGATCATTTACCTCTTATTGAGTTTGCATACAATAATAGTTTCCATTCGAGTATTCAAATAGCTCCTTATGAAGCTCTGTATGGGAGGAAATGCAGATCACCAATTGGTTGGTTTGAAGTTGGTGAAGCTGAGTTGATTGGACCAGACTTGGTTCACCAAGCTATGGAGAAGGTGAAAACCATACAAGAGAGGTTGAGGACTGCTCAAAGTCGCCAGAAATCCTACACTGATGTTAGAAGAAGAGATTTGGAGTTCGAAGTGTACGGTTGGGTATACTTGAAAGTTTCACCCATGAAGGGTGTGATGAGATTTGGAAAGAAAGGGAAGCTTAGTCCCCGCTACATTGGTCCTTATCAGATTATGAGGAGGGTAGGTAACGTAGCCTATGAATTGGAGTTGCCTCCAGAATTAGCTGCTATTCATCCCGTGTTTCACATCTCTATGCTTAACAAGTGTTTGGGAGATCATTGACTTGTTGTCCCAGCTGAGAGCATTGGGGTGAAAGAGAGTTTGAGTTATGAAGAAATTCCAGTTCAAATTCTTGATCGTCAGGTTCGCAAATTAAGAACTAAGGAAGTGGCATCTGTCAAAGTCCTATGGCGAAATCAATTTGTTGAAGAGGCTACATGGGAAGCTGAAGAAGATATGAAGGCTAACTATCCTCATCTATTTATGCCTTCTGATGATGATATTGAAGGTAATATTCCTTACTTCTACCTTTGAGTCGATGTTTATTCTTGAGTTTGAATCATTGACCATTTGAGTATCAGAGTTTTTGAGAAATTGATGTATTGATGATATTCATTCTTTATGTCTCCTATTTTCACCTTCATTCGAGGACGAATGATCCCAAGGGGGAGATATTGTAACAACCCCTAAAATGTTGTATGTCGGTATTTCAATTCTCGACGAAAATAATACAGCATCTGTATTTTGGGCATAACTTTTCATAGGTTAGTCCAAATTAGGTGATTCAAATTTCTGGGTAACCACAACATCCTTACCTACAACTTTCATGAAGAACATATCTTAATATTCGGAGTATTAGTAGGTCAAATAAATTAATCTTTGCAAGATATAGTACTGTGACGGAATTGAGTGTTTATAGAAGCAAATTCATATCTCACTATAGGTTGCTCCAAATTGGTTTATTATTGAACGATATGAAACTAGACTTCCATATATACAATTCTTATGAAGACACCAAATCCTAATAAGGAATTTATCTTATTCAAACGCAGCTTCGAAAAAGAGTATTCTGTTAAAAAGAACTCATCTTACCTACCATGGAAACATCTAGATACATTTGACATCATGCATGACATAAATTGTCCTCCATTTAACATCATCCATGACATCAATATATTCCATTAAATTTTCAGATTTTTCTTTATAATTATTTTATTTATTGTTAGGTCACTCTTTCCCACCTATAAATACCCACCTTATTTCCTCATTTTATTCATCAAGCTTTCTTAAGCATTTCTTCTCTCTATATACTTCTTCTCAAATATAGTTTTAGTTTTAGTAGTATAAAAATACTACTCCGATTATTCTTATACTCCGGGTAGTACACAAAATGCTCCGGCGAGAAGAAAAGGCTAGGGGTCCAAGAGTGTTCCAATTCGGAGTAAACCTTCGGATTTAAGGTATGTAAGGCTTTCATAGCATTGGATTGAGTTCGTCCATGCGCCCAATATTTAAATTCATTATAATTGAATTATAGTTGAATTTTATCCAAATTTTGAATTCTAAATGAAATAATTCTTCTTCTATTGAGTTGGATATATTTATGCATTAATATTATTATTATTGTTATCTCTCATATTATTGAATTATTGTTCATGGCTACTTTCCCATGAATCCTAATTGATTTGATGTTCATGAATATTTTTATACATGTTCTGAGTAAAGATGTTGGCTTTTTATTATTTTCATTGATAAAGAAAAAGTTATATGAATTAATACTATATATGTATTTTATTGAGTTTTGAAAGAGCAAAAGAGTTGAGTTTGAATGAATTTGAGCAAATGATATTTTGAGTAAGATGTTTTGATGAGATGTAAATGATATTTTTGGAAGTATAATGATTGATGAACATAAAATGAGATGAGTTTGATGATTTAAATTAAAGTCCAATGAGACTAGATGATGAGTTTAATATGAGCACATATTTTGGGAGTAGTATTGAGCACCGAGTTGGGTAAGAGTTTAATTGACTCAAACCCCAGAACTACATAGCCAGCGTAGGATGGAGGCTATGCCTCTTAAGTCCCAAAAAGAGGACTTTGATGAGTGGATCCAAGATGGTGATGTCCTTTACCCTGGCAAGGTATTGGATGGATGTGGCAACGACATCGCTTCGTTGTATCATCGCTAGCTCATAAGTGATGGTTGTCGGTTAGAGAAACTCCCAACTGAGTAAGCAATTCTTATTACTATTATTTTTATTATTATATTTTAAACTTGCATTACATATTGATGTTGAGATGATGTTGAGTTCTGAGCTGAGTTTTATTGAGAGGAGTATCTTGATATCTATCCTTACCTTCCTGCCATTTTACATACTCGTATATTCCACGTACTGACGTCATTCGACCTGCATCGTTTTATGATGCAGATACAGGTATTAGAGATCCTCAACAGGCGCATCGTTGAAGATCATTTCTTTTCGACTATTTGGTGAGTCCTTCTTGTATTCGAAGGAACTCCTTATCCTTTTATTATTGTTGAGTGTGATGTTTCTTTTGAGGTAGCCATGGACATGTCATTGGCACCTTCTAAGAGTATTAGAGGCTTCATAGATAGAGTCTGATGATGTAATCAGAGTAGTTCTCCTTAGAAACTACTTCTTATAAGAATTATCTATTTTTCCTTTGATTATGACAAGCCCACATTAGTATTCTTAAGTCTTCCGCTGATGAATAAATAAGAAATGAGACCAAGTGGTTCTCTCGGAAGCCAGAAATGGTTTCTGAGTGCCGGCCATGCCTAGGGTACCCTCTCGGGGCGTGACATGATTTCTCTAATTATTGCAAGTCTATGGCAACATAGACTAATCCTAGACTAAGGCCAACATGCTACATATCAATAGAAAATAGTAATAAACAAGACCACTAGGTATGGATGATCAAAAGCTCAAATGAGGCCCAAAAGCTCAAATCTTCCACAAACAAGTTGAAAAGAGGAGGAAAAAAAGGTAGAAGGTCGTCAAGCTAAGGCAATGCCTAATTGAAGGCTCAAACTACCAGGCCCAAGTCTGCTACTCCAATCCATAGGGAGCTAAGCTATTCAAATTGACGTCAGAGTAAAAGCAAGGCCTAATGGCTCTAATCATTGCAAGTTTATGGCAACACTAATCTAAGCCTAGATTAAGGCCAACATGCTACATATCAATAGAAAATAGTAATAAATAAGGCCACAAGGTATGAATGATCAAGAGACAACAACATGCTCAAAAGTACTCGGTTCTACCCAGAAAGGTCTAAAACATGAATTCTACACTAACAAGAATACTCGATCACCTAACCAACCCAAATTCTATAAAATTCTCATGCTATCACATAATCAAGTTCAGTCTAGGAAAAGGCAAGTCGTAGCCTACCCGTAGGCCAGTCACGCGCACTCCAAAATCATAGAACCGGAGTTTTCCCTTTCTAAAAGGCCTTTGAACGCTTCCACGCTATCAAAAATAGGTACGCACCGTCAATATAGTCATTTTGAAATAAAATTACTTAAAATGGAGACAGACTAATTTTGGAGTAAAAAATTAGAATGTGGAAAACGCTCTGATAATTCCGAAATTAACTCCGTAAAAATATTTCATTTACCACCCGAACTTATCTACCAAAATGAAATACAATTCGGGGCTCGAAATAGCAAAAAATCAAAGCATGCAAAATCCCTCAATTAAGCTCAACTAACAACCAAGACTGCAGGTATAGGCTCGATTTTACCTTAAACAAAGCCTCCCCTCTAAATCCCAAACACTCCTATGCTATCTTCCAACAATTACCACACTTTAGCCTTTGAATCACAAATTCTTCTAAGAAATGAGAGAGACAAGAGAGTTTAATTTTGGAGAAATAACTGAATTTCAGAACTAAAATAATCCCACTTTTGCGACCCTGAAGGTCGCTTAAGAAACCACCTCAAAGAGGTGGGCCTCGCTAAAGCGAGGACCCTATCGCTTTAGCGGGGGCTCACTTTGGTGACCACCTATCGCTTAAGCGACACCCGACCAGGTAGTCCCTATTTGCTTTATCGACCCAGTGTAGCTTTAGCGACGACATTTGGTACAACAACATCATCTGTGTTTTGGAATTGACCAAGTCTCCGATGAAGTACTTGAGATTCGTTCAGATTCTCATGCGCGCAAACAAGATGTGCTACCCCACCAAATTTGATATTTCAGACTCAATGACACAGTTAAAATTCTCATATGAGGTCATATTGATAAAAAGTGAGTCCCACACCCAAGTGTCATTTTTAGTCAAATTTCACAATGGGTCTCGAAAAGCGAACAAAAGGTTGTTCTAGACCAAATTTAATATTTTAGAACTAACTGCATTATCAGAGTTTTTATATAAGCACATTTTCCAAAAATATTGACCAAAGTCAACATTAGACCAAATTTCAAAGGCTAATACGCCTAATGATCCAAACTTTCACCGAAAGTCTCGATGCTCATGCCGACCATGCTACCAGCCTAATAGGGCCATTTTGGAGCTGATGGAACTATCAAAATTCTGTTATGAGGTTGTTTATCTGATATTATGACCGAAATCAACTTTTCAAGTTTCAAAAGCTCCAAAACTGGGAAATGAGCCTAAAATCCAAACGAACAACCAGACAATTGAACAGTCAGAGCCATCAAGTCATAAATGAATTGGGGTCACTATATGAATGCTCTAAATGAAGAAATAAATACATTAACTCAAAAATAACCCTGAGGATGATTACACTTTCATTGGTTATTTTTTACGCAAAAATACAGAGAAAATCTTAAGAAAATTATTATTTCTTTAAAAAAATTGATGTAACATCAGTCAACTTTTTTTTATAGAAACTAACAAACATACATCGATTTGTAAAATGCAAAATCACAGTTGAGGAGCGTATGTAAAAATAAAAAAATCATAAAATTAGTATTTTATGTTTAAATGCTACATAAAAAATGGAGTTTGAGGGGTTAAAATGGAACAAGACAAAAATAGAGTACCAAAATAAAAAAAAATGAATGGAAAATTATAAGGGTAGTGTATGTGTTTGGCCGGATAATTATGAGTATAATGGATGAGATGTATATACTCTTTCGGAAGATACTAATTTAAGTTTAAAAATTATAGGAAAGGAATCATTTGGATTCAATCTTTACGTGATTCACAGAAATTAGTATTTATATGCCTAAGAGGATAATGAAACATATTTAATGGTTATTATGTACTTAAGTTATTATTTCTGTTAATTATTAAAAGCGGGTACAATTAAATTAATTTTGTTATTAAATTTGTATAATTCGGTCCCTAATTGTATAAATTCAGAATTTGTATAATTTGATTTCTAATTGTATAAATATAGAATTTGTATATGTATCTATGTGTATCTCATTTGTTATAATATTAAGAACAATTCCTTAGTATGCGAGTGCATTGGTTATGAATTAAGGTCGTACAATGCTCATATCTCAAAGTTGAGTTAAAAGTATCTTTTCGATTTAGTTTAAGACTTGGGTTTAAACTCAGGTAAACTTCAAATGACCATATCTGTCAGCCTATAATGAATTAGGTGGTCCATGAACTATCAAATTAAAGGTCTGTGAGTCTTCTTTTCAATTCCACCGAGTTTTCTCATTTGGAGTTTGGATTAAAAGGTTATGCTCATTTTACTGAGTGCTATTTGTGTTGGGCCGCTGTGGCGAGAATTAGGCTGTTGTGGCGGGATTTGACGGACCAGAATGAAAATAAGGCATATTTTATTATCTCCTTCTTCCCTTAAGAATCAAAATAGATGAGTGTTATCTTAGAAACCCCCCAAAAACTGCTCTAGGCTTGGAGAGAAGGGAAGAAGAGATTAAAAGCACAAGGAAGGCTACAATCCACATATTTCAGGCCCGTCTCCATAGTTTCTTCCTTCGAAAGTCAGGAATCGTGCTATAATCCTTCTACAACTGCTTGGCACCCAAATAAGCTAGGTTTCTTAGTTGAGTAGTTATAAATTCATTCCCATCGCTTAATATAATGTACATTGATAGGAGATTTTATTCCTAGGCCTTCGGGGCACGAAGTCTGGATGGTTAAATGATTGTCAATTGTTGTTTAGGGTGGGAATATATGCTGTGGTGTGTCATGATTATTATGTGACTAGTGATAAAGATCCAATATTTGAATGTTAACCTTGGTGAAACTGTTTAGAAGGCCAATGACTCTTGTGAGATTAAGTGTAAATAATAGCTGAGTCATAACGAAATCTTGAGACTTGGGGGTTATGGGTTATTGATGTATATAAAAGGATGTGTTTTTATAAATAATTGTGTGTGTTTATGCTGATTGTTCTCTATGAATTACTTAAATAATGCGTCTCATAAAATAAATGGTGAATGTGAATGTGAATGCGTTAATGTTGATAATCTTATGCCATGAATCTATTTGATTACCTGTGACTGTAGGTTACGGTTTAGTCTATATTATAGAGAGACTCTTAATAGTGATTGAGTAATGTTGTGATGTTTACCATGCATTTAATTATTGTGGTTGGGGTGAATGATATGTTGTTCTAATTGGTCTATAATTCCAAGACTGTGAAATCTATAATATTGAATTTGCTCTACCAAAAGTGATTCTTTGAATAAAGAGGGCTTGAATAAATATTGTTAATGAAGGAAAAGATAGAATGAAACCAATGAAATGACTATTTGTGAACAATTGCATGCAATGAACCTGTTACTTGATTGTGCAAGTATGTGAACTATTCATTGTGGATTGTGATTGTGATATTGGATTGGGTGTCACTTTCTGACACATATATTTGATCGGGTGTCATATTATGATACATCTATTACATCAAGTGTTACATTCTGATACACACTAACTATTGGATTAGGTGTCACATCGACACACTTAAAGTTTGGGTATGGGTTCCATGAGAGAACTATTGTGTGGCTATCACCTATGAATTGATCTTGACTATATATGTGATGATAGAGAAACTTACCCGATTATAATTGAGCATGCCCATCTTATGTAATAATTGATATGAAAGGATAGAAGGTCCAAGTATTACCATGTTGACTGTTATATTTGAGATATACACTATGAAAATATATATTAATCTTGAAATGGTAAATTGATAATGTAATTCTGTATATGCCTATTCGAATTATGTTATGGTGGCTAAATGCATTCATATCGTAGGTATGAGGTTGTAGGTAAATAGTGGAGGGCAGTTGATGTGTGGTATAGTAAGATTAGTGACTTAGAGTAAGATATTGATGCTGTCCTGTTGGTACATGTGAAGAAGGGGGATTCAGAGATTCTGTCTCTAGGCAAGCTGCCCTAGCAGGAGTAATCCCATTGTGTCAGGCCACTAGAATGGGTTAGGTCTCGTCATGACAGGCCAGTGCGGTTAGAATATGAGACTTAGTCCACCTAAATGTTTCTCTCTCAAGTGAGATGCTAATTATTCTAGGGACATGTATTGGTGTGAAAACTAAAGGTCGAAGACTGGTTAGACAGAGTTAGTGGTGATCCATAGTTCAAAAACTCCTCTATGTGATAGAATGGCTAGGGCTTGATCTATATTAGAGTTGGCAGCGGACCAACTAGAAGGTTTGAGAGTTAGGCTTAACGACTTTAATGAGGTTAATAGGAATGATAAGAGTTTGTGCATAAATGTTTGGTGGTGTATTTCCTCAAGAGCATGTTTTCTTCTTGTTGTTTTCTTTATATTATGCGGTGGGTATTAGGTTGACCAATAATTCCTACTAGTACGTGTTGTTTGTACTGATACTACTCTTGTTATGCCACTTGGCATAGTCTGGTTGCAGGGTCAGTGATGTTTCTTAGGTGAAGACGAAGATGATTCTCCAACAACTTCTACTCTTTCTCCCATATGGTTGGAGCTGTATCATTACTCTATTTATATTCTGTATCTTTAGAAGCTCTTGTACCTATTTAGACTAGTATCCTTGGGGGTGTTAGAATGTTTCTTGTAATAAATCTTAGAGTTTTGATAATTCAATTATGGTGTATTCCTGGATCATAGGGCTATTATTGGTATTTTGTTAAACTTTCGCATGTTCTTTTGTTTAAAGGGTTGAGGGTTCTCCTATATAAGTGTTAGAGTAGGTGCCCACACAACCCGGTGGGTTGAGTCATGACAAATTCCAAAGTATATAAATACAAAGTTTGTATATACTTACCCTGTTTGTTTATTGACAAACAAAATATACAAACAAAAATACCATAGCAAACGAAACTATAGTTATAGAGCATAATTAGACAAACTGTAGCTAAGGAACATAATTAAGATACTTATAGCAGCTATTTGTGAAATTTCCTCTTTTCTTCCATTTATTTTTCTATTGGAATATGCCATTTGAATTTGGGCTTGCTTGGTTTTACTGTATTGATTTCTAGTATTTCTAATGGTCTAGTTTCAATATATACAATATAGTAATTAGTTTACAATAAATAGATGTGTAATTTACATAAATTTCATAGTGTTGAAAGCTAATTACATTATTTTCTTACTGTTTTTCAAATTACAGAAATCTCTTAAATTTTTTGAATTTCAGATACATCACTGAATTTCTGCATACATCAACAAACATCCAGATACATAGGGGAGTGATATATTTGAGAATGGAGGGATGTATCAAAGAGGGGATAAAGATGTATTAGAGAAAGGATATGATAATTAGATACATACGGGAGGAATGTATTCGAGAGGGGAGAGATGTATCAGAGAGGGAATAAATATGTATCAGAGAGGGGATAAAAAATCCATATACATACGGGAGGAATGCATTCGATAGGGGATGGATGTATTAGAGAGTGGATGGATGTATCTGATAGGGGATAGGGATTTATTAGCGAGAGGAAAGTGATTTATCGAAGATGATTTTTTTTAAATGGTAGGAAATCTTAGAGATTATGATAAAATAACATATACCTTCAGCCGCTACAACAGCCTCATGATTACTTCGTCGAGATACCAATTAGAATCCAGAAATACCAATTGAACTCAACCTATACCACAAGCGACAAACCGCATGAAATGAGTGAAGAAGTGAGACAAATTCCTAGAATGTTTCATAACCCCTAAAGATTAAATGTGGATGTCAACACACCAATATGTAGGACTCTATTCGACATTTTCTCTTGTATTGGGAGACCGGTACTCTGGGCTCTGATATTGAATTTTCACTATCCAAACCACTAGGCCGTGCAGGCTCTTACTCTAACACCTTGATAGGAAAACTATAAATCCTCAAACCTGTTAAAACATGCGAAAGATAATTAAACATAATCTAAGACCCTATGAATATATTTAAAAACTCTTAATTTGATTTAAAACCAAGGATAATTAACAAAAGGCCAATAACTTTTCCCAAGGGACTAGTATAAATAGGTACAAGAGATATTAAAAGAGTACATTTAATATAAGAAAATATGACACAATTTCCACCATAAAGAGGGAGGAGTAGAAGCTGATGGAGATCATCATCATTTTCAATTATGAGACATCACTAAATTTCTGCAATCAGACTATGCCAAGTGACATTGCAAGAATAATAATATTATAAATAACACATACTGATATGCATCATTGATCGATCCGAACCTACTTGATAATATAAAATAGATATTCAGATGGAACCATGCAATATGAAAGTTACATCACCCCAAGTCTCTACCACATGCTCTTACCCTTCCTGGGAATAATGCCCTAACTAATGCACCTTGATCACTTGCCTCTTTGTTATGCCACAATACTTTCAAATCATAGTCTAACCCTTCGGCCATATTAATATTTATGAATACCAGACCACCACTAGCCCTATCATCCAATCAGGTTATTCTTTCTAAATTCCTCATGCCAACTTCCTAAAACTTTTTAAAAAGTAAATGAAATTGGCTCCTTTGACCGACTCATCCATCTGCTTAACTCAATAACCATGGTTTCATTAACCAAATAACATACCTCAATCATAACAATTATAACTTTTCTAATAACCCCGACCACTCAAGGGTTCAATATGCAACAATTACATTATGAAGAAGTAAAGCAGGTTCACTCATGGAACCATAAATATATAGTTGTTCCTCTCACGACATCCAAAATCAATCTGCTAATGTATCGATGTGGTATTCGAGTCAATCCTTAGCTAGTGTACCGACGTGGTACTCAAGCCATCTGTAATTAGTGTACTGGCATGGTACCCTAGCCAATCATTAGTATCATGCCAACCATGGAGATATCCTGTATCAGGCGTGGTAATCGAGTCAAAAATCAAACATTACAATCATGCACAATCAGAAACATCATGAACAACAACACTTGAAACCACGAGTCACATAACTGGTTCATTACATGAGATAATCTACATGTTTTCATTACATAAGCTTCCCTATATTTTCTCCACTTTGCATACACCGTAAATACAATAGGCAGTAATTATGTGTACTCATATCTATAGGACAACACAATGCTCATAACAAGGAAAACTCAAGGCTAAACAAGAACTAGAGAACCACCCTTAGTCATTATCCCATCTCACACTTGTGCAACCATACTAACAACCTATAACCATCCAGACTCCATGGATGAAGGCCTATATATGCAATCTCCAAACATCTACATGATATAATGCAGTAGAATGGGTCTAGTAACTCAATTGAAGGAAACCTAGCCTATCTAGGCACCAAGCATTAACTGATGAACCTTGCCATTGAATTTCTGACTCCGCGAGAACAAATTATGAGGAATGTGCACCAGAATTCCTTAGGTTTTCACCTTTCTTGCACAATAATTCTTCCCTCTTGTTGCTCTCTTACCTCAGATGCCTTTGGAGGGTTCTTGGAGCATTCTTTGTGTATTTTCTTCTTTTAAAAGTATGAGGAAAATAAAAGATGACACATTAATTAGGTTGCAGAATTTCTGTCATCCCGCTATAGTGGGAAGCCTCCCGTTATGGCTGGCTAACGTCAGTCTGACCCAAAAATTAATTTGGGCCAAAATCATCGTGTGCTCAATTTTTTTAATTCATGCACCACATTTTCAAGACCTTTGAACTCTGCACAAGGTGCCCTTTAGTAATGATGGATCGAATCGTCACAAGAGAAGACAAGATATGTAGATGAAGAAGATAACTTTTCTTTAATTCAAGGATATCTTTCAACAGTGAATGATATCTCAATTTAAAGGTTGAAATATTACCTAAAGGTCACCATGTGAAATATCCAAACCAATAAATACATTGTTATCCAAAAAGGTTCATATCACCTTAGAAATATACATACATGAATGTAAGCAGTTAATGGACAATCCAATATTCAATGGATTTATAACAAATCCACATTTTTGATAGCTTCCAACCTCATTTGAAAAGACATACAATCAAGCTGAAAAATTACAATCTTATTAATAGTGATAAAACATTAAAAAAAGAAGAGAAAATAGCCAAAAATCCCTCAATCTATACCCAAAATTTCAACTACACACTCCAACTATATGGGTATCCTATCACCCCCCTGAACTACTACACGAGTGTCCTATCACCACCTGAACTATTTAAAATTATAATTAATTTTAGCCTAAATGCTTATGTGGCAAGTGAGTGTATTTCACTCTCTTTGAGAGAGTGAACATGAATACCAAAATTAAATATTACTAAAACTTTATTTTAATAATCTCTCTTCTCTTTATTTTTCTTTTTTTTTACCTCTCTTTGATTAAATATGAATAATCCCCCAAACCCACCCCACGTTTCATCTTCTTCTTCTTCACATTCCTCTCCAAAATTTCTTCATCAATTCTAACCCTTAAACTTCTTAGTTATCATTTTTCAATTAAAGTTCTAAAATAAAATACAAATCAAGATCCAAAAGTAATATAATTAGATGAGCAAGTTTCATTAATTTTACTAATTGGGTTCACTAATAATTTCCAAATTCTAAAGCTCAACTTGTGATTATGCACTAGAAAATATGTCTCACTCTTAAATTTCTTAATAATAAATTGGGTATCTTCAAAATGGAACATAAAAAAAATCATCTTTTCAGTTAATGAGTTGGATTTGGAGATGATGATGCCTTTTTATAATGGAGGTTTTGTAATGGATATAAAATAAAATAAAAGAGAAAAAGTAGTAAAAATAATTAGAAAGTTATTGTATTTATTATGTGGCGTTGATATGGCGTGACGTGGTGTTGATGTGGCTTGCGTGTGTATTACATCCCAAGATACTTAACTGGTTATGACATTTCAAGGGGTATAAAATAGATAAAAAAAAAATATTCAGGGGGTGATAGGACACCCGTGTATTTCGAGTGTGTAGTTGGAATTTTGGGTATAGATTGGGGGGGGGGGGGGATAGGCTATTTTCTAAAAAAAATAAAAAACATTCCATGGTTATATTAATTCGTGAAACTTCAAGATTTTTTCTTGCATTAATAAAAAATAGAAAAAAAAACTTCTTAAGATTTAAGCTTTTCTAAATAAGGAATATGAAATTTTAAATAGTACTAATAAGTAAGATTTTATTCTTACAATGATATACATTAAAAAATAGAGAGAAGAGGCAAAGAATGGAAATTTTTCTTGGTGGGAGAAACCGGGAGCTAGGAAAATTATCGATTATTGACTTTACCTATGCAAAATCAATATGAAAATTGTTCAAGAATAATTCAAGAATTAATTATCAAAATGTTAGTAAATATTATCATTTGTGCATCTTATTATTAATTGTACTTGATCAAATTAACTAAAATTTTAAAACATTTCTTTAGAAGTTAATAGATTTGCAAATTGCTTAAAAAGATTTGTATTGAGGATGAGGAGAGAGTGCAAGAAGAATTTGAAGTAATTAATTTATGCTAGAGTGATCTACCACCACAAATTGTCACATCATATTTGACCAACACACACACAAAAAAATGAACACGCAAAAATTAAATGATAAAATATGAATTCATAATTTTAATTGGCTTCTCCGAGAACACACTCACTAAGCTATAACCACACAGTAAAAAAGGAAAAATTATATGAATAACAAACATATACTAATTAATTAGTTAACATAGCTATAATTTAATATTTAGCGTTAATTGCAATTTGAGTTTGTATAATTCACATGTTTGTATAATATAATTCGTATAACTTTTGTATAATGTAATTTAGTATAGTATAATTTGTATAAATGTATAAAGTTCAGATATTTGTATTTGTATAAAATCGTTATTTTGAATTAATACAAAAATAGCTCAATTATATAAACGTATCCACAAATTATACAAACTCATCTGCGAATTATAAAAACCCATGAATTATACAAACGAAGTAGCTTGAACTATATCTATTTCTCGTAAATATGCAAAATTATAGCTAAGGAGCCTAATTAAATTGATTATAGAAGCTATTTATAAAATTTCCTCATAAAAAAGAGCACTTGCAAATTGCATATATATTATCCTATAAAATAACTCACATCACATATATTACGTCTTTTAATTTACTCAAAATAATGAGTGCATCACATCAGCCTATTCTTAGATCAGCTTATAACCTTTTGTGCTCCGTACTACATAAAAGCTCAAGGTAATTCACGAAAACTCTTTTTGTTATTGTAAATTTAGTTTAGATAGAAGGAGATTAATTATTTTTTCATGTATATAAATACAAATTGAATTATATAAATCAATTAAATAAAAATACTTTTATAAGAATTAAATTTTTAAATGTAAGTTTATATTAATGTCACGATCCAACCCATCGGACCGTGCGAGCACCTACCTCTAACACCTAGATAGGAGAACCCCTATCACCTAATTTACAACTGGAAATGCGGAAGTAAAACGAAACATGATATATTGCCTTCAAATAAATGAAAAAGTTAGTCACAACCTTAATTCCAATAGGAAACTTTTAAAAAATACATGAAAACCTTCCCAAGGAATTAGTCTAAAACAGGTACAAGAGCTACTAAGAAAGTACAAAATAAAGAAAATAGAAATAGTTCCCACCATAAGAAAAAGAGGAGTAGAAGTTGTCGAAGATTACCATCGTCTTTACCTATGAAACATCACTGAATCTTGCAACTAGACAATGCCAAGTGTCATATCAAGAGTAGTATTAGTACAAACAATACGTACTGATAGACATCATCGGCCGGCCCAAATTCACCACATAACATAAAGTAGACATTCAGAAGAAAACATGCAATATGAAGGTTACAACACCCCAAGTCTTTATCCACATGCTTTTACGAACCCAGATATAATTCCCATAAACTAGTACACTTTGATCCTAACTTCCTACCTCATTTCACTAACAACTCTAATATTTAAAAGTTCGATCCTCTTGCCACTCTAAGGCTTTCCAAGCCTACCTGTTATATCATCATAAGGCTTCCCAAGCCTGCTTGTTATGTCATCCCAAGGCTTTTCAAGCCTACTTGTTATGTCATCATAAGGCTTCCCAAGCCTACCTCTTATGTTACCCTACGACTTCCCAAGCCTACCTGTTATGTCATTATAAGGCTTTCCAGTCCTACCTGTTATGCCACCCTAAGGTTTTTCAAGCCTACTATTATATTACCCTCATGCTAGATCATAACATAACTCTTATATCACATAGAGATTTCTCAAATACAAGACCACCACCAACTATGTTAACCAATCTAATATTCTGCCTCACTAGATATGTCCTAGACCATCCAGGCTTACAATAAAGTGCAAACTAGTGAATGAGCCAAAGTCGCGATGAACATCCTAACTTAACAAAGCTCTAGTTATACAAAATATGGACAAGTAACCACAATTTAACCAAATCAAATAACATACAATTATAGTCACACGTATAACATAGCTCGGACTCCTAGTCCTCACCCTAAGTTGATATGCACAATAAATATGAACAACCTCTGTACAAGAAGTCATACCTATTTCATCAAACCTTTGAAGTAACCCGGACCATCAAAGATCCTTAAAACATCATCCACAGTGTTTATCATACAAACCTAGTCTACACAAGAACCATCCCAACATTTAAACACAAGTGCGACCACTCATGGACCACATGTAATAATCAAAAGGCTTAAAAATATAAGCTCGGTTCACTCATAAAACCAACATATAATTTCGGTTATCTGATGGAACCCGCACACAAGCTATTATTGTACGACATGGTGCCCGAGCCAACCATTGTTAGTAGTTACACCAGGCGTAGTATCTAAGCCAACCATCAGTATTTCTGTATCAACATGGTACTCGAGCCAACCAACAATTACAACAACATGCACAATCACAATCACAATCATAATGAACAATTATACTTGAAACCATAAATCAAATAACAGGTTCATCGCACGAGAGATTATCAGCATGATATCATTTCATATTTCTCCCATATGTTTTCCCCGCATGCATTACACTTGTGATACCATAAAGCAGTAGACATGAATACATACATAATTTGAGACATATATTAATACATACATACATACCTATATATATAGGTATACATATATATGAATTGTGTATACACATTCATTCCCAGAAATTACCTCCTTAATTCTATGAATTAATACTCATCCCGCTCATTTCGTTTCCCTTGATTACCCCAATTACCAGAAATGGATATAACCAACAATTTCATAAAACTTAACCTTACAATTAACACTAAAGCACCCCCAACAAGAAAACTCAAGGTTAATAATCAAGAACTAGAGAACCAACCCTTAGTCATTATCTTTTTTTCCCTCCTTAACTGCAATAAACAACAACCTTTAACCATCCAAACTCTGTGTCCGAAGGCCTAGGCATGAAACCTCCCATTAATCTACAGAATATCATGAAATTGGATACAAGTCTAAGCTATTCAGTTAAGAAAACCTAGCCTACCCAGACGTCAAGTAACCGCTGAAGAAGTCTGATCGCAAACTTTGACCCCTTTATGAAGCTTTTGGCTTGTTCTTGGTCTAAAATGATAATATAATACAAAATTAATCACAAATGGCCTAAATATTTCCAGATTATATCATAATGCCACACCATAGGACTACCTCATGTTTTCCCACTTAATCTAGGGCTTTTGCACCATTAATTCACCTAGGATTACCAATCTCATGGTTATACTAGTGCATTATGGTAAATTAAATCAAGAATTACCTCTCTTAAGAACAATCCAAGGTCTTATATTTTTACCACCTTATGATGAATTCAAATCCTTCCCTAACACCACAAATATCTTCTCTAAGGCCTAAAAATCAAACTATAAAACTAGGGGATCAGATTGCTCACCTTTACAAAGATTCCTTATGAAAAACTGTTGAAATTTGCCCTAGGTCTCCCTTTTTCTTCTCTAAAATGTTCTTGGGTCATTATAGGCAATTTTTGGGGGGGTGTTTCCTACTTTTATAATAATTTACACCACTTTGATTGACTACTTTTGTTTCCAATCATAACGACGGAATGAGTCGTTATAATTAACGTTCAGTAATTATATTAAAGTATAAGAACTTAGAAAATCACAAGTTTAAGTGAAATTTCAATTTTGTAATCAGAAGATAACAAATTAAGATTGTAACGACACCTTCTGGTCGTTATTAGTAAAACATTGGTGAAAGAAATTGGGCCAGAAAACCTTTAGAATAATGACTTGAAAATTTCATCCTAGGCTAGTCTTAAACAAAATATGATCAAGGTGAGGTATAGGGAAATATAAGAATGGATTAGATGCTGTGTCTAACCTTGGATTGTGTTTTCTAGTAGCTAAGATATTAAGGAATTCATAAGGCCCTCCAGAATTAAATTCAGGGTGAGTAAAACTCCCGATATCGAACTTGGCATGAAGGAGTTAGCATAGGACGTCAAAAGTCAAAGGTATGTTGTGAAATGAGGGCTTTGGATAAGGTTTACGAGTTTCTAATTTTGTGGAAGACGCCAGGTGTCATACTGCTATAGCGAGATTAATTATGAAGGCACTATTGCGCGCGGGCCTCTATGGAGACATTGCTATAGCTGGGCGGGCTACTATAGTAGGGTAAGTTGATTTTTAATGCAGAAAAGTTCCCAAAACCTCTTATTGAACGAAACTATTTTTTACTTGGAATACAAAGAAGTGTGATAAAGATGAAATCGGATAAAATGAATATTTATCAAATTTACTATTTTTCGATTTGTTCTTTCGTCAATGGGGCCTTTTCTCACTTCATTCTTGGGAAAAGAAAAGGCCATTTAGGGCAATTTCCATCAGGTTTTCCACCAATCTCTTGGATAAAGGTAAGTGAATTACACTCTTAACTTGTAATTTGATTCTTAATCCTTAAAATCTAGAGTGTTACGCTTATGGGAGGGTTTGGGTTCATCCTAAGGTGGGAAAAATTCAAATTTATGAGGATTTTAGGGTATAAGACCTTGGGCTATTCTTAAGAATGGTTATTCTTGATTTATTTATCATAATGCAGCATTGGTAGTTTTAGGTTAATTAATAGTGGGAAAAACCTAGTTTGGGTGGAATAATCATAAAATTGGCCTAGGGTTTGGAATTTGGATATAATCCAAAATTTTTTGGCCTATTGTGATGTATTTTGTACTTGTATTGTTATTTTATACCGAGAACAAGCTAAAGCCTCGCAAAGGAACCAGAAGCTTGCATTCATAGTTTTTTAGCAGCTGTTTGACACCAAGGTAGGCTAGGTTTTCTTAACTGAATTGTTAGAACTATATTCTATTTCACAATATTCTTGTAGATGAATGGGAGATTTTATGCATAGGCCATTGGGCATGGAGTCTGAATGTTTAAAGATTGTTGTTTATTGTTGTTAAGGTGGAGAAAAGTAATTACTAAGGGTTGGGTTCTCCGGTTCTTGATTGTTAACCTTGAGTTTTTTTTGTTAAGGTTCTTTGATAGTAATTGTACGATTAAGTGTTATGAAATTCCTGGATTATAGCCATTTTAGGATTTGTGGTAATAAGGGGAACATAATGAGTGGAAATAGTATTAATTTATGGGATTAGGAAGGTAATTTTTGGGAATGAATGTGTACCCATAAAGGGGTATAGTATTGGGATATATATATGTGTGTATGTGTTCATGTTGAGTGTTCCATGTGAAATGTTTGTGTAATGCATGTTTAGAAAATAAAGGGTGAATTTGAAATTACTTCATATTGATAATCTCATGTAATGAGCTTGTTTAATTTAATTGTGATTTCAAGTATGGTTGTTCATTGTGATTGTGATTTTGCATGCTGTTTGTAATTGCTTGTTTGATCACATACCATACCATTATATGTTTATTAATGGTTGGCTCGGGTATCATTCCTGATATGAAATATCATATGAATGGTTCGGGTACCACGCCGACGTACTAGAAATGGTTAGTACAGGTAGTACATCGTGTAACAACCTATTCCCATCATTATGGATAAACCAATGGAGAAGGACTTTGGGATAAAATTTTTTTGAGTAGTGACTTAGAAATTTTGAGCCCATACCAGACTTGAACGAAATCTGAGTCAGTGAGGTCTAGGGTAATTTGGTAATGGATGGAGAATTTAATTTTGAGTTTGATTATTTGATTTAATAGCCAAGATGATAAGAAGCCTGTATGACTTTACGTAATCGAATTCGGGCAAGTAGAACTTCTGCAATTGATCTTGGCATGAAGAAATTGAATTTAGAATATCTTGGGTCGAGGTGTGTTGCAAATTAGGAGCTTGGGAATCAAATCCTGACTTTTGGTCTTCATGCAACCCATAATGGAGGGGCCATTATAGTAGGATGGGTCCCATTATGGCAGACAGTCACTAGTAAAAAAGGGGAAAAGTCGCCCAAAGACGTTATTTTTTTTGCAAACTTCATTCTTGATATCTAAGCGGAAATCTAGGGCAATTTTTTTTATCATTTTCCATGAGTTCTCGCACCAAAGGTAAGTTAATTACTCCTCTAATCCATATTTTGATTTTTAGAATCTAGAATCATGGTTGATTATACCTTGCGGAGGGTTTTGGATTGAAATTAATGGTGAAAAAAACCTAATTGGATTTATGGTCATGAACTTGGCTAACAATTAGTGTTATGATATAATCCGGTTAAATTAGGCCATTTTATTAATCCTTTGCCTATGTATAATTATTTTAGACCAAGAAAAATATAAAAGACTCCAGAAAGGGAAGGCTCAATTCTTATAAGAGCATTCAGGCTTGGTTTTGAGGTAGGTGATGGTTTGTTTTCCTGTATGTGTCATATACGCCTGTTAATTGCTCCATTATATGCATATATATATGTGAATAGGGAAATATAAAATGAACCTAATGAAATGATTGTTTGTGATCAATTACATACAATGAACCTGTTACGTGATGGTTGTAACTGTGTGAGACTATTCATTATAATTGTGATTGTGATTGTGGTTGATTGGATTGAGTGTCATGTTTTGACACATAATTGAATCTAGTGTCACGTTCTGACACAATATCGAACTGGGTGTCATGTTATGACACATTGAGCCCGTTTGGATGGGCTTAAAAAAGTAACTTTTATGTATGAAGTGCTTTTAGAACTTTGAAGTGCTGAAAGTTATTTTTATAAATAAGCAGTTGAGTGTTTAGAAAAAAGTGCTTAAATGAGGAAAATGATGTGAATTTTAGGGTTAAAAGAATAAAAAGGGTAGTTTGGGAATTTAGTTAAAATATAAGGGATATAAAAGTAATTTCTATGGTCAAAGAAAATGACTTTAAGCACTTAGAAAAAAAAGTTAGGAATCTTAACTTTTGATTTTTGACTGACTTTAAGAACTTTATGGCTAAAAGTTAGCATTAAGCAAACACGTCCAAAAGCTAAAAAGGGGCTTTAAGTTGGTTTTGACAAACTTAAAGCCTATCCAAACGGGCTCATTATTAGATCGGGTGTCACATTTTAACATACTAACAGTTTGGGTATGGGTTCCATGAGAGAACCATTCTTTGACTGAAGCATTAAAATTGAGATTGTTAACCTGTGTATTTATATATGTATTGATCATGAGTTCATAAGTGGTAAAGTATTTTGTATATGTGTGTTTACTGTGTTGTAGTTACTTATTTATATTTTACTTACTAGACTAGCTGCGTGTTCCTACCAGTACGCCATTTTTTTGTATACTGATACTGCACTTGCT
Organism: Solanum dulcamara; assembly: GCF_947179165.1. Taxonomy (NCBI): domain Eukaryota; kingdom Viridiplantae; phylum Streptophyta; class Magnoliopsida; order Solanales; family Solanaceae; genus Solanum; species Solanum dulcamara. The sequence continues at coordinate 16,671,199 of NC_077237.1, read as the reverse complement.
CTTCCTTTGTTGAGTACAGGGCATCTTCAGGTGGCTGTTGAGAGACCTCAATTAGGAAATCTTTGATGGCAAAGTTCAAGGGTGAGCCTGTTCTTTCAGGCTTTGTGAATTGTTCTCAGTCTCGGTCCTTCCTTTCAGGACTTAGGCCTTTCAGACTCTTGTTATATTTTATTGTTTTCGGGGTTGCATCCCCTTTTCTTTAAACTTATTGTTCAGTAGAGTTTTGGTACAACACATTTCAGGTTCTAGGGGTTGAATTTCTGCATTGTTATGTTTCTGTTTGTTGATTTAGTTTATGGGAACTCAACTTTTAAACTAATAGGTAAACTTGTTTCTACATATTTAAATACCTATCTCTTATTAATACTGCCTAGTAAGGTTGTAGTAGTTGTTGTCCCACTGGAGTGTTATAGTGGGTGCTAATCACTACGGGTCAAGGTCGTGACAAAGTTAGCATCACAACCCTAGGTTTATTGATCTTGTTGTACCAAAATGAGTCTAGTAGAGTCTTGCGGAATGGTATAGAGACGTCTATAATTTTCTTCAGGAGGCTACAATACTTTAGGAAATCTTCTTATCTTCTTCTTCCTTCGTGCTATAACTTGATTTCAATTGTGATCCGGTGATTCAAATTGGTATCTAACCTATTTCACTCTCTTATCCATAGATAGTTAACACGTATTACAATGGTGTTTGGCTCATAGATCCCATCGAGCTAGAGAAGGAGCCTGCTGTTAGAGGATGTAGCTGAGGCAAGGGCAGAAGAATGGGATGCAGCAGAGATCGAGAAAAGGTAGTGCCTGATAGAGGTGAAGCCCAATCTGAGGATGTACCTAGAGAAGAGGCCCCTCCCGTGCCTTAGGCTAAGGTAGAAAAGGATATAAAGGTAGAGGTTGAGGAGGATGTTGAGTAGGAGGAGAATGAATAGGCTGGGGCTGCTCCCCCTCTAGACCAAGTTATAACCCAGTAGATCTTGACTTTCTTAAGGGGGTTGTCCAAAACTTGAGCTATTCCCACAGTATATGTAACCTAAGCTCTAGTTGCATTCCATTGTTGTTGCAGTTCCTGAAATAAATGGTATGTTATGAGTTGATGCCTTCTTCCATCTACTTATGGGCACAGTGATGACTAGCATGGAGCACGAGACACTGACTAAGTTCTTGAAATTGAAGCCTCTAATGTTTCAAGGTTCTGAGAATAAGGATGTTTATGAGTTTATTTTGGATTGTTATGAGAGGCTACACAAGTTAGGCATAGTCCATTTGCATGAAGTTGAGTTCGTGACCTTCTTTCTTCAAGGTGAAGCAAAGTAGTGGTGAAGGGCCTTTATAGAATGCCGATCGCCATTTTTTCCCCACTCACTTGGGTTCAGTTCCATGTTTTATTCTTAAAGAAGTATGTACCCCAAAACTTAAGAGATTGCAAGAAGGATGAGTTCATGTCTTTCGAGTAGAGTGGTATGACAGTAGCTGTGTATGAGGCTAAGTTCTGTGCCTTGTCAAGATATGCTCTAAGTTGGTGACTATAGAGGAGGAGAGGATCCGTTTGTTCGTGAAGGGATTGAATCCCAAATTTCAGGTGTTGTTTATCTACATGACCTCTGCATGTAAAAGTTTTAAAGAAATGAAAGACTTTATGTAGAAGGTAGAAGGAGTTCGATGGGATGGGTAGGCCAAGGCTTTGTCTAAGAAGCCTAAGAATACATGCAAATTTCATGGAGGCTAAAAATTGAATCTCGGCCAATTCAGTAAGCTATTCCTTCTTCTATGGGTGGTTACTCAGGGACTCCACAACAAAATCCTATCCAGGAGGGTGAGGGAGATTCGTTCATGCCAGGCAATAGGCCATCCCTTGACCGTAACTGTTTTAATTGTGGAGAGCCATGGCATATGAGGAGAGAGTTTCCCCACCCTCACATGAATCATCCCATGCTGCAATTGACTAGAGTAGTGGTACTGATGGGTAGAGGTAATAATAGTATAGGACATTCACAAAGTGGGCGAGGAGGAAACATAGAGGGCGTAGAGGGCGGGAAAATGGTAATGCAGGTATAGGAGCAGTGCATCTAGGTAGAGAAGTTGCCCTTCAGGACAACAAGGAATATTTTTATGCCTTTCCATGTAGGATAGAGCTTGAGATGTCTGATTCAGTAATAAGAGGTACTATTCTTGTCGGTGACTGGTTGGCTACTGCCATATTTGATTTGGGTTCTACCTACTCTTATGTGTTAGTATAATTTTCCTTAGTCTTTGATGTGATTTGTGATATTCTTGATGCCCCCATCTATGTTTCTATCCTAGTTGGAGCGTCTGTTGTAGTCACCCATATCTATCATGCTTGTCTTGTTCTGATTATGAGTTTCCAGACTTTGGTTGACTTGGTAATCTTAGATATGACTCATTTTGACATTATCTTAGGAATGAATTGGTTGTCCCCCTATTATGTTGTGCTTAACTATAATGCTAAGCCTATGACTCTAAAGATTCTAGGTAGGGAAAGGTTAGAGTGTGAAGAGGTGTACAAGCCTAACCCAACTAAGATCATATCCTTTCTCTGGGATAGAAAAATGGTGGGGCAGGGTTGTTTGGCATATTTGGCTCATATTCAGGATGTTGATGTAGAGTATCTCTCTATTAAGACTATTCCTATGGTGTTTGAGTTTAAGGAAGTGTTTCTTTCTGATTTGCATGATATGCCTCTGGATAGAGATATATATTTCTACATTGACTTAGAGCCGGCACTCGCTCATTCTCAATTCTTTATTATCATATGACTTGAGAGGGCTTAAAGCTAAAATCCAAGAACTCCTTGATAAAGGTTTTATCCTTTCTATCGCTTCCCCATAGGGTACTTCAGTCTTATTTTTTAATTAGAAGGAAGACATTATAAGGATATGTATATATTATCGACAACTAAATAAGGTTACCACTCGAAATAAGTACCCATTGTCTCGTATAGATGATCTCTTTGACTAGTTACAAGGTGTGTTAGTTTTTAAAAAAATTTATCTTAGGTCTGGGTACCATCAGCTGAAGATTAGATTCGAGAATGTGCCCAAAATGACATTTAAAACTCGGTATAGGCACTATGAGTTTTAGGTAATGTCGTTTGGTCTGACCAATGCACCTGCAACCTTTATGAGTTTAATAAATGGGGTGTTCAAGCCATTTCTGGATTCCTTTGTAAGTGTGTTTAAAGATGGTATTCTAGTCTGTTTAAAGAGTAAGGAAGAACATGCATACCATCTTCATTTTGTTTTGCGTGTCTTGGGGAAACATAAATTGTATGCAAAATTTTCTAAATGTGAATTCTGATTAACTTTAGTTGCCTTTTTGGGGCATGTGTTTAAAAAGAAGGGTTAATGGTAGCCCCAAAAGATTGAAGTAGCTAAGGACTAGGGCCGACCTAGCTTTATAACTGAAGTTAGAAGTTTTATGGGGCTTGCCATCTACTATCATCGGTTTTTGAGGAACTTTGCTTCTATTACCATCCATTTGACCAAGCTAACTTAGAATGATGTGCTATTTGAGTGGACTGATAAATACAAAGAGAGCTTCCAAAAGCTTAAAACTCTTCTAACCACGATACCTAATCTAACCTTGCTAGTTGAAGGTAAAGATTTCATTATTTATTATGATGCTTTACATTCAGGCTTGGGTGCTGTGTTGATGTAAGATTAGAATGTTATAGTCTATGCCTCATGGCTATTGAAGATTCACGAGATGAACTATCTGACGCATGATTTGGAGTTGGCAGTGGTAGTTTTATCTCTAAAGATTTGGTCATATTACCTTTATGGCGTCAAGTGTGAAGTGTTTATTGACCATCGCACCTACAACACATGTTCACTCAGAAGGACTTGAACCTGAGACAACAAAGGTAGATGGAGTTACTCAAGGATTATGATGTCACCATTCAGTATTATCTAGGTAAGGCTAATGTGGTGGTAGACGCATTAAGACAGAAGACAGTTAGTATGAGCAGTCTAGCTTGTTTGGGTTCCTGTAAGTAGACTTTGGCTAGCGAGGCTCAGTCCTTGGAGACTAATTTATATGGCTAGGCATCTCAGCAAAGGGTGGGGTACTTGCCAGTATTGAGGTAAGTCCTATCTTTATTAAGAAAATCAAGGCCAAGCAGTTTGAGGATAAAAACTTAAATGAGATCAAAGAGAAGACTTTGTTGGGCAATGCCCAAGATGTAGCCCTTTATATAGGTGGGGTACTTAGAGGGGGGATTTATGTTCCCTGAATAGATGTCTTGATTCAGAAAGTGCTACGGAGTCTCATGGTTCATGGTACTCTATTCATCCAGGGGTAACGAAGATGTATCAAGACTTGAACCAGATTTATTGGTGGCCTCGCATGGAAAAAGACATAGCTCATTTTTTGGCTAAATGTCAGAACTGTCAACAAGTGAAGTATGAGCACCAATGCCCTGTAGGTTTACTTCAGAGAATGCCAATTCCTGAATGGAAGTGGGAAATAATTGTCATGGATTTCATGGTAGGTCTTCCTAAGTCCTTGGAAAAGCTTGACACTATTTGGGTTGTAGTTGACAGGCTGACGAAGTCATCCTACTTTATTCCAATTGGAGTATACTATAATGCACAACAATTAACGACGATCTATGTTAAAGAGATAGTAAGGCTACAAGTGGTGCCACTTTCTATCATGTCAGACCGTGGTACGCAGTTTACATCTAAGTTTTGGGGGAAATTTCATAAAGAGTCAGGAATTAAACTCACTTTCAACATAAATTTTGATGGACATTCAGAGATGACTATTCAGGTATTGGAAGACACGTTGAGGGCATGTGTAATTGACTTTGGAGGGCATTGGGATAAATTCTTACTTTTGTATGAGTTCTCCTACAATAACATCTATTATCCACCATTGATATGACACCATTCAAAGCACTTTATGGGAGAGGATGTAGATCACCCGTAGGATGGTTTGAGGCTGGAGATGTGAAACCTTTGGGGGTTGATTTGGTAAAGGATGCTCAGAATAAGGTAAGAAGCGTCCAAGCTAAGCTCCTAGCAGCCCAGAGTCGACAGAAGGAATATACATATCGCAAGGTGAGGGATATGACATTTCAAGCTTATGAGAAAGTTTTTCTAAAAGTGTCACTCATAATGGGGGTGATGAGATTCAGCAAGAAGGGCAAGCTCAGTCCTTGCTACTTTGGCCCCTTTGAAATCCTTGACTGTGTATGGCTAATGTCTTATAGATTGGCTTTACTTTCTAGTCTATCTGGAGTCCATCTAGTATTCCATGTGTCCATATCTTAGAAGTACCATAGGGATGGATATTATATCATTAAGTGGGAATCAGTCTTGTTATACTAGGATCTTCAGTATGAGGAAGAAAATGTTGCAATTCTAGATTGCGATGTTCGAAAGCTAAGAAAAAAAGAGATTAAATCAATGAAAGTTCAATGGAACCATCGTTCGATGGAGGAAGCTTGGAAAACCAAGAAGGACATGTGATACAAGTATCCCTAGTTATTTGACGATTTAGGTACTACTCTATTCTTGCCTTAGCCTAGTATTTCCTAGTTTTGTCACTCGAGGACGAGTGATGGATAGATTAGTATCTATTGTAACGACCTATTTCCATCATTATGGATAAACCAACGGGGATGAAATTTAGACAAGAATACTTTTAGCTATTGACATGGAAATTTTAAGCCTAGGCCCGACATGGATGAAATCTGAGTCAGGTGAGGTCTAGGGTAATCCGATAATTACTGAGAGATTTAATGTTGATTTTGATTATTTGAATTAATATCGAAGAAGATAAGTATCTTGTAACGCTTTACGAAATTAAATTTGGGCAAGTAGAACTCCCGTAATTGATCTTGGCATGAAAGGTTGAATTTAGAACGCCATAGGTTGAGGGTGTGTTGTAAAATGAGAGCTTGGACTCAAATTCAGACTTTATGTCTCTGTGCAACCTGCCATAACATGATTAATCCTGCCAGGGTAGGGCCGCTGTGGTGGGATAGGGCCCACTGTGGCGGGCTTGTCATGAGTAAAAATGGATAAAAGCCCTTAAAATGTTATTTTTCTGCAAACTTCATTCTTGAGAGCTAAGGGGAGACCTAAGGCAGTTTCTTATCATTTTTCATGAATTCTCTTGCCAAAGGTAAGTTAATTACTCCCCTAATCCGTATTTTGATTCTTAGAATCTAGAATCATGGTTGATTATCCTTTGGGGAGGGTTTTGACTTAAAATTAATGGTAGAAAAGCCCTAGTTGGGTATTAGGACGATGAACTTGGCTAAGGGTTAGTATTATGATATAATCCTGTTAAATTATGTCATTTTATTGATCCTTCGCATATATCCCGTGTGGTAGCGTATTTGTGCTGTATAGCCCATGTGGGGGCCTATTTTTGCTGTGTATCTCATGTGGGGGCCTTATTTGATATCTTATCTTCTTTGAGATTATGTAATTCATGATTTTCCTATGAGAGAGGCTTGAGGAGACTAATTCACTTGTAATGCCTGCCTGAGGGGTTGAGCTAGGGGGTTTTGAACACTTTTGAACACTGAAATATTTTTGAAAGAGGGTGGACACTTATTTTAATATATTTCCTTTCTATTACTATCCATTGAGGGCGAATATCTTATTTAGGTTAAGTTTTGAGAACCTTAAACCTTGTATTACTGTTGAGTAAAATATTAGCTCCATGCCATATGTGTTATGATGTATTTATCCTCATTCATTATATCATTGATCTTGGGATGTTGAGAACTGTGAAATTCTTTTTGACAAAGAAAAGTGCCACCTTTTTATATACTTGACCACGAGCTAGGTAGCAAGTTGATGAGATTTAGATACTTTGATTTAGTATATAGACTACGAGTCCCTCATGGGTCCTTTTCTGGAAGCCTTAGCTCGACAAGTGTATACGATAGGTTGTGTGATAGCCTTGATTCCATCATACCACCATATCATTGCACCATCATACTACATTGCATTACATTTTTATCTGCACTACTTGACTTATCTGAGTAATTGTGATAATGAGTTGTCCTTATGTGTTTACTTTAGTTGTGCCATTCTATATAAATTGGCAGCACTGACGTCATGATAAGACTTTTCTGTATGCAGGTGGAAGCGTTCCTTAGTTTATTTCATAGGTTTACTTAATTCTTTATATTCAGTCGGCTAAACCTACTAAGTACTTGTAGACTGTACTCACCTCTACTTTTGTGTCTCTTTTTAATGCAGATCCTTGTCAAGGCATTTCGCATGGTATCTGATCTTTCTAGTGGACTACATATCTTTAGATTTATGGTGAGATCCCAAAATCCAGATAGCCACTAGTTCTATCTTTTATTTTTTTCAGTCTTTAGTTCTATTCAGAGACTTATGATGTATTTCAGATTCAAATTTTGTATTAAATTTTCTTTATACTTATGACACTAGGTTTCAGGATAATTTCTTCTTTACCTTTATTGTTATTTAATTTATGGCCTGACTTCCTCTTGGAAGTCTCGTATGAGTTTACTTTTTAGGCTTACATATCAAGTTGGATTTGGGATGTGTACCATCATGACATCAATTTTTGGGTCTTGACAAATTAGTATGAGAGACCTTATAAGGAGAGTTGAATGAGCATTTTGTTGATATTGTGGAGTATGTCGGCCTTAGTATAGGATGTAAACTTACTTTAGATACCCCGACATCGCTCTGGTGGACTTAGATCCTTGTAGAATAGTGTAGCAGGCTAGTGCCTGGTAGTTTGGCCTTAGTTAGGCGTTACCCTTATTCTTATAAATACACTCATCCAGAAATCGGTATAATCGTGACTTTCATGATGAGTCGGCAATACTAGATTTCATGATCGTTGACTTGGGCTCCGGTTCAAGTTTTGGTGGTATATCAGTTGACTCATTGGAGAAAAGATTTTTGGTACTGTTATATTCTAGTTGGGGAGGAGAATATTTGTCATCATGGGATAATTTATCTATGAGCATCAGGGTACCCAGTACCGACCTCCATTTTGAATTATGAAAGAGCATTCGGGTACCCAGCCCCGGTCTTTGCCACTTGTTAGTATGACGAGCATCCGGATACCCAATCCTGGCCTCGATTATATCAATATTTTACAGTGAGCATCCGGGTACCCAGTCTCGGCCTCGACTGTACCGATGTATTATGGCAAGAATCCATGTACTCTGTCCCGGCCTTAGCTACTTTGAACATTCGGGTGAGCATTTGGGTCCCAGTCTCGGCCTCGACCCCAAAGTCACCCCTGACATCGCAGATTCTTGGTTCCTAGCTTTGGTAGTTGTAACTATTCTGTGTACTCGGAAAGCTTATAGGGGTTCGTCCGGGTTTTTATTTAACTTGCGCACGAGTCTCTCGGCTGGGCTTATGGGGGCCCAGTTAGGTATAGTTAGTTGTAGTTCTCATAGGTAGTACTCTTTTCCCTTTTGATGCTTATATTGACTCCTATTTAGGCTATTCCTCTTTTTCATATTATTTTTACCTTTTCTTCTCATTCGGACTATGATGCCTACTGGTACGTATTGTCTTGGTACTCATACTACACTCTGTATCTACTTTTGTGATACAGGACCGAGCACCAGCTACCGCCGTTGATAGATCAAGCATGTTGCATTCAGCTTCAGAGACTAGGGTTAGCACTTGGTATTTTTGGATCATTCTTGTCTCCTTCAGTATGGATGACCCGTCTTTTACCTTTTGAGACTAGCCAGTTGTTGTATATATTTTCCGTCTACTTTCGGGACTTGTACTTTTTATTTATTTTATAGAAGCTATGTATTTGTGACTTCCAGGTTTTGAGAGGGATCTTTAGTTATTTATATCATATTTTGGTTAACTTTTGCTTATTCTTTCTGTCTATCTATATAATTCACCACTCTTGTTTAGTTTCTGCCCTCAAACCCATTACTTGAAGTTCCGAGTTGACGGATTGGCTTACCTACTGATGGGATATAGTAGGTGTCATCATGAGCTAAGGAATTGGGTCGTGACAATAGGGTGAGTGCCATCACACCCAATTTTGGGTCATGACAACTACTCTTGCTATGCCACTTAGTATAGTCTAATTGCAGGATCAATGATGTTTTTTATATTAAGACGATGACAATATCCGAGAGCTTTTACTTTTTTTCCCTTATGGTGAGTGTTATATCTCTATTTAATATCTAAATTGTATTCTTAAAATCCCTTGTACCTGTTTAGACTAGTTCCTTAGGGGTGTCATTATGTTTTCTTGTAAATTAAGTTTGGAATTTTAAATCAATATATGGTCATTTTAGAACTCTTGAGGTTGTTATTTTATGATTCATCTATTTCAGTTTGTTATAACCGTTTGGGGATTATAGGTTCTCCTACCTAGGTGTTAGACTAGGTGCCCGCACGATTCGATGGGATGGATCATGATAAATTGGTATTAGAGCCTAGGTTATCGATTCCCAGTTCAAGAGCAAATATGGAATAGACTCTTGCAGATATGTGTGTTGACTTTCACACCTAATTATCAGGGAAGATATGAAGCATTTTAGGCAGTTATTCCATTATTTCTCTTTTTTTCATGCAATTTGTTGCTTGTGGTATGGGTTGAGTCTAATTGGTATCTCAGAATTTCAATTGGTATATCAATGAAGTAAATCAGATATCGTTGTCGTGACTGAAGGGACACAGGCTAAGGTATTGGAACCGGAAAGGTTCCAATTGGTATCAGGCCTTAGAGGCTGTGTAAATGCATGAATGATCAATTAATTGTCATCCATGAGGCAAAATAATTAAAATTAACGACTGGACTCAATCATTGGTTAAGCTTGATGTTGTGTTTATTTGTATGGTATTTCCTTCTTAAATGAAGACATGTGAAGTGTACATGCATGAATGCTTGAAATTACATGAGATATGACTACTTGGATTGTAGAGAATTCATGGAAAAGAAAGAGTCTGAACTTGATTATGTGTAATAAATTAATGGCAAATGACTAGGTGGATTACAGAGCATGTTTTGGTATAGTCCAGTCCTAATATTTTATGACCATGATGCAAGGTCTGTATTAAACATGTCTGGGAAAAATCTTGGGATTATTTTTAAATTGACATGGGCTTATCATTGGTAAAGATGGTACATGAAAAAGAATGATTGGTGACGGTAGGAAAACTGTGGTTTTAGAACAGTCAAAATTTATTGTTGATCATCTGGGACATGTTTCATGTGCTTATTACGTCAAGACTTAAAACTAGGATTGCATAATAGATACCATAATGATGTTTTACAAATCCTTGGAGGTTTGAGTTATGGGATAGCAAAAATATGATATGATGAATGAACTTTGGGTGTGTGCATGATTGTTCTACTGCTAATGATATGAGTTCTAGTCTCTGCATTGTCGGTGTTTTGGTCTTGGAAATTATGTCAATGACCATAACATGATTTTATGTAATAAGATTGAAAACAGGGAAGGGGAATGAGAGGATTTTGGAAAAACGAGAAATTTTATGGTCATTTACCATTCTTTGCCACTGTAGGGGGATGATCCTAATATAGTGGGAATTGTCCCACCATAGCAGGATAGGGCAAAACAACATCTTAGCCTTGTTTCCCCTATTTTTTTACCTATTTTGCGTTGTTGTTTCTGAGATGATTAACAGTTTTTCTCGCGTTGGGTCAATGGATAAAAGTAGAAGAAGAATTAAGAAACAATTTAACATTCAATTACGGGATAAGAAGTTTTGAAAACCAGCATCCATGTGCTTATAAAAATAGAGAAAAACATAGAAAGGGGAAGAAATAGGAAATATTATTTGTTACATGTCCAAACGGGTATAACCTAGGTACCAGTTTTAAATAATCAACGAGGGGATGAGATGTCCTAGTTGGATAGGAAATCGTCTGAGGGCCTGCTTACCTGTCCAGTCATCACTCATATGGGGAAACTTTTGGAAGTCCTCCGACATAAGACTGAGAAGATCCTGTTGGGGGGAAACACAACGAAATATGACCTTAATGGTCTTCCACATCCGAGCCATTAGGTGGTCTTGTAGGTTATTTTTCTTCTCCCAAGCTAGTTCCCTATGGAGTATCTTGTTTGCCTGGGTAGTAGCTCCAGCAGAGGCTCCCCCCATAGATGTCCGAGCGGCAGCTAATTCCTTTTTCCATACAGTGGTTGGAGAACGAGTATTATGACTAATAGGTAGGGGCATCAACATCCTCTTCATCTTCCTCCTTCTCATCATCCACCTATGTCACTGCCCGACTACTTCCAGCCTCTCCCACCTTTCTTTTATTTTTCCCCATAGAAGAGGTCGTCTTGACCAAAAGAGAGTGAAGGTTCCATAGGCAATTTCATGCCCCGGGAGGGTACCCTAGACATGACCGGTACTCAGAAATCATTACTGGCTTTCGAGCGAATCACTTGGCCCGATGACTCGTTCAATTATTCAGCGGAAGACTCAATTCCCATAAAAAAGAGACTTTCAAGTGGGATAACCAATCAATACTCGATAAGGGAATAATTTCAAATAATCAATATTAAAATTAAACTCAATTTCATAAGTAATAGATTTTGCAAGAAAAAAAACTGATTCAAAGGGGAACTCAACTTCGATCTACTCAATTTATGTCTATGAAGTCTCTATCATTATCAAGAAAGTACCGAGATAAGACCATAGCTACCTTAAATAAACTACTCATAAGCAATTAATGAAATATATATGATTCCTCTAAAACAAGGAGGTCTCACCACTATCAGGAAGGAAATAGATCTTCAAAGAAGTGCATGTTGATGATCTCTAGCACTTATATCTTCACCATTAAACGATGCAGGCAAAAATGCATCAGTACATGAAATGTACGAGTATGTAAAATAGTTGGAAAGGAGAACAATCAACAATACTCAGCCTCATGCAACTCAACTCAAGAGACTCACTCCAAAATGACTCAGCTCAATAAAGCATGAAGTAAAATAGTACAATGCTTTAAATGATATGCAAGTAAGAGATGCAAATCAATGTATATAAATATAATATTTTTCTCTTGGGGAGTTTTTCTAACCGACAACCATCACTTATGAGCCAGTGATGATACAACGCTTAATAATTGTCGTTGCCATAGCCGTCCAATACCTTGCCTGTATAAAGAATGCTCAAACTCACTGGATCCAAAATCAATCAAGTCCTCCATTTTGGGAATTAGAGGCATAATCTACGTTGTCTACGTAGTTTATGGGCTCACCCCATATCGGTGTTCAATAGTACTCCTAAAATACTCTATTATTCTCATATACATCAAGTGAGTAAAATATTCAAAATACTCCTTTAGTCTCTTTTGGACTTAGCTCAAAATTCAACTCTTCTCAACTCATTTCTTTTCTTTAAAATGGATACAATCTTAACTCAATAAATGTATTTAAAACATAATTTTATTTCCTCAACTCAATCTCAAAATAGATGTTATAATATAATAATGCTCAACTCGTTTATACTCAACAACTCATTCTCAAAATAATAATTAAGAGACTTCTCAAACTCATTCATACATTTTCAAAACTCCATCTCAAACAGTCATTTATACTCAAAATACTCATGTTCAAAATAACAACATATAAGAACTTCTTAGACTCAACTCATTCTCAAATATATGTTTTAAAAGAACATATATAAATTCTCAACTCTTTCATACTCAATATGATAGTTATGGGATTCCTCAAAACTCAACTCTTTCTCATTTAAAAACTTCACAAATCATGTTTTAAAAATTGCATCGCTGCATAGTATAACAAAAATGAAATCTCAATTTGGGTTCATGTGAATGAAGACATGAATTTATACCTCAAATACTCAACTAAAGGACATCATCAATACATATGAATTTATATACAAAAATAAATCAATAAAACTTATAGATAACTCAAGAAATCAACTCATGGAACCTCAAAGCTCAATCAACTAAACACAATAAAGATGTAGTGCACGAGGATGAACTCAATCCACGTTAGAAGTAGCTCTACATACCTGGAATGAAGATTATCTCACCAAAAATCAAGGATCTAGCTTATAGATCTTGAATCTAAGCTCTTCTTCTACTTTTTACTCTTTTCTCTCAAAGCTCCTAAGGTGAATGTGTGGAATACCTCTTTGGGAGCTGATAAGGGGAGGATTTTTGTACCAAAATGTAGTGGGTTAGGTTGGAAAAAGTGGAGAAAAGACCAAAAAAACCCTCACAAAAATTGAAAATGGGCAGAAACAGGTCTGCATTGCGAATTTGTTCCCCCATAGTTCATTTTTTTCAAAAAATTTAAGTTGAACCAAAATTAGCCAATTCAGCGACAAGGATTGGTCACGTGCCCTTCTCGTTAACTGTACATAACTTTTTTATTTGATAGGTCATGGGACCCCTAGTTTGTTATATTCTAGGAGATATGGCCGTTTGAAGTTGACCCTTATACGGACTCATACGAAAACTTAGCCGATAGAAATTCTTTGTATTTGGCTTGGTGTTAGAGATCCCTTATGACCCTAAACCACATCTAATACACTTTAAATACTTAGTAATTGATCCTAACTCATATATACAATTAGAATTCATTGAGTTTGAGCCAATACACATATGAAGAATGGTTTAGGTCTTGGCAAAAACTATTTTGGGGTGTTACAGGCAATGGCTCATCAAAATCCATCAAAGGCACTCCATCTTGCTTAAGGAGTGTCATCACCATCCCTGGTAGGAATAATGTCTTTTTGTGGCCTCGATAGTTTTTCTTCCACTCGGACACTATTTGTGCCCCCACATTCAGTCTAATCCCCCTCATCACATAAGCCACCATAAGTGCTCGAGGGTAAGTCACGTTAGTGAAATTGTCAGACGGACGAATCCTCCAAGGTCATCCATCTCTTAGCATCGACTAAGAAATATGAACTTGTGATGCTTTCAGTGGTGGGCCAATAGGCCTGATCACAAAATCTCTCCTTGACTAATGTATCTTGTAGCCATGTCAGATCTATCTCACTCAACTTAGCATTGTACTCTACATTGGATACCTCCGACACCTCTAGCACTACATATTTAGATTGGGTACCCACCAGGACGTCTAACCTTCGGATACAAATGGAAATGTTAGGATCACCTTAGCGTACAATGGGAATGAGGGGATAAGACTCCCTCACTCACCATGAGCGCATGACTGGGGGAGCCTTTACTAGTGGTCCCTAACCAAACTCCTCTAATATGGCATGGAAGGTGAGTGTCTTCTCCGCTACACCCAGCATATGAAAATCCCTCTCATATAAAATTTTTATCCTCAGATAGTCGTGATATCTTTTTTGACTAGCCTTATCAAGAAACCAACAAAAGGTAACCATGCCTCAATCATGTCGGCCATTATTGTAAAAGACCTGCAATTGCATGAATGGATGTGTTAAAAATCATAGGGGGTAAGAGGACCATGGTTAGAAAAAGGAAAATTTCAAACTTCAGCCATCTAGGAGGCCACTATTATGTGGCCTCCCATTATAGCAGGCAATGTCTTGCTATGGAAGGATCACCATAGCGGGAGTGACCCACTACATCAGACCCTGGTATGGCAGAAGCAAGGCTACCATAACGGCCTTCATCATTTTCAAATCTCAAAGGGGGCGTCCATGGCGCCCCTAAGCCCAAAATTCCTTATTTTGTTCATTTCATTTCACATTAGTGCTCGTAAAGTACCCCATTACTTAAATATGCAAAAAATCTAGCATTATAACTCCTAAATAGTGTCCAAATCTAAGTTTCCACCAAGAACAACTATTTATCTTCTCCCCACCGATTCAGAGCTATTTCTAGCCCTTTTCCCTATAATCCTTACGATCAAAATTGTAGAAACGTTCTAAACGTAAGGGAAGTAACATGCTATGAATTTTTCATCAAATCAAGCAACTCATTAAAAGTTTCGAATTAAAAACAACCCAAGGCTATTCTATTGAACTGATTCTTAGCATGTGATAATCACTAAGTAAGTAATGAAATAACGCGAGAAGGGGATGAAATCCTTACCTTAGATTCGATGCCGGAATAGAGTGATCGACAGAGAATTTGGGAATTTGAGGGAGTAAAAAGAGGAAATGGGAAGAGACCCATCCCTTTTCCCTATTAACTAACCCCCATCATCCCCTTATAGTGGTAGGGTTATCGTTAGAGCGGCACCACTATAACAGGATAGTGCCTTTATAGCAGGGTCTGACTTGGCGAGATCATGCTCCCACTTAATATACTTATCTTAGTCTATCAGCGAAGTCCTTCCAAGCTTAAGCATCAGGGTGTGTGTGGTTTCCATAAAGTGCAAAGGTAACTTGCCACTAGTTTTGAAAAGTCTATGACTGACTCATGTCCTCTTCTCCATGTTGTTGTTCGGGGATGAACCATGGGTAAATTGGTATCTATTAAAACCTAAGTTGCACAGACTCTTCACTTTTGATGCCACACCCTTATCAAATTTTCCAAAAATACACTATTTTTGGAGAATTTAACACACACCCACTGACACTTTTGAAGAGTTCGAGCAACATAGATTAAAACAACCTAAACTATCATTATGTAAAAAGCCACTTCACACTAAAATAATTGGGATGAAGTGGCAGAAAGTTTGTGAATTAATCTTGTGTTGAACTAGTGCCATCCCACCATAGCAGGATTCTTCCCATCACAGCGGTGCTTCCATTGCGTAATGGGGGCCGCCTTAGCAGGATCGTCGGGACAAAATTTCTATAACGTGAGTTCTTCTATTCACATTCAACAATTATTCCTTGAGTACACCAATAATTCACATGGGAAGTCACATAATCACACACACTTATGTACATATCTTATGTCTACTCATAGCCATAAACCAGTAATAGACCCCTTATAGACACGCTTTGGTTCTCAGGGATTACCAACCATCTCAATAGAAGTTATTCAAGTTATCAAACCATCTCAATAGAAGTTATTCAAGTTATAAATTAAGGCTAGCCACCTACTTCTAGTTACAGGAAGGTCATCCCCACATAATACACTTCCTCCCTAGGCAACAATAACAACAACCTTTAACTATTCAAATTCCGTGCCCAATGGCCTAGACATGAATATTTCATCAATCTACAATATATTAAGCAATGGGAATCTGTCTAAAACTATTCAACTAAGGAAACCTAGCCTACTTTGGTGCCAAATAGCTACTGAAGGATTCCAGCATAATTTTGGACTTTCAGGAGGCCAGACGATAGAGGTAGGCCTGAAATCCGTGGGTTGTAGCCCTCTTTGTGCTAAGATACCCTCTCTCCCTTTGTCCCAAACTTAGAGCAGCTGTTTGAGAGTTTTAAGGGTTACCCCATCTATTTTTTCACTAAAGGGTTGAAAGAGAAAAAAAGAATTCATATTTTAGAGATTCTGCTCCGACAATCTCGCTATGGAAGCTCCCATCCCGCTGCGGCAGAAATAATCCTGATTGGTAGGATGGTATTAGTTCAAGACAATCTTAATTCATGAAATTTTCACCACTTCATCTTAATTAGTTTAGAATGAAGTGCCTTTTTACCTAACGACAATTCAGGTCGTTACAACATGCCAGCTCATTTTTTTATTATTTAGCTTTGCTGTTACATATTGACTGATTTTATTAAAAAAAAATCTGCCTCATTACTTTTATCCTTTTAAAGATTTTCAAAAGAAAAGAAATAAAATTACAAACCCAACTTTGCCAATATGATCATAATATTTTAAACATCTCATTGACCAAATACTTTCTTTTAATTACACTGAATAATACTTGATCAATTTACATAGCTCAGCAAAGCATTTTATTTCATGAAGTACTTCACTAGCAATCTCTAGCATAAGGATATGGATCTATATATTGATGAAATGTTGCTCTATCAAAATACCAATCACCAACAACTTCCGCAATTGTCTACATAGAATGTTGCAAAAATATATGTTATAAAATCGTAAATTAAATTTAAGAATGATAGGTGCACATGCTAATTTTTTTTTTAAAAAATGCACATATTCAAATTTTGATATGAATAAAACAAATAAAGGATTACCTTATTAAGTATTCTTGGAGAAGTAGCATTGAACCAATATTTCTCCCATACAATACGTGCATGAGTGTGACAAGAAGTGATGAAATAACCCCTCGTATAATGAGGGGTGAGTCCCTCGAATATCTTCAAGAACTCTTCTCCAAAAGCTATATTAAAGAAAACAAATTATACAACTTAACTAGAATTAAAGGAGAAACAATGCACCCATTTATACTTCTGTGATTTTTGAAAGGTATGAATAAGTTGATACCAAAAAATGCTAACCTTGAATAGTTATACGCTGACTAAATGTGCAGTCACTTATTCTATCCTTGCAATGCTTCCAGGTATGTTGAGAATCGAGGTTTGGAGGAACCAAAGTGTTACTGATCTGGAAGGAATACTTTTTTAGATTGATTTAATAAAAACTAAGAAAGAAATACAAAAATTCATATAACTTGAGGAATTAACATTTGTCTCCTTGACCTGCCAAGCATCATATGCTGAATTTATTATAAATAGTGGAGTCTGAACATATGGAACAATATTTTCAGGAAAGAAGCACTGCACCATCATTAAGAAAAACCCATGTTATAATTAGAAGAAAGATCATTGCTCCATCATCAAATAGCTTATGTTTCTAAAAAAACTTAAATTCTTACGTACCAAACTCGGTTCCATTTTAGACGTGCAAGCTTGAGGCAAATTCTTAACTAATCCCTAAAATGAGAGGAAGGAGAATTGTTATGGTAAATCTATTATTTTGCATCATCTACTTGCTTACAAACAAAAAAAATGGGGCTCACATGTAAATTAACAACTCTCTGGTACATTTTACGAATATTTGGAGTACCAGAGATTGTGTTGCTGCACAAAAAAGTCATGAAACGATAGATCAGTTTCAAAAGTGAGCTGAGTGACAAATTAAGATGATGGAAGAAGAGCTCACGCATTGATGAAGAAGCCTGCATTTGCAACACACTTTATTTTGACATCATCAGGAAAGAAGGACCGGAACTTGTCACAGTTCAAGATTGTAGCCAATCCTCCAGCAGAAGTTCCACTCAGGATTGCCTGACATTAATTGCATTTATTTTTATTTTTTTGTTATGTGACTTGTAATTATAAATATTCAATAGTCTGGTCTTACATTTTTAGCATTTTGCATTCCTTTGCTCCATAAATCATCCATAACAGCTTTAAATATTCTTGCTCCTCTAAAATAAAGTTTTTTCTCCTAACATTGTCAATCAGAAACAAATCATGTTATGTTAAAGTGATATATATGAGACATATCTATGTTCAACTTACTAGATCAACATGTTCGACATCGCCGGTAAAAGATGCTCCATCACAGTAATTCACCCACACTCTGTTCCAATTGTAAAAGTCTACCAATTTCAATATTGTTTGCAAGTTAGATGAATTAAATATGTAAAAGTCTATGTAAGCATACAAAGAAAAAAGAACTGAAGTATAATAGTCATATGAACTGAAATATGATGAATTTCACCTGGATTTTGTTGGGGAGTGTTATGAAGTATCCCAGCAAATTGTGATTGATTCTTCATATTCTTGGAAGAACCTTTGTCTGTAGTTGTACGACTTTGGCAATCGGAGATGCTTTCACACCATCCACCTCCCTACACAATATGAAATATATCCTGTTAAAAAGTGGAATAAAATGTACAATAAAAACTAATCAACAAAAAGAAGAAATAATTACTTCAAGGAAGATAATCCAGTTGGAAAGTCCAGTATCAAATCCCCTATCAAAGTAATATGCAGGTGGACTCCCATCTAGACACACTATAATAAACAATTGAACATTTTTCTTTTCTTTCATATAGAGAAAGTTGGAAACAGTATAATTTATACAATCAAGTAAAATTATCTTTCCAAAATTACCAGCGCCTTGTGTTGTAGCGGTGTCTAGTACAGTAATATTGATGTCCAGTCCATGTCCGACGTCCCCGAGTAATATTGTTAATAAAACAATCAATAGAAACATTGCCATCTGATCCTGCACAATTATTTATATTGAAGTGACCTTATTGTGAAGAATAATAAGATTGACGATGAGGACCAAAATCTGATAACGATCGATTTTTATATATATATATATTTTGCTCTCTCAGGTTACAATTAGGGTATACAACCAATTTTATGGAATATTGTCAGCCTCTCTATGTAATAGACTTTTTTAAAAATAGGTTGGTCCATGGTCATGATTAATAAGTTTGTTCACTTTTATTATCACACTACATTATATGTGCACTGTTCTTTAAATATAAATTTTAGGTGCGAGTCTAGATGAGTTAAAGTAGACATCGACGCTAAAATTATTTATTAAACATTAATACACCGCTACATTACATGTGCATAGTGCATATTTCAAATAAAAATTTCAAAGATATTCCTAAAAAATGATTTACTTTCTCAATAAAGAGAATAAAGATTTTATTATAAATTAAAGAGCCCGCAGATATAAAATATCTAATATGAGAATAAGTTTAAAATAAATAATAAAAAATAAATTAAATATTTTTTCCTTCATGAAATATACAATAATCATTCTGAGATAGCTAACGATTTAACCTTAAGAAGTAATGTTATTTAACTATAAGAACACGAATAAATAGATAAAAATTAAATTAAAATGTTTTTCTTTCCATTGACTAGGTAGGCGATTGAAACGTACTTCTTCGTGAAAAGGAATTGATTTTTTTTTTTGAATGAATCATCATTTTAAATCAAAAACGTTATATCATCTTCAATATTGATGTATTTCAATACTTAGCTTGAAGCCCCGCTAACGTACAAATGATTTCCTAGGAAAAAAAAATCAGTGGTGAGTTACAATAATTTCCTTTATCATCCAAATAAAAGTGTTTTCTTTTTCTGTGGTATCATAAATATATCTTCAATAGCCCATATGTATCCTTATATTATAAAAGGCAATATGAGTAGCTTAGGGTCAGTCGATCAATTGATCAATGTACCCTTCTCCTCAAATTTTCTATATCTTATATTTAGTATTTCTTTATTTTTTTATTATATTATGTATTAAAAAAATTATGAATTAAAAATTATAAAAAAATAGTATTGAAAATCACAATAATTAACAACTTAAAGCAATTAGATACACATATAAAAACAATTAGTTAACTCGCAAAATTTCACATATGTCACATAAATTGGGACTAAAGGTGTAACATATATTATTTGAAAATTACGTCAAAAGCACTAAAAATTACAATAATTAACTATTTAAAATATATTAAAATTTGATTAACTTTCGACGTCTATGCCACATAAATTGAGACATATGGGGTAACATATATCATTTAAAAATTATGATATATATATATATATATATTTATTAATTAACTCTCAAAATATCATATATGTCATAAACATTATTTGAAAAGTACGTTAAAAATATTATAAAAATAATTAACAACAAAAAATATTTAAAAATTTTGTGTCACATAAATTAAAATAAGTAAAGTAATATATATTGGGTCCGAGCTTGCCCAGACTTTTGTATCTAGTTTTAATGAGATACAAATAGAAAATTTAATTAGAAGACATATATACAGTTGGTTCAATGGTCCAATTAATAATAGGGTATTTTACTTAAATCTCACAGTGAAAAAGCTCAATTACAATTTATCTCAATTTTTTTGGTAATTATCCGAATTTCCTCTTTTTTCCAGATTTTTGATACATACGAATGACACTGATACATCGCGATTTGAAACAAAAGTTATTTTTATGATACATCGCTAGTTGATATAAACCAAACATTGTAATATTAATAAAACTTATGAATCAACTTATAACACCTAATATATCATGAACACAACAAAAATAGAAGTTTTACTGATATATTTTGTGTTTGGTTTGTATCAACTAGCAATGTATTATGAAAAGGACTTATGTATCAAATCGCGATATATCAGCATCATTCCTATGTATCAAAAGAGAGATTTTTAAATTTTTTACAAATGGTAGAGAATAATTGAAAATATAGAAATATAAGGTGTGTAATTTGATAATTTTTCCTTAATAATATACCAAAAGTAGAGAAATTAATATATATAGACAACTGCTACATACAATTGGCAACACATAGACCAATATTAATTAGCAATTACTAGACAAATAAAAAATTGACATATATTAGCCAAAAAGTAATATATCGGTATTTTAGTAGAGTTTTCTTTTTTCACCGTATAACCAACCGATAATAAACAACAACAACAAATAAGGAGAAGAGGAATAATTTTTTTCTACCGTTTTTATAATTCTTGTATTGAAAAGATGAAGATTTAGTTTCCATAAAATTCGTCAATCAAAAATTAATACAGTGTATCCAAAATACAAATTGCAATGCAGATCAACAACAATCATCAAGATATATCATAGCGGAGAATGGGATAGTAAAATTAATTTTGTGGATTATTTCATGAAATACAAATTGCGACAAAGATCAACAACGATCATCAAGATATAGATGTCATCTTTGATTATTTTGATTAATCATAGCAGAGAATGTGATAATAAGAATAATTTTATGGATTATTCCATGAAAGGGGTGCTTATTACAACATATATTGATTTCAATGAATTCATTCAATTGATTTTAATTTTGTTAACTAATGAATCTAATTTTTCTGATTGTATAATTGTTGATTGTGTATGGATAAAGTATTGAATCTTTATTCAATTAGTAGTTGTATACATTTAAATTTATGTTATCAACTGCAATGTATACATATTCAAGTATGCATTAAAATATGATTAACTATGTATATTGATTCGCTTAGAATTTTTATACACTTAATTAGTTGATTTTTTCAAAAATGTATGAACAATCAGTCAATTGTGTATACATAAAAGTATTAAGTATTTATTCTATTAGTAGTTGTATATATTTAAATTTATGATATCAACTATAACGTATACATGTATGCATTAAAATATGTATACCTATTCATGTACGCATTCATGTATACATGTTCATGTTTTCATTCACTTAGAATTGATATACGTTGAATTTATTGAATTTTACGCAAATGTATGAACAATCATGCATACAGTTATTAAGTTTGTTTGTACAAACCTTCAATTCCACAAATTAAAGACCCCAATTTTTTTGTCAATGAAGAAATCAGGCTTTTAAAATGTGGAGTAATTATAGGCTATCACAAAGAGAAAACAACAATTTGTAATCAGTATACACCAAGTGAATTTAGATACGGATGAGAAAAATCAAGTGCAAAAGGATTATATCCATGTATGAAAGAATTTTAGAGAGATATGCAGGTAAGAAACTAGAAGAGCAATAATTTTGCTAAGTAGCTCTTTAAAATAATGAAAGAATAATTATACATATTCAAAAAATAAAAAACTAATCAATGAAGACGTATCTTGGGAAAGATGAGAAAAATCAGGAGAAAAAAACGCAACTTTCTAATAAAAAAATAGAATGTGGGGCAAAAAAAAAAGGAGAAAAAAAAGGAAAGAATTCTATTTTTAAACGGTTGACAAGTACAAAGGAGAAAAAAAAGGAACAATACACAATAATTTTTTCTTTTTCAAGAATAAAAAAGGACCAATCAAAGGAGAAAGAGAGAGAGAAATTAGGAAAAAGACAAACTTTTGAAGAAATGAAATGTGGCCATTAAAAGCTAATAAATAAAAAAAGTCCTTTTTCGCCAATGTTTTCTTTATTTTTAAAATGAGCTATTACCAATTTAGTCTATATGTTTTCAGGTAGTGCAAATTTTTCAAAAAGTATCAACATTGTCGGGAAGTACGATTATTAGCTTGTTTGAATTGACTTATTTTTAATCAATTTATACATTGAAAACTGCTTATAATTTTTTTTTTAAAAAATAGGTGCAAATTAATTTTTTTTTGACTTATAAGCTGTTTTCAACTTATAAACTCTTAAAATAATTTCACCCAAATAAACCAGCTATTTATTGAGGCTTATTTTAAGTACAATAATTTTAAATTGACTAACCAAACACTTAAAAAACTAAAAACAATTTATAAGTGAATTCAAAACGTCTTTGTGAAACAAACTCCTTACTTTGGGTTATTATTTTTTTTTGTTTTAACCAAACTGGCCATTGGGCATATTTTATTAATAAACAAATATGTACAAGATAAAAGGCCACAACGACCCCACTGAAAAGGAAACAATATGAGAAAGACAAAACAAAATAAAAGTAAAAGAAGAGAAAGGGTCAGTAGCATTTGAGCAAGAAGAGCCAGAAGCTTCTTCATCAACCTGCCATGGCCGATCCTTCAATTGAGCTATGGCGTTTCAGTTTTTTTTTCTTTGCTGTGACCGTTGCGTTGCGTGATTGAATTGGCTCCACAAAGCAGCTCAACACTGATTAAGCTCAAATCTGCTCAACACCAATTAATCTCACCAATTAGCTCAGGTGTGTGATTAAACCAGCCTATCACTTTCTTTGTTATTGATCTGGACCTTTATGTGTTGATCATCTGTTAATTTATTAAAAATCACCTTCCTCGTCTCATAAATGTAAGTCAACTTCAAGATAATCCATTTCACCTAATTCACCTTATTATTAGACGGCAAACCAGCATCCACGGCAAAACAAACCAGAAACTAGTAATACTAAACAAATCAGCATCCAGCAAAGTACTAATTAATTAGTTCAAATAACAATATTTGGCAAGGCAAATGCATATTCAAGAATCTATATAAACCAGTATCTCCAAAGAAATACATACACCATTAATTGCCTACATCTTAGTTGAAAGTATCTGTTTAATCTTCTCTGTGAGCTATTAATGAACGAAAACAATGCAGAAAAATTCACCGTCTGGAGAAGGCCGCGCCACCGTGGTGGTGATGGAGGAGACCGCGCCGCCGTGGTGGTGCCGTAGAAGATGCGCCGGTGGCTGTGAGTGAAAAGAGAGAAGCGCCGCTAGGGCTTATGAGGGGAAAGACACGCTTTTCATCAGTTTATTTAGTATAAGTTATGTTTAAATAAACATATTTTGAAAATTTTATTGACTAAAACAAACTAACTTTTATGTATAAAGTGTTTTTAGAACTTTGAAGTGCTGAAAGTTATTTTTATAAATAAGCAGTTGAGTGTTTGGATAAAAGTGAGAAAAATGGTGTGAATTTTAGGGTTAAAAGAATAAAAATGATAATTTAAAAATTTAGTTAAAATATAAGAGATATAAAAGTAATTTACATGGTCAAAGAAAATGACTTTAAACACTTAAAAAAAAGGTTAGGAATCCTAACTTTTCATTTTTTGACTGACTTTAAGAATTTTATGGCTTAAAGTTAACATTAGACAAACACGTTCAAAAGCTAAAAAAAGGTTTTAAGTTAATTTTGATCAACTTAAAGCCCATCCAAACGGGCTCCTCATGAGGTCTCTACAATTAATTTTTTTTTTAACAAATAGGGACCTTGTGAGGTCGCATTTTTAAGTCAAATTTATATCACCGAATTTGACTAATAAAAGAGACCTCGTCTTCTAGAAAAAAATACAAAAAAAAATTTGATGCGGATATCGACCTTATGAGATCTTTTTTTAGCGACCTTTTTTGAGGTCTCTTTTTTTATGTCTCTTTTTGCAGTTTTTTTTAGTAGTGTTGGTGCATATTATGTTTCATGTGTCTTTGTTAAGGAAGTTTGTTGCTGATCCTAGCTCTATTGTTCCTTTGGACAGCATTGGTGTGAAAGAGAGCCTATCATATGAGGAGGTTCCGGTTGAGATTCTAGATCGCCAAATTAGAAGGTTGATGAATAAGGAAATAGCCTCGTTTAAGGTGTTATGGAGTAACCAAGAGGTTGAATGTGGTATATGGGAAGCCAAAGCTGATATCATATCATGATATCCTCATCTTTTTCCTTCTGTTCCTAGTTGAGGTATTGAGTTCCTTCATTACTCACTCTTTCAAATCCATGTGTTTCAGTCATTCTAATGTTTTCATATGTATTCATGTTCATGAAATGAGTTTTAAAGCCATATTTTAACTTGGGATTGAGTATTTCATGTGCTTATGCATTCTTGAGGTGTTTTGCATTCATGTTGGGTTGCTATGTATCTTTCTTATTCCACTCATGCTAGTTTGAGCCACATTTGAGGAAAAATGTTTCCAAGAGGAGATATTGTAAGACTCCGAAAGTTGGAAAGTCAAAAAAAAAGAAGTTTAAGAGAGTTTTCCAAAAAATTACAACTTCTGGAACTAGGTGGTCCTACACGGAGCCCTTCACGAGCATAGAGAGCAACCGTGAGGGTGCACTGGTAAATGGGAAATTAGGAGGCAAGGACCATGGTGTCACTGCCCAATTTTTCAAGTCATGATGACACTTACTATATCCCTCCAATAGGTAAGCCTAACCCATAGGCCGGAGCTAGAGACAATGGGCTATCGCGCAGAAGCAAAGAATGCTGAAGATAACAATAAGAATAACAAATAAGAGAAAGATAGAGAATAATCAATACACAAATAAATCCCACTACCTGGTATCAGTCGGTAGTTGAGCTCTAGTCAAAATAAGAGTGCAAGCTCTTACAAAATAAGATATAAGTACAGACTGTCTCAGAAAATAAAATAAAGACTAGTCATATCCAATGCATAGGGATATAGGCAACTCTGAACGCCAGGAGCTCACCCAGTCTCTAAATTACAAGAGTTGCTCCGCATGAGATTCAAATTGGCAACGAGAATCCGTACTATAATCTGTAGGGTGCAAAAGTGTAGTATGAGGATCAACAAGTGGCACTCAGTAGGCATAGGCCGACTAAGCTCCAATGATAACAAAAGCATAAAAGGAATGTAAGACAGGAGCATATACCACAAGTAATAACAAACAACAGGAAACTCATAATAAGGAACAAGGTGGAAGCAACGAAAGAGAATAAAAGAAGTATGTAAAAGAGGCAAGATATGATCCTGGATGTGCTAGCCCATCAACCTATACATAACCAAACTCTGCTACAGGAGACAACTAGCTAACAACATGCAAATAGAACCACAAACAACACGTAAAAGCTAAGAACACTATCCTAAAACAAACCCTTCATAAAAGAATCAAATAGCAAGGAACAAGGACAGTATCTACCTTCAAACAAAAGAACCACTCTTTGTACTGCTACAAGTAAACAAGTAGTCAACCAAGACCTTATCGAGCTCCTATGTGCCCAGAAGGTACATAATCACAAACTAAACCCGTATGCCCCCCCATAAGACCAACAAGTACACACCACAACTAATTATATTGGTGATAGGCAACGCATATAAATGAGAATAATGCAATAAAATCAGTAGTGTCGTGGTACCAAGATATATATGTACCTCTCAATCCCGGCCAGCGAGGTAAGACCCATGTTGCACCTCCCTCTTCCTGTTCAGTGGGACACATGGACAGAAGAATCCATGAGGTACTCGGGAGTGTCAATGTATACCTGTCTGGTCTCGATCCAGGATATTCCGCTCCATCAGTGTGGCTGGAGATCATCAATATCAACCAATAGCATGAAAAAGGTCTGCTTTCTCTTTGATCGATCAAGTAAAAAGGGGAGTACATGCCATGAGCCAAATCTGGGTCATGATGGCGCCTACTATAAACCCTGAGTAGGCAAGCCAAACCCAAATCAAGCGAAAGTAAAATCTCATCCTAATTAAATAATTTATAGCATAAGAAGGCGGAAGCAAGAAAAATATAACAAAAGGAATCGGGTCAAGGTATAGATATGTAAATACGATACAAAATATACAAAAAGGCCCGAAAGTAACCAAAAGAAATGAAGAACTGACACTAGAACAAATTCCGAATAATATGTATAAATATACAATACAAATCTAACTGTCTAAAATACAAAATACAAGTCGAAACAAAAGAGGGAATGTAGAAAGACTTTGAACTCCAGGAGCTCACTATAATCCAAATCTGGCACCGCTATGGATAATCAGGCGCGCACTGGGTGGCTCGAACTGGGAGCTATATCAAAAAGATGCAGAAATGCAGTATGAGTACAAAAACATGGGGTACCCAGTAGGCATCATAGGCCGACTGAGCTTAGAAAGAATAAATATAAAATAAGCAGCACGATGATACTAATACAATAAGAGAATAACACAAACTACAAATATGATGAAAGAGGGCACGGGAATAATAATACTGTTGTCAAGTAAATCCAACCAATCATGTAAGTACATCAATAATCCCAACCGATAAAATACCCAAGGAATGCTCAAATGTAAACTTGTAGCAAAGGTTCACTATCCTCAGAAATATCATGAAGCGCTCAGAATTCACTCCTTGAGCTTCCCAATAATAGTAATAATATTAGTAACCTGAACATATATCATGGGCCACCCAGAATTCACACATCGACCTTCTCAATAATAGTAATAATAATAATAACCCGAGATATGTATCAACGGGTCGCCTAGAATTCACGCCTCGAGCTTCCTAATAAGAAATTCCATAATTAAAATATCATCGGTATTTTCTTTAAAACATTACACTTATTCATCAATCAAAAGTCTTGATATCACCATTTTATTCTTTAAAAAAGGGTTCTTAACATCGGCGAGGCAAATCAATAAAAATAGTATGCCATAATCATGTATCACTCAAGTTGAGTAAAAGTCCCGTCAAAGGTGCCAAATCACAAACCTAAGACTTCGGTGTATCGAAAATACGGCCTCGGGCCCAACAATTCAATATCAAAAGCAAAAAAGATATAGGCATACACCGAAAGCACATCATCCGGCAACCAAACCAAGCAAGTCAAGCAAACGACAATATATCAACTAGGCTAAGGATCCAACGACTAAAGCCCCAAACTAATCTCTAAAGATGATCATCGACTCCCAACTCCTCAATGAACTATCAACACCTAAATCACCAACCTAATCATGCGTTACTATTTAAAATATACCAATTCTAACCAAGTCAAGTCTAACAAGAGTAAGTCATAGCCTATCTCACAGCCAAAACCGCACCCGAACCTCTAAACTTGAGTCTTTCCTTTCCGGGCCTCCTTCGAATGATGCCACTCTATCAGATTATCGAAGAACACATCAAAAAAGACCAACGATACCCATATTGCAATAATTACAAACGAAACTAAAATCGACTCAAAATTCGACATTGGAACCCGTGCATGAAATCGAAAAACCAACTCTATCCCAAGGTCCCAAAAAACTCAAGGAACTTATGCCCCAAAAATGGGCACATTCTGAGCACGCCAGAGCTCAAACAATCCAATCAAATTCAAGCCCTAGAATACTTTAAAAATGCAAGAAATAATTAAATTTACGCGAAACTTACAAGGTTTTTAAGATGGAAAAAGGTCTCGGAATGTCTCCGCAAGAATTCCTAACATACCAGAACAAAAATGATCAAAAATGGCGAAGAATTTCTCTCCAAATCACTCTTTTTCTAAGTCCCAAAATAAAACTTAGACTGCTGAAAATGGGCAT
This sequence comes from Solanum dulcamara, assembly GCF_947179165.1. Lineage (NCBI taxonomy): Eukaryota > Viridiplantae > Streptophyta > Magnoliopsida > Solanales > Solanaceae > Solanum > Solanum dulcamara. The sequence goes on along the minus strand of NC_077237.1, from coordinate 16,642,653 downwards.
TTAATTCGCTGGATACAATGATTTTATTCATCGCGATCGCGAGCTAGGTCTCGTGATCGCGACAGTCAATCAAACGATCATGATGTATAGGGTCTCAGACTTTCGCGATCGCGTACCCCTAGGTCGCAAACGTGAAGAGTAAAAGTTTCTACACAGCAGTTCAGCTTATGGGGGTACGGAATTCATTCGAACGCATACGGACTATGCTACCTAACTAGAAACGGCAGTCTAGACTCAATGGAATTGATGGATTTCCCAACGGAGATCGTTGAAATGTTGACCAAAGTCAACACTTTCTAAAGAAAGCTTCTAAAATGCACAAACGGCCAAAAACTCATTCCGAGCACCTCAAAAACCGAACCAAAGGTCGTTCTAGACCAAACTTGGTATTTCGAAGCTAACCGCGCTGACAGAATTTTCATCCAAGAGCGTTAACTTAAAATATTGACCAAAGTCAAACTTGGCCAAACTTTAAAGTTAAAACGGCAAAACGACCTAAACTCAAAACAAAAACTCCAAAACCTAAACCAACCTTCCTTTTAGACAAAATGGACCTTTTGGAACTGATGGAACCGTTGAAATTCTCATACGACTCCCGAATCTCTAGATGTTAACTGAGGTCAACTCTTTCAAACCTTAAGCCTCAACAATGGCCAAACTATCTAAAAACTCAACTGGACACCTTGGGAAGTGTTTCACCCATCCCGACATCATATATGAGCTATAAAAGAGTTATGGGAAGGGGTAAAATGGTAAAAATATGCAAAAGCATGAAAATGACCTTGGAGGTCATTACAGTACATACTAAATTCCTCTAATAGTTCCAAGTAGAAAAGGAGCACATTCTCGATGCCTCATAAATTTTCATAATCAGTTTATCAAAAAGATCCAAGTGGTATGAATCCCGTTAAAAGATAAGTATAGTAGTAAAAAGGGAAATAACCCTATTTTCTCAAAAAGATAATCAAACCAATGCATGCCCGAGATTGTACCACGAAACACGTGTAAATGAGCAACTAATGTAATGCATGCCATCACTGTCATCCAAACAACTCAAGCCAAAAGCAACACAATATATACAGTAAGTACCTCACTCTTAGAGTATAAAAACTAGCCTGGAATCCAGCTAATCTTCGATCAAGGCTCGGGCCCAAAATACACCAACCATCTCAACAACAAAAGTATAATATGTGCACATCTCTACTCAGACAATGAAATATATTGTAAAGAGTCAACAAAATAAAGGGTGACTTACAAACCTCAGCATCTACCTGAAGGTAGAATTCAAAGGACCAAAACACCGCTAACTCCATCATATGGCAATAATGTGCATTGAAGGATCCAAGGTCTAATCATAAGATAAGGATTTCATCACAATCATAGGCCTAAATAGGCCCAAACCTCACAAATACCAACACAACCTCATGGTCCCCACACTAGCTAAGGCCACCAAACCAAAGAAATCCTCATCGGAAGCAGCTATAGTAGCGAGAACCACCAAGACTCATCAAAGGTACTAAACATACCGGGTGCTATAAACCATCAACTATCAACCCAAGAGAGGCTAACAACCGTAGACTAAGGAAAAATCTAGAAATTTCCAACCAAAACTAAGGCCCTCACAATACTAAACTAGCCTAAGACTCATACGGAAATCAAGAAATAAGGATAAGGAAAGGAAATTCTAAATCCACCACATACAATCCTAACTCACATGAAAAGTATGATAAACAATATCTTATGAAGCACAATTTAAAACAAGTAGACCATAGCCTACCTCAAAGCAGAGCACATGTGCTCCAAAGTCCATTAATCCAAAGCTTTCCACCTCTAAATCACATCATATTGCTGTCACACTAGATAAATATCGATCACCTTATCAATACGAATGCTTTTACACCAAAATCGCATTTTTAGAGACAGATCCAAAATTAGATCTAAGACGGGATTGTGGGATCCACACTGAGAATTTCAAAATATACTCCTTAAAAATGTCCTAAATAGGTCCAGGAATTAGTGCCTTAAAAATGAGCACAAACCGAGCTTGAAATCTAACTAAAAACGTTCAAGAACAAAATCATCATTAAAGCCCCAAAACTAAAGCTTGGGCAGCTCCTATCGGGCAGACATTAGCTCCACACGATGCTCTCTGCACTTCCCTGAATGCTCCAATACGTAGCTATGCTAATTTTGGACCAACCACACTTCGAATAGCCTAAATCAGACTTGAAACAAGAGAGAAAAGAGAGTTTGAAATTGGGACAAAAAACTGAATTTTGGGTCTTAAAATAACCCTCAAGTGTCGCAAAAGCGAACTCACAGGCCGCTTAAGCGACCACCTCAAGAGAGGCGGGCCTCGCTTAAGAGAAGGCCTTGTCTCTTTAGAGACCACCAATCGCTTTAGCGAAACCCGCCCAGGGGCCATGGTCTCTTTAGCGAGACCCTTGTCACTTTAGCGATGACACCAGGAACTGCTGCAACAATGACTTTGGCAAAGTCCAAAATTCTCCGATAGGGTGCCCTATATTCATTCGAAACCCCGAGTGGTAAAACAAACTCTACTACCCCACAAAAATCAATGTTCCAAACTCAACGACGCACTCAGAATTTCCATCCTAGGTCGTCTCAACAAAAAGTATGTCCCACAACCAAGCACCATTTAAAGCCAAAATCCACAATGAGGCTCGAAATGAGACTGGAAGCCTTGGGAACCGCAAAAAAGGTCATTCTAGACCAAAATCGATGTTCCAGAGCTAACCACACTAAATAAATTTCAATTTGAGCACGTTTATCATGAAAGTTGATCAAAGTAAAACTTAGGCTAAAGCTTAAAGGCTAAAATGCCTAATGGCTCAACCTCGCACTGAAAGGCTCAGGACTTGAGCTGAACATGCTACTAGCCCAAAATGACTATTACGGAGCTAATGAAATCATAAGAATTTCATTTTAAGGCCTTCTTCCTAGATTTTTGACCGGAGTCAATCATTCAAACTCCAAAAGCTCCAAAAGTGGGAAACAGGCACAAAACCCAAAAGAACGATCATGCGACTTAACTGTCAGTGCCAGCAACTCATAAATAACTTAAGGTTTCTACCAAAAAACTCTAATTGCTAAAAAAATTAATAGAGATGGAAATGACCAGAAGGGTAATTACACACAGAGGGCTCCATGGCTTATGGTACTCACCACGAACTGTGAAGCCAACAGTGATTGTAAACCCCCAGGACCCTAAGTTCCTTTGAGGACCATAATAGGTACCATGGTCCATGGTGCCTTTGAAGGACCATGGTTCCCACCGTGGTGACAACACTCTCCCAACTCAGACTCACCTCCATCACCATGACCCGTGGTGAGCTTCATAGGTCATGGTGTCCCTCCGTCTAGGTGACATCGTGCAGTTAAGTTAAGGGTTGTTTTTGTATTTTCCTATTATTATTATAATGTATCTAGACATTTTTGGGGATTTATGTTACACCCTATACTTTGGTACCTTAGAACGCTTCTTAAGCTTCTTAAGTTTTTGGGAAGGCTCATAAGTTTCTTAGAAGTCGTCATGTGAGTCGGATAATCTATAACGTATCAAAAAAATCTAAGAAGGGGAGAATGTGATACCCCATAGTAGGGAAGGTTGGAAATAGGGTTATGAGAAGTCGAAAGGAGTTGGAGGCCAAGTAATGTATCGTAGGACTCAACTTACTTGCGTAAGCCACCAACTTGGGTGTCTTACATACTTAAGCTACTGGAGTGCATGTCGAGTTTGCATAGCAAGGATTTCATAGGTTCTTAAAGTGAGACGAGGTTGCGAACCCACGGAAGAAGCGAAAGGAGGCATAGCACATACTCAAAAGTAAGTAGGTGATGCACCTACTTGGAAGTAAGCAGGTGATGCACCTACTTGGACCAAGTAGGTGACACACCTACTTGGGATGGGTCCCACATGATACGTGGAAACCTTGGAGAGGTTGCATGGTTGAGGTGGCCCAATGAAAGCTTGACACGTGTCACCTTTAGGGGATGACAAGTGTCACCTCCTAAGGGAAAATATATGTATGTTATTTGATGACTAAGTCATCATATTAAGTCTTTTACCACTTAGAAAATAAGAGAGAGTTGAAATAAAACCCGAAGAGCTAATAAAGGGGAGCTACGGGTTTGAGCAAAGAAAGCAAGGAAGGGTAATGAGCAGGCCACTACTTTTTAGTCGCGTTAGAAAGCTTTCGAGGCAAGTTTTGGCAAGCTTTGGCCAATTTTGGGTAAGGTAAGGGTTTTTATTTTAATTTGGAGTTTATGGTGTGGTTATGTAATGTATTACACGTCTTATATGTGGCTGGAAGTATAAAAATTGCACAAGGATGCTTGGCGTTAGAGACAAACTAAACTAAGGTCGTTATAGTTAAATCGAAGTTGAGTAGTGTGTTGTGGTTGTTGTGCTGCACTTGCAGGTGGTTTGATTGTGTGTTGTAGGGATGGAAAGTGTTCTAAAAGGGGTGTATATGCTTTTGGTTGCAGCCACACGACTCTCCGTTTCGTAGGGTTAAAGGTTTTACAAAATAGAGACTAAACACCGATTTTGGTATCGTAGTTTTGAATGAGTTGTTTGGAGTTTGTATCTTGTAATGTTGAAGTGAATTACTTATATATGTGTTGCAGGTTGTTGGTGTTGGTTGGCTGTGGTAATTAGGGATGTAATTGGAAGTTCGGATAGGGCATGTTATAGGGGAGGTGCTGCCCAATTTCCGTTAACTCCTTAACTAACTAAGGAACTAGTAATGAACTAGTCTAAGGAAATGGATAAGGGATTGGTTCCTATAGGTAAGGGGTGGTAGAATTACAAACTGGGAAGTCGAAGGTCACTAACCTTAGAATTACTTTCATGTTAAATAGGTTCAAGAGACGACGAGACGAACGTATTAAGAGTTATTCGTAAGAGGTATGTAAAGCTAATGTTTCCTTCGTTTGGCATATTTTTGGCACAGGTATGTAAAGCTTATTCTTTCTCTTGCCATGATTTGGCATAAGTATGTAAAGCTAATCTTTCTTTTGGCATGGTTTTTAAAAAACAAATATATGACTTTTATATGATTCCAAGGAAGTTCCTGTACCTAGAGCCACTAGGATGGCCAATTTCTTGATTTCCAAAAGATATTTTATTACGCTTGGATACGAGTATATGATTCCAGAAGTTCTATTTTGATATAATCCATAGCGGCTTTCAAAAGGTACTTGATATGACTCTTATCTTCATTTTGAACGATAGCTTATTTTAATTATTCCATTTGACTTATGTTGAGTAGAATTCAAAGGAAAATTTTTGCTACGCTTCCAAATATTAAACGACTATTATTTTAATTATTTCACTGAGCCCCATAATATATTTTGAAATATGGAAATGATTTCAGAAATACTATTTTGACATAGACCATTGTGACATCTGAAAGACATGCACATGATTATCACTCAATTTCTCTTATATGACTTGTCATCGGAGTTATGCTCCCGAGTCTCTAGAAATATTTTATATTTTATATTGCATTTAGTTTCTCACTACTCCACTCGTAGATGCCTTAATGCTTCTTTCACTGAGCCCGGGTCAGGATTTGTTATCATGCGTACTTCTCTGCTGTAACATCTCCTAAAAAACGTTGTATACGATGTTTCAATTCTCGCCTAAAAATGATACAGCCTCTGTATTTTGGGCATAACTTTTTATAGTATTGCCCAAATTGGGTGATTCAAATTTCTGAGTAACCACAAGATCATTATCTACAACTTTTGTTAGACCATAATTTAAGTTTCAGAGGTTAAGTAGGTCAAATAAATTAATTATTGTAAGACAGTGTGCTGTGACAAAATGGAGTGTTTGTAGAAGAAAATTCATATCTCACTGTAGGATGCTCCAAATTGGTTGATTCTTGAACGATATGAAACTATACTTCTATATCTACAATTTTTATGAGACACTAAATCCTAATAATGAATTTATCTTGTTCAAAAGCAGCTCCGAAAAGGAGTATTCTGTCAAAGATAACTCATTTCACCTACCATGGAAAAATCTAGATACATTTGACATCACTCATGACATAAATTGTCCTCCAATTAACATCATCCATGACATCATAATTTTCCATTAAATTTTTAGATTTTTCTTTATAATTATTTTATTTATTGTTAGGTCCCTCTTTCCCACCTATAAATACCCACCTTATTTTCTCATTTTATTCATTAAGCTTTCTCAAGAAAATCTTCTCTCTATACACTTGTTTACACATTCTCAAATATAGTTTTAGTTCTTAGTAGTGAAGAAATACTATTTTGGTGATTCATATACTCCGGGTAGTACACAAAATATTTCGGCGAGGAGAAAAGCTAGGACTCAAGAGTGTTCATTAAGTCTTTCGGTTCCGACTAAAGCTTCGGATTCCAGGTATGTAAGGCTTCAATGAGAGTATTCCTTCCACTCTCATGCCTAAAGTATTTTAATTATATGATAAATTATGTTTATTTTCTTTAAGCTTTACTCTAAGTTATGTGGGTGTTTATCCATGGGTTCTTCCACCCATGTAGTCCAAAAACTCTTTCAATTAAGTCTCTTGATTTCAAGTAATATTTTCTTATGGTAATTCTTATTTTTACTTAATAGTATGAATTGTGGTTAAATTAATGATTATTGATCTATTTTGATGTAATATAATTTCATATGTATGAATTGATGGTTTGCAAGTAATTCCTCTATTTATTTATTTAAAGGTTCTTGAAATTCATGGTGGGTTGTTTAAAACGTGATTTTTAATTAATGAATTTTAAAGTATTTATGTATATTTATTTACATACATATTTGCAACTTGAAGTGATTTGAACCCACCTAGTCTTACTATGTTTTTAATAAAATTTGACTTGAAAGCTTTAACTCCAAATAAATGTTTATAAAAGCAATATCTATGATCAAAAGGGAGTCTTATGAAATGAAAAAATGATAAAATGATATGAATGATGGATTCTTTATGCAATAAAGATAATTCTTGCATATTTGAATTTTCAAATGTTTTAATAAGCTATTCTATCGAATATGATGTTTGAATTCTCAAGTTATATGCTATGAATATTTTGAAGTATTAAACTATTCCGTGGGATTGACTCAGCACTAAATGAGGCATTGAGGTGGGATATGGTAAGAGAATTCTAGTAGCAACCCCTTGTCTCATTAATTATGTGCCAACATAGGAGCCCTTGTAGGTTTAGGCTAATGGATCCATTAATAGCCCTTAAAGCTAAAGTTAAAGAAATGAATGAAGTTGACGGAGTTCTACCTGGCAAGTAGTCTCTCCGGCCAACATAGGGGGTTATGTTGGATTCCATGTAATAGCTCGCATGGTCTTAAATATCGGTTATGGTTATTTTTCCACAAAATGAATATTTTAAAGGATATCTATATGATTTATTATGCATGCATTACATTATGTTCCATATTAAATAAATGTTATAATGTTTCCTCAATGTTCATTCATCCTTACATACTTAGTACATTCAAAGTACTAACGCATACTCTTTTGCCTGCATGATATCACCATGTAGGGACTAGTGCTCCTCCTCATTCTCCTCCACGTGACTAGTTGAGATTTCGTTGAAGACTACTTTTGGTGAGTTCCTATGTTCCGGAAACAATACTCTTTTATCTTTCTAGCTTATGATATGTTAAGATATTTTACTATGACATTTCTTCTATTATGATTGAGGGTGAGCTAGGGACTTGTCTTAGCCCTGTTAAATCTAATAGTTAGAGGTATGATTGGACATATATAAGTTGAAGATTTACTATTATGATTTCCGCTTGTTTATTTATCATCATTACCTATAAAAGGCTAAAAGAATGCTAAGAGGCTTGTTTGAGATACTTTCGGGTTCCTCATTCGCCACGTCACGCCTAGGCCCTAGGCTTGGGTCGTGACATCTGCATTATTCGTCGTGCCCCAACCTTAGGGGGCAGGTACGACCTGTACATGGGATTTGTGGAGTTATGATGTGCCATGTACATATATGATATGATATGATCTGATATGACCATATGATATGATATGATCTGTTACGGAGATATTTTCTACACTGGAGTTATGATGTGCTGTGGCACCAGTGACGGGGCGGCGACCACGATTTGTTCACCGAGTCCCATAATGGGGCTGGATATGGCATATGTTTTCTGCATACATTGTCTGTGGTTATGAAAAGCATTTTGGTATTTTGGATATTTTACTCATTTTTGCACCTTCTGTTCTGGTAATGGCTTTACTTATTACAGTCCATGCTTTACATACTTGGTACATTGTCCATACTGACTCCTTTCTTCGGGGGGGGGGGGCTGTATTACATGCCCGCAGGTACAGACGCTCGGTTTGCTGATCCGCTCGCCTAAGACATCCACCTTGTTGGTTGGCAGTGCTTCTTTGTCCGGAGCCCTATTTTGATACTAGCTTTTCTGTTGTACATTTGTACATGTTGGTTAAGGGTATGACGGGGCCCTGTCCCGTCATATGACTAGGCTATCATTCTGTAGAGGTCTGTAGACTTGTGATGTAGGTTATGTATATATGTTTTGGGCTTTGTGTTCCGTGATGGCCTTAACGACCTTCTTGTGCTATATTTGTTCTCATGCGCTCTCTAACGAACCCTTTTTGACTTCTACTTTTGTCTATTCTGCTAACACGTTAAGTGGGGCTAAGGGTACGTATGGGTTTCCAACTCGGGCACCAGTCACGGCCTAAGGAGTTGGGTCGTGACAATTTATTTCTGGCATATAACTAATTCCTAGCACTCCTAAACCATCATTCTTCCAAATCACAAGATCAAACCTCTTAAATCTCTCTATTTTTTCTCCAAGGCAAGGACTAGGTCAAAACCTTCAAGCTTCCATTAGAGGAATTTAATTCAAGCTTTCTAAGTCCAGGAATGTGGGAATGCATCCATGGATCCCTTCAATCCATGGAGTCCCAAGGTTTTCTCCCTAATTCTATGTTAATTTCAATTCCAATGCTCTCAAATCTTAAGTTTTGGTCAAATTGCATATGGGTCAACTCAATTATATTCTTATTCATTGATAATAGTCTATTCATGCATGATTTCAATTTAACTACATGTTTTAAAGGTATTTTTCAAAGACCCATGTATTGTGTTATCAATTTCAAGTATGATTTATGGATTTATAATCATGAAGTTTATAATTTCTCATCTACGATTTATGAAAGTTATGTTTTATGATTCAACTATGTTTTTTAGTATAAAAACCATGAATTGTTAAAGATTTTATTACAATATGCAAGTTATGATGATTTAGATGCTTAGAAAGGTAAGTATCCCCAAGTTGAAGTTATGATCATGGTTTTCAAGGAGATACTCTTATGTTGCCTAATGCCTATTATTTAGTTCTAGAAGCTAACCGCCATAAGGTCACCCTTCGAGTCTCACTTCCAGCGTAGGAGGCCAAGCATTCTGCCAGATGTCCTGGCCAGACTCTGCCATCTCTGTCTGTTCGCTTCCAGAGGTGATTAAGTGGTCATTATCTGGGTGAAGGGATGGACTGGGGGGCATTAGTAAAAGGCCTAATCAATCTTAGGTCCTTCTCTAGTTTTGCCTCCTTTGCCCCTTTTCTCTTTTCTCTTCTTTTAGAAGCTGTCTGTGAACCAAACCATGATAGGTACAATCTAACCAATTTATCACCTCTATTAGATCGTGCCCTTACAAGTTTTTGTAATACTGCAGGTATAATTTTAGGGATACCACACCTGGTCAAGGATAGTATTTCCCAACTGTCGATCGACGTGACAATCATGCCTGCTTGACAAAGTCTTTTTCATTCAGTCTCCCAATAAACAAAAAAGGATTTCTGGTGACACAAATGCTGTATTTTCATGATATTGGATTGATTTTTTTACCTTTCCTAATAACTATGTTTATGTATCTCATTGGTATTAACTTAGAACCGAGCAAACTTCGTCGAGAAAACCCTAGTAGCAACCATTAGTTTCTAAACTACGTGCCACCGAAGGTTTTGCCCTTATGGCTTAGCTAGTGGATCCACATGTAGCTCATCCTGGGAAGACAGTCATAGAAACGAAGCCTAATTCCTCCATATTTAGGGCAGTCAAACCAACTCCTATATGAGCTCCCGACAGTTTATTCAGGACGACGTACTATGATACTTTCCATTTTGTCGAGCATTATGTTATACTTATGATATGAAATTTACCTTGGCAAGTAGCCTCTCTCTTTGTGGTGTGGGAGTTACATCGGATTCTATGTTATAGCTCACATGGTCTTACATGTCGGTTAAGGTCAATATCCCACATATGTTTATGTTATGTCCTACAAGATTTATGATAATATTTTATGATGCATTGACCACATGTTTATGATCTTTAAATGTTTTTAAGGTTTTACTCACGTTTTATAATATTGGTCATTCATTCCATGTTCATATTGATTATGTCCTATTTTTATTGTTCATGCATTCTTCTCACTTAGTGTATTCCATTTACTAATGCAAACTTTTTGCGTACATTGTATTATAATATAAGGTCGGACGATCATCATGCACCTCCTATTCATGAGTACAGTTGAGCTTGTTACTTCTATTATTGGTGAGTCCTCATGTTTTGAGGACATGATGGTCTATTTTTTCTCATGTTCTTATGAATTTTCTTACATATATGGGGTGAGCTATGAGCTTGTCTTATGCCCTATTCTAGAATAGTAGCGGCATGTTGGATGTCTTGGAGTCTATGTTGTTTTTTCTTTTCATGTTGAGACTTATTTCTGCTTCTATGTTTAAGTCTTACTGCTTTAATTACCTTATGTATGCTCATGAATGATATTCTAAGAAGCTTGATTAGAGTCCTTTAAAATTCTAATCGACGTGTCACACCTAGGGCATAGTTTGGGTTATGAAAACTTGAATATGGACTTCATCACAGTTTTTCCTCGTACCCAAATGGGCAACATGTTTCCATTTGGGTTGTTATTAATTAAATGACAAGTGGACTCATTTTCTTTCCATTAAGACTTCCTATTGGGTCAAGGATTATGCTAGGCTTTGCACTCTTGAGTTTATTAGGCTTCATGGTGTTCTGTTATCTATAATTTCGGATTGAGGTACTCAATTTACGTATCAGTTTTAGAGATCTTTCTGAATATGTTTTTGTACCCAAGTTAAGATGAGCATAACTTTTCATCCACAAACCAATGGTCAAGACGAATGTACGATTCAAACCTTGAAAGGTATGTTGAGAGATTGTGTCATTAACTTTAAGGTTAATTGGTATGATCACTTTCCATTGATCAAGTTTGCATAAGACAATAGTTACCATTCGAGTATTCAAATGGCTCTATTTGAAGATTTATTTGGAAGAAGGTTTAGGTCTCCTATTGGTTGGTTTGAAATTGGTGAAGTTGCATTAATAGGTCCCAAGTTGGAGCATGAGACTATGGATAAGGTTAGACTCATTAGAGAAAGGTAAAAGACTACACAAAGCCGACAAAAGTCCTCCTCAGATGAAAGAAGAATGGAACTTGAATTTGAAGGTAATGGTTGGGTTCACTTGAAGATTTCACCTATGAAGGATGTGATGCGATTTGGTAAAAAGGGGAAGCTTAGTCCTTGGTATGTAGGCCCATATCAAATTTTGAGGTGTTATGGCAAGGTGGCATATGAATTGGAGTTGCCTTCGGAGTTGGCATCGGTGCATCCGGTGTTTCATGTTTAATTGTTAGAGAAATGTGTTGGTGACTCTAACTCTATTGTGCCGTTAGAGAAAGTTGGAGTAAATAAGAGTTTATCCAATGAGGAAGTCTCGGTTGAGATTCTAGATCGGTAAGTTTGACGGTTAAGAAATAAGGAAGTTGCATCTGCTCAAGTATTGTGGAGAAACCAAGAGATTGAAGGTTCTACATGGGAGTCCGAAGCCGATATGATGTCATGATATCATTGTCTTTTTCCTTCTATTCCAAGTTGAGATATTAAGTTCCTCACGAATTCCTTAGTTCAAGATTTTCTATGCTCTCATATGCATGTTCATGAAATTGATTTTAAGTCATGTTTTAGCTTGGGATTGAATATTCCATGTTTTATATATTTTACTATGTTATTTCATTCATATTGGGCTTCTATGTCTCTTCTCCTACTTATTTCATAGTAGTTGAGTCTCATTTGAGGATGAATTTCCTCAAGGGGGAGATATTGTGAGGCCCTGAAAGTTGAAAAGTCAAAATGTAGAGTTTGAAATAGGAATTTTGAGGAAATATTAAGCTGAGGCTCGCCAAATATAATTAACGACTCGCTAAATATCCTTGGCGACTCACAAAAGGGCCATTAAGCTCGCCCAAAGTTCCTAAAAAATATGATCCAAAGAAGAAAAGTTTGGCGAGTAAGAGTTGGGTTTGGTGACTTGCCAAACGGACTTTGCGAGTTCGGTACCCTCGCCAAAATGTTAAAAATTTTTTGCTTAGAGTATAAAGAGAATTGGTGAAGAAAGATAAGCTCACCGAACAGGGTCGGCAGGCTTAGCTACCTCGCCTAATTAATCAGTAAAGTTGGTAGGAAAAAGAAAGAAAGTTGGCGAGGTGAGGAAGGAAACGTAACTAACCAAATGGGTCAGCGAGCCAGCTCTATCTCGCCAAAGTTGTCAGAGGATCCTGATCAGATTTTGGGGAAGAGTTGGCGTGTAAAGCCACGAGATCGACGACTCACTGATTGGATTGGTGAGCTTGATCAATCTCGCCAATATGGATCCGTCAATTTAAATGAGTGTAATTTTGTCAATTCCAATTTATTTAATCCCTAAGTTATGTTGTTTTAAGCGTATTTTTAAGACCTATAACTACTTAAACCCTTCAAATTTCCCCCATTCCTTCTCCAATCACTCAACACCAAATTATCTCTCTAAAATACTCTCCCAAGGATCAATCTTCAAGTCATGCTAGGGATCCAAGATTCAAGTCTTCTTTTTCAAGTTTTTAGCTTGATCTTTATCAAGGAATGTAGGAAATTAATCCACGGATCCTTTCCATCCATGGAGTCCAAATGTTTCTCTCTTTTTCAATCAATTTCAACTCAATGATTTTATGATTTTGATCAAATTACGTTGGGTCAATTTAATTATAATTTATTTCAATGTCAATGATATATTCAAGTCTAATTGCATGTTTTCAATTGAGTTTTCATGGACCCATGCATTATGTTATTTTCAATTATAAAATTATGAAAGTTGATCATAGATTTTATGAATGATTTATGGATGATTATCAAGGACTTTTGAATGACTGATGAAAGAAAAGAATGATATTGTCAATGATGTTTCAAGTAAGTATCTATGGTTGTGAAAGGATTTCACACACACTCATGTTAAAGGTGAATTTTTTTTTCACCTACTCACAGATTCATAAAGATGAAAGGTCTTCGCATTCTTCTATGAATCATCACGTTAAAGAGCTATTCTTATGACTATTTATGATGTGGATTGATATTTATTATTGTCTTTCCTAATGATGTTATTGACTATGATTTATGACTTCCGTTGGGATATTCACTAAGCACCGAGAGGAAATTTGAAGTGGGGTTTATTCCAGAAACTCAAGGAGCGGCCCAAGAGAACTCTAGTAGAAACCTCTAGTCCCAAACTACGTGCCCTCATAGATTTTCCTTAATGACCTACCTAATGGGTCCACGAAACTCAAGTTTAAGATGTTCTCGCGGAGCCTACCTTGACAAGTAGTCTCTCTCTTTTTGGTGTAGGAGTAACACCTGATTTCATGTTATAGCTTGTATGGTCTTATATGTCGGTTAAAGGTTATATCCCACAAGCGAACTATGTTTTCTTATGAGCCCTTATGATTTCAAATGATGCACTGACCACATGTTTTGACTTATGATTTCAAATCTCATGCTTTTAAATGATTGTTTGTCTTGCATCGCATGTTTTATGATCATCATACTATCATGTCTACATCATGCATATTTATCACATGTGTAGTATATTTTATGTACTAACATATCTTTTGTCGATATTATATCATAATATAGGGTCCGACGATCATCACGCTCACCCTCCCACTCATGGCTAGATCTTAAGTACTATTCCCGAGTTGGTGAGTCCTAATGTTTTGAGGATGTGACATTTATGACTTTCTTTCATGTTCAATTATGATTTTTTACTCCTTATGTTGGTGCGCTAGGAAAATGTCCTACGCCCCATCTAAACTAATAGAGGCATATTTTAGACTATCATGAGTTTGTAGCTCTGATTATTTAGAAATGTTGCTTTGAGCTTTCCTCTTATTTGAGGTGCTAGTTTGAGACTTATCTTCCGCTTTATTATTTATAAGGCTTGGTTGGATTACCTCAGTATTCTAACCATCGTGTCATGCCTAGGGCCTAGCTTGAATCATGACAACATGCATGCACACTATTCAAGAATTACTATTTATTAGGTCTACATCGTTAATTTCTCATGGTTCCCACAATCTTAGTTGTGGTAGCTACTGATAATTGTTTGATCACGATTTATGATACATCGATTAAAAAATATTATGAACTTATAATATGAATGTTCAAAATCTAAAATCTTGAATTGAATTGCAAAGTAAAAAATGAAAGATCAATGTATAATTAAAATCCCAAGAATTCAATAATTAAAGCAAAAGTAGTTCACTGATAATTCTCAAACTCCAAAATGAACATGCCATAATAAATAAACCCTAAAAATGTATTAATAGACATATAAATCCTAATCCAAACTATTCTGGAAAAAATGAAAATCGACAGTTTTTATGACCCCAAAGTACGAACCCTAGTCCCTTTTAAGGGTCATGGAGTCTCCTCATGGATGGCGGTGAATCTTCAATCTCAGGACATTTTCCACGGACAAGATCTATAGTCCATGAAATGGTCTATGGCCCATCCTATTCCATCATAGTATTCAACCATCAATTTTCAAACTTTCTGATTCTTATCTACTAGCCCTTGTGTAAGGCTCGTGAAAACTACCCTTCATATGCACTCGTGGTCTAAAACTCATGGAACTCTTCATATTTACCACATTCTTATCTAACTCTAGAGCCTATAACTCATGGACCTCTTTACGACCTGTACTAGCTACTCATGAACTTCATACCCTGGTTCATCAACTCTCTGATCAGCAATCACGAACCCTCTTCTACGGCTCATGGAACTTTGTACAGTTCGTTATATGTCCTCATAAAACTCAGACATTATTTCAAATTATCTGATCTCTCTTGTACGAGTCCATCTACGTTTGGTGGTCCAGACCACGGCTCATAGAATGGCTCATAAATTGCCAAAATATACTGCACACCTAGCATCCTATCCTTAGTTATGAAAAATTGATTTTCCTACAAAACAAGGACAAAAACATATCACTTCTACTAAAATGCGCCAAAAGACTCATAAATATCCTAAGTTTTAGCATTACAAGTGTCATAAATCCACAGTACATTAAAATACCCAATTCATCAACTCCATAAATGCAGTTGGGGCATTAATCTATCTAAAAGACATCACCAAAAACTCATAGTAGCCATATCGGGTCTAAAAAGTTTTCTTAGGGATATCCGACACTAATATTCAACTGATGATAACCTAATCTCAAGTCTATATTTGAGAACAACCCCTCCTTTAAGCTGATCAAGCAAATCATTAATGCGCGAAAGAGGATATTTGTTATTAAAAGTCACCTTGTTCAATTGCCTATAATCAATGCACATCCTCATAGAACCATCCTTTTTCTTCACAATCAGAATCAGTGCAACCCAAGTGACTCGCTAGGGCAAATGAAGCCCTTACTCAACGAATACCATAATTGCTCCTTTAAATCCTTCAACTCTGTTGAGCCATATAATAATGAGGGATAGAGATGGACTTGGTGCCCGACACTAAAAGAAAACTTGATATCTCTATCAGAAGGAGCACTTGGAAGGTTAGTAGTAAACACATCCAAAACTCCCGAACCACTGGAATAAACTCTATGGATGTTGGTTCTACACTGGTATCGCTAATGAAGGATAAATAAGATAATCACCCTCTATCAATCAACAGTTGAGCATGAAGGAAGTAAATAACCTTGCTAGGATAAGAACCACCAATATCCTTCGACTCAAATCTAGGGATACTAGGCATCTCTAAAGTCACCGTCTTAGCATGACAATCAACAACAGCATGATATAAGGGAGACAATACATACCCAAATGACATCAAAATCTACCATTCCCAATATGATAAAGTCTACCCAAGGGTCATAACCCGCCAAAGTAACAAGACAGTATCGATACACTCGATCCACCACTAAGAGCTCACCCACGGGGGTAGAAACATGTATCAGTACAGACTTACAAATACACACTAAATCAAATCAGCAGCAAAGTAGGGAAACATATAAGAGAATGTAGATCCTGGATAGAAAAATACAGATGTAGATCGATGGCAGATCAAGATGATACCAAAGATAACTGTATATGAAACCTCAGCCTTGAGTCTCCTGGTAAAAGCATAACACTAACCCGCCCTCCTCTACCGCCTTCAGCTTGAGTCGTACCTCTACCTCAGCCCTGCTGAATAATAGCACCACTATCACCTTTATCGGAGTCCGACCACCTCTACCAGCCTAAGCTCGACCTCGGCCTCTATTTTGAGGCACTGGTGATCTAGACAGAATTGAAGAACAAAGTTGGGGTCCTTCCTGAACCTGAGTAGGACACTACCACCCTATATGATTTGGGTCTCCACAAGTAATACAATACCTCTCGTACGAAGACTGTTGTGACAATCAGAAGGAATTAATATTACCGTCAGCTCTACCTCCTTGGTGACTCTAACTATGAACAAGAATCCCTCTCTTGGGATGCTCAGAATATTGTCGAATGGATGGGGTAGGAAAATTCCATCCCAGACCTACGAATCCTTTTGGCCTCATCCGAGATGATATCTAGGGCATGTCTAAACAACTAATAAAATAAATCTAATACTCTGCAATTGAAAGGCTATCCTACCTCAAGCTGTCAAATCTCAACCTTCTCTCCTCTTTCACACTCCAAGGGACGAAACAATCATAGAAGGCATGTGCAAACACCTCTCAAGTCAGTGGCAAAGATCCATATAGTATAGAACCCAAGTAGACTCACGACCACTCTCTATCTAGCCATGTAACTAAAGTTTAGCATAACTAACCCCATGAGACTTAGCCAAGCCAGCTGTCTCAAGAAACTCTCGACATATAGTCAAGAACTGCATCCTCAACCTTTCCACCCTAAAACACAGGTGGATCCATCTTTCTGAACTTCTCATAACAAGACTGCTCATCATCAAATAGCATTAGCAAGGGTGCACCCGGAGCTCTAACCTCTAGGAAAGGATAACCATCCTCTCTATAACTCATTGGTAGTTGTCCCACTAAGCCATGAACAACTGGGGCCTGATGCTGATCCGGGGTTTAAGCCTGCTCTAGTCTGAGAACTATGTAGTGTGCCTATCACACCCTCACTTTTTGTAAAATCCTCAAGTACACCAAAAACCCTCAGCAAAGTGTCAAGGGTGCAGCGCATAGGAGTTTGATCCCCTCCAACATCCCTCTCTGGCTTGGGGGAGATACATCTAATGTGAACTCTGGATGGTGCCGCTCTTTGATCACGGCCTCTCTCCCACATACGAGCTCTACATCTACCCCTAGCTATGGTCTTAACAACATGCTCAAGAAGTGCCTCCCCTACTCAACTAGTCACAGTAGCTCTCGTCCTAGCCATCAGAGAAAAGAACATGTGAAAACTTAGTACTGGCGAAAGTAACCGTGCAAGCTGAAAATGAATGAACAAAATGAAGTTTCCTAACAATCCTCATAGCCCTTCAAAAATACGCAATAGATGTATCCACGCTGATACTCGAGACTCTACTAAACTTTGCTTGTACAAATATGGTACCGATGAACCTAGGACTCTGATACCATTTGGCATGACCCAAATACCGGTGTGATGGCATATATCATATCCCACCAAGATAGGTCAGATAAAATTGCCCTCAATTAGGTTACATGTGGAAGTAAGAAAGGCTACAAGAAGTAACAGTATAATTATTGTGGATATTTATAACATAACCAACTATCCCAAAATCTAGTGTCATCTGTACAAGTCATTAATATATTACAACAAATCTAAAGAAAGCATACGTCTGAATGTTTACATAACTATAATAGTATGAAAACATAATCAAGAGTAGGTGATGTGTATAGGAATGACTAGAAGCTACCTCACAAACTCCATGGGTAAGCCTCAAATAATTATGCAGGAGGAATGATCAAGACGATCCGAGCTCCTAACCTACACAAGTGTAGAGTGTAAGGGAGTGAGTACCAAATAACAAGGGTAATCATCAAGCATTTCTAGTGAACCCTAAGTAAAGTAATACTGAACACAAGTAAACTAACACATCATTCGAACCTTCACATACTATAACCTACATGGAAATTAGATTAAACCAATCTAACAGTTTCACAGGTAATACAGTAAAAAGACATAGATAATATACCAAAATTTGCAAATCAAAAATTACATAACATCATCACAACCTTTCAGGTAACCACAAAACATAGCATCTTACTCGTAAAGGTCGAGGGATAAGAATGAGGTACAACGCAATGTAATTTAAATGTTATACGGAGTGATGCATGCCTATCCTAATGATATACAACCGTTGCATAGCATCATGGGATAGGAGACATATCAGTCCATACACCTACTTGGGTGCAGGGACCGTTTCCTCAATAGTACCAACAACACCAGTGTTCAGAACTAATGCAAATAGATATATACATATGGATAATGAGAGGATGATAACTTCCACATTATTTGTCAATCACAAATAATCGTGGCAGATAACATATTATCAAATCAATGAATCATCTTATTCCCACAAGATTATTACTGATATCCGGATAACATTTGATAACAAGTAGAATAATACAAAGATTCTTCATCATTCCCCATTACTCCCAAGCACACAAACAAGGCATACATAATTCAACGAACTTTAAAAAGAGTTAAAGAAGTCTACTTACCTTAAAACAGAATAAAATCAACTCGGCACTTGAGTCTTCCCTTTACAATAATCCTATGAATCCACAAAATTAATCAAATAAATAATCCCCATAAGAAATCATGAATATTGATACCTATAATGCTGATTTTAGAAATTTAGTCAAAATTGATCCAAAAAGTCAATCTCGAGTGCTATGGGTAAATGTGAAATTTTTATATAAAATCATAATACCCAATGGATTTGAAACTCCCATGTGAAATCGAATTGAAAAATGAGTTAAAGCTTTCTTGAAACAACAATTTAAGTAAAACACCATTTTCATGAAAAAGTCCTCAAAGCTTGAGTTCAAAATTAATGATTTGATGTTGAAATCATGCAGAGATAAAAGAGTAATCGAGGGTTGGGCTTAAAATCACTTACCCGAATGTTTTATCTTTATAAACCTCTTTGAAATCGCCTCCCAAGAGTTCTCAGAGTTCAAAACTGAAAAATAGGAAAGAAATTCGATTTTGGAAAAATTCATTAACTGTCGGGTATGTTGCTCTCCACGAATGCGGCCACTACTCCACAAACACACACGATAATCTCCAAGACCATTTGCGATCGCGGCCCCAACCATACTAACGCAAGGGTCAATCGTCCCAACCCACCACAAATGCTACTAGTGTTTCACAAATGCCGAGACTAAGCAACTCCACCCTTTACTGACGCAGTACGTGTCACGCTAATATGAAAAGGAAAACAAGATGACAGTAACAACTACAAAAAAAGACTCAAAAATTTACCGAAAGATCCCTCGGAATCCATCTGAAATTCCATGCGCCCAAACCAAATATGCTACCCAACTAAATTTGAATTTTCGGATTCAATGAAAATATCGAAATACAAATTCAAGGTCTCCTTTATCCGATGTTCGTTGAAGTCACAATAAACAAACTTTCACCCAAAAGGACTAAGATACCCTCGAAACCTCTGAAATTGACCCAAGACCAATCACCCCCTAAATCTAACGGAATCGTCGAAAATCCAATGTGAGCGCCCGAACTTCGAACATTGACAAAAGTCAACTTTTACCCTAAATTCAATTAAACTTCCAACTCAAGGCCTCAAATCCACATAAAGAATTGAAACTAAAAACGACAATTGTTTTAGACCAAATTCTGCATTCCAGAGCTGATAGAACTAACAGAATTTCATTTCGAGATATGCAGCTCCTGATGTTGACTAAAATCACTTATATCAACATAAGAGTCTTCAACCTCTAAAACTTTCAAAAATCACAACTTTTCAATCTGATTACAAAATCAATCTCATAAGCTGATCAAACATGACTCGGGCAACTATCGAGAGGACAAAATGGTAAATTTCCAAACAAATTTCAAAAACAGCCTTTAGGGTCATTACAAAATTAGATTAAAATAATTCAATATTTTAAAATAAAATTTTGATATTAAAAAACTATACGAAAATTACTATAAGTTGTAATTTTTCTAATATCAATATGATAAAAATATATATTTTAAAAAAAAAATTCAAAATTGATATTGTTTGACTCTAGGAAAAAAACATTATGACAAGTGAAAAGAAACAAAGTGAGTAGTTCTTCTTATTGATTGTTTTTGCTATTGATTTCAAACATGATCGCCTTTTTATGACAAGTGCTAAATTTATGCACTTATATTTTGTGATTAGTATGCTAAGTGAGGGGGCTAGGTAGGCTCAAGGAGTTCATTTGGACCCTCCTTGGCAAAAACTACACTACTTATACATAGTTTAAAATTATATTTTATGTATATATAGTAGCTGTTGAACTCTATTAGTAATAATTTTAAAGCTCAATAGTAAATTTACCACACAAGCAGACATGATCATGAAACATACGGATCAAGCTGTTAAGTGTGGCTTCTTATATAAGAGAATATATTAGTAGAATTTTATAAATAGAAATTGTAGGTGCCAATCTAAATGAGTCAAAGTAGATATGCATGTCAAAATTATTTATGAAATATTAATACACTGCTACAATAAATGTGCTTATTTTTTAAATAAAAATTTCAAAGATATATTAAACAATAATATATCGTTATTTACCTTCTCATAAAAAAAGTAAAAACATATTATTCTGAATTAAAGCTTGTGCAAGTAAAATGTCTAATGTGTGAATAAGTTTGTAATAAATAATGGAAAATAAGTATTTTTTTTCTTCTTAAACTATACAGTAATCATACCGAGATAGCTGACTATTTAACATTAAGAAATAATCTTGTTTAAACAAAAGAACGTAGATAAATAATTTTTTTAAGAAAAGAAATGTTATTCTCCATATTGACTTGTTAGGCGATTGGAATGAATTCTTTGTGAAAAGGAACTGAAATAATTTGTATTTTTTCTGAATGCACCTTCACTTTATATGAAAAATGTTATATCATCTTCAATCTTGTTGTATTTCGAATACTTGAAGCCCTACAAATATATTTTTTTAAAAAAACATTGTGTGTCAATAGTGTTTGAGCTATCCGATTAGAGAAAGGGTGAACATTGATTTATCATAACCAATAAATATATCAAGGGTGAACATTGGTTTATCATAACCAATAAATATATCTAATTGTATTCTACATGAAAAAAGACATAATTTTATTAGCCTTCCTCTTGCAATAGACTATCTAAAATTGTCAGGTATTAATTAATCAATGGTTCCTTTCATTTTCACATATTTAAATTATTGTTACATCAATGTGAACTATTTTTTAATTTTTTCTTCATGCTAGTAAAATATCGATCACCTCATCAATATGAATGTTTTGAAACCAAAATCACATTTTTCAGAGATGGACCCTAAATTGGAGCTAAAATGGGATTGTGGGGCCCGCATTGAAAATTCCAAAATCGACTCTATGAAAAGGTCCTAAATAGGTCCAGGAACTCATGCCCCAAAAGTGGGCGCAAACTGAGCTTAAAATCGAGCTAAAACAGTTCAAGAACAAAATCACCATTAAAGTCCTAAAACTAAAACTTGGGCATCACCTATCGGGCAGAAATTACCTTTGCACGATGCTCCCCGCATTTCTCTGAATACTCCAATATGTAGCCACGCTAATTCCGAACCAACCACACTTTGAATCACCAAAATCGTACATGAAACGAGAGAGAAAAGAGAGTTGGAAATTGGAAAAAAAACTGAATTTCAGGTGTCGCAAAAGTGAACTCAAAGGTCACTTAAGCGACCACCTCAAGAGAGGCGGGCCTCGCATAAGCGAGGGCACTGTCGATTTAGCGAGGGACCGCTTTAGCGACACCCGCCCAGGGGCCCTTGTCGCTTTAGCGACCAAGGGTGGCTTTAGCGATGGCACCAAGAACTGCTATAACAATGACTTTGGCAAAGTCCAAAATTCTCCGACAGGGTGCTCGTGATTCGTTCGGAACCTCGGGCGCTCGAACAAACTATGCTACCCCAATTCAACATTCCGAACTCAATGGTGCATCATAATTTCCATCCAAGGTCATCTCGATAATAAGTGGGTCCCACACCCAAGTACCATTTAAAGCCAAAATCCACAAAGAGGCTTGGAATGAGATCGAAAGCCTAGGAAACCGCACAAAAGGTCGTTCTAGACCAAACCTAACATTTTGAAGCTAACCGCGCTGATGGAATTTCAATTTGAGTGCGCTTATCAAGAAAGTTACCCAAAGTCAAATTTAGGCCAAAGCTTAATGCTAAAAAGCCTAATGACTCAACTCACACTAAAAGGCTCAAGACTCGAACCGAACATTCTACTAGCCTAAAATGATCATTCTGAAGATAGTGAAACCATTAGAATGAAATTCTGAGGTCGTATTCCCAGAGTTTTGACAAAATTCAATCATTCAAACTTCAAGAGCTTCAAAATAGGGAAACAAGCACAAAATAAAAACAAACGATCAGGCGACTAAACTGTCAGTGCCAGATAGTCATAAATGAATTGGGGCCGCTACAGAATGCTCTAAAAGCTAAAAATATCGAAAAGAGATTAAAATGACCCGGAGGATCATTACAACATCTACTACTAAAATGACTTTCGTCCTCAAAAGTCAAGGGTCATAAAAAACCCAAACGCATCAAAAGATGAGGAAACTAAGTCCGCACTCTCTGCCAGACCTACAGTTTCCCTCTCGGGTTGGGCAACGCCAACCCAGAACTCAAGCTAAAGGGAAATTCTCAAATCACTTCTTCACTCTATAACTCAAACCAACTTTTAATTTCTTCCTTTTGATACTGACTTGTATCCAACAAGAACAAACTCAACTGAATGCAATAGACTAACCCGAGATGAACCCAAACAACAAAAAAACCTCAGAACTAGGTGACCAATAGATAAGAGAAGATGCTAAATAGCTCAAAAGTTGAATTCTTTATTTTATACTCCAAACTCAAGACTCTTTAGTCATCATGGGTATCCTATCCATCGTTAATCACACTAACAGTTCCTAGCGCTATATGAACACTGCCCAAATAACCACGTGAACTCAACCATAAAGGAAAGTCAAGCACCACATGAACGTTGAAGAGTGATAAGGACCAAAATAAGTAACTCAACCCAGGGTACAAGCCTAAAGTTCTAACCCAATGACTCCCAAAAACCACAACTTGAGTCTAAAATCTGTCTTTCAAAATTGGAAAGACTACTCCAAGGGACAACCAAATCCACGGGTGAAAAAATTGCACTGAGACCAACTCCAATGTAACTCTGCTACCAATTGAACTTCTAGAAATTGAACCAATATGAGAACCTAACCCAAGAGCAATAGAAACTTATGTTGTGAGTCCATGTACCACTCCTCGAGTGAAAATCCAAGTAAACCACCCTAATCCAATGAAAACTTAGTCGATAGGTAGCAAACAAGCATATCAACCCTTTTAAGAGCGACAAAAATAAAAATTAAACCATCGCAATGAACAGCACAGCTAACCATAATGACACACGAACCTCGCATCTTGAAGAAAGCAAGGAGCTATTGATTCCATGATTTACTTTGACTCAATCCTGAAGGTAAGTCCTTTGAGAAGATTCCCCATCTCTGACGAAAGTTTTCGCCAATGAACGCCACCACACATGACCCAAACCAAGAGTTTGATCCTCATAGCCTGCTGACACAACCAATTCAGAACATGCTCATAACTGAATTCCCGAGTAATGAGGTCTAAACTCCCGAAGGTCTGTGAATGGTAAAATTACTCCAAAGCTTGTCTAATGTACCAATATTTAACAATATGGGTACCCTCACTTTTCAATTACCCCTTTTCAGCTAACCATTGGTCGATCATAATCATATTACTCTAACTCTTTCATGAATCCCACAAAAACCTTCCACAGAATAATTCTGACCAAGTCATCATTATACTTAGAATAATCTAAAGCAAGTCCATTCCCAATCTTCTTAACTCAATACAACCATGCGATGCAATAAAAGGAGAGGAGTAGAATTCACAACTTAACCATAAACCCTCAAACACTATGACTGCCATTTCAAAACCAATTAGGTAGGTCAAGAGAGCAAAAACTCAACTTCACAGGCTTAGGAACTGAAGATAAGACTAAGGGGCCTGAAGGAATTGACAAACGAGATCTGTCGCAACCTATAAAAACTACATTTTCCTTCACACACTATCTGCACAACTCTAGCCTACTGATTGTGACATGTCAGGCCGAAAACATATCCTTCTAACCCAAATAAACCAAGATAAATGAAATAAAATGTTAATAGAATCAAAGCCAGCCATGTACAAAGGTAAAAAGAGTTACTCTACCATTATTCCAAACAAAGGCAATGAAAAAACCATCTACTACTAAAAGAAATCAACTACAAGGGATAAATACAAAACATATTGCCAAATAAAGATTTCACAACAAATAACAAATAGTCAGCAAGGCACATAAGCAAGTACGGGTATGAAAACCCAAATCTATACATTATAAGCAGTCAAGGGTAAAAGAAATAAAAAATCAAATTCATTCTAGAGATACCTAGAACATCAGGCCTCAGCCGGCCTGTTGAAGCAAAAAATGGACCGTGTCCGACCTTGAACTGAGCATTTGCACCACGACCTATAAAACCTCAGGGACTAAACCCTAGTTGACTGTATTGATTCCCTTAATGCCTGACCCTATCGAGCCTATCGCCTGCGATGTGTGACTGTAGGACACTCTCTAGCTTGATGCCCTGACTCACCACACGTATAGCATTTCCCACTAAACGCAACCTATTGAGACAACCAGCTAAAGTAGTATGAGCCCAAAAACCGGAATGCTCGGATAGAAAACCCTGAGATGTCTGTCATGAACTATGTACATGGTGGGTATCATAACCTACCACAGAACCACATAGAACCTGAAGTGCTCCCACCGTGGTCTAGTAGGTCTAGAGTAAGGTTATCCCTCACTAAGATGATGCCTACCTCATGGCGAGATTCTATCACCACTATGTTTACGACGATACCTCTTACCATTACGTCTGTAAGTCACAATACATGCATGCTCCATAGCCCTCGCATAACTCACCGCCTGGGGAAAAGTAAATCCAACTACTATCAAGTGCTTCGATGCTAAATGGAGGGGAAAGCTCAATCCACCAATAAAGCTTTAAATCAACTCTCGCTCGGTAGGAAATAAGGTAGGAGTCTGCCTCCCACTCAAGAAAACCAACCACATACTCAAAAATTGACAAAGAACCCTATTAAAGACCTACAAATCCAATTCTAGTCTGGGAACCACTCGATGTACCCAAAACCACACCTGTCTGTGGTGTATCCTTGAATATACTTGAAATCTCCAACATGGAATCCGTAGGAGTCATAGCGACCGCTAACTCTATAGGAGCTTGGGCGGCCCCCAGATCCTCACGTTGCAACTGGACATCACTGGTGTCTTGCCCAAGCATTAAATCCCTGGTATATGAGTAGGCATCTCATTTGTGTCAATCAAAAACTTTATGCTATCCAACTAAATGAGAATGGGTCCAAAGAAGCATTTTAGAGGTCATATGAGATAAAGGCGCATGATAAAGTGTCAAGAATAAAATTTCCTAAGAATGCCCTATAACCTCCCGAAGATAGGATGCGGACATCGTAGCACTGATCTGAAGGAATCTACTATGCATTAGCTATCTTTAAGGGTGTTCATGGTTCGGTTTGGGTCGGTTATTGATTAAAACCATAACCAAATCAATTTAATCGGTTATTAAATGTCTAAAACCATAACCAAACCAAGTAAAATAATAACCACGGGTTTGGTTATTGTCGGTTTGGTTCGGTTTGATTCGGTTATTCGGTTTATTATTAGCCGAGATAATTCAAATATTCTTTTTCTACATTCTTCAAATTCTTATGAACCTCTTTTTTCCTCACGACCCACAGAGGTTCAAAACAGAAAAGGAAACAACTTAAACATTCGGAAAAAAAAGAAAACAACTTAAAATCAATTTAAAATTTGAAAAACTCCCTACAAACCTTCTCAAAATTTGACAATCTTATACTTGGGGTTGAGGAGTTGAGGTTGCTCTTGAGCCTTCACTGTTAGTCTATGACTGTGAGTCTGTGACTTTGTGAGAAACCAATGTGAGAGGAACAAAAATGTAAAAGGAAAACAGATACTAGGGTTTTAAAGTTTTAACTTTTACTTTATGTTGCTGCCTGCTGCTCAAGTGCTTAGTGCTTATTAGAAATTTAGGATTTAGAATTGGGCTTGAGAGTTGGGCTAATGGGCTTGGATTGTTGGACTTGGACCGCTGTTTAGTGTTTATTAGAATTTCTAATTGGGCTTGAAAGTTGGGTTTGGATTGTTGGGCCTTAAAAATAAGTATATTAATATTAAATTAATAATTAAAAGGTATAAAATATCTTTAATTATTTATGAAAAACTAATATTATACATATAAATAATTATAAATTTTAAGTATATAATTATCGGTTTGGTTCGGTTATTTATTCGGTTATTTTTTTCTATAACCATAACCAAACCAAATATTATCGGTTATTCAAATTTAAAACCAAACCAAACTGAATGTCAGTTTTTTTATTCGGTTTGGTTAAATTTTCGGTTTGGTTTTGGTTTTAACCAAAACTGTGAACAGCCCTAGCTATCTTACCAATAATTAGCAAACCTAGAGCTATGATACCAATCTGTCACGACCTGATTTCTTAGATCATGATGGCACCTACTATATCCTACTAGTAGTTAAGCCTAACCCATATCCCAGAGCCAGAGACAATGGGCTATCTAGCGAAAGCAAAGAATGTGGAAGATAACAATAATACTAATAAATAAGAGAAAGAGAGAGAATCAAATCAATACAGAAATAAACTCTGAGACCTGGTATCAGTCGGTAGTCGAGCTTCTAGTCAAAACAAGAGTACAAGTTCTCACAAAACAAGATATAAGTACAGACTGTCTCTAAAAACATAAAGACTAGTCCTATCCAATACAGAGGGAGATATTCAAAACTGAACGCTAGGAGCTCACCCCAGTCTCTGAATTCCAAGAGCTGCTCTGCACGAGATCAAAATCAGCAATAAGAACTCGTACTATGATCTAGAGGGTACAGAACTGTAGGATGAGTACCAACAAGTGGTACTTAGTAGGAATAGTCCAAATAAGCTCCAAAGATAACATAAACATAAAAGGCATGTAAGACGGGAGCATATATCACAAGTAATAACGAAATAACAGGAAAATAATAATAAGGAACAAGCTAGAAGCACCGAAAGTGAGTAAAAGCAGGCAAAAAGGCAAGATACAAACCTAGATGTGCTAGCCCATCAACCTATACACGACCAAACTCTTCTAAAGGAGATAAATATCCAATGACATACTAATAGAAGTAACCACAAATAGCACATAAAAGCTAAGAAGACTATCCTAAAACAAACATTGCATAAAAGAGTCAAATAGTAAGGAACAAGGGTAGTACCTACCTTCAAACAAAAGAACCACCCTTTGTACTACCACAAGTAAACAAGTATTCAACCAAGACCTTATCGAGCCTCTATGTGCCCAGAAGGTAAATAATTAAAAACTAAACCCGTACGCCCCCCATAAGACTAATAGGTACACACCACAACAAATTATGCTGGTGATAGGCAATGCATATGAATAAGAGTAATGCAATAAAATCAGTAGTGCCATAGTACCAAGTTATATATACCTTTCCCTCAGTCCTGGCCAGCTAGGTAGGACCCATGTTGCACCTTCCTCTTCCTATTCAGTGGGTCACACGAACAGAGAAATCCTTGGGGGACTCAAGAGTGTCCATATATACCTGCCTAGTCCCGATCTGAGACTTTCCTCTCTATTAGTGTGACTAGAGATCATCAATATCAACCAATAACATGGAAAAAGTCGACTTTCTCTTCAACCTTTCAAGTAAAAAGGGGAGTACATCCCAGATGCCTCTAATAATTTCAAATAAAAAAGAAGCACATCCTCGATGCCTCATAAATATCCATAATCAGTTATCAGAAAGATCAAAGTGGTACAACTCCTGTTAAAAGATAAGTTTAGTATTAAAAAGGGCAACAAAGTTATTTACTCAAAAAGATGATCAAACCAATGCATGCCCAAGATCATACCAAAAAATAAATATAAATAAGAAACCAATACAATGCATCCCATCACCAACATCCAAACAACTCAAGCAAAAAGCAACACAATAGACACAACAAGTACCTCACTCCTAGAGTATAGAAACTAACTTGGAATCCAGTTAATCCTTGATCAAGGCCTCAGGCCCAAAATACTCCAACCATCTCAACAACAAAAGCATAATAAGGTACATCTCTACTCAGATAATGAAAGGAATTGTAAAGAGTCAACAAAAGAAAGGGTGACTTATGCACCTCAACATCTACCTAAAGGTAGCATTCAAAGGACCAAAACACTGCTTACTCCATCATATGGCAATAATGTACATCAAAGGATCCGAGGTCTAATCATAAGATAAGGATTTCATCACAATCATAGGCCTAAGCATGGCCAAACCTCATAAATACCAAAACAACCTCATAGTCCCCAAACTAGATAAGGGCACAAACCAAAGAAATACTCATCGAAAGCAGCTATAGTAGCAAGAACCACCAAGACTCACCCGAAGGTGCTAAACATACCAGGGGCTATAAACCAAAACTATTAATCCAAGGGAGGCTAACAACCCTAGACTAAGGCAAAATCTAGGAATTTCCAACCAAAACTAATGCCCTCACAATACTAAACTAGCCTAAGATTATTAGAGAAATCAAGAAATAAGAATAAGGAAAGGAAATCCTAAACCCGCCACAGAAAATCATAACTCACATGCAAAATATGTTAAATAATATCTTATGAAGCACAATCTAAAACAAGTAGACCATAGCCTACCGCAAATCCAAGCACACGCTCTCCAAATTCAACGAATCCAAATCTTTCCACCTCCAAATCGCCTCCAATTGTCATCACACTAGCAAAATATTGATCACCTCATCAATATGAATGTTTTGACACCAAAATCACATTTTGCAGAGACGGACCCAAAATTGGGTCTAAAACAGGTCCGCTCGAGGTTATCTTCTTCCTGATTCAATCAATAGCATTGTGGGAAGCGCATCAGAAATTCTGAAATAGACTCCATGAAAAGGTCCTAAATAGGTCCGAAAACTCGTGCCCTAAAAATGAGCGCAAACCAAGCTTAAAATCTAGATAAAATAGTTCAAGAACAAAATCACCATTAAAGCCCTAAAACTAAAGCTTGGGCATCACCTATCAAGTAGAAATTACCTCTACATGATGCTCCCCACATTTTGTTGAACACTCCAATACGTAGTGACACTAATTTCGAACCGACCATTTTTTGCATAACCAAAATTGAACTTAAAATGAGAGAGAAAGAGAGATTGAAATTAGGACTCAAAATTGAATTTTAGGTCTTAAAATGACCCGCAGATGTCGTAAAACCAACCTCGAAGGCCGCTGAAGCGACCACCTTAAGAGAGGCAGGCCTCACTTAAGAGGGGGTGGTGTCATTTTAGCGAGGTATTGCTTTAATGACCATCAATCACTTTAGAGATACCTTCCTAGGGGTCAGGGTCACTTTAGCGACACCTTTGTTGCTTAAGCGATAGCATCAAGAACTGCTGCAACAATGACTTTGGCAAAGTCCAAAATTCTCCAATGGGAAGCTCAGAATTCGTTTGATACCATGAGCATGCAAATGAACTATGCTACCCCACCAAATTTGATATTTCAAACTCAGCACACTCATAATTTCCATCCAAGTTCATCTTAACAAAAGTGAGTCCCACACCAAGCACTATTTAAAGCCAAAATCCACAAGGAGGCTCAAAATGAAAACAAAAGCCTCGAAAACCACATGAAAGGTCATTCTAGACTAAAATCGACGTTCTAAAGCTAATAATAATGACAGAATTTAAATTTGATCATGTTTATCATGAAGGTTGACTAAAGTCAAACTTAGGCTAAAACTTAAAAACTAAAATGCCTAATGGCTCAAGCTCGCACCGAAAGGCTCGGAACTCGAGATGAATATGTTACTAACCTAAAATGACCATCAAAAAGATGATGAACCATTGGAATTTCATTCTAAGTTCGTCTTCATAGATTTTTGATCGAAGTCAACCATTCAAACTACAAGAGCTCCAAAACTAGAAAACGGGCACAAAACCCAAACAAACAATCAAGCAACTGAACTGCCAATGCCAGCAAAAGATAAATAACTTGGGGTTACTATAGGAAAATGATAAATGTTGAAAAGATCAAAAAAAATGTAAAATACCTGGAGGGTCATTACACATAGAGGGTTCCATGGCTTATGGTGCTCACTAGAGACCGTGAATCCAACCGTGATCCTAAACCCCCAGGACCCTAAGTTCCTATAAGGACCATGATAGAGACCATGGTCCATGGTACCTTGGATGGACCATGGTGCCCGCCGTGGTGGCAACACTCCCCCAAGTCAGACTCACCTCCACCACCACAACCCATGGTGAGCTTTACGGGCCGTGGTGACTCTCCATCCAGGCGACCTCATGTAGTTAAGTTAAGGTTTGTTTTGGTATTTTCCTATTATTATAATGTATCTAGACATTTTTAGGGATTTATTCCTAGCCTATAACTAATTTCTAACACTCCTAAACCATCATTATTCCAAATCACAAGATCAAACCTCTCAAGTCTCTCTAATTTCTCTCCAAGGCAAGGACTAGGTCAAAATCTTCAAGCTTCCATTAGAGGGATTCAATTCAAGTTTTCTATGTCTATATATGTGGAAATTGATTCATAGATCCCTTCCATCAATGGACTCCCAAGGTTTTCTCCCTAATTCTATGTTAATTTCAATTCCAATTCTCGGGTTTTGATCAAATTACATATGACTCAACTCAATTATGTTCTTATTCATTGATAATAGTCTATTAGTGCATGATTTTAATTTAATTACATGTTTTCAAGGTATTTTTCAAAGACCCATGCATTATGTTATCAATTTCAAGTATGATTTATGGATTTATAATCATGAAGTTTATAATTTTTCATGCATGATTTATGAAAGTTATGTTTTATGATTTAACTATGATTCAAGTATAAAACCATGAATTGTAAAAGATTTTCTCACAATATGTCAGTCATGATGATTAGGATGCTTAGAAAGGTAAGTATCCCCAAGTTCAAGTTATGATAATGGTTTCCAAGAAGGTACTCTTATAATATATTTTTATGATATTGGATTAGTTTATTTACCTTTTCTAATGACTATGTTTATGTATTCTATTGGGATTAACTTAGCACCGAGCGAACTTCATAGTGGGGATTCGCGAGGAATCCCCAGTAGCAACCATTAGTTCCTAAACTACGTGCCACTATAGGCAGCTAGTGAATCTACATATAGCTCATAATTATGTTATGCTTATGATACGGAGTCTACCTTGGCAAGTAGCCTCTCTCTTTTCAGTATGGGAGTTACATCGGATTCCATGTTATAGCTCACATAGTCTTACATATCGGTTATGGTTAATATCCCACATATGTATACGTTATGTCCTACAAGATTTATGATAATATTTTATTATGCATTGACCACATGTTTATGATCTTTAAATATTTTCAAGAGTTTACTCATGTTTTAAGATATTGGTCATCCATCCCATGTTCATATTCATTATGTCCTATTTTTATTGTTCATACATGCTTCTCACATACTTAGTATATTCCATCTACTAACGCAAACGTTTTTCCTATATTGCATCCTAATATAGGGTTGAACGATTATCCTATACCTCTTATTCGTGAGTAGATTTGAGCTTGTTGCTTCCATTGTTGGTGACTCCTCATGTTTCGAGGACGTGATGGTCTATTTTTCCTCATATTTTTATGACTTCTCTTACATATATTAGGTGAGATATGAGCTTTTATTATGCCCCCATCTAGATTAGTAGAGGTATGTTAGATGTCATGGAGTCTATGTTGTCTTTCCTTTTCACGTTGAGACTTATTTCCATAACTATGTTTAAGTCGTACTGCTTTAATTACCTTATGCGTATGCTCATAAATGATATGCTAAGAGGCTTGGTTGGAGTCCTTCGAAATTCTAATCATCGTGTCACACCTAGGGCCTAACTTGGGTTGTGACAACTTGAATATGGACCTCATTACAGATTTTCCTCATACCAGTAGGCAACATGATTCGATTTGGGTTGTTATTGATAGAATGACTAAGTCGACTCATTTTCTTCCTATTAAGACTTCCTATTGTGTCAAGGATTATGCTAGGCTTTACATTCCTGAGTTGGTTAGGCTTCATGGTGTTTTGTTAGCTATCATTTTGGATATTCAATTTACATCTCAATTTTAGAAATCTTTTTGAAAATGTTTTGGTACTCAAGTTAAGATGAGCATAGCTTTTTCACCCACAAACCAATAGTCAAGACGAATGTACGATTTAAACCTTAGAAGATATGTTAAGATCTTGTGTCATTAACTATAAGGGTAATTGGGATGATCACTTTGCATTGATCGAGTTTTCATGTAACAACAGTTACTATTCGAGTATTCAAATGGCTCCATTTGAGGCTTTATATGGTAGAAGATTTAGGCCTCTTATTGGTTGGTTTGAAGTTGGTGTAGTTGTATTGATAGGTCTCTAGTTGGTTCATGATGCTATGGAGAAGGTTAGACTCATTAGAGAAAGGTTAAAGACTACCCAAAGATGACAAAAGTCCTATTTGGATGTAAAAAAAAAAGGGAACTCAAATTTGAAGCTAATGGTTGGGTTTACTTAAAGATTTCACCCATGAAGGGTGTGATATAATTTGGTAAAAAGGGGAAGTTTAGTGCCTGGTATGTAGGCCATATCAAATTTTGAGGTGTTATGGCAAGGTGGCATATGAATTGGAGTTGCCTTCGGAGTTAGTATCGGTGCACCCGATGTTTTATGTTTCATAGTTGAATAAGTGTGTTGGTGACTCTAAATATATTGTGCCATTAGAGAACGTTGGAATAAAGAAGATTTTATCTAATGAGGAAGTCTCGGTTGAGATTCTTGACCGGCAAGTTCGAAGGTTAAGAATAAAGAAATTGCATCCGCTAAAGTGTTAGTGGAGGAACCAAGAGATTGAAGGTGCTACATGGGAGTCCGAAACCGATATGATGTCACTATAACCCCATCTCTTTCCTTCTGTTCTAAGTTGAGGTATTAAGTTCTTCACGAATTCCTTAGTTCAAGCTTTTCTATGTTCTCATAGGCATGCATGTTCATGAAATTGATTTTAAGTTATGTTTTAACTTGGGATTAAATATTCCATGTTTTTTGTATTTTACTATGTTATTGCATTCATATTAGGCTTGTATGTCTCTTGTCCTACTCCTTTCATGGTAGCTAAGTCTCATTCGAGGACGAATGTCCCCAAGGGGGAGATATTTTGACACCCTAAAAGTTGAAAAGTCAAAATGTTGAGTTTGAAAAAGGAAATCTGAGGAAAAATTAAGCTGAGGCTCACCAAATGGAATTAACGACTGGACTTGGTGACTTGCCAAAAGGGCAACTAAGCTTTCCCAAATTTCCTAAAAAATATACTCCAAAGAAGAGAAGTTTGGTGAGTAAGATTTGGATTTGGAGACTCGCCAAACGGACTTCGCGAGTTCAGTAACCGCACCAAAATGTTCAAAAAAATTTGCTCAGAGTATAAGGAAATTGGCGAAGAAAGATAAGCTTGCCAAACAGGGTCAGTGGGCTGAGTTATCTTGCCTAATTAATCAATAAAGTTGGCAGGAAAAAGAAAGAAAGTTGCCGAAGTGAGGAAGGAAACGTGACTCACCAAATGGGTCGGCGAGCCAAGTCTATCTCGCCAAAGTTTTTAGAGGATCCTGATCAGATTTTGAAGTAAAGTTGGTGAGTAAATCCAGGAGATCGGCAACTCACCGAATAGATCGGTGAGCTCGATCGATCTCGCCAATATGGATCTGTTAGTTAATATGAGAGTAATTTCTTCAATTCCAATTTGTTTAATCCCTAAGCTATATTGTTTTAAGCCTATTTATAATACCTATAACTAATCAAACCCTTCAAATTTCCCCCATTCCTTATCCAATCACTCAATACAAAATTTTGTCTCTAAAATACCCTCCCAAGGATCAATCTTCAAGTCATTCTAGGGTTCCAAGATTCAAGTCTCCTTTTTTCAGATTTCTAGCTTGATTTTCATCAAGGAATATTGGGAATTCATCCATGGAACCTTTTCATCCATGGAGTCCAAATGTTTCTCTCTTTTTCAATCAATTTCAATTCAATGATTTTAGGATTTTGATCAAATTGCATTGGTTTAATTTAATTATGATTTATTTGAATGTCAATGATATATTCAAGTCTAATTGCTTGTTTTCAATTGAGTTTGCATTGACCCATGAATTATGTTTTTTTTCAAGTATGAAATTATGAAAGTTGACCATGGATTTTATAAATGATTATCAAGGACTTATGAATGACTCATGAAAGTAATGAATGATGTTTCAAGCAAGTATCTATGGTTTTGAAAGGATATCTCATGCACTCATGTTAAAGGTGAAAGGTTTTTTCTCCTACTCACGGATTCATAAAGATGAAAGATCTTCTTATTATTGTATGAATCATCATGTTAATGAGCTATTCTTATGACTATTTATGATATGGATTGGTATTTATTATTGTCTTTCCTAATAATGTTAATGATTATGATTTATGACTTCCGTTGGGATATTAACTAAGCAACGAGAGGACTTTGAGGTGGGTTCGATCCAGAAGCTCAAGGAGTGACCCAAGAGAACTCTAGTAGCAACCTCTAGTCCCAAACTACGTGCCCTCTGCAGGTTTGCCTCAATGACCTGGCTAATGGATACACGAATAGCTCAAGTTTAAGAGGTTCCCTTAGAGTCTACCTTGACAAGTAGCCTCTCATTTTTTGGTGTGGGAGTAACACCAAATTTTATGTTATAGCTCGTATGGTCTTATATATCGGTTAAAGGTTATATCCCACAAATAAACTATGTTTTCTTGTGAGCCCTTATGATTTCAAATGATGCATTGACCACATATCTTGACTTATGATTTCAAATCTCATGCTTTTAAATGATTTTTGGTCTTGCATCGCATGTTTTATGCTCATCATACTATAATGTCTACATCATGCATATTTATCACATACTTAGTATGTTTCATGTACTAACATATACTTTTTATCGACATTGTATCATAATATAGGATCTGACGATCATCACGATCATCCTCCTACTCATGGCTAGATTTTGAGTACTATTCCCTAGTTGGTGAGTCCTCATGTTTCGAGGATGCGACATTTATGACTTTTTTCATGTTCCATTATGAATTTTTACTTCTTATGTTGGTGATCTAAGAACATGTCTTATGCCCTATCTAAACTAGTAGAGGCATGTTTTAGACTATCATGAGTTTGTAGCTTTGATTATTTGGACATGTTGCTTTGAGCTTTCCCCTTATTTAAGGTGCTATTTTGAGACTTATCTTTCGATTTATAATTGATTGATGTATTTACTTACCTTATGTATGCAATGAATGCTAAGAGGTTTGGTTGGATTCCCTCGGGATTCTAATCATCATTTCACGCCTAGGGCCTAACTTGGGTCATGATAACATACATGCACACCATTCAAGAATTACCATTTATAAGGTCTACATCGTTAATTCCTCATGGTTCTCACAATCCGAGTTGTGGATTTAGCTACTCATAATTGTTTGATCACGATTTATGATACTTAGATTAAAAAATATTATGAACTTACAATATGAATGTTCCAAATCTGAAATCTTGACTTGAATTGCAAAGTTAAAAATCGAAGATCAATGTATAATTAAAATCCCAAGAATTCAATAATTAAAGCAAAAGTAGTTCACTGATAATTCTCAAACTCCAAAACGAACATGCCATAATAAATAAACCCTAAGAAACTTATTAATAGACATATAAAGACTAATCCAAACTGTTCTAGGAAAATTGGAAATTAGCAATTTTTACGATCCCAAAGTACGGACCCTATTCTCTTTTACGGCTCATGGAGTCTCCTCGTGGATGGAAGGGAATCTTCAATCTCGGGACATTTTCCACGGACAAAATCTATGGTTCATGAAATGGTCTATGACCCATCCTATTCCATCATAGTCTTCAACCTTCAATTTTCCAACTTTCTGATTCTTATCTACGAGCCCTTATGTATGGCTCGTGAAAACTATTACGGCCCTTCATATGCACTCGTGGTCTGGAAGTCAACTTTTTTAGATCTCAAGTATATTTTCTACAACACTCGTGAATCTCTTTAAGACCTGTACTAGCTACTCGTGCGCTTCAGACCCTAGTTCATCAATTCTTTGATCAGTAATCACGAACCCTCTTCTACGGCTCTTGGAACTTTTTAGAGTCTGTTATGTGTCCTCATAAAACTCAGACATTATTTCAACTTCTCTAATCTCTCATGTACGAGTCCATCTACGCTTGGTGGTCCCGACCACGACTCATAGAATGGCTCATAAATTGCCAAAATATCACTACACATCTAACATTCTATCCTCAGCTGCGAAAAACCAATTTTCCTACAAAACAAGGACAAAAACATATCACATCTACTAAAATGTGCCAAAAGACTCACAAAAATCCTAAGTTTTAGCATTACAAATGTAATAAATTCACGGCACATCAAAACACCCGTTCATCAATCATAAATGCAGTTGGGCCATGAATCAACCCAAAAGACATCACCAAAAACTCATAGTAGCCATATCAGTTCCGAAAAGTTGTCTTAGGGATATCCGACACTTTAATCTTCAACTGATGATAACCTGATCCCTTTACTCAACGAATACCACAACTTCTTTTTTAATTCCTTCAACTCTGTTGGGCCATGTGATAAGGAGGGATAGAGATGGACTTAGTGCCCGACACTAAATCAATAGCAAAATCGATATCTCTATCAGAAGGAACACCTGGAAGGTTAGTAGTAAATACATCCAAAACTCTTGAACCACTACAATAAAATCCATGGAAGGTGGTTCTACACTAGTATCCCTAATGAAGGATAAATAAGATAATCACCCTCAATCAATCAACCGTTGAGCATGAAGGAAGTAAATAACCTTGCTAGAATAAGAACGACCAGTATCCTTCGACTCAACTCTCAGGACACTAGGCATCGCTAAGGTCATCATCAGCATGACAATCGATAACGGCATGATAAGGAGAGAGATAATACATACCTAAAATGACATCAAAATCTACCATTCCCAATATGATCAAGTCTACCCAAGTGTCATACCCTGCCAAAGTAACAAGACAGGATCGATAAACTTGATCCACCACAAAGAGCTCACCAACGGGGGTAGAAACATGTATCATCACAAACCTATAATCACACACTAAATCAAATTCAGTAGCAAAGTAGGCAAACACATAAGAGAATATAGATCTTGGATTAAAAATACAGACGTAGATCGATGGGAGACCAAGATGATACCAGTGAAAACTATATCTGAAGCCTCAACTTTGGGTCTCTTAGGAAAAGCATAACACTAGCACCTCTATCAGAGTCCAACCACCTCTACCTATCTAAGCTCTACCTCAACCTCTAGTTTGAGGCGCTGATGATCTAGCCAGAATTAAAGAACAAAGTTGGGGTCCTCACCAAACTTGTGTAGGGCACTACCACCACATATGATTCGGTTCTCCAAAAGTAAAACAATACTTCTCGCACGAAGAATGCTGTGATGATCTGAAGGAACCAATATTACCACCTCAAACCACCGGCCTCTATTACGAACCATAAGAGCTTTGACCCAAATTAAAAGGACCGCGAGATATCTAACCACCCTCATATGCATAGATAGATGCATGAATCAACCCATGGCACTGGAATAAACCACTTGTCTTGAAGGATTCTTCACCTCCAGATAAGGCACCAGAAAACTGATCGGAAGTATAGGGCCTCTTAATATCCTTGAACTCCTTACGCTCCATCAACTCTGCCTCCTTGGTGATCCAACTATGGACTGGAAGGGATCCCCCTCTCGGGATCTCAAAATATTGTCAAATGGATAAGGTAGGACAATTCCCTCACAAACCTGCGAATCCTTTTGGCCTCATCCGGGATAATAGCTAAGGCATGTCTAGACAACTGATAAAACGAGTCTCATACTCTGCAACTGAAAGGCTATCCTACCTCAAGATCTCAAATCTTAACCTTCTCTTCACACTCCAAGGGACGAAAAGGTCATAAAAGGCATGAACAAACACCTCCCAAGTCATTAGCAGAGATCCAGCTAGTATAGAACCCAAGTTGACTTGCTACCACTCTCTAGCTGGGCCATGTAACTGAAGTATAGCATAACGAACCCCATGAGACTTAGCCAACCCAACTTTCTCAATCAACTCTCGACATGTAGTCAAGAACTCATGCGCATCCTCACTCTTTCCACCCTAAAATAGAGGTGGATCAATCTTTCTGATCTTCTCATAATGACACTGCTCATCATCGAATAACACTAGCAAGGGTGCACCGGGGGATCCAACCTCTAGTAAAGGATCGCCATCATCGTTATAACTCACTGGTGGTTTTCCCACCGGGCCATGAAGACCTGGGGCCTGATTCTGATCTGGGGTCTGTGCCTTTGATCGGGCCTGAGAACCATGTGGTATGCCTATCACACCCCCACTTTCTGTAAAATCCTCAAGTACACCAAAAACCCTTAGCAAAGTGTCCTAGAGCAAGGTTATAGCGCATACTCTGGAGGAATCTGATCCCCTCCAACATCCCTCTCTGGCTTGGGGGAGACACATCTGATATGAACTCTGGCTGGTACCACTCCTTGGACATGGCCTCTCCTCCTCATACAAGCTCTACCTCTACCCCTAGCTAGGGTATCAACAACATGGTCGGGGACTGCCTCTCCTCCTCTATCAGTCGCAGTAGCTCTCATCCTAGCCATCAGAGAAAAGAACATATGAGAACTTAGTATTATCGAAAGTAACTGGGCAAGATGAAAATGAATGAAAAATTTTGCAGAAGGAATGATCAAGACTATCCGAGCTCGTGACCTACACAAGCGTAGAAAGTAAGAGAGTGAGTACCAAATGACAACGGTAATCATCAAGCATTCCTATCTAACCCTAAGTAAAGTAATATTGAACACAAATACCCTGACACAACATTCGAACCTCCACATACTACAACCTACATGAAAATCAAACTAACCCAACCTAACAGTTTCACAGGTAATAGAGTAAAAAGACATAGATAATACACCATAATTTGCACATCAAAAACTACATAACATCATCACAACCTTTTAGGTAGCCACGAAACATAGCATCTTACTCATAAAGGTCAAAAAAAAGGAATGAGGTGCAACGCAATGTAATGCAAATGTCATACGGAGTGATGCATGTCTGTCCTAATTATACACTCGTTGCATAGCATCATAGGACAGGGAACATATCAGTCCATGCACCTACTTGGGTGTAGGGCCCGTTCCCTTAATAGTATCAACCATAACAATGTTTGGAACAAATGCAAATAGATATATACATATGCATAATGAGAGGATGATAACTTCCACTTTATTTTTCAATCACAAATAATTGTGGCACATCACATATTATCAAATCAACGAATCATCTTATTTCCAGAAGATTATTACTGATATCCGGACAGCATTTGATACCAGGTAGAATAATACAAATTCACCATTCTCCATTCCTCTTAAACACACAAACAAGGCATACAAGGTTCAACACACTTTAAAAAGAGTGAAAGAGGTCTACTTTCCTTAAAAATAGAATAAAATCAACTTGGCACTTGAGTCTTCCCTTTACGATAATCCTCTGAATCCACAAAATCTAATCAAATAAATAATCCCCATAAGAAATTATGAACATCGATACCCATAATGATGATTTTAGAAATCGAGTCCAAATCGATCCAAAAAGTCAATCTCAAAGGGCTATGGGTAAACCTGAAATTTTTATATAAAATCATGATACCCAATGAATTTGAAATTCCCAAGTGAAATCAAATTGTAAAATGAATTAAAAGTATTCTTGAAACAACAACTTACTTAAAACACCATTTTCATGAAAAAACCCTCAAAGCTTGAGTTCAAAATTAATGATTTGATGTTGAAATCATGAAGGGATGAAGGGGTAATGGAGGGTTGGGCTTAAAATCACTTACCCAAATATTTTATCTTGATAAACCTCTTTGAAATCGCTTCCCAAGAGTTCTCAGAGTTCAAAAATGAAAAATGGGAAAGAAATCTCGATTTTGGAAAAATTCATTAACTTTCGGGTATGTTGCTCTCCGCAAATGAGGCCACTACTCTGCAAACACGGAGGCTAATCTCCAGGACCAGTGGCCCCGACCACGCGAACGCAAGGGTCAATCGTTCCAACCCTTTGTAAACGCGGCCAGTGTTTCACGAATGCGGAGGCCAAGCAACTCCACCCTTTGCAGACACAATAAATGTCACACGAACGTGAAGAGGAAGACTAGACAACAATAACAAAAACAAAACAAGACTCAAAATTTTACCGAAAGGTCCCTCGAAATCCATCTGAAATCCCATGCACCCAAACCAAATATGCTACCCAACTAAATTCGAATTTTCGGATTCAATGGAAATATCAAAATACAGATTCGAGGTTTTCTTGATCCGACAATCGTTGAAGTCAAAATAAACTAACCTTCACCCAAAAGGACCAAGACACCCTCGAAACCT
This sequence comes from Solanum dulcamara, assembly GCF_947179165.1. Taxonomy (NCBI): domain Eukaryota; kingdom Viridiplantae; phylum Streptophyta; class Magnoliopsida; order Solanales; family Solanaceae; genus Solanum; species Solanum dulcamara. Next base: position 16,601,282 of record NC_077237.1, on the reverse strand, counting down.
CTAAAAATTGACCCAACACCAATCACCTCTTGAATCTAATGAAATTGTCGAAAATCCAATGTGAGTGCCCGAACTCCGAACATTGACTAAAGTCAACTCTTAGCCTAAATTCAATTAAACTTCCAACTCAAGGACTCAAATCCACATAAAGAATTAAAACTGAAAACGATAATTATTCTAGATCAAATTCTACATTTTAGAGCTGATGGAACTAATAGAATTCCATTTCAAGACTCGTAGCTTCTGATATTAACTAAAACCACTTATATCAACTTAAGAGTCTTCAAACTCTAAAACTTTCAAAAATCACAACTTTTCGATTTGATTATAAAACCAATCTCATAAATTGATCAAACATGACTCGGGGCAATTATCGAGAGAGCAAAATGGTAAATTTCTAAAAATGACCTTCAGGGTCATTAGAAAATTAGATTAAAATTAAAATTTGATATTCAAAAACTATACAAAAATTACTATAAGTTATAATTTTTCTAATATCAATATGATAAAAATATATTTTAAAATATTGTTCAAAATTGATATTGTTTGACTCTAGAAAAACAAAATTATGACAAGTGAAAAGAAACAAAGTGAGTAGTTCTTCTTATTGATTGTTTTTGCAATTGATTTCAAACATGATCGCCTTTTTATGACAACTGTTAAATTTATGTACTTATATTTTGTGATTGATAGGCAAAGTGAGGGGGCTAGGTAGGCTCAACGAGTTTATTTGGACCCTCCTTGGCGAAAATACACTATTTATACATAGTTTAAAATTATATTTTATGTATATATAGTAGATGTTGAATTCTATTAGTGAAAATTTTGAAGCTCAATAATAAAATTACCACACAAGCAAACCTGACCATGAAACATACAGATCAAGCTGGTAAGTGTGGCTTCTAATATAAGAGAATATATTAGTAGAATTTTATAAATAAAAATTGTAGGTGCCAATCTAAATGAGTCAAAGTAGATGTGCGTTCAAAATTATTTATGAAATATTAATACACTGCTACAATACATGTGCTTATTTTTTAAATAAAAATTTTGGAGATATTTTAAACAATAATATATCATTATTTACCTTCTCATAAAAAAAAAGTAAAAACATTTTATTCTGAATTAAAGAGCTTGTGCAGGTAAAATGTCTAATGTGTGAATAAGTTTGTAATAAATAATGGAAAATAGGTAACTTTTTCTTCATAAACTATACAGTAATCATATCGAGATAGCTAACTATTTAACCTTAAGAAATAATCTTGTTTAAACAAAAGAATATGGATAAATAATTTTTTAAAGAAAAGATATGTTGTTCTCGATATTGACTTGTCAGGCGATTGGAACGAATTCTTCGTGGAAAAAAAACTAAAATAATTTGCATTTTTGCTGAATGCACCGTCACTTTATATCAAAATGTTGTATAATCTTCAATCTTGATGTATTTCGAATACTTGAAGCCCTACAAATATTTTTTATAAAAAAAATTGTGTGTCAATAGTGTTTGAGCTATCCAGTGAGGGAAAGGGTGAACATTGGTCTATCATTACCAATAAATATATCTAATTGCATTCTACATGAAAAAAGCTAGAATTTTATTAGCCTCCCTCTTGCAATAGACTTTTTAAAATTGTCAGGTATTAATTAATCAGTGATTCCTTTCATTTTCACATATTTAAATTATTGTTACATCAATGTGAACTATTCTTTTAATGCAAATATGAAAAATTATGTTGCAATAATTTATTATGAATTAATGAATGGTACTATTTGAAAATTTCAAGATCAAACTTAAGGACATAATATCCTAAATTTGAATTGAAAAACTAATATCCATGACAATGTCATGATTTTTTGAATTGGAAACTGAAATTTAGGATGATGATGTTCTAAATTTTGAACTGGAAAATCAAAACTTAGAATAGTAAAATTCACAATGTTAACCTTCATTAAATTTTTCAACTCATAAATCACATTTAGAAGTTTTGAAGTGAAAAAACAAAACTTAGGGATACAATTCCGTGAAGTTTGAATTGAAAAATTGAACTTCTCTGAAATTTTAAAGTGAAAAATAAACATGAGGATATATAGAATTATGAAATTTTGCACATGCAAAAGTGTACTTCAAAACAATTTGACTTCAAGCTTGAAAATCAGACAGACAAATAGTTGTTTGGAATTTTAATTACGACTAACACTAAATAATTTATCAATGCCAGCTAAAATCTAAATAACAGTTTAGAAATGGCATCCTGGTGCCATTTACGCAAAAAAACTATCCACTTTAAAATGTAAATGTTGGGCACCTATCTAGTTTTAAAATAAAATAAATAAAAATTGTAATGAAAGTTTTGAATTAAAAGTATTTGAATTTAAAATATTAGACTTATATATATATATATATATATATATATATATATATATATCAGCTAAGAAAATTATTAATTTGATATATTTATAATTGATATTAAGTTAGCCAAAATTTTTCTAAAATTGTGTTGTGTGTGTGCGGGGGCCATAGATATTTAGTAACATTAAGCTCAAATCATCAAATCAATATTAATCCTAACAAAAAAAAAAATAAACCCAACCCTAAGAATGACAATAATACTGAAATATTTTGTCTTTAGTTTTACATTGGTTTAGACATTTAAAATACATAACATAATTTTAATTTTTTGTTAATGTTTAATTATGTAATTAATACTTATTAGACTTATTTTAGCATGATTTAGTACTTTTAAATTATGATTATTTTCATTATGACTTATTAATTTATTTTATGCGATTTCATTCTTACTTTTTGTTGAATATTTTGGTGTCATCACTCATCTCATATTTTGTGTTATTTTTTTAAGAGGCACCTTAGATAGTTATATTTTGGTAGGACTAAAGAAATATTTGGAGCACAAGTTAATTATAAGTTTGTATAAATACTTTAGCCAAAAAAATCAAAAATCCAAAAAACCCAAAAACACCCGAGATTGAAAACCCCAAATTTTATTAGTGTGATTTGATTTATAAATTTTAAATATTCGACACAAATAATTTAATTTGACATTTGAAAAATCCGAACCAACCCTATACACTTCTAATGACATGTCAAAAAAAGATTATTCAAAGTCAAACTAGAATAGTAGAAAAAATGTATAGAGACGGAGAGCGAGGGTGGGAAGATAATATTTTTGAAATAATTTTGACAATATAATGAAATATTGAGATAACCCACATATTAGTGTCCATAAATTTGAAATTGAAGATATGTGAACATTTGAATAGATTTTAAAAAATTACAGTAAACAAAATAAGTTTATTTAATTTATATTATCAAAAAACTCTCTGATTATATTAAGTCAAGTGATAAACCAATAAAAATTAATATTAGTGATCTAATAACTTAAAATAGTGAACAATATAACAAAGAAAGATATGAAATTTGGCTTGCATGATTTGTTGTTTATATCATATAACCTTTGGTTATGAAGGGATATTTCATTGAGGAACAATATAATAATTAAACTTTTTGTAAAGTAATATGATTTAACATGCTCATACAAAACAATAAAATGATTAGAAATAATATTTTTAATATTATCTGCACATCGCTTAAATACGGATATTGGTGCACTTCTATTATCATACCAAATCCAACTACAAAGTAATCTTCCAAATCAGCCCATAGTCAACTGCAACTAGTTTGGGATAAAAAAAGAGAAACAAAAAACTCTTTTAATTAGTTTGGAATAAAAAAAGAGAAACAAAAAACTCTTAACTAGTTTGGGATAGAGAGATGTAGTTGGTTGACGGACTAATTCAAGGTGAAAATGAATTCCTCAAAAATGACCAAGTAATATCTACTGATGAGGTCCTCTCATGAGATGCTAATGGATTTTGTATCATGTTGTTTGTGTTCTGTTTGCCCAGGAATGAACCTTTGTTTTCATCTGCTGTGGATGCGTTTTTGCTTGGCATCAGAGATATGAAACATGAGCTGCATTATCAGATTCAGATCATGATTAATACGCGCACCAAGGATTCAAAACTACGCTGCACTCTCAAATTCAAATCATAATTAAAATGCATTGAGAAATATAAAAGCAAACCATTGGATATATCTAGATAGTCACCTTAGTTCCAACGTAAAACGTAATAAGCATGCCGCCAAGAGTAGGTAGTCCTGAAAAAAGGGAAAATTTCATCATTCTAGCATTATATGAATGTCCAGAGAAAAATTATAAACCATAGAGTACCTTCTTTCTGGAGAAATTTAGAGAGCAACCAATTGATTCCCGATGATCCAATGACAAAACCAACAAGATTGGCAACCTTATACAAGAAAAAAAAAACAATTTTATTAAGAAATGAATCTAACATCTTCGGCCTCAAGTGTTTCTAATTGTATTCAGTAACACGCAGTCCAATGGAATTGCAAAAAACAGGTGTCGCGTTCAGCTGCTTTATTCTCCCACAATGGAATGGTCAATCTGAGTTTGGATTCTCTCATCCCACTTCCCATAAGGCGACATGCATCTTTGTTGCAAAGCATTCCATACTACAGCTGAATGCACTTAATGCACAATAATCTTATGATCATACACAGGCACGAGACAAAAAGTGAATTAACAATATCTTCAGCTATTCAATTAATTGTACGCAGCAAAATCCAAAAAGTTGCTCTCTCCTCTTTCTTTTATTTAGTCTATTTTGAATTATCCATTGAAAACTTTATCATTCTGAAGCACCAGTAGTGCTTCTTCTGTTTTTTTCTTTCTGTCGTGCATCAAGTTGATCTTCGTTTAGTACTTCAGAAACCTTAATTTACTACTCCTTAACTTAGTTAAATACATAATACAATGATAGGATAACTTCAGTATGATCATGCATAAGGATAAGCAATCCATTATTTTTTTTCGCTCCTGAAATATTAGCAGCATACCATGAGACAAGTGATGGTGACGGCCCCGGCAACAGCACTAAGTTCACAGTACAGAAACTTGCCAACAGAACTTTCCACCTAGTGAGTAAATTAGGTCAGTAACATGACACAACAATGAAAGTAATTTATTTGTTGGGAAAAACTATTCAGCTAACTGTATAAAAGAACAGGAGTTGAATTAACACTAAAATGGAAGTACCTTCAAAGTATTTGTAGTTGACTTTACAATCATTTCTGGTATAAAGAATATGCAGGTCAACCATGCCCAAGAAAGAAGTTTCCTGAAGCCAATGACCAAGAAGTAGCCAAATAAAAACAAAGTTTGATACAATAGTACAAGTGGAGGCTGATGAAATTCAGGAGCAATACCACTCCAGATCATGCCATACAGCAACAAATGTGAAGATAACCCACACATTTAGCAGCTTCGTCTGAGTACCCCCAAGAGGAATATACATATATCTAAATGTAGAGACATCACACAAAATTTTGGGGTCAGTGCAAGATCACACAGATAAAGCTAGATGAGATTGAGAAAGCACCTAACAAGCCATTTATTAAACGACGCATGCCAGTTTCTCCAGAAACTTTCCAAGTTGTAGCAATTATTTATACATCTAGGCATATTCTCAGGGGCCTCAATACCATTGATCTACAAACAAACACATATTAATATGCTAAGAAACCCAAACAAAGAAAGCATCATCCTCCAAAATGAAAGAGAAACAAAAGGAGCATAAGCTGCAGAAAGTAATAAAAGTAATGGAGAGAGCACAATTTCAACAAAATTACCAGTGACCAGAAGCGAAAGTAGCGCCAAAGCAGAAAAAACTTGAGCCACATGAAGTTCAATACCTGCTTTGTCATGAAGATTATTACATCAATCATACATCTATGGTCTGGAAACCAGCGATCCGAAAGATCATCTTATATAGAGGAGAAAGCAATAAATGGCAAAGAGTGGCAGGCATTTTAATGACATAACATAAAAGATGTGTGAGATGGGTGGTGTCTGAATTTCAGAGGCTCATTGAGCAGATAACACTTATTCAAACAAATGTTGGCAAAACGTTGAAAATACAAGATCTGCACTGTAAAAGTCAATGAAGCACCACAGCACAAATTGAAGTTCTACATATCATGAGCGAGAGGATCTGAGGAAGTCTATTCTTTCATAGTATTACCTCTCAATAGAGACTTTTTTACTGACTACCAGAGGGAACTGTCACTAACTTTTCCATATGGACGTGAAACAATTTTAAGTAGGTGTTTTCATTTACGTTATTCTCATGAATATAAACAGAATAAGCACTTACTAAGGCAGTCGAATACTTAAGTAGCTCAAAATTTTACTGACTTTTTTACTGACTACCAGAGGGAACTGTCACTAACTTTTCCATATGGACGTGAAACAATTTTAAGTAGGTGTTTTCATTTACGTTATTCTCTATGAATATAAACAGAATAAGCACTTACTAAGGCAGTCGAATACTTAAGTAGCTCAAAATTCTAAATACAACACTTACTCCATACCCGATGATGAAGATGTCCAAAGGAGATAAATATTTCCATGTGCCACTGCAAATTTACAGAAAAAACAGTCACCCAGCAAAAAAAAAAGAATAACATTATAGCTTAGTTTAAAGCAATCAGAGTGGTCTGAATTTCATAACCTCACCTAATGGCAAACGCATTATAGTAAAAGAAATGTGTCATTGATTCCATAAGCATCAGGCTAAAAATCCAACGAAGTCCATACCAAACCACTTTTTTCAATGAGTGCGTCTTCTGGGGAGTGTCAAGCTGCAATGACAAGACATCAAGCAACAATGAGATTTGTGGACAATGGTCTTCTTTACAAAAAAAAAAAAAAGAAGGTTATAGTGCTGGAGCAAAACAAGTGGCTGATTCAAAATTTTACTCAACATTGCACCGGGGCAAGCAGGTATTGGACAAATATCACACAGACAGTAAGAAATAAGAAGAGATTCAAGATTTAGCAGAAAAGAGCATGACTGTAATCACAATATGTCAACAGTTCTTTTCAGTCCATCTTCTGCTATATCTCGCTGATGAGAACTACCAATGACCCTTAATATAGAGGAGAATGAAGACGATGCAGTCAACATCATTTTTGCACGTATTGTTAACACCGTAGCAGAGAATCTTCAGCACAAGTATAAGGACATAAACCAGGAAAAAATAGAACTACAGAATCATGATTACCTGTGAAGCAAATGCATTGAAGCTAACAATTGGTCCAGCAATATATAGAGGTGCATAAATCAGGTAACACAAGTATATAGTGAAAGAGAATTTATCATCCTCAAAACTTCTCTCCTGCAAAAGGGGGAGGGGGAACGTAAGAAGATGGCTCCATAAGAAGTTTGTAGAGATGTTACCAAGAATTTGAATCACCAACTAACCTGCAATAGCTGGTAGCATGTTCTACCTGAAGAACAATCATTGCAACGTTGGATGTGCTTCTGCAATTACCACAACTACTAAATATCACAAGAGATGAAAGAGATCTTTATTTGTTTGGCGATTACTTGCATGAAGTGGTAATCTTGCTATAGAACAATTAAGAGAATGAACTAAACACTGAGAATCAATCACTAGATTCACTACATCTCTTGACATGACTATTGATGAAGAGGTGCTTTTGGAATAAAGATTCTTCAATAAATAATGTCCAGGATGCAGTACTAAAGGAAAGCATGATTCTTTAGCAACAAGGACATAAGAAGTTATAGCATTCTCAGTAGACACCTTAGCATCTTTGTATTGTCAAGTGGTTCCTGGATTAAAGTTTCTCAGATCAGCAATTACTAGTATTACTAGCAATAAGTTCGGACATCTGAGTTCTTTAAAGGATACATGCCAAGCATACAGTAGGTTTGTGGTGTCTTTATTACTTATTAGAGTGTAATATAAGTTGGAGAAGGATTCATATGATGGTTCCGTAAAGTACATTCCACCAAAGAAAACAACTTCCTTTCTATCTTATAGAGTGTCCAAGCAAAGTACCAAAAAGAAATCCCAACTCCCAAATGCATCTAGAAAGATAAACTGAAAGATGTTCCGAGAACAAAATACAACCAGCTAAATGGACAAGGTACTACCATACATTTTTGTACATATGAATTAGCCAGAGATTGACTCCCATCTTAATGATTAATGAGATCTACCTATTTATCTTTACCATTTAGAGGTATGAAAGGCATTGCCAATGGTCTAAATCTCGCATCATGATGGTAAGAACAACTTTTCATTTATGAAAATCAACAAATGCTGGCCCATGAAAGAATGCCTTTGATAAGAGAAGTGTCTCGGAATAAAAGGTTGGTTTCAAGTACTAGTGAATTTAGCCAAAGTGGAGACGATCTATAAGGTTGTTACCAAAAAGATGCCTCTAAAATAGTTCAGATGGCAAACTAACCTCTTTGTCAAACCAATTCGAGTAATATGCCCAATGGTAGTCATATCCGAAGCTAATCATTCGCAGGATAACTGAAAAAGATAGATATTGGTTAAAGAGTCTAGGACATTCACTTGCTTTGTTCTCATGGTTGCAGTTGTAAGCAACAGGTAAAAAGTCCTAGTGTTTAGTAGAAGAAAACAAACTTAAACGTGTTTCCTCTAAAAAATCAGCTTTCAGTATATGGACATATGATCAACATCAACTTTGCTTCAGAAGAATGAGCATTCAAAGCACCTTGGTTTCTAAAATAAAGGATACTGAGATCCATCCTTTGGTAATTAACTTGGCAAAAATCTTAAAATTCTGCCGAAGCAACAAAAAAATCCACTTTGGCAGGCAATGAGATGTTGAACCACTAGCTCTAATGTGGGTCAGGGTCCTATGGAAGGAGAAGAATAGGAGAGGTTTATGATGGTGTAGATATTTATTTTGTTCATATGAGGTATAGTTTTTAGTTTCTTTTTAGTGCACCCACAAGGTCCCGGGACGGTAACATTAGCTAGGCAATCAAGGCAGGTCGAACAAAGTCAGTCCTAGGGTGAAGTTCATCAGATGGAAAAATGGATTGAGCTTTCCCACTTTGTATTGAAGATTGGATGTACTTCGTAGAGAACCATAGGTTACTGTAGGTTCTCTCTCTCTTTTGGTACATAACTTGTATGTGACAATTCCTCTTCTTAATAAATACTTTATCATTATATTTCTGTGACATAAAGTTGTAACCAAGAGAATTGTGTAGCACAGATACTTCTAAAATGTTGTTTATCCATGTAAAAGATGATGATGACTGATAATGTGTTCAACAGACCATAACTAAGTTGTACTTTTTTCATTATTTTACTCTCAAATTTGTCTCTAAGCATGACATACATTAGTGACCTAGTATTTCCTTTTTGGGCTCTAGTTAGTGACCTAAATTGATCAAGATCTGACTTTTTGTCTATGTTGCTCGGACTTCCCGAACATGCAACCACACCCGTGTTGGATTCTCAAAAATAAACATGCACACGTTGACATTTTTGGAAAGTCTCAGCAACTTTACTTTTTGGCGTACCCATGAGGGTTATATGTGTATAGATGATTGGGTGTTTTTTGTGTGTGTGGACTGTGGATAACCATAGTTTGGTGTAGGTTACTCTACTTTTTTAATACGCGATTTGTATATGGAGTTTCCCCATCATTAATTTCTCTTTACTCCAACAAAAAAAATAAAAAAATAAGATCCTGACTCTTTATAATGTTTAAACACAACAACAACAACAACAACAACAACAACCCAGTGAAATCCCACACGTGGGGTCTGGGGAGGGTAAAGTGTACGCAGACCTGACTCCTACCAAAGTAGGACGGCTGTTTCCGAAAGACCCTCGGCTAATGTTTAAACACAAGTGGATCTAAATATTGATATAGTTACCTTTTTAATGAATTTGTACTTTTGACCTTTTTTCCAATAACCAAGAGATCCCCGATGTCCTGTGGGCCATGGTTCATAACTTGGTGGATTATGGGATCGCCCCTCTACTCTTCTCCACTTAAATATCAAGTTTTGTTTTATGACAGGGTTTGAACCCATGATGTACGCGCCCACGTATCACACGCTGTGCTCTTACCACTAGATCAATGCCCTGGGGGAATGAATTTTTACTTCTACTAAAACAAGATAGGATTCATTCACAAAAGCTTCTCCTTCCCTTGTACATTTCTTAGTGAATACCATACCAACACATAGATTCCCAAAATTCCACAAAAAGATATCTCTTTTATAAAAATGGGCAATTTTTTTAGTCAACCCGTTGATAGTTTATACTGGAAAGGGAATGAAACTAGTAGATTGGAATAAGACTCAAGGACTCGGCCAAGTTGAATCCCCATTAAGAGACAGATTCTATACCAAAATTGAAGCAGATGTGCCACCTAAAAGTGCCTCGGTAATTGTCCAAATATGCCCAACTTTGCCTACAACACAGACATAGAATCATGAAAACATTTGCTTGAATAACAAACTCTATTAGAATTAGAAAATTTTGTCACAATAGAATGCAACCTACAATTGAGGAAATACAACTTACCCAAAAAGGGAAAATGGATACCCTTCATAAACACGGTTACATATGAGGAATGTAAGATTAAAGATCCAAAGCAGAAAAACAAATTTTGTTCTCCCGCATATCTGCAGATACAGAAGCATGTATATAAGACCAGAATCACAAAATTCTTTGGTTATGGAGAGGACCATTTAGATGCAATGTGAACAATGATGACATACACGATATAGAAAATACATCTGCAAGAATGAATTTTTACCCATTAAAGAGGGAAAGAGACAGGAGCACAAAATAAACCTCTGCATACAGGACTCCAAATAACATAAACATCGTCATCATTGTGAAAACCTTAATTTAGCTTTATATATTTAATATAAAAGTAGTGGCATAACCATCTTACATTTTCCATATCAAGATAAGCTATGATAATTGGCTACCTTTCGTGAAAAGCTAAACCCAATCCAACCAAACAAAGGTAGCCAATTTCCTGATTTTAGAGAGGTTTCCATAATTCTATCTCCCTCTACTAAAATGAGAAATCACCTTCCTAACAATGTTTAGTTTACCTGAAACCGAAGTTAGATAATCTATAGCATATTTTGAAGTCACATAAGGCACACTGATAAGCTTTTGAGCGCTAAGGTTTCCCCAAATTATTTTACAACAACAAATGCAATTCACATTTTCTTTCATCAACCATTTAAATATTCATCTGAATAATTGGCCAAACCAATGCATTTTCACGGCTGGAGCAAGTAATTGTATTACAAATTTATTAAGTGTTGCTGCAATGCCAAGTTCAATACATCATTCAATATCAACATTTCACTTGAGCTCCTTTGTACGTACATAAAATTATACTGTCTCTACGCATATCTCCATCAAATTTATCAGTATATTGTTAAGCTGATCCACTAAAGAGGTATCAGCTAACCTTGACATAGTGAAGCTCTCAAGAAAAAAAAATACTGACATGGCATAACATTCCGGATCATTGAATGCAACAGAACTTCAATTGTCACTTCAATAATTAAATCAAGCGACTGGAGCAGTTAACAACGAGAGCACGGACACCAGGAGAGTAAGAAAATACACAGAACCTTATTACCCCTTAACCTCCTGAATAGTCCTCTTGTTGTATCAATTGTCTGAACTAACAAATTGACCAAACAAGATTTCCTCTGGCGCAACCTAGCCCTCTTTATTTCTTTACGTCCCTCCAGTTTTTTCTTTTTTATCCCCTTAATTGAAGAGGTGGCAAAGTAGCTGGAGGAATTGGATTTTGGAGAAACTATCTAGCATATATACATATTTCTCGCAACAAAGGAAAACATCAGCAGTTAAAGTCCAAATATCTTAGAGCAACTGTGTTTGAAACCAAACATGTCATCAATGATCCGTTCATTCTACAAGTCTTAGATACAATAAAGTATGCCACTCACAATGCGGTGACCATGCCCACAATTAGAATAGAAAAGGTAAGATTGCACACAAGCTACTGTATGATGTTCAAAATTACATGGCATATCCTTACAAAAGGACTGCAAAGGTAAGCAAAAATGAGAACGCAACTAAAAGTTCTATTATACCAACCTTTACTAGGATAAAATTAGCTGAAGCTATAGACAAGATGTATGAGATGCTGCAGCCAAAACCAAGAGTGAGTAAGGAACCAAAGCTCCATAATTGAAAAGCAAATTACTTTCAACTTAAAATAACGAGGGAGAATACCAAGCTCCATGAAGATATGACAAATAAACCAAAGAAATCATCAGCCAAACGACCGACATTCCCTTTGCTTTTAGACCATATTTTCTACATGAAGTAGCTATTAGAGTGAAGATTCCAAACACTAATGTAAGAATCATCAAATTTCCTCGAAAATTTCTCCACTGAGCATCAGATACATCCTAATAACAACCAAATGTTAGCAGATTAACAGAGACAGATTCAATATAAAATGGTATTGAACCAAAAAAAAAAAAAGAAAAGGGTTTCATATAATTGATCATACATTGAGTCGATGAAAGATCCAACCAGATCGAAGTCCATTAAGTTTGGTGTAATGATCTGCAAATATGTTACAAGTTAAAGAAGAACCCTTAAATTACAAATAGACATGGCTATAGAGAGAGAAGAAGAAGAATACCGCGGGAGATTTGAAGAGATCGATGAATAATGAAAAGGTAAAATGAAAGGGCATAGATAATGAGAAGAGTAAGCTCCACCGAGTTTGTCATGACGACTTCACACTCAACAATGGAGATGAACTTGTTTGTTGATAAAGTAGAAAATTCATTCAGACATTTTGACAAACAGTTAACTCGCCACAAAATTCATATCAAATGACCAAATGGCGTTGAAATTATGAAGGACACTCGGATGAATCTGATGAGTATTTGGCTCGAGATAAACTACTTTTAACAAAAACAAAAAAAAGGAAAAACAATTCTTTTTCAGAAATCAAATTAAAAAGCAATTCGAGAAGGGAGAAAAAAAAAGAGAGAGCTATTTTACTTTACTAAAAGAACAAGTGCACTCGTGAAAATTGGCTCGAACTATTTGAAATAGCTTAAATATATTTTTTAATTATTTTTGGAATTAATTATATCTTTGTTGTTATCAAAAAAAATTATAATTATCCTTTCACTTAAGGGTTGATCGTTAAAGTTAATGTGGCAGTGCCACATGAAAAAAAATATTCACATAAACAGTCACGTCAGCCTCTTTAGTTTAGGGATATTTTTGACCCATTTTTTATAATTTTAAATTTTTTTTCTAAATTTCCTGTGCCACCACATACTTTCTCTCTCTACAACCACATCCATTTTTTTTAATTATTAATTATTATTTTTAAAATTTTTCTACATCACCACATTCCCCCAACAACACCCCGTCCCCACCGGCCAATTTCTTTTTAAGTTTTTAATTTTTTTTTCTTAATTTTCTACAAGACCATATACCCACCCCATCACCCAAAAAAAAAAAATTAAAAAAGTTTTAAAAGTTGTTTTTTTGGATTTTTACACCATGACCTCCCCCCCTCCACACACACACCCCGTCATCCCCTCCAAAATTTTAAATTTTTAACCACTCAAATTTTAAATTTTTATAATTTTTTTATAAAAGGTAAATTAAATATGAAATATATTGAATTTTTATTTTTATTTTTTACCCCACGGCCCCTTTCTTCCATGGCCGATACCCCCCACCCCTCCAAAAAAATTAATAAAAAATTTTTATTTTTGATTCTCTATACCCACTTCCTGAAAAAAATGTAAAACTTAAAAAAAAATTATTTTGGGGAGGGTTGAGGGTGGGGAGGAGAGTATGTGGTATTGTAGAAAATTGTAAAAAAAAAATTAAAAAAGTGAAAATCTATTCTTGAAATAGCGGACAAATAAAAGTGAAAATAGATAGTTGTAATTATTATTTTGAAAATAAATTGAATAAAATATTTTAGAGAGCGACCTCCTCATGTTTGCAATGTTAAGCTAAATATATTGGAAACAACATCTCTATCCCCACAAGATAGGTATAAGGTATGTACATTATTCTTTCCAAAATTCACTTATGAAATTATACAGAGTATATTCTTGCTAGGCTTAAGTCATATGCGGCCCCTTAAAGTTGTCCGCACATTTCACTTAGACATCTTAACCTAGTTTTGTACCTATTGAATACCTTATATATTCAAAAGTGATTCTTATTAGATACAAAATGCTGATGTGGCAAAAAAAGTGTATTTCACACTCCTTAAACACGTGAAGCAATTAAAAATAATATTATTTCTTATTTTGTTTAAATTATACACCTAAATTAATAAATAATATTAATAATAATAATAATAATAATAATAATTAATTAATTAAAGAAAAAGAAGGAAGAACGTCTTCTTCCCCATTCCAATATTCCTCGCTGCAAAACTATTCCATCATCCCCTCCACCTCTTTTTCTCACCCTCTCCAATTCTTCTTCTTTTTTTTTTATGTAGATCTAATTAAAGTCTCAAATATTCCGGTGAAGCTCCATTGTTTCCGATGAAAATAATATGAATTGATTATATTTTTTGACAAAAGTTTATTATTTTTTTATAATTGTGATAAATGATTACTAGTAGAAAGAAAATGAACAAAATGGATGAAAGATTTTAATGCTATTAGAATGGAAGGTGAATGAGGGGTTAGCTTAGGTGGACAACAATGGTGTATTGTAGGCGCCGGTGAAAAAGATAGACTCGATGGAGATCGATGGTGACAATAAAGGCATAGCGACCCAGTGGAAAGGGAAACAATGTCAACGGAGAAGAAGAAGAAGGGTGGGTTTGATCGTTCGACGGAGAAGGCACAGCAGAGTGGAGTGGAAACGAAAGTCAGATGGAGAAGAAAAGGATGGGGTGGGGGTGGGTTAATTCAAAGATAAGTTTTTGTTTTCTTAAAACTCTTTTTGGATTATTTAAATAGAGTTTTTTAAAACATAATTTAATAGCCATGTGTCATCATGTCATTGGTCCATTTTTCATGTATGTGCGTTTGAGATGCACGCATGTTTCTCTTTTTCTTAATTATCATTTTGTGTCTAATAAGTATAAATTTGTTAAGATTAAAGTGTTTAATAGGTACAAGGCTAAGTTAAGATGTTTAAGTGAAATATGCGGACAATTTTAAGGGACCGCATATGACTTAAGCCTTCTTGTTATTACCCTAATTGTCATACATGCGTACATACATACATATCCTAACTACATGCTACATACAATCTGACTATCCTATATACTTGAAATATGTGTGACATATATTTACACACACAAGATACACAATACATAAACATGATACACACAGACATACAATTATGTAATGTGTACATAATTAAGTATATGTATAGTGATACATAAAACTTGCAGTAACATATGTCAAACATACATAATATGTATCATTTGTATGTCACATGTATATTATGTGTTGTCACTATTTATATAATGGTACATGTTGACACCTTCTGTCCCTCCTTTCTTTAAATTTACTCTTGAAGCTTTTATTTATATTTTTGGGCCAAACTATTATTTTTAGTTGTTTTTATCTTCTTCTTTTTTGGGGGGATAAAAGTTGTTTTTATCAAGTTTCATGTTAAAAAAATATGTTATATGTATATGTTTCATTCTAATATCATTAGATTGCATAAATTATCATTATATCATTCATCACTTGTGAAGGCATTTTATTACTCTCTTTGCATTTATTCAATCTTATTATTTATAAATAATTATTTTTAAAAAATTCATTAAATATTGATCTAGTACTTTCATGCTCAAGCATTTCATAATGTATACTTATTTTATAATTTGACTCAATATTTACATGTTTTATTTAATCATTTTGTGTCTGTTTATTTAGATAATTATTATAGAATTAATTGAAAATTCATCTCATTGCCAATTAAAACACATGAGAATCCAGTCATTATATTTGCATTATTTGGAGATCTCAGCGTCTATTTTTCAATTTTTTCCTTAATCATTTAACCTTGTTATCTTTTTTTCTTTACAAGCCAACATAATCCTACAAAAATTCACACAAATATCCCTCTCTCCAAAGTTGATTCTTTCAATTCTTTCCTTAGTCATTTAACATTTTTATTTTTTTTCTTTTCGATCCTACAAAAAAATCCGTATAAATATCTCTACAAAATTCTTTTTCAATTCTTTCCTTAGTCATTACCTTTCTTTTAGTACTCCCTCTTAATATCCCATAAAATACTCTTATAAAATAAAAAAAAATAAAAGTTGTTTACGTGAAAGAATATTATTTTTCTCCAAAAATAATTCATCTCATCATTATTTTACCTTAAAAAAGAAACAAATATTTTCCTATTTTACTCCCTCCCCTAATGTTTATTGTTCTTCTTTCTTCTATATACCTAGACATGACTGAGGCAATATCATATTTTCTCTGGAGAGACCTTACATACCCTTTTCCTGAGTCCATCTCCATCACCACATTGCCCTCTTTGTCCCACCATAGAAATTGTCAGTCATCTCCATCCATGCTTTCACCGTGAGAGTCATCCTCATTCACCCTTTTCGATAAGAGCTTGAGTTCTTATACTCGAGGTTCTGATCAAGTTATATTTTGATCGACGAATTTCAGAGGTGTTATAACGTAAGGTCCAGTCTTTACATTTGCTCTTGATTGATACATGAAGTTCCATGCTCAACATTGTGCATTTAATTGAAGTTTGGATGAAAATTTTGTTGTAAATGATTATGTTGATTTTCTCAAGTTCATATGCTAAATAGTATTATGTTTACTTGTGTTTTGAAAGTATAATACTTGTTAGATCATTTTAATCATTGTTGATGTTCACTGTATTAAAAAAAAATTTAATACATTGAGTAAAGATCTCTTATTTTGTTGGTTTGGTCTAAGCAGTGTATGTTAGCATGAGAGAAAAATGTTCTTTTATTTATTTAAATTTAAATTGATAGTTAGAATGTGTAATATTTTAATGTGGCTCATGTCATATTTATATTTGTTTTGTGACTAGCTCTGCATCTCTGTTCAGGGTGAATTATTAATGGAGCTTTAGCTTAAGATTCTGATAGACATTGATTTTAATCGAATAACATGTTGATTTGATCACATTTTAATGTGATAATACTAATTTGGTCAGAATGATTTAAAGCAGTTAATCATTTTGTTTCATACCTAGATCGAGTAAAGTCCATGTTGAGTGTTTACTCTGACTTTCCTAGTATAGTTGGATTTTTTTTTTCCTATAAGGATTACACAAATTCCAGATGTGATGACCTTCCAGGTCATTTCTGTATTAATTCCCCTTTTTCATCGGTTAGAGCTTCCCTATAGTGACCCAGGTCATTGATGTCTTGCTGGCACTGATAGTTCGACCGCATGGTCGTTCGTTTGGATTTTGTGCAGCTTTTCGTGTTTGGAGGCCTTTATAACTTGAAAAGTTGACTTCGATCAAAAATGCGGGTAAATAGCCTCAGAACGAAATTCTGACAGTTCTATCAGCTCTAGAATAACCATTTTAGGCTGGAAGCATGGTTGGCTCGAGTTTCGAGGCATCAGTGCAAGTTTGAACCATTTAGCGTTTAACTTTAGAAATTTGGCCTATAGTTGACTTTGATCAACATTTCTGAAAATTATGCCCGAATAAAAATTCTGTCAGCTTAGTTAGCTTCGAAACATTGAGTTTGATTTAGAACGACCTTTCGTTTGATTCTCGAGACTTCCGGACTCATTCTGAGCCTCTTGGTGGGACAATTAAAAATGACCTATGGGAGTGAGACCCACCTTTTTTTAATTTTATAGAAACGACCTCATATGGAAATTTTAACTGCACCATTGAGTCCGAAACGTCGAATTTAGTGGGGTAAATAGTCCGTTTACGTTCATGGGGTTCCGAACGAATATTGAACACCTCGTTGGAGACTTTGAAAATGGGAAAAGATCTGCTGGTGCAGTGAATAGGGTGCAGCCTTGCCTATAAGAAAAGGCATTTTCAAATATTTTTTTCTAATTTTTAAACTTGAATATCATGAGATATAGAGCTCCAAATTGACTAATCCAAAAGATTAAATTGTGGGGATTTTTCGGGAGAACACAGTGGTATGGTTGGAAATTGTTGAAGAGGCTCCGTTTAAGGTATAATCGTGATTTAGTTGTAGTCCCTAATGTATTTTCTTAGCTTAAATTGGATTTTTATTGCATGGCTAATTTTTGAGCACCGAATTGTATTTCATTTTGGTATATAAGTTTGGAGAACTATTTAGGACTACTTTACGAAGTCAATTTCAAAATTTTCGATGTGGGACCCACATTCTCATTTTGGACTCCAAAATTGATCCATCTCCGTTTCTTATAAATTTAATGTCAAAACGACCGTAATGACGTTGCGATTCTATTTTTGATAGTGTGGAAGCGGTCAGAGGTTGTACGAAAGGAAAAAAATCTGACATTGTTACTTAGAGTACGCGTGATCGACCTACAGGTAGGTTACGACTTTTCTTCTTTTAGATTGAGTTCGAATATGTGAATATATGTGTATTTACATGAATATGGGGGCAGGGAACTGATTTAGTAGGTTATGTTTGATAGAATTCATATTTTGGACTATTTTTGAGTTAGGCCGGTATGTGAATTTCTGTAATTTGAGTTTTCTTGCCTCTTCAGTTACTTGTATTGACCTGTATATCATATTAAAGCATGTTTGGACTTAGTCTAGACTTAGGCTAGTGTTTGCCATAGACTTGCAATATTCCAATGCCAATAGGACTTGTTTCCTCTTTTCCAGGTTCGTATCGGACGACTTAGCTCCTTGTAGACTGATGTAGCAGACTTGGGTTTGATAGGGATGGGCCTTAGCTAGGCAGTAACTTAGCTCAAAGCCTTATTATCCATAATTCCCGTACTTCCCTACTTTGGCATTTCTGTCTATGTTTTTTGGGCCTATTTGGAGAAATTGATAAGTTACAACGCACCCTTGGCTATGTTGGGCATATTCTGAAGGAGCAGACGATGATCCATAGAGACTTGCATGATAATGGTTGGTATAAAAAACTTTCGACCGACTCACTTCAAATTGGATATTCTTGGTATGATATTATCGGGAGGATTCATCCGCGATTTGAGGTCCAAGCTCTGCACTTCCTAATTTGGCGATACATCATCCTACACGGAGTCAACATTCAGAGTCCGAGCCCTTTGATATCATTACTACACTTAGGGAAGGCGACATCTGCAGTTCGAGGTCCAAGCTATGCGTTAACCCTTACAGGGTCCAATTTTTTGACATTTTACAACAGGGAGACTCATCCGTTGTTTGAGGTTCGGGCTCTGTGCTTCATCCCATTCACAGCTCAAAATTATTGGCACTTCTTAAATATCTTGGTTCCACCAGTTCTTTTATTCTTATTTTAGCATTTTTGTATACTTATCGGGCTTATGGGGGTTTGTCTAGATTTTTACCTTAACTTGCGCATAGGTGTGCCTCCTTGGCTTATGGGGGCTTAGTTGGGTTTAGTTCTTAGGTTCTGGTTACTCTTCTATCCTGTGTGCATACCTTTACTATTCTTGTTCTTGACATTTTTTTGTGTTTTTATTCTAGCATTTTCTATTGCATTTATTTTTCTTACTCAGTCGGCCTATGATGCATATTGGGTACCTTTTTATTGGTATTTAAACTACACTGTGCATCTATTTTTATGATGCAGGATCGATCACCAGTTATCACTGTCATCGTTTGAGCCAGTAGTAGCCAGTATTCGGAGGCGAGGGTGAGCACACAATGTTCTGGATCATTGTCGTCTCCTTATGTTATTTTGTGACTTGTCTTTTGTATTTGAGAGAGTTCCTTGTCGTTGTATATATTTTTGGTCCATTTTTGGGACTTTTACTCTATTAGTGGCTTTGTACTAGTGACTTCCAGGTTCCGCGAGAGATTTATTTTGCTTATGTATATATATTTGTCTTGCCTTGTATTATTTCTGTATTTCTTCCTTTCTGTTATTTAGTCTCTGCCTATATACCCGTTACTAGATGTTTCGGGTGACGGATTGGCTAACTACTAGTGGGTTATAGTAGGTGCTATCACGGCTCGAGAAATCGGGTAATGACACCATATTTGGATAGTCCTTTTTCTGGTAGGAAAATGTTTATGACTATGGAGGCTCATTCCTTTTTTCATAGTAGCATTCAAAATGTTATCCTAGGGGCTTTGAGAGTTTTGTATAGGGGGAGAAATGGTGAGACACAAGTGGTATGTTAACACTTGTATGAACCTCTTTGTATTCTGAGTGAATTGTGTGAGGTTATTTCTCTCTATATTTTATACTCTCATATTTATAGTGGATTTCTCATCTCCTCTTGTAGGTGTAGGTTGATTGACCGAACCATGTTAAAATATTATCTCTTTTGGTATATTTCTCACTTGTCTTCTTATTCATGGTCTTTCAAGGTTTTCATTGCTAATTTTCACATGACACCTGATTATTTTCGACCTAATAGTCCCATTATTTAATCGTGAGAAGGGGCGAGGTATGATACAAATTTATTTAAAATCTTTTTGCCCGAGAAAACAAATTCAAAACCCTCATTTAAAACCACTTTCCTTCTTCCGTTCTCACTTTAATTAACAGTCATTATTATTTTATCGCTTAATTTATTGATTGATTAGTGAAATATTAAGAACAAACATGCTCTCACTCATGTAAGGTTATGACATGATTCTTTTGATTTTGTGCAGGTTACATTCGGTATAAGTTTCAATTTTGGTTATGTTGTCTCAGTTACTCTATCACTTTACATACTCAGTACATCATTTCATATTAACACTCTGTTTCCTAGAGGTACGACACTCATGCTTGTATGTTACATGTAGAGAAAGGTCCTTGTTGCGTGTTAACTTCAACATATGATTGGTATGCTCCATTCTTTTTGGGATTTCCGTGTCAGGAGTCTTATTTTGATTAGTATAGTTGATGGGTGGTCGGGACCCTATCCAAACTTTTTGTTTGGTAGTTTCAATCTTAAAAGCTTGTAGACATATGTTGTGAATCTTGTAAGTCAAGTGTGGCCTTGTCTACCTTGTTATTGGCTGTCATTCCTGATTTTAGCCTTGTCGACCTTATGTTTATAAAAAATATTTTAAGTTATTTACTCTTGTGGCCAGCTTGTGTATGACAGCCTTGTCAAGCCAAATCATTTGTGATTTCAAGTTTTGTGGTTTCAGTTGGTTCCGTCGGTAAAGTAAGTCAACCCATGCCTATAACGACATGTTCCCGCTGTTAGGATAAACCAATGGGGAAGGAATTAGGGCCAGAAAACTTCTAAGTAGTTACTTGGAAATTTTGAGCCTAAGCCAGACTTAGACAAAATCTGAGTCAGGTGAAATCTAGGGTAATACGGTAATGGATAAGGGATTTAATTTTGATTTTGATCTTTTAAGGTGATAGCCAAGACGATAAGGAGCCTTTACATCTTTACATAATCAAATTCGAGCAAGTAGAACTCCCGTAATTGATATATACGTGAAGGGTTGACTTTAGAACGTCATGGTTTAGGGCTTGTTGGAAAATAGGAGCTTGGACACAAATCTTGAGGGCAGGGCCGTTATGGCAGGATAAGGCTCGCCGTGGTGGGACAGTCGCGACTTAAACAAAGGAAAAGTTCAAAAATGTTATTTTTCTGTAAACTCTGTTCTTGAGAGCTAAGGGACGACCTAGGGCAGTTTCTTATTAGTTTTCCATGAATTCTCGCGCCAAAGGTAAGTTAAATTACTCTCATAATCTGTAATTTGTATCTTAAAACCTAGAATCTTCGCTAGTAATCCTTGGGGGGGGGGGGGTTGGCTTAAAATTAATGGTTCAAAAATCCCTAGTTGGGCATTAGGATCATTAGTTTGGCCAAGGGTTGGTATTTTGTTATAATCCAAGTAAATTAGGCTATAATTATTGATCCTTTCCATTAATTACTTGTTTGAGACCAAGAACACGTTGAGAGACTCCGAAAAGGGAAGGTTCAAGTCTTGTAAGAGCATTCAGACTTGGTTTTGAGGTAGATGCTGGTTTATTGTCCTGTCTATAATATATATGTTTGTTAACTGCTCCATTGTATACATGTATGTATGTGAATAGGTAAAGATAAAATGAACCTAATAAAATGACTATTTATGATTAATTACGATAAATTACATGAAATGAACTTGTTACTTGCTTGTGTAACTATGTGAGACTATTCATTATCATTATGATTGTGATTGTGGTTGATTTGATCGGGTGTCCTATTGCGACACATAACTTGATCGAGTGTCATATTTCGACATATAATTTGGATTGGGTATCACGTTCCAACACATAATTTGTATTAGATGTCAAGTTTTGACACAATATTGGACCGTGTGTCACACTCTAATATATATTTGAACTGGGTGTCATGCTTCGACATATTATTAGATTGGGTATGACATTCTAATAAGCGAACAATTTAGGTATGGGCTTAATGAGAGAGCCATTGTTTGACTATTACATTAAAATTAAAATTGTTAATGTACTGATTATGAGATGATAGGTGGTAAAATGTTCTATATATGTGTGTTTACTGTGTTGAGGTTACTTGTTTATATTTCACTTATTGGAATAGCCGCATGATCCTACCAGTACACCGTTGTATTGTATATTGATACTGCACTTGTTCTTTATTTGTCGAGTAAAAGACATCTTCAGGTGGCTACTGACAGACCTCAGTTAGGAGAATCACTGATTTGTCGAATTTAAGGATGAGCCAGTTCTTTCAAGCTTCATGGATCCATCTTAGTTCTTAGTCCATCCTTTTTGGACTTAGACTTTTATTTAGACCTATTATGTTATGGGTTTTTGGGGTTGCATCCCCTTTTCCTTAGACTTGTTGGTTAGTGGAGTTTTGGTACAATGACCTTCAGGTTCTAGGGGTTGAAATTCCACATGTTTATGTTTTGTTTTGTTAATTTACCAATTTTATGGTAACTCAACTTTTAAACTGATATTTAAACTTGTTTCCACATCTTTAAATGTCTATCTGTTGTTAATATTTCTTAGTTTAGTTGTAGTAATGGTTCTCCCACCGAAAAATTAGAGTGGGTGTCGATCACGGTAGTTCAGGGTCATGACAAAGTTAGTATAAGATATCTAGGTTCGTTGATCTTGTTGTACCAAAATGAGTTTATTAGAGTCTTGTGGAATGGTACAGAAGCGTCTGTACTTTTCTTTGTTAGGAAAATATCTCTGTCTTCTCCTTTTGTGCTATAACTTGATTCCAATTGGTATTTGGTGATCCAAATTGATATCTAATCTCTTTCACTCTTATTTTCGTAGATGGTTAACATATGATATAATAATGGCAGGCCAGTGGCACTAATCACTGAGTCAGCACAGTAGCCCACAGCAAGAGGAAGTGGTCGAGGTAGGGGTAGAGGAAGAGGAACGAGTAGAGGCCGGGGAAAGGTAGCACCTTTTAGGGGTGAAGCTCAAGCTAAGAATGTACCTAGAGAAGAGGCCACTCTCACACCCCAGGCTAAGGTAGAAAAGGATGTGGAGATCAACGTCGAAGAGGATGCTGAACCATAAGAGGATGTACAGGCTGGGATTCCAGGTCTTCCCCTTTTGGACCCAGTATAGCTTAGTAGGTCTTGACTTTTTTGAGTAGATTGGTTAGCTTTGGAGCCATTCCCACGGTGATCGTTGCTTAAGCTCTAGTCGCTCGTCATGCTGCTTCCACAGTCATGGATGGGGCATTGGTAGTGATGCCTTCTTCCATCCACTTTTGGGCCCTATGAAAACTGGTACTAAGCATGAGATATTGACCAAGTTTCTGAAGTTGAAGCCACCAGTGTTCCATGGTTTTGAGAGTGAGGATGCTTATGAGTTTATTTTTGATTGCTATGAGAGACTCCACAAGTTGGGTAATATGCATCAGTATGGGGTTAAGTTTGGGACTTTACAGCTTCAAGGTTAGGCTAAGTAGTGGTGGAGAGCCTTTGTGGAATACCGATCGCCAGTCTTGCCTTCCCTCACTTAGGTTTAGTTTAATACTTTATTCCTGGAGAAGTATGTGCCCCAAACCTTAAGGGATTGCAAGAAGGATGAGTTCATGTCTTTGGAACAGGTTGGTATGACAGTAGTCGCTTATGAGGCTAAGTGTCATGCCTTGTCCAGGTATACTACACAGTTGGTGACTATAGAGGAGGAGAGGATCTATTTGTTCATGAAGGGATTGAATCCCAAATTGCATGTATTGTCTGCCCACATGACCTCTTTAGGTAAAAATTTTAATGAAGTTACAAACTTTGTGAAGAAGGTAGAAGGAGTTCCACGGGATAGGTAGGCCAAGACTTTGGCTAAGAAGCTCAAGAACACAGGTAATTTTAATAGATCTTACTCTAGATGTTCATGTAGGCCAGCAATTGCAGTCCGGCCATTTCAGTCCGCTATGGCCACTTCTACGGGTGGTTAAGCAGGGACTCCATAGCAGAATCCTACCTAGGAGGGTCAGGGAGCTTCATTTATACTAGGAAGCAGGCCGTTTCTTGACTGCAGCTATTTTCATTATGGAGAGCTAGGGCGTATGAGGAGAGAATATCCCCACCCTTGCATGATGATCTAGTACATCAGTAGACTAGAGTAGTGGTACCGGTGGACAGAGGTATTAATGGCAGAGGATATCCACAAGGTAGGCGAGGAAGGAACCTGAGAGGTGGGGAAAATGGTAATGCTGGTAGAGGAGCAGTGCAGCTAAGTCGAAAAGTTGCCCGTTAGGAGGATAGTGCATAATTTTACTCTTTTTCGGACAAGATGAAGGCTGAGACATCTAATACAGAGATCACAGCTACTATTATTGTCTGTGACTAAATAGCTACTATCTTATTTGATCCGGGTTCTACTTACTTTTTTGTGTCAGTACAGTTTGCATTGGGTTTTGATATGATTGGTGATATGCTTTATGCCCTCATCCATGTTTCTACCCTAGTTGGAGAGTCTGTTGTATTTACCCATATCTATCATGCTTGTTCTATTCTGTTTATGGGTTTTCAGACTTGGACTAATTTGGTAATTTTAGACATAGCTGACTTCTATGTGATCTTGGGCATGACTTGGTTGTCCCCTATTATGTTGTGCTTAACCGTAATACTAAGACCATGACTCTAGAGATCCCAGGTAGGGGAAGGTTAGAGTGGGAAGGGGTGTACATGCCTAAGCCGGCTAAAGTCATATCTTTCATCCGAGCTAGAAAAATGGTGGGGCAGGTTTGTTTGATATATTTGGCTCATATTCAGGATGTTGATGTAGAGTTTCTCTCTATTGAGTCTATTCCTATTGTGTCTAAGAAGGAAGGATTTGCTAGCAATTTGCCTGGTATGCTTCCGGATAAAGATATAGATTTCTCCATTAACTTGGAGCCGGGCACTCGCCCAATCTCAATTCCTCCTTATCGCATGGCTCCAATAGAATTGAGAGAGCTTAAAGCTCAAATTCAAGAACTCCTTGATAAAGGTTTTATCCATCCTAGTGCTTTCCTGTGGGGTGCTCCTGTCTTGTTTGTTAAGAACAAGGATGGTAGTATGAGGATGTGTATAGATTACCGGTAGCTGAATAAGATCACCATTCAAAATAAATACCCATTGCCTCACATCTATGATCTCTTTGACCAGTTTCATGGTGCGTCAGTCTTTTCAAACATTGATCTAAGGTCTGGGTACCATCAACTGAAGATTAGATTTGAGGATGTGCCCAAAACGACATTTAAAACTTGGTATAGGCACTATGAGTTTCTGGTAATGTCATTTGGGTTGACCAATGCACCTGCAACCTTCATGAATTTGATGAATGGGTGTTCAAGACGTTCCTGGATTCCTTTGTAATTGTGTTTATAGATGACATTATGCTTTATTTGAAGAGTAAGGAAGAACATGCATATCATCTTTGTATTGCTCTAGATATCCCGGGGAAACATAAATTGTATGCAAAATTTTCTAAGTGTGAAATCAGGTTATCTTTAGTTGCCTATTTGGGGCATGTTGTTTCAAAAGAAGGGGTAATGTTAAATCCTCAAAAGATTGAAGCAGTCAAGAACTGGGGTCAGCCTAGCTCTGTGACTAAAGTTAGAAGTTTTATTGGACTTTCTAGCTACTATTATTATTTGTGGGAAATTATGCTTCTATCGCATAGATATGGACTTCATGGTAGGTCTTCCTAAGACCCTGGGAAAGTTTGACTCCATTTGGGTTATGGTTGACAGACTGACAAAGTCAACCCACTTCATTCCAGTCAGAGTAGACTATAATGCACAATAATTGGCAAAGATATATGTAAAAGAGAAAATAAGTCTACACGGGGTACCCCTTTCTATCATCTTAGACCATGGTACACAGTTTACATCAAAGTTTTAGGGGAAATTGCATGAGGATTTGGGCACTCAACTTATTTTCAGCATAACTTTTCATCCATAAACTGATAGACAATTAAAGAGGATCATTCAAGTGTTGGAAGACATGTTGAGAGCCTATGTAATTGACTTTGGAGGGCATTGGGAAAAATTCCTACCTTTGTGTGAGTTCTCCTACAATAATAGCTCTCTATCTAGTATTGATATGGTACCATTTGAAGTACTCTATGGGAGAGGATGTAGATCACCCATAGGGTGGTTTGAGGCTGGAGATGTGAAACCTTTGGGGGTTGAATTGGTAAATGATGCTTAGGATAAGGTAAGGAGCATCCAAGCCAAGATTCTAGCAGCCTAGAGTCGACAAAAGGAGTGTGTCGATCGTAAGTTAAGGGATATGGAATTTCAGGCTAGTGAACAAGTCCTTTTGAAAGTGTCACCCATTAAGAGGGTATAGAGATTCCGCATGAAGGGCAAGCTCAGTCCTCGCTACATTAGCCCCTTTGAGATCCTTGACTGTGTACGGTCAGTGGCTTATAGGTTGGCTTTACCTTCTAGCCAATCTGGTTCCATCCAGTGTTCCATGTGTCCATGTTGAAGAAGTACCGTAGGTATAGAGATTATATCATCGAGTGGGATTCAGTCTTGTTAGACAAAGATCTTTAGCATGAGGAAGAACTAGTTGCAATTCTAGATTGCGATATCTAGAAGTTGAGAACCAAAAAGATTAAATCAGTGAAAGTTCAATGGAAGCATCATCCAGTAGAGGAATCTAATTCAGAAACCGAGAAGGACATGTGAGACAAGTACCCTTAGTTGTTTGACAATTCAGGTACTACTATATTCTTTCCTTAGCCTAGCTTTTCCTAGTTTGTCACTTGGGAACAAGTGATGGGTAAATTGATGTTTGTTGTAATGACCTATTCCTATCATTATGGATAAACTAATGGAGAAGGAATTGGGAATTGGGGCTAGAAAACTTTTGAGTAGTAATTTGGAAATTTTGAGCCTAGGCTAGATTTGGACAAAATATGAGGCAGGTGAGGTATATGATAATATGGTAATGTATGGGGGATTTAATTTTGATTTTAAATCATTTGATTTGATATCTAAGACAATAAGGAGCATGTATTGCTTTACGGAAATAAAATCAGATGAGTAGAACTCCCATAATTGATCTTGGCGTGAAGGATTGAATTTAGAACGTCATGGTTTGGGGGTATATTTCAAAAGGGGATCTTGGGACACAAATCCCGAGGTTCTGTTCCCGTGAAACCCGTCGGAGCATGAGGCGAGGTTGCTATGGTGGGATAGTCACGACTTAAACTAGGAAAAAGTCTCAAAAATGTTATTTTTCTGCAAACGTCATTCTTGAGAGATAAGGGATGACCTAGGGTAGTTTATTATCAATATCCCATGAATTCTTGCACAAAATGTAAGTTAATTACTCCTCTAATCAGTATTTTGATTATTAGAACCTAGAATCTTCGTTAGTAATCCTTGGGGGAGGGTTTTGTCTTAAAATTAATGGTGGAAAAAGCCCTAGTTAGGCATTAGGATCATGAGTTTGGCCAAGAGTTACTATTTGATTATAATCCGAGTAAATTAGGCCATAATTATTGATCTTTTGCATTAATTACTTATTTTAAACCAAGAACAAGCTGAGAGACTCCAGAAAGGGAAGACTCAAGTCTTGTATAAGCATTCAGTCTTGGTTTTGAGGTAGATGATGGCTTATTTTCCAGTCTGTGATATATGCCTATTAACTACTCTATTGTAAGCATACATGTATGTGAATAGGAAAAGATGAAATGAACTTAATGAAGTGACTATTTGTGATTAATTGTGATCAATTACATGAAATGAGCATGTTACTTGCTTGTGTAACTATGTGAGACTATTCATTGTCATTGTGATTATCATTATGTTTGTGATTGTGGTTGATTGGATTAGGTATCACATTTTGACATATAATTAGATCGGGTATCATGTTACGATACATAATTTAGATCATCACATTTCGATATAATATTGGATCGGATATCATATTTCGATACGTAATTAGACTGTGTGTCACATTTTGACATATTATTGGATTGAGTGTTAGGTTCTGACACACTAACTATTTGGGTATGGGTTCGATAAGAGAATCATTCTTTGACTGTTGCATTGAAATTGAGATTTTTAACTTGTGTATATGTATATGTACTGATTATGAGATGATAAGTGGTAAAGTATTTTGTATATCTGTGTTTACTGTGTTATGGTTACTTGTTTATATTTCACTTACTGGAATAGCTGCATGATCCTACCAGTATACTATTATTTTGGATACTGATATTGCACTTGTTTTTTCTTTATTGAGTACAGGGTATCTTCTGGCGGTAACTAACAAACCTCAGTTAAGAGATCGTTGATTTACCTAATTCAAGAGTGAACCAGTTCTTTCAGGCTGACATGGATCCATCTTGGTTCTTAGTCTATCCTTTCGGACTTGGAATTTTATTTAGACCTTTTATGTTATGAGTTTTTGGGGTAGCATCCCCTTTTTCCTTAGACTTGTTGGTTAGTAGAATTTTAATACAATAACTTTTAGGTTCTAAGGGTTTAAATTCCGCATGTTTATATTTTGTTTTGTTAACTTACTGAGTTTATGGGAACTTAACTTTTAAACTAATATTTAAACATGTTTCTACATCTTTAAATGCACGTCTCTTATTAATATTGCTTAGTTTGGTCGTAGTAATGGTTCTTCCATTGGAGGATTAGAGTGGGTGTCAACCACGATGGATCACATTTGCGAAAATACCGCTCGCGCCTCCCCGAAGTCGAAACATGACATCTAATAACACTATTGACTACTCATACAGACAAGTGACCTAACTGAATATGGCACAAATCAAACATAAGGCAGGGTGCTAATTATGGTAGATAATCTATTGTTGAGGAATTATGATAGAATTTAACATGAAAAATTGAACTCATGGATAGGTTTGATTGACCTGCCTCCATGGAAGAATTCTAAAACCATATTATAAAGATCTATAAAAATTATGTCCCAACAGTGTTGATAGAAAATATTTGACATGTCATCCGGCCTCGATAAACTATTGGTGCTCATGGAAAAAATAGTATGTTTCAATTCTTATAAGGAAGGAATAGCACGGAACATTTCATTGTCTTCCATAGTTACATTTTCAGGGATGCAAGAGAGGATGAAAAAGTCTCTATTGCTATATAGGCCGATTTGAGTTGATTTTTAATTAAAATATAACTAAGCTAGTTATGTTGATTTATTAAACTTAGAAACCAAATCAAACCAATCTAACGCTGGCTTTTCCTATTTCTATTTTAGTCGGTTCTTTCAATTTTTTTGATTTTTGGTTTTTTTATAATTACTCCGTGATTGAAAAAGAGATCAAATTGAAGAGGTTGTTCCCTTGATCGTGTGATTTAATGCCGCACTTGAAGTTCTCAATTGAAGGTTATTATCTTGATCGTGTAATTATATTGCTTAATGACATTCCAAATACACTTGAATAAATAATATCTAAAATAATAAGATGTACAATGACATCTTCAAAATATTGTCTTAGGAAATATATGGAAAAACTCACGAAAAGACACAACACATGTTAATTTTTAGAAAAACCTACATAATAAGGCAAACATATGTTATACATTATTATATATAACTATAGATTAAAAGAAGGAAAAATTACATATATACACATACATATTTACCATATTTTCTTTTATTCCCTACTATTCTAAAATATTTTAAAATTCCTCTTTTTCCTCCGAAACTTCACTTATCTAGATACATTACTTTTCAACTTCCAAATACATGTTTCTCTCTTTCTATTTTCAATTCTCAAATATCTCCTATTTTCACTCCCTCAATCACAACAGTTACTTCATTCGTTATAATTTGAATTTCAATTTTTTTTTCTCCTGTCAATCGATTTTAACTTCCTCAATAGATTTTGTTTCTTCTTCTCCAATTGACAGTTTTTCATTTTTTTTATTTTGCATATTCAAATTGCTGATACATATGGATGATGCTTATTCTTTTAGAACTTGGATTACCAAGTCAAACTTACCTAATATTGATCATGTTTATAAATCTGACAACGATGATTGGGCTAAAAGTAGATCCAAATGATTGCACAATCCATTATCAATGACGAATCGGAATGTTGAGAAGGAATTTAGGTTCCAAGAATTTCTATGAAAATCAGAGGAGGAGTTTGGGTTTCAACTCCAATGGGCGGTCTCACAATACCCATATACGATTCGAATCCGGGTGTAATAGCACTTATCCTTTTCCACCAGATAAGTCAGTTAGATTTTCAATGAGTCAAATTATTCATGCGCGTTATGAAAGATTTGAGTTCATTTATATCTACAAAATAATTATACCAAAAATGATATGAGAAAATAATTTAAAGATATTAGAGAAATTTTATCAATTTAAAGAAGAGTCCTAGAGTTGGAGCACTCATAGATTTCCAGTCTAACTCCTTTGCTTTGGTATCCAATGAGTTTTTCGATTACTGATTTACAGGGTTGATTTTACAATTATGATCTTTCGACCTCTAATTGCCTACTCTTGTTGACAGCTTAACTATATCATTGACCGGGGATAAGCATGAACCAACAAAAATGCATTAATCATATCATCTTGTTTAGAAACCAAACATGGTGTATAGATATGTGTCACAGTCATTCTATACACGAATTATTCTAGACAATTCTAGGACAAACATGCTCCTTATATTCTAGTGTTCTATTTCCTTTTCGTCTTCCGAGTTCCGAGAGGACAACAAATTTGTTCTTATGGTGATCAATCATTAAAATAATTAAAACAAAAATATAAGAGTAATCATATACAAAAACCCATTTTCAATCAAAGCAAACAAGATTTAAACCTTCATCTTGTGGCTACAACCTAAGAACAAGGTAATTTAGTCACTCGTCATTTGTAACATAATTACATAAATTATTACTAACATAAAAACTTGAATTCAAATGAAAGAAAAGAAAAAAATCACCAAAAGTAGTTCTTCCTTCGTCTTCTTCAATCTTCTTCTGACAATCTGATCTACTTTTTAATAAATTATGTAAAGGTGCTATTTATAGCACCAAAAATACGGAATTAAAGTAGACGCACTAAAGTTCGTAATGCGGACTTGGTTCATTTCAGTGCAATTTTTTATTTCTTGTGTCGGTAGAAATTTGTGCTATTCAGAACCAGGTCCGCATTGTGGACTTGGCGCACACCATACTATTAAGTCGAATAAATTCTAAGTTTTGGAATTTAATCACTGAACCTTAAGTCCGCGATGCGGACATACTTCTTTATAGTGCATTTTTTAATATTTTATTCCCAACTTCTCCTTTGAGCTCCACTTTCAATTCGATCACGCTTTAAATGTCCATTCTTTCTCAATTAGCCCTGAAAGTGTCTAATCATGTTGGTTGGTTACAACAATACACAAATATGCAAAAATATGAACTAAACTCTAGGAATTTTGCTCTCAACTTGACTAATGAATCATGGGTTTTATGTTCTATTGGGCATATAAATATACCTAAGATCACCACCCCACACTTACAACTTTGTTAGTCCTCGAACAAACTCCCAATATTATTCCTAAAATAACAAATACATGATATATAAAGAAATTCTACCAAACCATAGTGATTGCACAATTAGCTTGCATTACGAACACATGTCTAATTTTGTTCAAGTAACTGACTAACTCAACACCACATAAACTCAAGAGTTGACTCTGTAATAAAACAAACTCATATGGCTTGTTAAATTAAAATTCATACAGAATTACCATTTCTTTATTAAACATATTTTCTCACCAAGAAGAAATTACCCTACTCTCGCAGTTACATTCCTTGTCAACAACAATGGGTATTTAGACAAAATTCGCTCACTCTCTCAAATGAAATCACAAGTTGCTCAAGATGAACCATAGATTTTCCCTTAGTGTATTAAGCAGTTCTATTAAGTGCTAAGACTTAAGGATCACTTAGGACTTTTTCAGGTTGTAATATGGGCTACGGGACGGATAGGTAGAAATATGGACATGTATAGTGACTTGGTTACCAAGCGCTTTCAACACATTACATTCATTAATCCTATGTAAGTACTTCATAACCTTATTCTTACCACTTTGTTATTTTGTTAGCTTAACCTTTTACTTCCTTTATTTGTGTAGAGAAATTCTTCTTTTCTTTACTAACTTCAACCATAATGTAGTTAGCATTCTTTTCACTTTCTACAAGCTTGTCTTCCCTGACACAAGATTTTATTCAATTAATTGCATCAATGGTTTTATTCTTAGTAACCCAAGGTTGTTTGCCCCCCATTTTTTTATTTTTTCTCTTCCAAAGCGCTTGGCTTCTTGAATCAAAATTATGGTCTCAGAAAAAATGGGAATAGGCTTCAAATTAGGCTGCCAAAGAATCAAGTCAACGGCTCAAAAGGGCTAACTATGGATTTTCATTAAGGTGGGTAAAACAAGTGGTTTTAAAATGAGGTTACCAAAAAATTGCCTAGATCCTTTCCCTAAATTCTAAACTTCCTTTGTTTTCACTATTCATACACACAGGGCAAATTCTAGCAATCAAAAGTAACTAGAATTATACGATTAATCTTACTCAAACTGCATATGTTTAATTTCAGAACAACAATTCTTCAGAAATTTCAACCACAATAACATGAATTCAACATTATTCAAAATCGAACAATAGAGTCGTAGGTGTCTCAATTTAGTCAATTTTTCATGTTTTTTAATCATTTCATCTGCTACCTATGCAATCTGATAGTTTGGCAAAACACTTTATATACATTACAAATATCTAAAAAAATAAAAATTATGTAGTTCAAAAGAACTATCCATGGACAAAGAACTGAAAACAAATGCCATGAAACCCAAAGTCAGAAAAAAATTTAAATGACATAAACATTTAATACATTTAAGATAAACTCAGAGTATCTGTACTAACAAAAATAAACAAGTACCAATCCAGATAAATCACAACTTAAATCTAACAAAAATCGTCACAATTAGCAATCCAGATAAAACCAAACTTCAAACTTAACAAAATTAAACAGATATGGTTTAATTAAACAGACTCCACTCCACATTTAGAGTTGGGCACTATTCTCAGGAGCACAAGGTAGTAGACTTCCCTGTCTACTCATCCATCAGCCCACCAGTATCCAGATCTTCCACCGCCAAAGGGTCAAACTCTGTGGCCTTTAAATCTGACTCTACATCTGAGCCGGTCCTCCTCTTATCCTCATCTGTTGGGATGTCATCTTCAGTAGACTCATAAAAATCCGGTCTCAGTCCTAGGATAGCCATAGCATGCTCGTTTAGTGGGTATTATCTCTCTTCTTCATGGAGTTCTTCTTCAGTTGAATCTCTCGCCCTCTAGCGCGATGTCGAAGCATATGCAAGCCAAACATGCGTGTTGTGATCATATCATCACATCTCATGTGTTACTGGGTAGTGAGGACTGGGACGTGAGTATAGTCTGTCCTCTTAATGTTTGTGACATCATAAGAATCTGAGGGAAGGGGGCCATATAATCATGTTGTTCCTCGGGGAGCCTAGCCCTTTGGCATATCTCTTTGATGAGTCCTCCGAATGCAAACCCCCTACCTTAATGGACTCTACACTTCTGGATACTGGATTTGATAACAACACAACATTCACATCTATCCCTTTCATAAGGGCATAAACCAAGCACACTATGTCCTACATTAATTCAGTATAGTGAAGGCCTGGAATAAGACTGTGCATGACAATTTTCACCCACACATGTGTTTTTTTGTTAAAATGAGCGTATGAGAATGTGCTGTGGTAGCCCTGAAGCCCATGACATACCCATTTTACTGTTGACATGATCCCACATAATGTATGTCGGACGTCTTTGTATGGCGGTTGAATATTCAAATCTGTTAAGGCGGTGGTAGGCATATCTGAAGTGCCTAATATCTCGTTTATGGCCATTGGAGATAGAAGAACATCAACCCCTCGGACTGTGATGTAATGAGTATGCTGATTAGGTTGATAGTTTGCATAAAATTCCTGTAACACGTGCAAATTACACGACTTTGGTTTAGCAAACAAGAAATGCATATTCAATTCCTCTATTCTCCACATAATTTGGGGGTAGTCTCTGGCCAATTTTTCTTCATCAATTGGCATATCGGAGAGATAACGAGACTCAGTGTGTCGTTTGTACCAGTTTTTTCTAGTTGGATGCACCGCTTTTAAGCCAAATCGATGAGATTGACCTCGAGGCATAGGTGGAGCAAGTGGTATAGAGGGTGCCCCTCTCTCTTTTCCCGCTTCCAAGGCCTGTTGGTTCCTTTCCTATTCTTCGACTAAATGATATTTTTGCTGCAAATAAGCCACCCAAAAATAACATATAAGAATATAAACGTTCATTCGAACTTCAGGCCCGTACCCCACACTTAAGCATTTCATTAGTACGCAAGTGATATGAAGGTACTCAAACTTTCCTTCATTTGAATACTATGCATGTACATGCTAACATACCCACCCACACTTCAAATAATCAACATGGTGAATACAATACTACACAAATTTAAAGTAGCCTCCAGTAATCTAGCATATCCCTTAAAAATAAACATACATGATTCAATACTACACACCATTTCAACCCAAATTTTAAGAATACTACTACATCACTCCACACTGAACTCACCAGGTAAACTCAAGATTTACGCACATAGCATTCAAGTTCAAGCAAAAATTTACATACATTATCACCACTACTACAAGCATGTTTTCAACCCAAGATTTGAAATAGCAGAAACTTCACCCCACACCATTTTCACAAATCAAACCAGCTTTAACATATTACTTTATGAATGTTTACTCAAGAATTTAACACACATTAACCATAACAAACACAACATCTAATTTCTTTTAATCATCAAAAGTAGGGTTACATTTCAATAACTTAACCCATAATCAGTTAATCCACAAGAAGCAATTCCTAAGCAATTTTATACACCCATAAGTATTTCAATCTAAGAGCAATGAAAATCAATCATATTGAGTCAAGGCCCAAGAACTTACTTATGTAAATTTCAACCATTTATATCATAAAAGTAGTTCAAGAACACATACCTTGTTGGTGTGAAGTAAAAACTCAAAAGAAATTTGCTTGAATTTGGTGTGTGCGTCACGGATTTGCCTTAGAAGAGAGGAGTTTTGCGAGTAGAAGAGAGAAAAAATAGTTCAATATTGAAGAGAGAATGAAGTTGAAAGGGTCTTGTTCGGTTTTTAAAACTAATTTCGTCCGGTATACCCATTAAAAATGGGTTAAACCCATATTTTTAAATGAAAAATCCTAAAAAATATCCCAGGTCCACGACGCAGACTTGTCGCAGACCTTACTATTTAGTGTGCCAAAGTTCCAAATTACAGTTTGTATTGAAATAAGCCAGGTCCATAAGCGCACCTTACTTGGAACTTATTTCTACCAAAAATGTGCAAAAACATATCTGGAGAAAATTTGAACGTAGATGGAACAGGTCCGCGATGCGGACTTGTCGCGGACCTCACTATGCAGGCCTCGTCCAAATTCTCTTTTTATTTTTTTAAAACTAACTTATACACTGAAACAAAATGAAATTTTAACAAACCCCCAAAAAATCAATTATAATTTCTAATTAAAGAGCTTTTACACTACCTCACAAGTTGCCTCCCACGCAAAGCCTAATTTAAGATCGCGACACGACTCGTTGTAGCTTCATTCATTCTCGAGCTTAATTATTTCTTCCTCACCATCGACATCTTGTCCAAAATAGTGCTTAACACGCTGATCATTCACCACAAATGTGGTCAATTTTGCGTGATTCCATAGTTTCACGGCTTCATGTGCCGACATTCGCACCACCTCAAATGGTCCACTCCATTTTGATCGAGGCTTACCTGGAAAAACACACAAACGTGAGTTAAAAAACAAGACCTTTTGACCTGGTTGAACTGTTCGAGCAACTATATGCTTGTCGTGCCATCGCTTCATCTTCTCTTTATACAACTTTGCATTCTCGTAAGTGTGGAGTCTGAATTTCTCTAATTCATGGATTGATCCATATGCTTTCTACCTACTAACTCTGGGTCTAGGTTCAAGTTTTTGATGGCCTAATATTCATGGTGCTCCAGTTCTACCGACATGCGACATGCTTTTCTGAATACCATATGGTACGGTGAAATGCCAATTGGTGTTTTGTATGAAGTCTGGTAGGCCCAGAGCACTTCATCTAGTTTGATAGCCCAATCCTTCCTTGTAGCATTTACAATTTTTTGAAGGATTTACTTCACCTCACGATTTGATACCTCAACCTGTCCGCTAGTTTAGGGGTGATATGCCATGGCGACCTTGTGCTTGACACCAAATTTAGCTAACAGATTCTTTATCGTTTAATTTATTAAATGCTTACCTCTATCGCTGATGATAGCTCTTGGAGTGCCAAACCTTGTGAAAATATGCTTCTTGAGGAAG
Source organism: Solanum dulcamara (assembly GCF_947179165.1). NCBI lineage: Eukaryota > Viridiplantae > Streptophyta > Magnoliopsida > Solanales > Solanaceae > Solanum > Solanum dulcamara. Next base: position 16,564,316 of record NC_077237.1, on the reverse strand, counting down.
CGACTTACCAATTTAGAGTCATTAATTGGTAATACAATGGCCTCGATCCATTTAGAAACATAATCAACTGCCATCAGTATATACTGATTTCCATATGATGATGGAAAGGAACCCATGAAGTCAATTCCCCACACATCAAAGATCTCTACCTCCAGGATGTTATTAGTAGCATCTCGTGCCTTCTTGATATTGTGCCCAACCTTTGGCATTGATCACAACTCTTCACAAATCCTACAACATCTTTAAATAAATTAGGCCAAAAGAAACCTGACTGAAATACCTTATGGGCTATTCGTTCACCTCTATGATGTCCACCGTAAGCAGATGAATGACAACTGTGTAGAATTTATTGAACTTCAGACTCAGGCACACATATCCTTATCATCTGATCAACACCTTTTTTGAACAAATAAGGTTCATCCCATATATAGAACTTTACTTTATACACTAGCCTCTTCTTTTGTTGGGAGTTTGCTCCAGGGGGAAATACTCCACTCACAATGTAGTTCACAATATCCGCATACCATGGGAGTTTTTGTACCTCCATTACCAATAGATGTCATCTAGAAACTCTTTCTTTATCTATTTTTGCTCACCTACATGGGATGAATCCTCTAATCTTGATAGGTGGTCTGCTATTTGATTTTCGCATCCCCTCCTATCTTTGATTTCAATATCAAATTCTTGGAGTAGTAAGATCCATCTGGTTAATCTAGGTTTCACATCCTTCTTGTTGAACAAATACCTGAGGGCTGCATGGTCAGTAGAAACAATCACTTTTGTACCTACCGGGTAAGAGCAGAATTTATCAAACGCATAAACTAATGCTAGCATTTCATTCTCTGTGACCGTGTAGTTGGCCTAAGCAGAGTCAAGAGTCTTACTGGCATAATAGATGGAGTGAAATATTTTCTCCTTCCTTTGTCCCAGAACTGCTCCTATATCTGTGTCACTTGCATCGCATATCAACATAAAAGGTAACTCCCAATTAGGAGCTATTAGGATGGGGGCTTCAATCATCTTCTTCTTCAAGATTTCAAAGGCCTGCAAACATTTATCATAAAAAAAATTACCTCCTTTTCTAACAAGCTGTACATGGGTCTAGCGATCTTTAAAAAATCTTTGATGAATCACTAGTAGAATCCGGCATGACCTAGAAAACTGCGGACAATTTCACTAAAACCCGTGGTGAAAGCTTCTCAATCACTTCAATTTTAGCTTTGTTTATATCCAAACCATCTTTTGAAACTTTGTGCCCCAACACAATACCCTTTTTACCAAGAAATGACATTTCTCTCAATTTAAGATGAGACTTGTTTCTTCACACCTTCCTAGTACTTTCTCTAGATTTTTCAAACAAAAATCAAAAGAATCTCCAAAGACTGAAAAGTCATCCATAAAAATCTCTACAAAATCTTTCACCATATCATGAAATATAGCAATTGTGCACCTCTAAAAAGTGGCAGGGGCATTGCAAAGACCAAATGGCATACACTTAAATGCATATGTCCCATATGGGCATGTGAATGTTGTCTTTTCCTGGTCCTCTAGTGTAATAGTAATCTATTTGTAACCCGAATACCCGTTCAAGAAACAATAGTACTCTTTCCTTGTGGCATCATTTAACTTTCTGTAGTCTATGCATATACACCAATCAATTACTTTTCTTGTGGGGATTAACTCGTTCTTCTCATTAGTCACCACAGTCATTCCCCCTTTCTTTGGTACATACTGAACTGGTCTTACCCACTTACTGTCAGAGATTATGTATATTATGCCTGCATCTAGCCACTTAATTATCTTTTTTTTCACCACCTCTTTTATGATGTGGTTCAACCGGTGTTGTGGTTGTGCACTAGCCTTATGTCCTTCTTTGATGAAAATTCTATACATGCACAAAGTGGGGCTGAAGTGTTGTGCCTTTTTAATTGCTACATACTCATTAGTCACCACATTCAATTGCCTTCTTGTGCCTTTTTAATACCTCAAGTGTTGTTGTGACCTGCACCTCAGACAAAGCAGACAAAAGAATTAGAGTTAAGGTATTATTCAATCTAAGAAAAGCATACCAGAGATGTGTTGGCAATTGCTTCAACTACAAGTTAGGAGCTTCTTCCAAAGATGGCTTGGGTGAAGGACTAAATTCTCTATTCAAAGGTTCCACATTCTTTTTCCACATGCTAACGTTTGGCATATCAAGCAACTAGCTAACTCTTTAGCTTTCATGTCCTCTTCAATATCTTAACCCATCACGACTCTTTCCAATGGATCTTTTGCTAAAATTTATTGAGCTGAGACTTCCTCATCGATAACAGTTATAGCAGACAACTCTTCATATACTATATGCAACTTCAGTGCCTGATATACATCGAACACCTCCACTTTGTCATATGCTCTCATAGTCAATCTACCAGCAGCTACATCAATAAGTGCACGGACTGTTGCTAAGAACAGACGCCCCAAAAAAAAAGGAACATCTAGGTCGCGTTCAAAATCTAATACAACAAAATCAACAGGAAAGATGAGGGATCCCATTTGAACTAACACATCCTCAATAATACCGTCAGGTCTAGCTACAGAATAATCAGCTAATTGTAATAAAATGGTGGTTGCTTTAAGTTCTCCCAAACCTAATTTCTTAAGCATAGATCTAGGCATCAAGTTTATACTAGCACCTAGATCATAGATACCTCTTGCATTACTGTACTTACCAATAGTTACCTTTACCGTGAAACTACTTGGATCTTTTTGTTTAGCTGGAAGCTTAACTTTGTTTAAGATTCTTGAACTACACTCTTCAGTGAGTGCCACTGTTTCAAATTCAGCTAACTTGCTCTTGTTGGCCATAATATCTTTGACAAACTTGGCATATTTTGGAATTCCTTGCAACACATTAATCAAAGGTAAGTTAATTTATACCTGTTTAAGCATGTCTATGAATTTTTCAAAACAATCCTCCTCTTTTTTCTTTTTAAATTTTTTTGAAAATGGGGGAGGTGGTTTTATTTTCTGCTCTTGCGCCGTCTGAGGTCGGCTCGATTTACTAGCTTCAATCTCCATAGCTTTACCTTTGTCTTTACTACCTATGCTTTGTGGTGCTAGCTCAACTAATGCCCATCCATTTCGTGTGCTCACAATATTTACCTGCTTGGGGTTTGGATCAGTGTTACCTGGTAAATCACCTTGCGATCGAGAATTTTGAGCATTGCTAGCTGTCCCACCTGTTTCTTAAAATTGTGAGTAGTGATTTGGTATTGACGAACATCTGCAGCTAACTTAGCTTGAACTTTCATGAGTTTTTTAAGCATGTCTTCCACACTCATATTTCCTGCACTACTTGATTGTTGGTTACTCTGGTCTTGCTAGTTATAGTGCTGGCCTCCTCCTTGTGGTCTATATGGGTCGTGGCCTTGATTGTTGTATTGCTGCCCGCTTTTTTGTGGTCTGAATTGTGTTTGCCCTTGGTGTTGGTTTTGCTAATTTCCACCTCATGAGAAATTCAGATGGTTTCTCTAATTTGGGTTGTAAGTATTTCTATAGCTCTGATTACCTCCACCCTTAGGTGTATTACCCACAAAATTCACCGACTCAGGATTAGTTCTATAATATTCTACCAGAACTTGTTGCTGCCCTTTTACTGAAGTGTTGAAATGCATTGTCATCATGTTTTGCATTGCTACAATCTGTGCAATCAATGCTGTCAGGAATCAACTTCCAACATGCCTGCTTGTTTTTGAACCACGGGTCTAGAGTTTCCTCCATTCCATTCAGGATTTCTCTAAGATATGCAATTAAGTAATGTATAAAGTTTATCATATATTTTGTTTAGTGCCTGTCCATCTGTTGCAGAGTTAAGAAGAATTTTGGTGTTGGGTTCCAACCCTTCTATGAAGGTGTGGATCAACACCTCATTAGCTTGATGATGGTGAGGACAACTAATAAGTAAAAATTTAAACTTGTCCCAAAATTGGTATAAATGTTTTCCAGATTTTTATTTAAAGCTTAAAATTTCAGTCCTTAGCTTAGTTGTCTTCCTTGAAGGTAAGAACCTGATAAGAAACTTGCAAGCCAAATCCTTCCATGAAGTGGTGGAATTTGATGGTTTCGACTTCAACCACATCTTAGCTTCCCCCAACAAAGAAAGGGAAACAATGTTAACCTCATATAGTTAGAAGATACCCCATTAGGCGTGGATGTGGACTTGGGGATCTTCATGAGGAAAGCTTGTAAACTGCCCATTAGAGTGCAATAGCTGCACCATGTTCTGTTTCAGTTCAAATCTTTCTCCAGCGGGAGGTTTTTGAATGTTGGAGGTGACATTCATTGTGAGTGGGACTGCCACATCACGTACTATCCTGGCTGCCATCTCCACAGGGATCTTTACAGGAACTTCATCAGTATCACCCAGATTTACCTGTGGTACGGGATATAAAGTAGTTGCTCTTCTTTTTTATTGATGCAGAAATCTTTCAGGCTCAGCTAGCAGCTCTACAATGTTCCCACTTCTGTCCGGTGTGCCTTTGTGAGTATTCCTGCAAGAAATAACAACTAAGATCAGGTTGTTAACACCAACACAAATAATAAAGAAACTTTGCAAAGAAAACTATTGCCAAATTAAACAATGTCTCCGGCAACGACGCCAAAAACTTGTTGCGTTCAAATGCACATGCAATGTACGCGGTCTCAAAAGTAATATAGCAACCCTTTTTAAGAGCCGGATATCAAACCCACATAAAAATTAAATTAGGCATTAGTTAAATTTTTAATGAGTGAAATTATCCATGCGTGTTATCAAAGAGTTGAGTTCATTTATATCTACAAAATAATTATACCAAAAATGATATGAAAAAATGATTTAAAGATATTAGAGAAATTTTATCAATTTAAAGAAGAGTCCCAGGGTTGTAGCACTCATAGATTTCCAGTCTAACATCCTTTACTTTGGTATCCAATGAATTTTTTGATTACTGATTTATAGGGTTGATTTTACAATTATGATCTTCTGACCTCTAATTGCCTATTCTTGTTGACAATTTAACTATATTGTTGAGCGGGGATAAGTATAAACCAACAAAAATGCATTTATCATATCATCCTATTTAGCAACCAAATATGGTGTATAGATATGTGTCATAGTCATTCTACACATAAATTATTCTAGATAATTCTAGGGCAAACATGCTTCCTATATTCTAGTGTTCTATCCCATTTCTGTCTTTCGAGTTTTGGGTGAACAACAAATTTATTTTAATGGAGATCAAGCATTAAAATAATTAAAACAAAAATATAAGAGTAATCACATACAAAACTCATTTTCAATCAAAGCAAACGAGATTTAAACCTTCATCTTGTGGCTACAACCCAAGAATAAGGTGATTTAGCCACTCATCATTTGTAACATAATTACATAAATTATTACTAACATAAAAACTTGAATTCAAATGAAAGAAAAGAAGAAAAAATCACCAAAAGTAGTTCTTCCTTCGTCTTCTTCAATCCTCTCCCGACAATCTGATCTACTTTTTAATAAAGTATGTAAAGGTGTTGTTTATAGCATCAAAAATAAGGAATTAAAGTAGGTGCACTGAGGTCCGCGATGCGGACTTGATTCATTTTAGTGTAATTTTTTATTTCTTGTGTCGGTAAAAATTTGTGCTATCTAGAATCAGGTCCGCGTCACGGACCTGGTGCGCATCATACTATTAAGTCGAATAAATTCTAAGTTTTGGAATTTAATCATTGAACCTCAAGTCTGTGACGCGGACATACTTCTTTATAGTGCATTTTTTCACATTTTGTTTCCAACTTCTCCTTTGAGCTCCACTTTCAGTCAGATCATGCTTTGAATGTCTATTCTTGCTTAATTAGCCCTGAACGTATCTAATCATGTTGGTTGGTTACAACAATACACAAATATGCAAAAATATGAACTATACTCTAAGAATTTGCTTTCAACTTGACTAATGAATTATGAGTTTTATTTGCTGTTGGGCACATAAATGTACCCAAGATCAAGTATCAATCCATCGGTACAATTTTCCATCGGCATAAATATTAATCAAGTCACATCACAATATTCCAGAACCAATGCAAATAAGCATGTTTACAATCATAACACAATGCAAATCACGTCACACTATCAATAATATAACAACATCAACAAGTACATCATTTACATCATATAAGTCATCAAGTTTCCATTTCATTACCTTTTTCATCACATTTAGTATCAAAGGGTGAGCAAGTAATCCAAGTCAATTCCCATAATCAACAATGAGCAAATGACAATTTCATCAAATCATAACCAGATTTAGGATATCATAACATTTCATCAATTTCATGTCAATTTCAAGTCAAGGAGTTCACATTTCTGATCAAATCGTAGCACACATAATCTTTTTACTATCCCAATCTTTCATTCGACACAATTCACATAGTTATCATCCTAAACCTTATTCTCATTTCACCCCAACACATAGTCGAGAGCAAGTTCAACTAATCTACAAGATTTATGGGGTTTTAGAAAATTATTTGCCTTAATCAATACTCAGTCAATCACTAACTTGAGCCTTCCCTTTATGAATCGAATTTGAAATAGCACAATCTATTCAAATAGTGATTCACAACCAAATTACAAAGCTAACAACACCAAAATCATAAAATTCAGGTAAAAGAGTCAAAATGACTCAAAAATCCGGTTCCAAAAATGAGATTTAAATTCAGAAATTTTTAGGTGAAAATGACCCTCAAAGCATTAGGAATCCATTAGAGAAAACTCTTTAAAAAATGAAGTTCAAAACAACCCACAATCCTCATTTTAAAAAATTGAAGTTCTTGAAGAAATTCTCAGAATTTAAGGTCAAAAATCCTAAATTCGAAGTTAAAATCATGATGTAATGGATGGGTCATATAGATTTCATGTTAAGAATACTTATCCAATCAACTAGCCTAAAACAATTACTTCACAAATCGCCTAATCGATTCCCCAAGTCTAAAAATGGAGAAAAAGGCTAAAACTCTGACCATAAACCCCTCAGGTGTCACAATTGCGACCCTCGCAAAATCGACGCATGGTCGCGAAAGAGATCCCTCAAAAATAGTGAGCTTCGTGAAAGTGAAAGGGCCATTGCAAAAGTGATGGTCGCGAAAGCGAACCCCTTATCACGATCGCAATACCTGCACCAAATATCAGCAACTCAAACATTCCTACTTTACAAACTTTCGAATAGACTCTCGAGATTGTTTGGAATCCCGTGCACATAAATCCTATATGATACCATACTAAATTCTATGTTTTGGACTCAATAAAATTGTTAGAATTTGAATTTGAAGTCTCCATGATCCAAAAACTAAAATATCGCAACCAAACTAATTGTATGCCTCAAAAGACCAAAACGTTCTCGGAGCTTTTGAAAAATACACAAAATATCTTCCTAGGCCTAAAATCATATCTCAATCCAACAGAGTCGTCGAAATTAAATTCCGAGCATCTGAACTCCAAATATTTACCAAAGTCAATTCTAAACTCAAAAACACAATCACTTCCAACTTAGGACCTCAAATCCTCGATATAACCCCAAAACTAATTCTGTCAACTCTCATAGACCAAATTCCACATATCATATTTGATGAAATCGGCGGAATTTAATTTCGAGACTCGAAACTCCAAATGACTTCGAATATCACTATTTCACAACTTAATCTTTCAAAGCTCAATTCTTTTCAAAATCTCAATTTTTCACAGAATTTTACAAAATCGATTTTGAATACTGTTCAAATATGACTTGGGGCAACTACCAGCAGGGTTAAAATAGATATTTATAAAAATTATCAAAAATAACCTTCAGGATCGTTACAATCTAGCAACGAAGATGCATTTTTTCACATCACTTCTCAATTGAGCACTTATTTATGATATGAAGAAACAACACTGATTCAAAGATTATATTAGAGCTACCTTAGTATTTTCTTTCTCTTTGATTAACTTTTTTCCTTTTGCAAAGCACATTGCCTTTTTACGTCCTCACAATGTTGCAAAGGTAAAACATACAATCAATTTTTTATTTTTTTCCACTCTCTTACAACAAAGATTTAAGTTGTTAGTTTAAGAGTTGTTCCTACAATTTAACACTTGCTTATTTCTTTCGTTTCAAAGATTGTTGTTTTTTATTTTTTTGATTTTTGTTGTTCATCTTTTTGTGATACATATAGGTTCAGATTTTTAATGTATCTAATTGTTTTTGTTTCTTAAATTAATGGATAATGCCTTCGTTTCAACATTATGATACTTTACATTTGAATTACGTTTTCGAGATGGATAGGTTTATCATGATACATTACTATTTATGTATCTTGTTTAAATTGTTAAGTACTGTATTTTTACTAGATACATTAAATAGGTAATTGTTGTCCATAATATGTTAGATTTGTGATAGATACATTACCGTGTGGTAGTCGCTATGTATCGGATACATTGATTATAAATTCAAATTTATGTATCATGACCAAAAAATTAATGCATGAACATTACAATTTATGTATATTATTTTATTTGAGAAATACTGTATTTTATAAAAGATACATTATACATGTAATTGTTGTCAATAATATTTTTTTGTGTGTGATACATAACACAGTGGTGAGTTGATATGTTTATGATACATGTAATAAACTTTGAAAACTGTTGAATTTAATATATATTATGTATCATGTACATATCAATTAATTTGATACACAGTGCTTTAGCTATAGAACAGTAGGGTTTATGTATCAAGTGTATTTATTGGATAATGTACATAGACACATAACCTTCTAATTTGGATAAATCTAAACAAAAATTAAAGAATGTTGATACATGATAGATTATACAATTTATAATAATTATGTATCAAATAAATAAGTAAAGGCATGAGACACGCATGTTTAAATATGAAAATAGACCAAAACTCATATATATCAGAAAAAAATTAGCAATAAAAAATCAACAAGTTGCTCTATCAATGTTGTGTCATATACATAACTATTAATATGATATAAACTGATATTGTTATAAAAACATTAGTGATTATGTATCAACAATTATATTTACTAATGTCTACAGATACATAACATTCTAGTTGAATAAGTTTGGGTGTGTGTATCTAGTAGTAAAAGATAAAATTTAATAAATATATATCAAATACATAACTATGAACATGATGCATACTAATTTGTGTTTCAATAAATTAAGGTTATGTATCAAAATTAACATGTGAACACGACACATTGTGCATGATAAAAATATAATGTATCATAATATTAAAATAGAGGAATTATACATTAATTTAAGAAAAAAAAATAATTAGATACATTAAAAATCCGAATCTATATGTATCACAAAAATATGAACAACAAAAAATCGAAAAGAAAATCAATAATCTGTTATGTTGAAAGCAAAAAAATATGATGATGAAATCTTTGTATACTTTCTTCTTTGCTCTGTATCAACCCTTGTAACTTTTTTTTCACTTTCAACAATGGCGCCATCCATGGATCTCGACCCAAAGCCCTTATTGGAGCCACTAGCAACTAGACTTTTTCCCTCTATTTTTAAGCGTTTTTTTCGCAATCAATTTTTGAAGTCGAAGATGCATTCTTCTTCGACTAATTTGATAATCACAATACTAAAAGATAGAGCATCATCCATGTGTATCAGAAATTTGTAGATGAAAAGGCTAAAAAAAAATTAAAAAATTGACAACTGATAATTAGAAAGAAAAAATGAATGATGATGAAGAAGAAGAAAATTTGTTATGATTTGGGATAGATTGGGGAGAAGAAAATTTAAAATTTGAATTGTTTGAAGTTCCTAAAATTTTGGGAGATATTGATATCAATTTGTTTTACGTGATTTGTGAAACTAACATTTAATTTTACCTTTAATTTTTTTTTAAGCTCAACACACAAGTTATGTAATGTATCAACAATTATGTATCCGGATAATTGTTGTTATGTCGGAAAAAGACGGTTTAAAATTAATTTTATCTTTTAGAGAAAAAATCAATTTTAGAAAGAAAAATCGCCACTTAATTTTTTAAAGACATTAAGAAAACTTAATTTAAAAAACCCTAACAGATTTAGTCTTAAAAATTTCATGAAAATGGGTAAGAAGTTCTTATTTCCACTTTGAGAAAGTGTTGACACTCAAAATGGCCGCTAACACGCGGTCATCCGATGATTTGAAAATTCTAATTTTACTAACTTTGAAAAAATTAATAAAGACATTTAAAATTGCTTGAAAGAAATACTTATTTAAAACATTTGGAGTGATTTATAAGGAAAGTAAACTTTGTCAAGAGATGACCAAGTAAAAGAAAAAATAATTGAATAAATAATTTAGATAAAATTTATCATATCAAAAATTATTTCTCTTTAAAGGATTTAATTAAATTAAATCAAACAAATAAAGTTAGAGTTAAATAAACATGAACATAGTAAAGGAAATTTAAATCTAATAAGTGTCCAAAAATGGACTGTTGGGCCCAAAAATCAGACCTGTCGGCTTGGGCGGCCTTCAGCTGCTAAAATCTTTTGGACTTTGGTCCGTTTCTGTTCTGTATACAATGTATACATCTTCTATATATCCATGTATATATGGCGTATCTTAGCCTTTCATTTAGCCTCCGAAACCTGTATACATGCTTCCTTGCCTTGTATCAACTTTCCTCTCTGGACTTTGGCATCGACAAGGCTGACTTGGAAGTGAATCAACTCAAAGAGATGTTGTAAGGATGGAGTCCAAAGTAGACTCGGATGGAGTTTCATATGCAAGTAAAGAGTAATACGAATTAGTATACATGCTGAACATATTTTGGAAATGACACCATGCAAGTCACGAGAGTGAACTAATAAAATATAGTGTAAAGCACGGCTAAGCATTAAGAGCAATATCAAAAAGTGATAAGGAATACAATGGATCATATCAACTATCTCATAACTTATAATAATCAAACAAAGAAAATGTACTTGATTTATTAACAAATGTTCAAGTATGCATTTTGAAAAAGCCAAACAATCCAGCAAGATTTCAGTTGATAACTGCAAATAAATCAAAAATCATTTAAGAGGTACAATGCTGAACTAAAGTAAATTTAGATGAAGAAACTGACTCGCATTACACATGAAGAAGACTTAGCTAACTTCATGAACACAATCAGATAAAACGACTAGAACAAAAGTACTAAATAAGCTAAACAGATTCGAGCCTATACCACACTTAAACGAGTAAAAAAAAATATTAAACAAAACAGAGACTTAAGAAACTGTAATCTAGCCTAAACTTAAACAAGAATCTAAGTTCAAAACAACAATAAAGAAGAACACATAACTGAATACAAATCAAGATATTCCATATTTTTTAATGATAGCAGCAAGAACAATTTAAAGAACCCATATTGACTAAACAAAACGATAAGTTAAAAATCACTAAGGGAAAGAACTAAGACTGAATACACATTTCAGTCAAAACCACAACGTATTTACAAGCAAAACAAGAATAGATGTAACTAAAACAAATCAAGAACAACAAAGGGGTTTACCTTTCTCGGAGCAGCGAACCAGAGACGAGAACAAGCTAGCGATACCCGAGCTTCCGCCACCACAATTTCGACTCGAGAAGCAGAGAACAACAAACAAAATTTTTAGCTGTAGCCTCTAGTTTTCTCCAAATTTAGGTGTTCAAAGAATTTGTATTTCTTGAGTGAAAACAGTGTCTTTTTAAGGCCAGAAGTCGTCCTTTTTTTGATAATCAATACTGTTTAGGTGAGGAAGCACCACAACTAAAGTTAGATATGATAATAAATAATGAAAATAAGTTGGACACGAGAATTTTATGTGGAAACCCCTCAAACAAATAGAGGGGAAAAACCACGGGGTAGAAAGATTTTACTATAATAATATGGGAATACATTGCTCTCAAATATAAGGAGAAAACAACAATTAACAATTCTCTCTTGTAAGAGAAACAACTATTAAAGAGACACTCAAGACTACAATATTTATCTTGGTGTATAACTCTCTTTGTATTTTTACTCTCACTTTTTCTGAATAATTTAAATGAGGGCAAGAGATCCTCTATTTATAGGAACCAAAAACGCATTTTTGTCAAAAGAGGAACGCGTTTTCTACGCGTTAATTGTCAAAAAGAAGAAACACGTTTTTCTGCCAACTTTGCAGCCAACCTTTTTTGACTTCTGCATTTCTTTCTTTTGTTTTTCTTCCTGCTTTTCCTTTTTTTTGACTTTTTTTTCTTGCATTCTCCCACTGAAAGATTTAATTGAGAATCAATTAAGTCTTCACATCGTCCTTTCTACCCAATTACTGCAATGTTACGTTTCTGCTAGGCCAATAGAAGATCGACACCATATGAACTTATTACTGTTGATCGGCTTTGTAAACATATCTGCTAGGTTGTCATTAGTGTGAATTTTCTGAATATCTACACTGCCTTCTTCCACATTCTCACGAACAAAGTGATACTGCACTTGTATGTGCTTTGTCCTTGAATGAAATGCTGGATTCTTTGTAAGATGCAAAGTGCTCTGACTGTCACAAAACAGAGTAACCTTCTCTTGTTTGTGCTCGAGCTCCTCCAGTAACATCTGCATCCATATTGTATTTTTGCTAGTTTGTGTAGCTGCTACATATTCTGCTTCCGTCGTAGATGTAGCCATGATAGATTACAGTTTTAAAATCCAGCTTACAGCTCCTCCAGCAAGAGTAAACACATAACCTGTGATGGACTTGCTTTTATCAAGATAACCTGCATCATCTCAATCAACATAACCTTTAATAGTAAAGTCTGATCCTCTATAACATATTGTAACATCTGAGGTACCCTTGATATATCTTAGGATCCTCTTAACAGTATTCCAATGCTCTCTACCAGGATTAGCCATGTATCGACTAACCACTCCCACTGCTTATGCAATGTTAGGTCTTGTACATACCATGACGAACATTAAGCTTCCTACTGCTGATGCATATGGTACTCGAGACATCTCCATCCTCTCTGCTTCATTGCTAGGACTCATACTTGAGGATAACTTAAAATTAATAGGAAGTAGGGTTGAAATTGACTTACAGTCTTGCATCTTGAAGCGTCTCAAGATTTTCTTCAAGTAGTTCTTTTGAGAAAGCCAAATCTTTCTATTATTTCTGTCTCGATAAATTTGCATCCCTAGAATCTTATTTGATGGTCCCAAGTCCTTTATTTCAAACTCCCTAGCCAACTGTGCCTTTAAATTTATGAGATGATCTTTGTTGGGGCTTGCTACCAATATGTCATCAACATACAACAACAAAATAACAAAATCTTCATCACCAAATCTCTTATAATAAATACAAGGATCTGAACTATGTCTGTTGTATCCAAGGCCTATAATGAAGGAATCAAATCTCTTATACCAACACCTCGGTGCCTGTTTGAGACCATATAGAGATTTGTTCAACCTGCAAACCAAGTTCTCTTTTCCCTGTTCTTCAAAACCTTCTGGTTGGAGCATGCAACTTTCTTCTTCAAGTTCTCCATGAAGAAATGCAGTTTTGACATCTAACTGCTCCAAGTACAAGTCAAATATAACACACATCGCCAGGACTACTCGAATTGTTGTGAGTCGAACGACCGGAGAAAATATCTCATTGAAGTCTATACCTTCTTTTTGAGTGAATTCTTTCACCACCAATCTTGCACGATACTTCTCCACTTGATCATTATCATTGCGTTTGATCTTGCAGACCCATTTGTTTCCAATGGCCTTCCTTCCTTGTGGTAATTGAACATGATCCCATGTTTTATTTTTATGAAGAGCTTCAATTTCTTCTTGTATTGTTTTCATCCAAAGAGATGATTCTTGGCCTTTCATAGCCTCGTGAAAAAGTTGAAGGCTCTCCATCTTCTGTTAATAGACAGTATGCAACATTGCTCTCCATAGAATAATCTGAGTGCCAAGCTAGTTCTCTTCTCTCCCTAGTTGACCTTTGAATTTGTGGAGTTTCGATCTCAGCTTGCTCTTGTTCTTCATGCTCTGGTGCTGCTTCAGAAGAACCTGGAACTTCTTCTATTTCTTCAACTTCAACTGTAGTAGTCTCTACTTTTTCTTTTAAAGTGCTACCTTCTTTTGCTTGTATCTTGTTTTCAATAAATACAACATCCCTACTGATTACCACCTTACGGGTAGTGGGATTCTACAAGCGATACCCCTTGACTCCATCAGCATACCCTAAGAAAATGCATTCCTTAGACTTTGGATCCAACTTCGATTTTTCTTAGGTGTTATACATAACATAAGCAGGACTTCTGAATATATCTAAGCGAGAATAATCAGCTGGTTTTCCTGTCCACATCTCCATTGACGTTTTCAGATCAATTGCGGTTGATGGTGACCGATTGATCATATAACAGGCGTTTTTGACTATTCTGCCCAGAATTATTTTTCCAACCCTATAATTGCCAATATAGCTCTTGTTCGTTCCAACAAGGTTCTATTCATCCGCTTTGCTACTCCATTTTGTTGTGGAGTATATGCCACTGTGAACTGCCTTTTAATACCTTTTTGTTTACATAAGTTATCAAATTCATCACCAGTGTATTCTCATCCATTATTTATCCTCAAATACTTGATCTTTTTCTCATATTCAAGTTTCACCCGCGTTTTGAACTGTTTGAAAATTGGAAAAATATCTGCTTTTCTCTTGATTGGATACACCCAACTTCCCTTGGAGAAATTGTCAATAAATGACACAAAATATTTTACTCCTCCTACGGACTCCACCGGTGCTTGCCAGACATCAAAGTGGACCAGATCTAATATTTTCTTAGTTTTAGCAGAGGAACTGCTAAACTTCAGTCTATTTTGCTTGCTGGTAACACAATGCTCACAAAAGGGTAGTGAAACCTTTTTGATCCCCGGAAGAAGCTTTTGCTCAACAAGAATCTTCAAACCTCATTCCGACATATGGACAAGTTTATGATGCCATATCATCGTTGATTCTTCAAATGAACTTGCTGATGCGGTTGATGTTTCTCCTTCTTGGTGTGTTTCACCTTTAAGCACATATAGATTTGCAGCAAGTTTTTTCGCTTTCATCACTACAAGCGCTCCTTTATATATTTTCATGACTCCATCATGAGTCTTATATGAACATGTATTATCATCTAATTGTCCCAAAGAAAATAGATTCTTCTTCAAGTCTTTTACATGCCGTACCTCCTGGATGGTGCGTATCGTGTTATCATATATTTTTATTTTGATGGACCCAATACCAATAACATCCAAAGAATGATCATCTCCCATGAACACAGACCCTCCTGAGATAGGATTATATTGATGGAATCATTCTCTCTGGGAAGTCATGTGCCATGTTGCTCCTGTGTCCATGATCCAGACATCAGTGAAATGTTTTTTGCCTTCATTATTTGATATTGCTTCACTACATAAAATATCGTCATCATCCGAGGTACATGCAACATTTCCTTGAGCATTTGATGGCTCAGGGTGTTCACTCTTCTTTTTTAACCGATAATCTTTCTTAAAGTGCCCTTTCTTGCCATAGTTGTAGCACTTGATATTCTTCTTACTTCTTGATTGAGATCTACCATGATTGTGACTCCCACTGGGGCCACGTTCCATTGGTTTTCCTCTCACCATCATCAAAGCTTCAGCTTGCTGCGAACTTGCTTGTCTATCTTTCTTATTTTTGTACCGATTTTCTTCTAAGACAGCGGCTGCAATTTCATCAAAAACTAGACTGTCTGTATTGTTCATCAGGTTGATGATGAGTTGATCATACGAGTCAGGCAGACTTTGAAGTAGAAGCTCCGCACGTTCAGTCCCCTCTATTTTGCAACCCATTATTATAAGTTGCGAAAACAGAGTATTCAAAGTATTAATGTGTTCAGTTACTGACATAGACACTGCCATTCGAAGATTATACAATCTTCTTTTTAAGAAGATTTTATTATGCAAAGACTTGACCTCATACAATCCCATAATAGTATCCCATATTTCCTTCGCCGTCCGTTTTTCAGCCACACTAGACAACACTTGATCAGTTAGTGTCAAGTGTAGATCAGCAACTGCATTGCTGTCTATGTCGTTCCACTTGCTGTCATCAACAAAATCTGTAGTCCTACCTTTAATTGCAGCTAAGCAATTGTCTTTTCTCAATATCGCTTTTATTTTCATTTTTCACAATGAGAAATTAGTCCCATTGAATTTCTCAACGTCAAACTTTATTGTACTCGACATCGTTATTTATTTCACACCCTTTTAGATTATTTTTGAATATTTTTGCGAACAATCATGACAAACTGTACCGTTATCGAAATTTATTATTCACGTGAATAGTATTTTTTGCCGAATTTTACTATTCATAAAAATTTACTATTCACAGATAGTACCTTCGCATAAAACAGACAGAATAACCGAGGGCTCTGATACCACTGTTGGGGGGAGGAAGCACCACAACTAAAGTTTTATATGATGATAAATAATGAAAATAAGTTGGACACCAGAATTTTACGTGAAAACCCCTCAAACAGATAGAGAGAAAAAACCACGGGGTAGAATGATTTTACTATGATAATATGAGAATACACTACTCTCAAATACAAGGAGAAAACAACAATTAATACTTCTCTCTTGTAAAAGGAACAACTACTAAAGAAGACACTCAAGACTACAATATTTATCTTGGTGTATAACTCTCTTTGTATTTTTACTCTCACTTTTTCTGAATGATTTAAATGAGGGCAAGAGACCCTTTATTTGTAGGAACCAAAAATGCATTTTTGTCAAAAGAGGAACGAGTTTTCTATGCGTTAATTGTCAAAAAGAAGAAACGCATTTTTCTACCAACTTTGCTGCCAACCTTTTTTGACTTCTGCATTTCTTTCTTTTATTTTTCTTCGTGCTTTTCCTTTTTTTTTTGAATTTCTTTTCTTGCAAATACCATGTATTTATAGATAAAGTAAAAAATTTGAATCCTAATAACCATTTGAGCGGAAAATCCGAGATTGATTGGAAAGTATGAAGGAGAAGTCAAATAAAAAGAAAACATACCCCTAAAAAATCCGAATTCGATTGATATCTCCTGATTTGAATTAGATTTGGGCAATAAAATATGAATCAAAGTCAATAATAAGGGCTCTACGAAATCTCAGAGATGGAAAGAGAGGGGGAACAAAGCTTCAACTCAATCACTTGGACAGAGGCAATTGACCTACCAACTACAGGCTCGGGTGCGAGAACGTTTTCTTCCGCTTGCTCTGCAGTACAAGCCTCATACAGAGCCGCGCTCCTTTAATATGATAAAAGCATCAACCTCATCCTAAAAGGACTCCTTTAGCTTTGGGGTTGATTTACGTGGCTCAAGACTTTGAGTCAAGAGGTCAGGTGTTTAGAAAGGTGGTGGCTAAGGAAAGTCACTAGCTTAGTGGAAAGTGCACTTCCATATTTTTATTTTTATTTTATTTTATGGGAACAGACCCTACACGAGGCTCCCACCTCTCGTGCACAGTCAGGGGTTGAGCAACACCCTCAAGCCTTAACATAAATAACAAAAGTAAAAATACAAGGAGGGGGACATAAAACCTTACCTCCGATCCTATGTTGGTTCATAAGTCGGCTAACCTACTAAGGTCGGCTAACTCATCCCGAAACAAAAAAGGGCTAACTATAACTAGAAAGCAGTAAACCTATGAGAGGACTCCTCCCGGTACAAATTGACTAATAAAGCATAAATGAGGGAGACTCTCCCCTTCCATGAGAAAACAAGAAAGTAGCCTACACTAGTCCTATTCAAATATGCTACGACTCAGGCATAGCTACATTGAGGAAGAACAAGTATACGAACCTTCTATCTCGCATGGGTTGGGGAAATTCTTTTCATCTTTGCTCTTTTTAGACATGTCGTACCAAGTAGGTCCAAGGAAATTTGCAGCAACAACAATCGCAGCTAAGGGGGATGAAATGATAGGAAGTAGATATAGCCATAGCAGCCAGCTTGCTTGGGAAGAGTTCCAAGGCTGCAGCCCTGGCTTAAATGTTTGACTGAAGGTGCCTTGCACTTTGGAAGGGTCCATTGTTGCTGTTTGATATGCCTGCACGCACTTCCATATTGAATTGCGTTTGCGGGGTTTCTTGCCTCGCTATCTGTCTTGTCCGTCTGAATGATGGAACTCCCAATGGAATGGTTTGAAAACCTCTGTCTAAGGTAGAGTTACTATCGTAAGACTTCCATCTATTGCATTCGTTTGTCGGAAAATTCTTATGTTCATTCCCATCAGAGGAATTTGCCTTGATTTCGAAATTATCGTTTGAGAGGTGAATTTGCGATGTTGTCCGAAATGTGTATGCGGGTACACTGGTATAAATCGTATGGTGTATGCGCGTATTTGATAGCATATGCTGAGGTCTTTTGTAGGGAATGAATTAAGTGAGAATTGTGATAATGGTTTAACCGTTAATGTATTGGTGGGCCTTGGAATTATTGGAATTGGAATTGGGGTATGTAAATTGTATGTTGACACGTGGGATGGTGTGTTGTAGGCTAGAGGGTAATTGATGTATTGGATTAGGAATTAAGGACAATTGGGAAATTGGGGAATGTTAGTTAGTGATAGGTGTTGTATTGTGAGGGAATTATACACGTAGGTGTTGGTTAGGGGTAGATTGTATACGTGTGTAGGAATTGGAGTTATGGATAATGGGTTTCGGAATTGAAAAAGAAATGGATTAAAATTGGGAGGAAACAAAAGAATAAAATGTGGCTAGGATTATAATGTTTTAAAAGAATGATCACGTGATTTTAATTATAGTCAATTGAATTACGAATTCATCCACTATAAATTATGAATTTAGCCAAATTGAATAGTGAATTCGGCTAAAAATTCATCTCCGGAGGCTCACTTTCGGTGTGCTATGTGACAAGAAGGTGCCACCACAAGTTAAGGGCAAGTTCTACAAAGTGGTGGTTAGACCGGTTATGTTATATGGGGCAGAGTATTGGCTAGTTAAGGTCTCTCATGTTCAAAAGATGAAGGTTGCCGAGATGAGAATGTTGAGATGGATGTGTGGGCATACCAGGAGCGACATGATTAGAAATGAAGCTATTTGGGACAAGGTAGGAGTGGCATCGGTGAAAGACAAGATGTGAAAAATGGGACTGAGTGGTTTGAACATGTGAAGAGGAGAGACACAGATGCCCCAGTGCGGAGGTGTGAGAGGTTAGCCATGGATGGTTTTAGAAAAGGTAGGGGTAGGCCGAAGAAATATTGGGGAGGTAATTAGACAGGACATGACGCAGCTACAGTTTACCGAGGACATGACCTAAGACAGGAAGGTGTGGAGGACCTATATTAGGGTAGAAGGCTAGTACATAGTCTCGTTATTCTTCCTTATTAGTAGACGCATTAGCGCACTATAATTTCTTGTGCTCTGATTTCTGTTCTTATCTATTACTTTCTGTACTTTGATTACTATATTTTATCTGTGTAGCTTTCGTTATTTATTTTCTCATACCGCTTTGAATTTCTTAGCCTTATCCGACCTCTTTTTATGCTTTTATTAAGTCGAGGATCTTTCGAAAACAGTCGCCTACCTCGATAGGAGTAAGGTCTGCGTACACTTTATCCTCCCCAGATCCCACGTTGTGGGATTTCACTTGGTTGTTGTTGTTGTTGTACTTTAAAATAGCTTTGAAATAACTTTTAAATATTTTGGATTTTCGCAAGCAAATTATTTTAAAATTGAAGAAGCTTGAAAACTAATATACGCTTGTGAATGATCAAAATTGGGTGTCAACAACTGTTATATATCCGGATGACACAAATTTGAAAGGATTTTTATAATTAATAAAGAGTAGAAATAGAATATAATTTTCTCATTGATTCTTTAAAATTATAGAATTATAATTCGTAACTATACTATCCATTAAATAACTATTTTTCAATTTAAAAATGTAATTTCCATTTAACGTATTTTTAGACTTAATTCTAGGCATTATAAATTTATCAATTATCTCTCTTTTCTCTTCTCTCACCAAATTAGTGTATAACCCCATACTAGAGGCATTCTTCACTCTTTCATACCCTACTGGTGAGGCTATTAATCTTTATTTGAAATAGGTCCACTAGGATTTCCTACAATATCGTCGCCGAAAGGAGAATCCCAAGACTCCAGGTAATTATTAATTGCCCTTTTCCCCTCTCATTGCCACGTCTTATTGGTTTTTTTCCCCTCTCATTGTTTATTATTTTTATTATATGTGATTCCAAAAAGTGTAATGCTTTAAAATATATTTTTCAAAAAATAAAGTTATGGTCTTGATAAAATATAAAACGAAGTAAATGATTTTTATAAACCCCCCTCTCCCCCTCAAACTCAATCATACTCTCTCTCGGGGCTTGGAATTAAAAGAGATTTTTGAGTTATCTATTTGAGGATTTAGGATACAAGTTTTAAAAATTAGATAAAAGAGATTCTTGGTGATAATGACATATATTTTAAGAACTCACAATTTTTTTTAATTTTTAAAATACCCCCTCTCTTCTTTTCCCTGCTCCTCATCCACCCTCAGCCCCATCCTCCCCTCCTCCACGTCATCATCACCTCCAAACAACTAGCAGATGTTTAAACATTTATCTAAATAACTGACAAATATTTTCATATCTCGATCTCCAAAACAATTAGCAAATATTTTCATATTTCTCCAAACAACTAGCTGATATTTTAAATATTCTCATTGTTTTAACTAAAGAATCATAAAAAACACTTAAACAACTTAGAGTTGTTTAAATATCTTCTGATTGTTTGAACTAAACAACTTTTGATTGTTTAAACAGCTTTGATTGTTTAAACAATTTCTGTTGTTTGAACTAAATAACTTAGGGTTGTTTAAACAACATCTCTTGGTTGCTTGAACAACTCCTGTTTATATAAACAACATATCCTTTTTTCTCTTCTCTTCTCTTTTCATCAATTATTTTTTATAATTTTCACAATCAAATCGAAGTGAAGAAAAAAATGAGAATGACAACATCTGAAGAAGAAGAAGATGAAAACACAAAAAGTTTGAAAAGAAAGGAAAAAACGGAGAAGAAAAAAGGTAAAGAAGTTAAGGAAGAAGAAGATGAAAGAAAAAAGGAAGAACAACGTTTAAAAAATGGAGAAAAGAATAGAGAAGAGAGAAGGAAAATGGAGAACAGAAGTTTAAAGGAAAAAGGAAGAACAACTTTTAAAAAAATGAAGAAAAGAAAAGAGAAGAGAAGAGAGGAGGAAAATGGAGAACAACTTTTAAAAAAATGAAGAAAAGAAAAGAAAAGAAAAGAGAGGAGGAAAATGGAGAACAAAAATTTTAAAAAATGGAGTAAATAAATGGAATTTAAGATTTTATTAAAAGATTTTGCTCTTTTAATTTTTACCCTAAATTTTTAAATATTTGAATTCAATCTCATCTTTTTATAATTAACCTCTAATTAAATATTTATAACAAAAACAAAATCCCTTATCCCTTTTAACTCATTTTCCCTACTCTCTCGCTTCTCTTCCTTTTTCTGTCACTATTGATTCCAAATCAAATCAAAACTCTACTTTTGTTTACTTACTCAAATTGCGATTTTGAAGGTAAAATCATGATTATTCTTCAACCATCGTCGATTTTGTCTCTTCCTCCTCTATCATCTTCGCTGTCTTCACCTCCTCCATCCGCTTCCGTTCACGGTGGCTCGATGGAGTAGAACGATTGATCTATGTTTTGTTCTCTGTGAAAATCAAATGAGTTCTTAATAGATTATATTTATGGTGGATGTTTCAATTTGTACATGTATTGTTGATGGTTAACACGATGGGTAGGTGGGTGTTTCAATTTGTTTATGTATTGTAGTAGTGAGATTTGAGAGTTCCATTTTATTATGGAAAATTTAGGTATTTTAGAAAACAATCTTAGATGTATTACCATATTTGAATAGATCACTTTCACATTTTACTCAAACTAGTTTAAATATGAAAGCACGCACACTGTAACAGCATAATTTCGGCAATTACCATTTTTTAAAAAAATCTCCTGTGTTTAGTGCCTTAAAGAGAAGTTGTATTCTAGTATACACACCATGCATATATTATATACAACCGGATAGCCACTAAAAGAATAGCCACGAATAGTAATTATCATAATTGTAGTTATTGACTTGGATTAACCCCTAAACTATAGTCATTCTTGTAAGTTGCCCTTAATTTTTTGGGAAAATTACGTGGATAAGCAAATATATACTAGTTAATTAGCTAATATAGTCATAATTTGAATTAATTATGACTCACGGCAAACATCTAGCTGTAATTACAGTTTGAGTTTTGTATAATTCGTGCTATTATACATTTGAGTTTTGTATAATTCGCGCGATTTATACAAACGCTGTGCACAAATCGAATTGTATATCGAAATACAAACACTACAAATTATATAGGAAATTATACAAACGTTATGCATAAATTGTATAGTGAAATATACAAACGTTATACAAAAAATACGAAATGTATAGAAAATTATACAAACGTATATAAATGTTGCGTGAATTATACAAACACTGCTAGAACTATAGCTACGAATTGAAATTAACAAACTATAATTATGGAGCATAATTAAGGTATTTTTGAGTGGCTATATGCGAAAATTTTCCTAATTTTTTTAGTCATATTACATCCCCAAATATGAAATAATATATGTAAACATGAAAAGTTATAAACTAATTTTTAAAATAAAACTTACAAAGTGTTGTGTATTGGATGTAATTTTTCACACCATGTTGTGTATTGGATGTAATTTTTCAAGTGGAACCCATTTTTAAGTGGTCAACTTGCCCACTTGGTATTTGCTCTTCTTCTTGTGCCTATATATATGCAAGATTGGTGCAAAGAAAAAAATACACGGAGAAGAATACACTTACACAGAAATCCTCTTCTACTCTCTCTATTTTTGTTACTTTCTTTCCTTCTTAAATTTTTAAGTTAATTTATTTTATAAGACGTTATCAATACGAAGTTCTAATTTTCTCCAGATATATTAACTCCTATATAAGATATATCTACTGAAAAGAAATTATTTTTAGTTGTCTTTATTCTTTCTAAATTAATTTCTATCTCAGTTTTATCATGTCAAATTTATCAAAACTTGAGTTTGTGGCACTTGACATTTCTGAAAAAAATTATTTATTATGGATCCTTGATGCTGAAATTCACCTTGACGCTAAAGGTCTTGGTGATACTATTAAACAAGATAATAAAGCATCAAGCCAAGATAAAGCAAAGGCCGTGAGTTTTCTCCGTCATCATATTCATGAAGGACCAAAAACTGAATATTTAACTGTGAAAGACCCTCTTGAATTATGGACTAATTTGAAGGGTCGATATTACCACCTAAAACTTACGATGTTACCAAAAGCCCGATATGATTGGATACACCTTCGATTTTAAAATTTTAAAACTGTGACAGAGTATAATTCTGCTATCCACTAAGTAAGTTCCATGTTAAAATTATGTGGAGATTCTATCACTGATGATGACTTACTTGAAAAACTCTTTCCACTTTTCACACGTCAAATGTGTTGCTACAACAACAATATCGTAAAAAAAGATTTAAGAAGTATTCTGAATTAATTACATGTCTACTTGTGGTTGAGAAAAATAATATTTTACTAATGAAAAATCATGAAGCCCACCCACTAGGTCTGCTCCATTCCCTAAAGCGAATATTGTAGCAACGCATAATCAGTCTGAATCAAGATAAAATAACTATCGCGGCCGCGATCGTGGTCGTGGATGTGGTAGAGGACAAAACAATTATCGTTATCATGTTAGAAATAAACATGAGAACAATAAAGTTACTCAAAATAATTTTTCTAGAGGAAAATCCAATATTTGTCACCGCTGTGGTATGAAGGGTCATTGGGCACGTAAATGTAGTACGCCCGATCATTTTATAAAATTTTATTAAGCCTCTCTCAAAAGAAGAGATAATAATGTAAAAGCACACTTGAATTTTTAAAATGATGATAATGAAGCAACTCCCTCAAATAAATATAAAGATATTGAGGTGAATCTTGCTTATAAAGATGGTGCTTTCGAAGATCTACCAATTATTACTCATTTGGAAGCTGAAGATTTTATGAGCATTGACTGAAGAATTGATCATCTAACTAGGAATACAAATAGGTATTGTTTTTTTTATTATGTTTGATATTATGTTGTCCTTCGTAAAATGTTTCTTAAGGCAGTGCAATTTCTTAAAAGTTTCTTATGTTGTTAGTTTTTCACGTTTTTATAATGTATTTTTTTTGTTTATGAAGAATATGAAAATTTTTCAGTCATCAATTGGATTCAACATCAATTAAGATAATATGTGTCTTATTGATAGTGCCACAACACACACTATTTTAAGAGATAAAAAATATTTTTCTTATTTAATTATGAAAGAAGCTAATGCTAATACAATATATATATATATATATATATATATATATATATATATATATATATATATAGTAGTACAAGATGAATTGAAGAATCCCGAAAAGCTAAAGTTGTACTTTCCGGAGGAACAAATTTAACAATTAATGAAGCATTATATTATAGTAAGTCTCAAAGAAACTTATTAAGTTTCAAAGATATTTGTCAAAATGATTATCATATTGAGACTACCAATGCTTATGAGAACAAAACTTTCCATTTCATTATGGAGTCATTCCATTTTGCATGCACCAAGTCTAGTGCGGATCAGACCCACAAGTTATCATAAAATCTCTCCATCACAATTGGTTTTTGGTCAGGAGTCGAACATTTCTCATCTTAAAATATTTGGATGTGCAGTATATGTTCTGATTGCTCCACCACAACGCACAAAATTGGGACCCCAAAGAAGATTGGGGATATATATTGGGTATGAATCTCCTTCTATCATAAAATATTTGAAACCTATGACTGGAGATTTATTCACCACAAAATTTGTTGATTGTCATTTTGATGAATCAGTATACCCAGCATTAGGGGGAGAAAATAAGCAACTGAAAAGAAGAATAGATTGGAATGCATTATCACTATCTCATTTAGATCCTCATACAAATAAATGTGAACTGAAAGTTCAAAAGATAATTCATTTGCAAAATATTGTAAATCAACTGCCAGATGTATTCACTGACCTATCAAGAGTTACTAAATCTCATATCCCAGCTGCTAATATTCCAATTTGAGTTGATATCCCAGTAGGACAATTAATTAATGCAAATGAGTCTAAACCACATTAAAACATGGTAGATCGATCGGTTCCAAAGATAATAATCATTGAAAAAGAAAAGGAGCAAACAATCCAGATGATCATAATATGACGGAACCTGCTCAAGAAGAGCGAGGAGACATAACAATTGATAAAACCTTAGAAGAGGTTAAGGCGCCTGAAAATGATAAAGAAATTCTGATAAATTATGTTTCATCTGGAAAAATATGGAACCAAAATAATGTAATTATCGATAATAGTTTTGCTTATAATGTTGCTATGGAAATAATGCAACAACATGAGGATCTTGAACTAAAATCTGTCGATGAATATAGACCGAAGAATGATTGGAGAAAATGGAAAAATGCAATTCAAGTTGAATTAGCTTTGCTTGAAAAACGCAAAGTTTTCGAAATGATAGTCCGAACACCTGAAGGTATAAAACCAGTAGAGTATAAATGGGTTTTTGTGTGAAAAAGAAATGAGAAAAATGAAGTCGTAAAATATAAAGCACGACTTGTGGCACAATGATTTTCGCAAAGATCCGGCATTGATTATATAAAAATATATTCTCCTGGTGGTGCAATCACATTCAGGTACCTTATAAATCTAGCAGTTCATGAAAAACTTGGCATGCATCTGATAGATGTCGTTACAGCCTATTTATATGGTTCTCTGGATAACGATGTTTTTATGAAAATTCCTGAAGAATTTAAAATGCTGAAATATATAAAGATTTCCAGGAAACTTGTTCAATAAAACTTCAAAAATCTTTATACGGGCTGAAATAATTAGGGCGAATGTGCTACAATCTTCTTAGCGAATATTTGCTAAAAGAAGGATATAAAAATGATCTAATTTGCCCTTTTGTCTTTATGAAAAGGTCTGGATTTGAATTTTTCATAATAATAGTATATGTTGATGATTTGAATATTATCGGAACTCTTGAAGAACTTTCAAAGGCAGTAAAATAGCTGAAAAAGAAATTTAAAATGAAAGACCTTGGAAAGACAAAATTTTGTCTTGGTCTATAAATTAAACATTTTGCAAATGAGATATTTGTCCATCAATCAACATATACAGAAAATATTTTAAGAAGATTTTACATGGATAAAGCACACCCACTGAGTACCCCAATGGTTGTAAGATCTCTTGATATTAATAAAGATCCATTTCGACTTCATAAAAATAATAAAGAGCTTGTTGGTGCTGAAATACCATACCTTAGTGCAATTGGTGCATTAATGTATCTTGCCAACAATTCTAGACCAGATATAGCTTTCTCAGTAAACTTGTTAGCAAGATTTAGTTCTTTCCCAGTGCAAAGACACTGGAATGAAATTAAGCATATATTTAGATACCTCCGAGGGATCATTGATGTGGGATTATTTTACTCAAATAAATCCACGTCACAATTGATTGGTAACGCAGATGCGGGATATTTGTCTGATCCCCATAAAGATCGATCGCAGACAGACTATTTATTTACATATGGTGGTACAGCCATATCATGACGTTCAACAAAATAAACTATGGTTGCCACTTCCTCAAATCATGCAGAGATAATAGTCATCCATGAAGCAAGTCGAGAATGCATTTGGTTAAACTCAACTCAACACATTCAAGAAACATGTGACCTTTCTTTGAAAAGAGACATTCCAATAATATTGTATGAAGACAATACTGCATGTATAGCTCAACTGAAGGGAGAATACATCAAAGAAGACAGAACAAAACATATTTCACCAAAATTCTTTTTTACTCATGATCTTCAAAAGAAGGGTGAAATAGATGTCCAACAAGTTTGTTCAAGTGACAATTTAGCAGATATGTTTACCAAGGCATTGCCGACTACAATCTTTGAGAAAATGAGATACAAAATTGGAATGCATCGTCTTCGAGATATTAAGTGATGTTTTCATCAGGGGGAGTAAAATACGCGTTGCACTCTTTTTTTCTTAGCCAAGGTTTTATCCCACTGGATTTTTCTGGTAAGGTTTTTAATGAGACAGCACTCAATACGTATTATCAGATGTGTGTACTCTTTTTTCTTCACTAGACTTTTTCCCACTGAATTTTTTCTAGTAAGGTTTTAACGAGGCACAACATCTATAGGTGTTCAGAATAAATATGTATATTATTTCTTGTAAATTTCTTTTAATGAGGCATGCTACACATGGACATCCAAGGGGGAGTGTTGTGTATTAGATGTAATTTTCCACACCATGTTGTGTATTAAATGTAATTTTCCAAGTGGGCCCCACTTTTAAGTGGACAACTTGCCCACTTGGTATTTGCTCTTCTTCTTGTGCCTATATATATATGCAAGATTGGTGCAAAGAAAAAAATACACGGAGAAGAAAATACTTACACGAAAATCCTCTTCTACTCTCTCTATTTTCTGTTACTTTCTTTCCTTCTTAAATTTTCATGTTAATTTATTTTATAATACAAAGCATATTATAATAAATATTTTTTTGTATATAAAAAAATAAAATTATATATGTATTATGTCAGGTTGGTTTGAATTCAGTTTGACTTTTTTTCTATTTATACCAAATCAAATCAACAATGATCGATTTATTTTTTTCAACGCCAAACCAAACTAAACCAGTGTCGATTTTTTTGTCGGTTTGACTTGATTCGTAGGTTCGATTTGACTTGTCGGTTTGACTTGTACCCCTAATCATCGGTGAACATCTTGTCGAAAAATTTTACAGTTTCGTGGCCTATCAAGTTGCTCCCCTCAACTCATGTATCATCATCAATCTTGATCTTTTTCAGAGTGAACCTGTCTTTCAACAAGGATGAAGGAATTAAAAAAATTACTCTCTCCACTCCAATTTATGTGATATCCTTTAACTTTGCACAAAGTTTAAGAAAAAAATTAAAAAAATTAATTAGAAAAAGGTCATATTTATCCTTGTACTCTAAAAAAAAGGCTATATTTATCTCTCATTATACTTATTTGATATATTTACCCTTGTCATCCAACTCTGCACACATATTTGCCCTTGAATGGTTAAATCTCATGTTCCCCGTGGAAATGTTTGTCAGATGGTCAAAATAATCCCCAAGGAAGATGGCTTTACCATGTTTCATCCTATTGAATTGGTTTCTGTATATTTGCGATGACCATATGATAATACATTAAACTCATCTGGGTCATCATGGTTGATGAACCATTCACACAGTTTACCCCTATTCTCGCACCAAACTGTAGCTAAGACCAAATTAACTAATTACCTGAGACGACATAACACATTCAAGCAGAAATTCATTCTTTAATACACAGAAAATAGCTTGAGAAATTTAATTTGAACCAACGCCAGGAAGTGGTTGTCTCTACCAAAAAATACGAAGGTCAAAAAGAGGAAATCAAGGCATGAAATGGAAGGTCTTTGATTCTTTGCGATGTAAATAGATAGCACCAAGCACCTGCTTAACAAGTCTACTGAAATCTTAATTTCACCAACAAAAAAATCATTAGCAGCATCACAGCACGTCAAGCCTGTTTAATGGATATTTTCAGTTAGCTCTCACGTTTGTTCTCATTTGCCGAAGCAAAGATCATTTTATCATAATGGTTCACTGTACATGTAAGGAAACACATCTATACAAGTGTAACATTGTTGCTGAACATGTGAAAAGATATGTACAAAACCTATCCTGCATTCTGCGTGGTGCTGTGCATAACCGTGGGCACCAAACAGAAACGATCATTTAGATTGGCAGGCTGTGTTTACCAGCGGCAAATTCCAGGTGTCTCTGTTCGCAAAATGGAAACCATCTCTTCGTACTTGGAAGCATATACAAAGCCCCATAACTGCATGGCACATGATAAATGCATATCACATTCAAAGTTAATTTCTCATATTAAATGCATATTGCACTCTTCAAGGTAAATTCTCACATAGCTAAGTGCAAACAAACTGCCCTGACAGGTACAAGAATGTACATATACAGACACAGATAAGGCAGAACACAAAACGCGCACATGTGCAAACACACACACAGATACAGTTGCGAGACTACCTCAACTTCCTTAACTTCAAAGTCTTCATTATGTGCCAAACAAGAATTTCCATAAGTTTCTGATGTTGCACTTGAACCTGTTAGCCTGGAAAAGTCAACTACAGTTAATCTCCTCATCCTGTATTCTGTAAACTGAACAGGGCATAGAGAAAGAAGTTTGTTGAGCTACTATATCCGAGTCAAAGATACCTTTAACATAAGGGCATCTCCAACCCATAACACCAAAATGGTGTCTGCACTATTTTAGTGTAAATCAACTCCAACCCATTACACAAAATTTTACACTAAAAAAAAATATTCTCTTTATATTCTTCTCTCTCTTCAATATTATATCATTATTTTTTATTTCATTTATATTTTCTTATTTCATAAAACAAATTCTTTCTAAAACATTTACCATATATAATTCATATTCTTTTCTTTTATAGTCGTTTGATATAAAATTATTATGTATTGTATTTCAATTTTGATGTTTGTCAATTACTACTTTGTTGAATGTTTACTGTTTTCGATTATTTTAAAGTACGTTGTATTATTTGTCTAATAATTTATTATGCTGGAATTTTTTTTTTGTGAAGGTTATTTATAGTAGAATTAACATAAATTTTATTTTTAAAAATTCATATATAGGAAAGTTAATTTATAAAAAGCTAACTTTTAGATCTGAAATTATTATTATAAAAATATTACATAAAAATTAATTAAGTATACAAGAGATTTAATTAAAAACATACAATTTATATAATGTTAAATTAAAAGTTTTGTATAATGAAATAATATTAAAATATTCAAAAAGTGATTTGGTGTGATGAATAGTGTCACACCAAACACACTAATAGTGCAAAATTTGGTGTTGGGTTAGAGCTCCAAAACACCAAATTTTACACCAAAATAGGATTTGGTGTAAAATATGGTGTTGGGTTGGAGATGGTCTAATAGATAGAATTTGCTTCCCCCTTGTTTTTCTAAACCATGGACAATAAAGGGAATAAGTTGGAATCATAAGATCTGATTCTATAGTAAATATATTAAGATGAAAAGGTGATGTTCATGATGACAATGATGATAGTTGTGGACTTGAGTTCATCAAGAAGGAAATTTTTTAGAATCTTGTCATGACAACCAAAAATGGGACAGAGGAAAAAGGTAATTCCCAAGGGGCTGTGTGGCATTTGGTTTTCCCCTTATTTCTCCCTTTATTGGAGGACATTATGATACTAAGTAGGAAGCAGTCAAAAAGCATACACATATAAAGCAATGAAATAAGGATCAAAATAAAGGCGAAAGAAATCTTACAAATCCCCATCTAAGTAGAGAGCAAAATGGCCACCGCCTCCCAAAGCTAAATACTCCGTGGAGCAGACGGTGAAATAGCGATTGACACCTACTTGGGCGACAGTGTCAATGTCATAAGTAATTGATTTGAATTCCAAACAGTTCTAAGGCTTGTGGAAAAACATTATCATAAAAAGAAAAAGGAACTGAATAATCAAAGTCAGAAGCAGAAACAGTTCCAATCATGCCAGGATTGGGATGATAGTGATTTCAGAGAGAATTAATGACTTGTTTCTGGAAAATAGTAAAATTCTTGATCATTACATCTTTGGTATCCACTAAGAAATCTATATTTCATAGCTTGTATGGTTATACTACTCTCACCGGCTAAAATTTTCATCGTCTTAAGATGACAGTTAATCAGGTAACCAACGGATTAAAAATGTTCCAAATCCAAGATTTCCCATAAGAGGACCGCTATTTCAGTTTTCCTTTTGATCATAAATACCACAAAAAGAAAAGGATAAGGACATGCTGAACCAGCCCATTCCCGTCCCGATGTATTATAAATTTGTTAGCGACAGCAAACAAAAACAAAGAACGGAAATTTGTTCTCAAAACTTCAAATGTCTGCTAGAAGTACAAGGAAAAGAGAGATACCCGTGGGACGAAATATGACAGGTTGGCCAGATACATTTGAGAAAACAAATGAATTATTTGTACCCTGTCAAATACCAAAATCAAATGAAGATGAAAAATGGAAACTCAACGGCAAAGGTGACATGTTTTAAGTATTCTGCTCAGAATTACCTGATATCTTCTCTTCGTTGTTGGCTTTAAAGGTGCATCAACTAGCCCACCAAACACAGAACCATTATGGTCTCCCACAACCTATAAGATATGGACGTAATGAGAGAAACACAACTAGAGTCTCATGCCAGATTTAAGAATCTGTAAGTCTCAAGTCTTAATGACTA
The DNA here is from genome assembly GCF_947179165.1 of Solanum dulcamara. Classification (NCBI taxonomy): domain Eukaryota; kingdom Viridiplantae; phylum Streptophyta; class Magnoliopsida; order Solanales; family Solanaceae; genus Solanum; species Solanum dulcamara. Next base: position 16,532,727 of record NC_077237.1, on the reverse strand, counting down.
TGTCCACCATTCACACTAATGGAAAAGCAAAAGACACCAGACACCGACATGAATGTTTTTAACTTCAATAAGGCAGAGAGATAGAGCACTCAGGCTAATACAAAAAGAGCAACCAGCAAGAAATCAAAATCTTAAGTGACAAATATACTGCCCTTTGACTTTAACAATGGCACTCATCAAACTTCAGAGGCATTCCCATCTCAAGATCTATCATTTTTACTTTTTCAAACCATAAAGCCTAGCACAGAAATCTTACAACAACAGATAAAGTTACCTTTTTCAAGAAAAAAACATACCCAGTGTAATTCCACAATAGAGTCTGGGAAGGTTGGTGGGTACGCAATCTTACCCCTACCTCATGAAGGTAGAAAGGTTGTTTCTAATAGACCCTTGGGGTTCAAGTAACGCATATCAAAAACAAGTACACAAAGGAAATACCTAGCCCAGAAAACTTGAGTTCCAGAAATATCAGAAGGAATAAATTACCATATCCAAAAGAAGCATTGCTTAGATCTTGTTATGAAACAACGACAGCATGTCTTTTTAGTGAGAGATATATAATCTAGCTGACCTATACTTGGTTTCTGAAAATATGATTTGGACTGCAACAGCAGCACTAATAAGTTAGGGCATAAAAAGAGCAAGACTCAGGAATAATTGAACATATATTAATAAAACAGCTGGGTTCTATTGCACATACAAGAAAGCATGGGGATTCTACTCTTTCTTAAGTTCAAAAGGAAAGGAGATTATCTGGTGGTTTCTTCAAGAAGTGAAATACACACACATACCGACAACAAAATATTAATTCTTATTCCTCTAGACCATAAGCAATCAAACAATTGTTCAAAAATGTAAATCAAAACTATTCATCGATGTAACTGCTGGTGCATAATTCTTTATGAGCAATACATATCTCTTCACATGTCTCCAGTTAATTACCAGCAGACTGATGCCAGGCCAGAGTAGGCTTCTCCTATATAAAGTTGAGAGTGATATTCCATTCCTCCATGTACTGGCAAAATAGAAATGAGAAGTTAAAATCTACTACAAATTGGAAATAGGAGAGAAAATAAGCATAAAACAGCTCAAAGAGCATTCAAATTAATACAACTCCAGATCCCTGCCTGTATAACAAGACCCACTTCCTGTCCTGCACAAGCACAGGCAGTGCAGCATAAAGAGAGATTCGTGCCTTCTCAGAGAGGAGAACTGAAGGCTCAGAAGTTTCTGGAAGATTGTTCAGAAGAAAATTCTTATTCATATCTTCCAAAGGTATCTGATTATCTCCGGAAACTTTAGAATTACTTCCATCACCAAACACCATCTCAGAGGTGCCCTTGGCCGAACCCTGATTTCTAAAGCCGCCTAGTCTAGCAACTTGGTGAAGAGCTCTGCCGAGGGAATGTTTACCCCTGGAAAGTATACCTTTTCGTCTGCTAGGCTCCTTCAGTGTAAGTTCAGGTATTGACTCATCACGATCATCTTGCTTATCATATTTGCCACTAGTGTTAGACTTACTCTCAGATCCTGTGGTCGACAACAAAGAATATAGAAACGCTGAGAAAGAAGATGTATCAGGACCATCAACTAAATCCTTGGCATCTTCTTCTGCATTTGACTCATGCTTACTTCCATCAGAATCAGATCCATCTTCCTAAAGAAATATAAGAAAAAAAACTATTAGCATACAATTATAGATTAACTAAATTCACGAATATCACAAAACCTCTCTGTTGCCCTCGGAGTATAATGTATACCAATTACCCCAATATGTATGATGTTATCTACACTGCAACTTCAGTAAAAAGGAAAGTGAACACTAAGATGATGCTGCAATCCTATTCATATCTTGTATCTTTCTCCAAGGCTAGAGGACCCCGACGATAATCTTATTGCCGAAAAAATCAAAGGGAGACAAACAAGATAGGATTTTGACCTGAATTGTATCCCTCTAATTCCAACAAAAAATATACAAAGTTGCCCTAGCTAGAAAAGAAACTAGGTTAGACAAAAATTGAGAAATTATCAAGTTTAGCCAGGTTAGGCGGATCACAACTACACTATAATAGTCAAACCTAAACCCTTATTTCTGATCAATTACCAATTGGGTATTCATGAGCTGAAACTTATCATCAGGAAATCAGATTATAAACCCCAACAGAATCAAATTTCGATTCAGAATAATATATAATTTCAATTTTCAAGAACCCCAAAAATAATTAATTTTTTCCACAAAAGCAAAAAAAAAAAAGAACTTACAGGTAGAGGTAGTGGTCTGGGCTTTAAGGGTTTATCAGAAATTGGGTTGAGAATAACAGTAGCAACATCAGATACAAAGTGCGCTGCTTTACTCCTTAAAGAACGGCTCTGCCGCTGTTGCTGCTGCTGTTGCTCCTGATGATTATGGAGAAGATTCTCTTGAATTTGTTGTTGGTTTTCACTACCCATTACTTGTTAAAGCTTTTAGTAGTATTCTCCTTTATGACAACAACAAATTCCACTATCTTTTTTTGGGTTTGTGATGCTCTAATATGCCATCAATGGCGAAAAAGACTTGAGAATATACCCATTTTGTTTTTGTTTCATAAAGAAAAGAGGAAAGTGGGTGGAATATTAGGAGAAAGTAGAAAAGGAGTGTGTTGGAAGGGACAGTGGTTCATCAAATTCTGCAAAATGAGTATTACTATTAATCTATTGAGCCATTCGGACGTACAGACTTCATGGCCCAATGGATAAGGCGCTGGTCTACGAAACCAGAGATTCTGGGTTCGATCCCCAGTGAAGTCGGTGCTGTTTTTACTTTTGCGTCTCCAAACTTACCCTTACATCAAATTTTCTTTTAGTCCTGTTTAGGGGAGGCAAACGAGCAAGTTAAAGTCGGATATGAATCGATCAAAAATAGAAGTGTGTATCGGTCGGTTTGATTTTATTTTATGTCTTATCGATTCACTTAATTGATTTTTCATTTTTAAATACTCTAACATAGTAGAGAAATTAATAAAATATTTTTTATCTGTTTTCGGTTTATCGAATTTTAGTTCTTAACGATTTGGTTTTTAATTTAACCAATAAGAAAATATTCATAAAAAATATATGACTTCTCCAACAATTTGGCTCAACTGAATTAATGTAACTTTACATAATGCTCATAAAATATAAAGAATAGTAACTAACATGAAAAGAACTATATAAGTGCAACACAAATAAAAGAACTAGGACAATAGTATGAATTGAAAACTAACTGACAAAGGTAGTAACCAGTAATAAGGTATTGATATTAATGTTTAATATTTGTATAAAGGGAAAGTAGTAAATTAATATCCTCTTAATGAGTTATCCGTTTACCCACTAACCCAATATTAAAAAAAAAATCAAAACTGAACCAATGACCCGGTACTTTTTTTTATAAAACCATTAACTCAATAACCCAGTCCCTGAAAAAGCCATCTCAATTGGTATCATTCAAATGCGAGATTTCTGGTGAAAACTTCAATTTTGAAGCATGGGAGTGAAGAAGTAATGGAGGATCTCCAATAGCAATAAATCAATATCATTTTTTCAGTTCGATTTATTGATCGGTTCGATTTTTACACACCCCTGATAGAAAATGAGTCAAGTGAAAATGGATAAAATATTCGACTCGACTCATATTTTATATAGATAAAAATGGGTAAACTCAATCCATATTATCCATTGTTTCTTATTATGTAAAAAAATATGTACTTCAATTACAAGTTTTTTTGCTTGTTTTTTTTCTCCTTTTAGGGTGTACGTTTGGTATTTTGGAAAATATTTTCATTATTTTTTGTTGAAAATATTTTAGTGGCAATTCTTATTGCAACTTAAATTGTTAAATAGCCAAAGCAATGAAATAAAAGAAAACAAAAGAGTCACAGAAACAAAATCAACATATTCAATAATGTAATCAAAGGAGATGATTGATTAATTGGCCGCTCTCAAGTAGAGTCTTGATATATCATAATAAAAGTAACATAACATAGTTTTGGAACTAAGAAACTTAAAACACTTGCATACAATTTCAGTAGTTAAAAAGAGTTGAAAGTTCATCAAAGTACATAAGTTATCCAACAAAATTTCTCTTAAAATAATAAAAACAATACTAAAGACACAATAAAGAAGTCATAGTAAATATGCAAATTTAAATTAACTTAACCACCTCTATGTTCTCTTTAAAAATCCAGGGCCATATGTCAACAATTCAGCTGTGGTAGGTAAATTTGCTTTAAGCTCACTACAACGAAAGATATATTTGATGGCAATAGATTTTCTTTTGATGACTATTGCCTATTACACTAATGTTGTTCCATAATTAACAATTGGCAGAGCCACTAACCCATATCCTCAGGGAGAGCAGAATAAAGTGTAACATGCTGAGCAAGAAAGAAGCAAAGTTCACCTCTTTTGCAAGACCCGACCCCGCATTTTGATAGTTCCACCCGTGTATGCGGCTAAAGCAGATTGGAACTATGTACTCAAGAAAACTTTCTATCTGTAATAGTCATGTACTAAGCCATAATGTGGCACAAACTGTTACTGCTAATGCAGCAGCTTGGAGCAGCGCCACCAACCCATATCCTCAGGGAGCAGAATAAAGTGGCTGACATGCTGAGCAAGGAAGGAGCAAAGTCCACCTCTTTTGCAAGACCCCCCATTTTGATAGTTACACCTGTGTATGCGGCTAAAGCAGTGTGGGTAGACACAATTGAAACTATGTACTCAAGAATACTTTCTTATCTGTAATAGTTATGTACTAAGCCATAATGTGGCACAAACTGTTACCACTACCGCTTCTACAAGCGGAACTCTATTGCTTTAACTTATATATATAATATACCTTTTCCTGACCCAAAAAAAACAGTTGGCAGAGCTGATAAAAGAAAGGATCTGTCAAAAGTTGGAGATGTAACCAAGGTATTATGTGACGACCTCAGCAATTATTGCAACGAGACAAGGTAATTAATTTTGAATATAATTCCTTTATCATGTTGTGTTAGAAATCTGCTAAGCATTTCACATATAAAATGATTAACTATTTGTTGGGTATATAGTAAGAATAAATGAAAAATGGAGGGAAGATGAAATGAGGGAATATTATGTGTTCTTTTATGCTTTAGTAAAAAAGCAATTCTCCCTCATTGGTTGTGGAAAGAAAAGTTTAAGTGTTTAAATAAAAAAATACTTCTACTAGTTGTTAAATGGTTTGGAAAGAGGGATCTCTTGCGCCGTCGTCGTTGTCGCTCGCTTGGCTTCAAAAAATGATTGAGATATTATTTCTTGGACAAAGTTTTCTTTAATTAGTTAATTAATCATTTATTTATTTAATTATTAATTAATCATTAAATGGACAACCCAAAAATCGGAAATGTCTTTTCCGTTTTATTTAAATTTTTCATCATTTTAAATAATTGTTCTGAAAGGTTGCAAACTTTCAGTAATAATCATGTCTTAGTGATTGTTTAGGAAGATTGCATACTTTCAGAAATAATACTTCTTGGATATAAATACTTGTGATTCCTCAAACTTTTCAGTACGAAAATTTATGAACTTCTTCTTCTTCTGCACAACTAAATCGAGTATTCTAGTGTACTTTGCTCCCGTTGAGTGGCTCGCTGATACCATTTTTTTGTACTGATACACTGATGAGTAAAATCATTTTATCCTGAGAGGATATATTTTTTAATCTTGGGTACTTGAGGGGAATAATTTCCTTAAGGACGCACTGTGCATTCAACGGACTCGATTTTCTTCTTGTTAATATTGTTTTTGTTTCTCTTATAGGTTTTGTTTTAATTACTAATTTTAATTTTTAATTTTGAAAAACTTGCTAGAAATTTTGTTGTTTATTATTTCTACCTAAAAAAATTATTCAACAAAAGTTTGTGTTCTACAAAAGTTTTTTGTTGCACAATTTTTTTTCTAAGTGGTTTTCTAATACAGATTGGCTAACAATCTTAAAGAAGTTATTGTTTGAAGTATCAATTTGTATTATTGTTTTGAGACTAAAATTTATGTGATTTTCTACTCCCTTTGACATTTAACAGTGTCTGATATTTTGGAGACTAAAATCTTCTGATTTTCTACTCCTTCGATTCAAAAAATATAAAAAAAATTACCGAATAAATTAGACTGTGTATTTGGTTTGAAGAACATAAAAACTTCACCAAACTGTTGAATATAAAGTGTGAATTTAGATTTCAATTTGAAGAATATAAAAACTTCGTTGAAATACTAAAGTTCATACTTACACAACGATTTAAAGAATATAAAAAAATTATCGTTATTGTAGTGATAAGTTTGCAATTTTGTTTATTACTTACTTAATCAACCTTTGTCAATTTTGATAGTGAAAATGACAATTGAAAGTTCTACGACTTCTATGATTGTTGCGGCACCAAGCCGAACAGTTGTGCCACTGGTAGAGAAATCGGAAAAATTCTCCGGAGTGAACTTTAAAAGTTAGCAGCAAAGGATATTCTTCTGGCTTACTACTCTTGGTATGCAGAAGTTTACCAAAGAAGAACCTCCGATGTCTACCGTTGATATGCCAGACAGAGAAATTCATGATTGTTAAGGCATGAAAACAGGCAGACTTCCTATGCAAGAGCTATATCCTACGTTCTTTAGAGGATGACTTATACAACGTCTACAATGCATTGACTACTTCAAAAGAGTTATGAGATTCACTTGAGAAAAAATATAAGATTGAAGACACATGCTTGAAAAAGTTTGTGGTATCAAAGCTTTTAGACTATAAAATAATAGACAACAAAACAGTTTGAACCCAAGTTCAGTAGCTTCAACTTATTTTCCATGAAGTTATTGCTGAGGGAATGGTGGTTAATGAAGTGTTTCAAGTGGCTGCGATGATTGAAAAATTACCTCCTTTAACACCCCGTATTTTCTAGTCTAGACTAAATTTGAGGACCATGAGAAAGATTGACAAAAATGAGTGCCTTTATGTACGAGTCAACCTATGAGTCGTAGTAACTCCTATGGATTGTAGGAGGGACTCGTAGTGTTGGCATTGAGTTTTAAAATCTGGCTAAGTCTAGAAGTGAGTCTACAAGTCTATTGACGACTCGTAGATAAGTCGATGACTCGTAAGAATGTGTTGTGGGGCTAAGGTCTAACTTCTGAAAAATATAAGCCTCAGTACTTTAACTACAAGTTGACAGGATGAACCTAAAGATGATCATGAGTCGTAAAAATGACTCGTAGAGACCCTTGACACTTAGCCAAAAATTCAAGACTCCAAATGACTTGTATGAGTGAAGTCGACGACTCGTCAAAGTCTACGAGTCGTAGAAATGACTCGTAGAAGAGATTCAGAGACTCAGAGATTCAGAGTCTGAGAATGTTGACTGGACGAGAAGTTTCTACGATCCGTAACACTTTCTACGAGTCGTAGACTTGACTCATAGAAATGTTTATAGACTACAACCCAGTTCTATAGCTGGTCTTCTACGACCCGTAGAAATGTCTACGAGTTGTAGAACTGATCCGTAGACAGCTAGAGTCAATTTTTATGAAGGGTATTCGTGTCTTTTTCCACCTTTCCCAAATTAAAACCTTAATATTTAGGACTAATTTAAGTCCCTTATCAGTACCTAGTACGCATAATATTCTCATTAACACTTAGATTAATTGAGAGCGAGGATTTAAGAAGAGGAGAAAGACTGAGGTTCAAGTTCTTCAAGCGAGGTCTTTGAGTTCTCGACTGTTCTTCGAGTCTAGGTATGTAAGGCTGAACTAAAACATGGATTTTGTTCCTCCATGAACCCATATTGTGATAGCTTTGATTATGAATGGATTGAGTCCCCGTTAATGCATTCTTGAGAAATTCTTTCCAAAAATTTATACGATTTAGTGAGTATTAATAAGTTCATGCTTTTCTATGAATGAATTCCCTGAACATATGATTTGAACTACTTGTTTACTTAAACCCTAGTAGCATGTCGATTGATATTGAATTGTATATATCTTAAGATTGAGTCTTGAGCCTTGATTTGTGAATGTATGATTGTGATTGGAATGTGAGAATGACAAAATAATTGACAGTGTTGACAAATTGGTAGTCCTGAATGTTGTCATAAAAGAATGTATAAAACCTCTCTTAACTAAATGATTGAGAATGATTGGGAAATTGATTGGTTGATAGGACTGATTTTATAGAACAAATAAGTTGAAAAGAGTCCAAAAGTGACTTACTAATTTGGTTTGATTTGGATTGATTTCTTATGAGCTTGAATCTTGGGAAGATATCGAGCACCGAATTGGGTAAGAGTAAGTAATAACCCGAACCTAATAACTACATCACCAAATGTAGGCGAGGATTGAACCGTTAAGGTCGGATGTTTCCTAAATTTTTGTCCTGACATGATAGGACTTAATTGGTTATGGATCCATGATTGCTAATTCGTTCTTACCCTGGCAAGGTAAGGAAGGATGTGGCAACAACTTTGGCTTGTTGTACTATCAATGGCTCATAAGTGATGATTTTTGGATAAGTAAAACTTCCATATAGGTCTTGATATTACTCTGATTTAGATTGTATTGTATTGGATTGGATTGGTCTTTGTGTAAATCTTATATTTTTTAAGACTTAGGACATCTTGATTGAGTTGTTCACCTTCCCGATTTGATATCTCTGAGTTGATTTGACTCTACCTTGATGCATGTTTCATTTTTTCTATTCTACATACTTGTACATTCCATGTACTGTCATCTATTTGGGCCTTCATCATTTCATGATGCAGAAATAAGTACTAGAGATCATCAACAAGCGCACCGTTGATGATTTATTTGTATTCAGCTATTTGGTGAGTCTTCCCTCCTTCAAGAGGAAACCGCATTTATCTTTCTAGCTTTTGAGTTAGATTTTCTTCATTTGAGTTGAGGTAGCCATGAACCTGTCATTGTCACCATTTAGAAAATTGATAGAGGCTTCATGGACTAAATTGTTGATGTTGTCTATTGGTTTTGTTATTGGCTAGTTTCATTCATACTAGTCATGTTGAGTTGATTGATTATAAAGACTTGTTGGCCTTTGGACTTATTTATGAGTAGTATTCTTAATGAGTTGAGTCTTCGCTGATAGAATATGATTGAATGAACGTGTTATTGAACTAAGTGGCTCGCTTGAGGACTAGCAATGATCTTCGAGTTCCGACAACATCTAAAGCACAAGCGTAGAGAGATAAAGCTCGAAGGTCTTATGATTAATCTCAAGATTGAGGAAGATAAAAAAATAGCCAAAAAGAAGTCACGTGGGAATTCAAGTATTATGGGATTTAATATTGTTGAAGAGGCTCCCACAAAAGGAAAGAAAATAAAGAAGTCTGGTGGACAAAAGAAAGAGCAAGCCAAGAAAAAGTTCAAAGGCAACTGCTACAATTGTGGAAAAGACAACCACTAGGCTCCCAACTTTCATGCCCCGAAAAAGGACAAGGACAAGGACAAGAGTAAGGTTCAAGCAAACATAGTGGAAAAGAGGAGGATGTGGATGAACTCTATGCTGTGATATCAGAGTGCAACTTGGTTGGAAATCCAAATGAGTGGTTAGTTGAATCTGGTGCCACTCGACATGTTTATTCTGTGAAAGAAGCATTTGCAAACTACACTCCTGCTGTGAAATACTTCAACAACTAAGATTGAAGGATATGCGAAGGTACTTTTGAAGATGACTTTCGACAAGGTGCTGACTCTCAATAAAGTTCTGCACATTCCTCCAATAAGAAAAAAATTGATTTTAGCCAGACTACTCATTAAAAATGGGTTTAAGCGTGTCCTTGTTAGTGACAAAGTTATAATAAGTAAGAATGATATGTTCTTAGGAAAGGGTTCCCTCATTGAGGGCTTTTTCAAGTTGAATGTAATGGTTGTTGACAGTATTAATAAGAATTCTACTTTTTCTTACTTATTGGAGTCAAATGTTTTATGGCATGTTCGTTTAGGACATGTCAACCACAAAACCTTGCGAAAATTGATCAACTTAGAAGCATTGCCTAAGTTCAAGTGTAATAAATTGAAATGTGAAATCTATGTTAAATCTAAGTTTGTTAAACATACATATAAGTCTATTGATAGGAATTCAAATCCTTTAGTCTTAATTCACACAGATATATGTGATATGAAGTCAACACCATCTCGCGGTGGAAAAAGTATTTTATAACTTTAATTGATAGTTGTTGTCACAACCCGTACTAGGGCATAGTTGTGACACAGCAATCGGGAACCCAAAAAATTCCAACCAAACCTCTTAGCATACATCACATTCATAAGTAAGATAAACATAATAAAAACAAGCGGAAGAACAATCTTGAAATGAAAGTCTAGAAATAAAACAAAATCTCAAGTCATATGTCCAAATAGACTACATCAACTCTAGGTCTAAACATGCCTCTATCATACTAACATAGGTGGGGGCATAGAACAAACCACTAGCTCCTTAAATAAGAAGAGAACATCTTAAAATGACAAAATAGTCTAAAAATAGCAAGAAAATACGAGCTCAATAGGTCATCCCCGAAGCACGAGGACTTACCAAATCAAGTGAACAAGTCTTCTATCTAGACACGAGAGTGTGTAGAATGATCGCCGAACCCTACATTATAACACAATGTAGGCAAACAAACGTATGCATTAGTACTTTGAATGTACTAAGTATATAAGCAATGCAATACATAACATAAAAGCAATGATGTATGATCAAGGATAGAAAATATAATAAGTAGACCATTCACACGTAATAGTGACTCATGAATAAGGCTAATGTCATTTTAAACCATAATGCAACCTTATGAATAGGAGTCTACAATGCATAGAAAGCCATGAGCTATAATAAGGAATCATGAAAGAGCTTGCAAGTTCAAAAGTAGTAGTAAGAATCTTAAATAATATTGAGAGTCATAAAACCATGGGTGAGAGAATATACTTTACGTTGTGAGAGACATATTAGCCATAGTAAGAAATACCTTAAACATTGAGAGAGGGACCTAGTACCTTTTGTGAGAGCAACCGTTAACCGACATAAACCATGTGAGCTATAACATGGAGTCCCAATGTTTACCCATACATCGGAAGAAAGGGGTAGACTACTTGCCAAGGTAGACTCCTATCTGCCAAAGTGGATCCACTAAACTACAGAAGGAGCGAGCCTTAACTACGAGTGACCTTTAACTATGGGTGACCCTTAGGGAATCGAGCCTCTACTATGGGCGATCTTTTATCCTATGGTGTCACATAGTTATGGGATAATGAGATCTTACTACGGGTCTTATTCCTCGATTAGGGAGAGAGCCTCTATCCGAAGGTCCACTTGGTACTAAGTAAACTCTCAATGGATTAGATAAGTCATAAGACATAAAGTCAATCATCATGTGGGAGGGGCCATATCTACTACTCATGCATCATTCATAAAGCATAATCATACAATAGCTCCTTAATCTTATCTCGTATAATGTGAGTATAGATTTGTAATCATTACATATCTTTATTTGGAATACATCTTTAGGGCCTTAACTCACCCTAGCATTAACCTACTTGAAACATCATAAAAACATCATTCATAACCTCCTTTGCGTAAAACATCTTTAAACTCATTCATAGACCTTGTCAAACATTGATAAAGCTTTTGTTGGATATAACTTAAAATTCGAGATCATAACTTATACTTATAAATTTTGGTAAAACATGAATACATGATTGATTGACTTGTAAATTATGGAATTTGAGTGAAAACATGCATGCCCATATACTTTATATCGACCCACAAATATTTCATGAAGATGACATCAATTTGAAACAATATTGAATGTACCATAATCCATATCATAACCCTAAAAATCAATGTAGGAAATTCATAGAAAATCATTGAAATCATCATTTATAATTTTCACCAATATTCCATATGTCTCAAACATCATTTATAAAAGCCTTCATTGAAAAACCCTTTGAAACTAATCATAGTTCATGCAAATTACCATTTAAAATAGCATTATGCATGGGCACTTATAGAACATCTTGAAATTACGCAATTAAGGTAGAATCATGCTTACAATAATCATTGGATTCAAGTAAAAAGATAATTGAAACAGCCGAATACAATATCATTAATCTAGGTTTAGAGACTAATTGAAATTGAAGAGATCTTTTGAGAAAACCTTGGGACTCCATAGGTGAAAGAAACCCATAGATCAAATTCCATATACCTCGGTAAATAAATCCCTAATACAAGCTTATCAATGGAGACTTGGAGGACTTGGAAGCTTGAAACTCTAGCCTTGCCTCGGAGAAAAAAGAGAGTCTTTGAGAGAATAATCTTTTTGCCTTAGACAAATTTTGGAGAATGATTTGGAATAGGGGAAACTATGAAGGGTTGGGTAGATATAGATTCTGAACATTTCCTAAAAGGTGTCTAAATACACAGAACCAAAATTAGGAAAAGACCATAATATCCTTCATTAAACTTAGATTTGGACCCTACGATTTAGTTTCTATTAGTCGTACAAACTCCTACAACTCGTCAACTTGAGTTGTCCTACAGGTTTGAGAAATCCCCAAATTTTGAGCCTCTAAAGTTGCTTCTACGACTCATTCTTATGAGTTGTAAATTCCTCTATGGGTTGTAGTCCCAACTCGTCGAACCCTACTAACACTTGGCCCAAAATCATACCTCAAAACTTTCTTTACAAGTCTTTCTTATGACTCGTCGACTTGCCTACGACTTTTCCTATTGAGTCGTAGGATCTCTTCTGAGATTCCTGAAAATCCTGAGCCTCTAGTCCTTTCTTACTAGTCTCTTTTACACTTGTCAAGGTGTCTACGAGTCATCAACTTGACTCATAGACCCTTTCTCTCCCTCAACTTCTTTCCTTTATTCAGTACCCTCCCTACGAGTCACTCACACAACTTGTAGGAGTGCCTACGACTCGTAGGTTAAGTCGTAAACTTGAGGTCAGTTCAAATTTCCTTGAAATCTTCCTTCGTTTTTACTTTTCAACTTCCGGGATCTTATAGTTGCACTCGTTATTGTTATGTGTATTTGTTTAATAGTAAGGATGAAGTAATTGGCATATTTAAGCAAGACAAGAATGAAGTAGAAATCAATTAAATAAAAAAATAAAAAAAATTTAAAGTGATAGGGGTGGAGAATCTGAATCTCCTCTTGCAGGCATATGTTTAGAATATGGAATTATTCATCAAACGATTACCCCCTACACACCACAATCAAATGGAATTGCAGAAAGAAAAATTGAACATTAAAAGAAATGATGAATGCTTTAGTAACAAGTTATGGTTTACAGAGCTTGTGGAGGAAAGCTATCCTTACAGCCAATCGAATACTGAATAGGGTATCCCACAACAAACTTAAATCTATTTCATATGAATTATGGAAAGTAAGAAAACTCAGCTTGAAATATTTTAAAGTGTGGAGGTGCTTATCAAAGGTACAAGTTTCAGGGTAAAAATTAGACCAAAAACTGGAGATTGTGTATTCATTGTATATGCTACGAACAGCAAGGCCTGTCGGTTTTTAGTTCACAAATCTGATAATCCTGAAATTCATGTTAATACAGTAATTGAGTCAGATAATGATGAATATTTTGAACACATTTATCCATATAAAATTGAATGTGAATCGTCGAGTGGAAGATCTGAATGACCACGGGAAGAACCAAAGGAAAGTATACCAAGTAAAGAGAATCTAAGGCGTAGCAAACGTTAAAGGACATTCACTTTTTTGGACTAGATTTTATAGCATTTTTGCTTGAAAATGAGCGTCAAACATTTAAAGCAGCGATGTCTTCTTCTGAATTAACATTTTGAAAAGAAACAGTCAATAGTGAAATTGAATCAATTTTGAATAACCATATATGAGAACTAGTTGATCTTCCTCCAAGAAATAAATCTTTAGGATCAAATTGGATCTTTAAAAGGAAAATGGAAGCTGATGGCACTAGTGATAAATATAAGGCTAGATTTGTGGTCAAAGATTATATATAAAAAGAAGGCCTCAATTACTTTAACACATACTCGCAGTAACAAGAATAACATCTATTAGGGTGTTAGTGGCAATAACCGTTGTACATAGTCTTCAAATTCATCAAATGGATGTTAAGACAACCTTCTTAAATGGATTGTTGGAGGAAGAAATTTACACGAAACAACTTGAGAGATTTGTGGTTCCTGGTAAAGAAAGAAAAGTGTGCAAACTTGTTAAGTCACTTTATGGACTCAACCAAGCACCCCAAACAATGACATGTTAAATTTGACCAAACGATGTTAGCAAATGGATTTAAGATCAAAGAGTGTGATAAATGTTTATACATTTAAAACACTCCAGATCATGAAGTTATTGCCTGTTTATATATTGATGACATGTTGATAATGAGTAAAGATATTGACTATATAAATGCTACCAAGGGCATGATATCTAAAAAAATTGATATGAAGGACTTAGGAGTTGCTGATTTAATCTTAGAAATTAAAATTCACAAAACTCTACAAGGTCTAGCATTACCGCAGTCTCACTACATTAAAAGAATACTTGACAAGTTCAAATATTTAAATTTAAATATTGTCAAGACTCCAATTGATTTAAGCTTTGCATTTCAAAAGAATGAACGTGAAAGTATTTCACAATTGGACTATGCAAGAGTGTTGGAAAGTTTGATATATATTATGAATTGTACACAACTAGATATAGCATGTTATATTAGAAAATTAAGTCGGTACACAAGTAATCCCAACCAAACTAATTGGATGGCAATAAAATGAGTTTTGGGGTATCTCTGACATACACAAAATTATGCTTTGCATTATTACAAATATCCCATTGTGATAGAGAAATATAGTGCTGCAAATTAGATCATCGGGTCAAATAAAATAAAAGCAATAAGTGGTTATGTATTTACCCTTGGTTGAGGAGTAGTCTCTTGAAAATCATCCAAACAGACATGTATCGCTCGCTCTAAAATGGAATCTGAATTTATTGCTTTAGATAAGACTGGTGAAGAAGTTGAATGGCTCCAGAATTTTTTAAAAGGCATTCCATTCTAGCCCAAACCCGTGGGACCTATAAGCATACATTGTGATAGCCAAGCAACAATAGGTAGGGCAGGGAGCATTATGTACAATGAAAAATATCGTTACATACAACAAAGACATAATACCGTGAGACAATTACTTTCTAGTGCAATTATTACTATTGACTATATAAAGTATAGAGATAATGTATCGGATCCACTTACAAAAGGCCTAGTTAGAGAGGCAGTTTAAAGATCATCTAAGGGAATGTTTAAGGCTTAGGACAAGTCATCATGGCGGTAACTCTACCTAGAAGACTAGAGATCCCAAGAGCTGGGTTCAAGGAGATCAAACAAAGTTGTGAATGACGGTTCAACATTGTCAAACAACTCAGTCCATTCTCATGATGAAGACAATGTTTAGGAACAAGGATAAAATATTAAGGCTTTTATGAATTAATAAAGCTTAAAGTTTTTTTAATGATTTATAAATTTGACATATTTAATCATATAGTATATTTACGCGATAACACGGTTAGAAATCATATATGTGACTGTTCTGACCAATCAAATTAAAACTCTTCACCAAAGAAATTTGATTGGTCAGTTCAAACCAACCAATCAGATCACACCCTCATACCACTCCCTATAACTATAAATAGGGGTCCTCATTATTTTGAAAGGTTTTTTTTCAAGAACAAGAAGCAAGAAGAGAGCTCGTGAATCAAAGACTGCAAATTCTCTACAAAGCTACAAAGTTCAAGTAATCAAATTCAAGTTCAAGTTCAAGATCAAGAACGAAGAAGAATATCAAGAAGATCAAGATCAAGTTACTTGTTCATATTTACTATTCGTCATAACCATACAAGTGTTCGTGACGAATAATTCAAATCCAAATTTGAAGACGAAGATTCAAGATCAAGTTATTCAAGCCCTTGACTCTAAATCAAATTTAAGTTCAACGTGTTTCATATTATTTGAAGAATTAGAGGATTATCATAGAGATTGTAACACGCACTATATTGTGAAATCAAATATTACACTTTGTTACTCTAATTTTCCGGTCTTGATTATTTATTTTTCTCGGCTCGAAAATTTGTTGTTTACAGACGCGATCACACAAATCGCTTATTATAAAAAATGAGACTTTTCGTTATTACCTAACAATGAATTTAAACAATACGATACAATAAAATTTAGGTAACAATCAAAATAAACATTGTATTTAAACTAAAAATATAATGTAATATGGGAAAATGAGCTAAAAGGGATACACAAGAGCTTCAATGAATAAAAAAGGATTTTTATTTTTTTTTCTTTTTTCTTCTTTGTTAATTATGGGAAAGGGGGGTTTAATAAGAATATTTAGAAGTTTAGAGTAAAAAATAAAAAGAGTTAAACACACACCGAAAAAGTCTCCTCTTTCATATTTCAAAATTTAAAATATCTTATTCCCTCCATCTTTTTTTTATTAATCTGCCTTTTGCTTCTTTTCTTGTTCCTTTTCCCCTTCATCTTCTTCTTCCTTAACTTCTTTGCCTTTTTTCTTCTGCATTTTTCCCTTTATTTTCAACTTTTTTGTGTATTCATCTTCTTCTTTGGATGTTGTCATCGTCATTTTTTTTCTTCACTTCGATTTGATTGTGAAAATTATGAAAAAAAATTGATGGAAAAAATTCAAAATATTGAAAGAATTTCGTAGTTCGTCGAAAAACAATTAAGAGTTACTTAAGCAAAGAAGATATGTTGTTTATATAAACAGGAATAAGCAACCGAGAGATGTTGTTTAAATAACCCTAAGTTGTTTAGTTCAAACAACTAGAAGTTGTTTAAACAACCCTAAGTTGTTTAGGTATTTTCTATGATTCTTTAGTTAAGACAATGAGAATTTTTTAAATATCAACTAATTGTTTGGAGAGATATGAAAATATTTGCTAATTATTTTGGAGATCGAGTTATGAAAATATTTGTTAGTTGTTTAGACAGATGTTTAAACATCTGCTGGTTGTTTGAAGGTGGTAGTGCTGCTTCAATGAAATTATGATTTTTTTTACAAAACTCATGAATATCAGAATATGTGCATGACTTTTTAGCGCAAAACCATAATAACGACAAAGAATGTGCAAGTATGATCAATGATAGATTAAGATCTTAAACTTACAAAAATATTCTTGATTATGAAAAGTTCTAAACTTCACCAATCTTCTTAACATTTGGGCAGCGTGCTTACTCAAATCGGGCTAAAAAACTTTTTCTTAAATGACTTTTAAAAATCATAGTCCAATCATACTCAATCACGGATTGAACCGGGCTAATCCAATGAGACTAGTCCAACGAATCCTTTTTCTGGAACTAAGCATGAAACTAAGTCAAAAATTACTGAGAGACAGAAATGGACTAGCAAACCAAGAAGAAATACATTGGCCCGGTGTGATCCCTTTTTTGAAATAACACAGATAGACACATTTAAAATGTTAATATCATGATGTAGCCAACTCAAATATTTGAATTTTGAAAAATTAATAAATAAATGAAATGTAACATATTACATTTAAATTAAAAGAAAGGAAATTATCTATTCATACAATCGTAACATCAACGAATCATGATAAAAAATATCGTTGCATATTGTTGACACCCAATTTTGGCCATCCACAACGCAAATTAGTTATCGAGTTTCTTTGAATTTGAACATTTTGAAACAATTAGCTTTTATAAAAAATATATATATTTTCATATTATTCTTAACTATTTTTATCTTTTTATAAATTTTAGTATAATATACATATTTCTATATAACTATATATTTGATTAATATTTATGTGGTTATTCAAAAATTACCTTAAAAGATTTTATTTTTTACTAAATACAATGTTAGTTAGGTTAGTTTAATTATAGTTTGCATTTTTGAAAATTTTAGTTTTTTCTAAAAAAAAAAAAAAATCCCAAACTCCCACATCGAAAATACATGGAAAACTTGGGGTTTTTGGAGCCTATATAAAGGCTCATATTTTCATTAAGAAGAAGGAGAAGGAGGAGGGTTTTTTTAACCACCCCAAAGTTGAAATTTTCTTAACTTGGCTAGGATTTTGGACTTTTGTCCCCAGCCTAAAAGTTGTGAAAATTTCTAGCTTTCAATCTATATTTTCTTCACGGAAAATAGGAGATTGAAGTTGAAATTTAGGCTAAGAACCCATGAAGGTTCGAGTCTAAACTTTTTTTTAAAATCTTTTTCTTTGTTTTGTAGATTGGAGTTCCATCAAGCTATTGGGTGATGGTGAAGTTGTCTTCCGCTCATCGTTTTCAATCTTGGCCCGGAAAGAGGTAAAATATTTTTTCAGTTTTATTTTACTTAATTATTTCACGTTTTATATTTAGTTGATTCATAGTCTTATTTTTTTAGTTAGTATGTATATAAGAATAATTAGAATTAATGATATAAATTTGTTATAGTTAGCATGTGTTAGGATTAATTAACTAAGCATGTGTTAGTTAATTATCTAGAATATGTTAGGATTATTTCATTAAAGCACTTAGTTTTGTTCATTATTTTTCCAAGTAGTTTGATATTATTATTATTACTATTATTATTATTATTGTTTTTTTTTTCTTATTATTATTGTTGTTCTTATTATTGTTGTTGTTTTTATTATTGTTGTTGTTGATTACTATTATTATTACTATTATTACTATTATTATTACTATTATTATTATTATTATTATTGTTTGTTCTTCTTATTGTTGTTGTTATTATTATTGTTGTTCTTATTATTGTTGTTTTTATTATTGTTGTTGTTGATTACTATTATTATTACTATTATTATTATTATTGTTTGTTCTTATTATTATTACTATTATTATTATTATTGTTTGTTCTTATTATTATTGTTGTTGTTATTATTATTATTGTTCTTATTGTTGTTATTGTTATTATTGTGTTCTTCTTATTGTTGTTGTTGTTATTATTATTATTGTTGTTGTTGTTATTTTTATTGTTGTTGTTCCTGTCATTATTATTGTTGTTGTTCTTATTATTATTATTGTTGTTGTTCTTGTTATTATTATTGTTATTATTATTATTATTATTATTATTATTATTATTAATATTATTATTATTATTATTAATATTATTATTATTATTATTGTTGTTCTTCTTCTTATTATTATTGTTGTTCTTCTTATTATTATTATTATTGTTGTTATTATTATTATTATTATTATTATTATTGTTGTTGTTGTTGTTGTTATTATTATTGTTGTTCATGTATTATTTATTGTATTTATATTGATTCGGGTTGTAATAATTTAGTTACTTATGTTAGTTATACTTTCTTAGATATTAATTTTAATTTATTTTAATCTAATTAGATTCCCCTAAAGATAAACCAATTCATGTTAAGTTTACTCTTTAAATAATTTTCTACCTTTACTTATTTATTTGATAAACTTTTACTTTTTATATATACATCTATATTATTTTAAATGTTAAGTTTAATCTTTTTTTTTTTTCTAAAAAATAATTCTAAAGTCTTCATTTCATTTTAAATTAATATTTTCAAAAGTTAGTCAAATAATTTTCAAATCGTCGGATAACCGCGCGTTAGCGGCCACTTTGAATGCTTAAGACCTTCTCAAAGTGGAAATAAGAACTTCGTACCTTTTTCTCTGAATTTTTAAGACTTAAATCTGTTAGGGTCTTTTAAATTAAGTTTTCTTAATTTCTTTAAAAAATTAAGTGGCGACTCCTTTTTTCTAAAATTGATTTTTTCTCTAAAAAGTTGAAATTAATTTTAAACCGTCTTTTTTCGATATAACACATATAATTTTTGAAATTATATCTTTTTTAAAAATAGAAATTTGGGTAACATTTTCTATACATTTTCTTATTCAAGATGTCTACAAAAGTAGCTAGTTGGACCGATTTGTGAGTTGAAAATTGTGAAATATGATCAACTACATATCAGAGCTAGGAGGAGTTGTTGAATGCCCAAAACATTGAGATGAGTTGTTTGAAAGAGGAGGATTTAAGTGATGAAGGAGAAAAAAAAATGAAGGAGAAAAAGGTAAAGATCCGTGACCTGAAAAAACAAGAAAAAACAAATGAAAAATATAACAAGATTAAAAAAATCTACATGTTGCGGAGGAAGAAATTCTAGCTAAAGTTACTCATCTAAATAAGTCAATATTCATTAAGGTGTCGGTAGTGGAAGACATCACCACAATTGGCTAGATATAAGAGAAGGCCCTAAATCCGAATCTACCTATCACTCTTGGCACATCTTTTAAACAATGTAATCTTGACTTACTTGATAAACTAGATACAAAGCTATTAAACATGGATTTCGGTAATTTGAGAGTCACTTCAGCTTATCGATTGCAATAAAAAGACTTTGTCATGGTTAATGAAACCACCGCTAAGGATACTGAGTTCAACTATGCTATTTATGACGACATAAAAGAGTAGGATGAGGAAAATGATGATATCGAGAAAAAATAAGATGATGAGGAGGAGGAAGATGAAGATGGCGATGATGACGATGATGAGGAAGATAAAGATGAAGAGGAGCAGAAAGGAGATTTCGATGACTGAAATCTGATAGAAGCATAGCACTTTTACAATGTATGTTATATATTCTTTTATTTGTTCATGTAAAGTGATTGAAATATTTACTTTCATGTTCATGTCAGTTTGTTAACTGTTTGAAACATTACCTTAATTATGTTTGACATGTATGACCCTTAAAATCTTATTATGCACTAATTTTTTTTATTGTGATTACTCTTACTTCAATTTACTTTATTTGAGTGTTTAAATAAATGCTAACAAAAGGATATATATAAAGAGAGGGGAAAATGATCATATTTTCTCTTGTACTTTTAGAAAATGATTATATTTAATAGCATATTTCTCGAGCATAGGATGATTTGAACCTCGCTGAAATTTTTAGTTGATATTAATATAAAGAAGATATTGTGGATTTTTTAGAAATATTTGATAATCAAGAAGAGTCCGATCATATCTTGTTTGATATCTTAATGAATATCCCAAGAGTTTACGACATTCAGGATGTCTCTGGGAAAATATATTGCTCTTTATATACGCATAGTCTGAGGTTTAGAGTATTGTTAGCCTCCAAGAACCCAAATTGAAATTGAATTTGTTTTGTTAAGTCCTAAACAATTTTTATTTCTACAAATATCTCCAAGAAGATATTTTTTACTGTGGGTAATGGTCTTTATCGGTTGGTTCGATTCAATTTTGTGTATTATTGATTTTTCGTTCATAAACACACTAAATCGATAACCAAATCAGGAAGCTTTTTGTTATCAATTTTTGATTAATCGATTAGAAAATGTTTTTAAAATTTATATATAAAAGTCTACATGAATCCCTTTTTTGGAAACAAAGCATGAAACTAAGTTAAAAATTACAAAGAATCTGAAATGGACTAGCAAACCACGAAGAAATACATTGGCCCGGTGTGTTCCCTTTTCTGAAATGACACAGACAGACACATTTAAAATGTTAATATCATAATGTAGTCAACTAAAACATTTGAATTTTGAAAAATTAATAAATAAATAAAATATAACATATTACATTAAAAAAAAGAAAAAGAACTATATATTCATACAATCGTAATA
Source organism: Solanum dulcamara (assembly GCF_947179165.1). Taxonomy (NCBI): domain Eukaryota; kingdom Viridiplantae; phylum Streptophyta; class Magnoliopsida; order Solanales; family Solanaceae; genus Solanum; species Solanum dulcamara. The sequence goes on along the minus strand of NC_077237.1, from coordinate 16,511,032 downwards.
TCAGCAAATCGCGATAAAAAATATCATTGCATACGATTTTCGAAATTATATCTTTATTTTTTTATTAGAAATTTGGGTAACATTTTCTATACATTTACTTATGCAAAATATCTACAAAAGTAGATAGTTGGATCGATTTGCGAATTAAAATTGTGAAATATGATCTATCAGATGCCAGGAGGGGTTGCTGAATGCCCAAACCATTGAGATGAGTTGTTTGAAAGAGGAGGATTTAAGTGATGAAGGTGAAAAAAAAATGAAGGAGAAAAAGGTAAAGATCCGTGACCTGAAAAAATAAAAAAAAACAAATGAAAAATATAACAAGATTAAAAAAATCTACATGTTGTTATGTCGAAAAATGGACAAAGTGCAAAATTAATTTCATCTTTATAAGAAAAAATCAATTTTAGTAAAAGAGGAGTCGCCACTTAATTTTTTAAAGAAATTAAGAAAACTTAATTTAAAAGACCCTAATAGATTTAAGTCTTAAAAATTCAGAGAAAAAGGTACGAGGTTCTTATTTCCACTTTGAGAAGGTGTTAAGAATTCAAAGTGGCCTCTAACGCGCGGTTATCCGACGATTTAAAAAATTATTTGACTAACTTTTAAAAATATTAATTTAAAATTAAATGAAGACTTTAGAATATTTTTTAGAAAAAATGATTAAACTTAAACATTGAAAATAATATAGATGTACATAAAAAAAAAGTAAAAGTTTATCAAATAACTAAGTAAAGGTAGAAAATCCTTTAAAGAGTAAAACTAACATGAATTGGTTTATCTTTAGGGGAATCTAATTAGGTTAAAACAAATTAAAATTAATATCTAAGAAAGCATAACTAACATAAGTAACTAAATTATTATAACTCGAATCAATATAAATACAATAAATAATACATGAACAACAATAATAAGAACAACAATAAATAATAAGAACAACAATAATAATAATAATAAGAACAACAATAATAAGAATAACAATAATAATAACAAGAACAACAACAACAATAATAAGAACAACAATAATGAGAATAACGATAATAATAACAACAACAACAACAACAATAACAATAACAATAATAATAATAATAATAATAATAATAATAACAACAACAACAACAACAACAATAATAATAAGAACAACAACAACAACAATAATAATAATAATAATAGTAATCAACAACAACAATAATAAGAACAACAACAACAACAACAACAACAACAACAACAACAACAATAATAATAATAATAATAGTGTCAAACTACTTGAAAAATAATGAATAAAACTAAGTGCTTTCATGAAATAATCCTAACATATTCTATCTAATTAATCCTAACACATGCTAACTATAACAAATTTATATCATTAATCTAATTATTCTTATATACATACTAACTAAAAAAAACAAGACTACGAATCAACTAAATATAAAACATGAAATAATTAAATAGAATAAAGCTGAGAAATATTTTACCTCTTTCCAGGCAACAAGACAGAAGACGATGAGCGGAAGACAACTTCACCACCACTCAAGAGTTTGATGAAACTCCAATCTACAAAAAAAAAAAAAGATTAAAAATTTAGACTCGAACCTTCGTGGGTTCGACGTTATAAGAACATTGTTCTTAGCCTAAATTTTGACTTCAATCTCCTATTTTCCTTGAAGAAAAATATAGATTGAAAGCTAGAAATTTTCATAACTTTTAGGCCGGGGACAAGAGTCCAAAATCCTAGCCAAGTTAAGAAAATTTCTAACTTTGGGGTGGCTAAAAAAACCTCTCACCTCCCCTCTTCTTAATAAGAATATAAGTCTTTATATAGGCTTCAAAAACTATAAATTTCCTTCTAATTTTCGATGTGGAGTTTGAGTTTTTTTTTTTTAGAAAAAAAACGTTTTTTTTTAAAATACAAACTATAATTAAACTAACCTAAATATCATTCTATTTAGTTAAAAATAAAATCTATTTAAAGAAGCTTCAAAATTTTAAAGAAACTTGATAGCTAATTTGCATTGTGGAAGGTCAAAATTGGGTGTCAACACATGTTGAGGAGGAAGAGATTCTAGCTAAAGTTACTCATCTAAATAAGTCAATATTCGTGAAGGTATTGTAGTGGAAGACATCACCGCAATTAGATAGATATAAGAGAAGGCCCCAAATCCGAATCTAATTATCACTCTTGGCACATTTTTTAAACAATGCAATATTGACTTACTTGATAAACTAGATACAAAACTATTAAACATGGATTCTGGTAATCTGAGAGTCACTTCAGTTTATCGGTTGCAATAGAAAGATTGTCATGATTAATGAAACCACCGCTAAGGATGCCAAATTCAACTATGCTATTTTTGATGACATAAAAGAGGAGGATGAGGAAAATGACGATATCGAGGAAAAATAAGATGATGATGATGAGGAAGATGAAGATGAAGAGTAGTAGAAAGGAGATTTCAATGACTGAAATATGATAAAGGCATATTACTTTTATAATGTATGTTATATTTTCTTCTATTTGTTAATGTAAAGTGATTGAAATATTTACTTTCATGTTCATGTCAGTTTGTTAACTGTTTGAAACACTACCTTAATTATATTTGATATGTATGACCCTTAGCATCTTATTATGCATTGAAATTTTCTACTGTGGTTACTCTTATTTCAATTTACTTTATTCAAGTGTTTAAATAAATTCTAACAAAAGTGTATATAGAGAGAGAGAAAGAGAAAAATGATCATATTTTTCCTTGTACTCTTAGAAAATGATTATATTTAATAGCATATTTCTCGAACGTAGGATGATTTGAACCTCCCTAAAAATTTTATTTTATATTCATGTAAAGAAGATATCATGGATCGTCTTGAAATATTTGATAGTCTAGAAGAGCCTGATCATATCTTGTTTGATCTCTTAATGAATATCCCTAAAATTTACGACATTCGGAATATTTTTGGGGAAAATGTATCACCCTTTATATACACATAGTCTAGAATTTGGGGTAGAGTTAGCCTCCAAGAACCCTAACTAAAATTGAATTCGTTTTGTTAAGTCCTTGACAATTTTGATGGATACACATATCTCCAAGAAGATATATTTTTTTATTTTCGGTAAGAATCTTTATCGGTTGGTTCGATTTGATTGTGTATAATTGATTTTTCGTTCATAAACACACTAAATCGATAACCAAATCAGGAAGCTTTTTGTTATCGATTTTTGGTTAATCGATTAGAAAATATTTTTTAAATTTATTTATTTATTCTCTCTTATTTTCATGTATATATAAATTTATATATATACACACACATATATATTGCATTCATATATAAAAGTTTACACGAATCCTTTTTTTTGGGAACTAAGCATGAAACTAAGTCAAAAATTACAAAGGGTCTGAAATGGACTACCAAACCAAGAAGAAATACATTGGCCTGGTGTGATTCCTTTTCTCAAATGACACCGACACACATTTAAAATGTTAATATCATAATGTAGTCAACTTAAACATTTGACTTTGAAAAATATTAATAAATAAATGAAATATAACATATTACATTTAAATTAAAAGAAAAGGAATTATCTATTCATAAAATCGTAACATCAGCGAATCATGATAAAAAATGTCTTTAGATACAATTTTTGAAATTATATCTTTATTTTCTTTAAATAGAAATTTGGATAACATTTTCTATATATTTACTTATGCAGAATGTCTACAAAAATAGTTACTTTGGCCGATTTACGAGTTTAAGTTGTGGAATATGATCAACTTCATATCAGATGCCAGGAGGAATTGCTGAATGTCCAAAACATTAAGATAAGTTGTTTAAAAGAGAAATACAAGCGACTCAAACTAAAGAGAAAAGAGGATTTGAGTGATGAAAGTAAAAAAATATTTAAGGAGATAAAGGTAAAGATAAAGATGTGTGACCTGAAAAACAACAACAAGAAAAAGCAAATAAACAATATAACAAGATTAAAAAAATCTATATGCTAAGGAGGAAGAAATCTTGGATAAAGTTACTCAACTAAATAAATCAATATTCGTGAAGGTGTCGGTAATGAAAGACATCATCGCGATTAGTTGGATACAGGAGAAAGCCCCAAACCCGATTATCATTTTGGCACATCTTTTAAACAATAAAATCTTGACTTATTTGATTGTAATGACCCGTTAGGTCATTTTGAGTACGAGTCCTTCTTCTTTCATAAAAGATCCCTTTCGTATATTTCAATTAGGAATTTCAGACTATTCAATAACTACAGTTATTTAGTTGAGAGATAAGTTTAAATAATTAATTTAGTTGGTGGGCTAAATTTATAGTTTATTTAATATCCTATACCACTTTATTTATCACGTCTCATATTTCTTAAATTCAAGCTTAGGGTTAAGCCTTAATTCCTCCAATATCATAACTCTATCCGAATCCGGGTGTGATGACACTCATCTCAACCCACCGAGACAAGTCAGTCTAATACCCAACGGAAAGTAGATGCGGAAGAAAAAGAAATAAATCAAATTTTAACTTAATCGAAAGCACATAAAACAAACTCAAATTCCCCCAAGATTGATTATCATGTGTACAAGCCACTAATACATTACCGAAGTACGAAAGAAAATACAGTCACAATGTCTTTGTCTCTAGAATAGGACTAAAACATATTAAAGGAGTAAGAGATGTCCGCTAGATGGATGTAACAGTTACCTCAACACTCGAGATGATAGCCTCGGATGTGGTATAAAACACGAGGAGATCAAGCAGGTTCAGGACCTACACAAGTGTAGAAGCAAGGGGTGAGTACCAAACAACACGGTACTCATCAAGTGGATAATTAAAACTAAGCAAAGCTCAATAGATACAAATACTCATGTCATCCCAACCGAACCTCCTCAACTACAACCTGCATAAAACCAGCCCAACTCTACACTCTACACAATAATAACAATACAGTCCACGAATATTCATCGGAAGTCTTATCAAGTGAATCATATCAAGTCAAATTCAACATATACAGAGCAATAAGTGGTAAACACGAATTCACAAATATCAATAAAATGCGATGCAATGCAATGAAATGATGCATGCATGTCCTATAGGTATACATCCGCTAAATTATAGTCCGGAACCCATAGGGGATATTTTTGTCCATGTTACCTGCCACAAAGCGTGTGGCCCATCCCGTCAATATACATATCCTTCCACGAAGCGTGTGGCCCGACCCCTTTATTTTATATCATGTTCAGTCTCAGCACAGTATGTCAGAACCAATGCAATCAATTCATGTTCATATGATTCACGATAATAACATGACAACAACAATAATTTTTCCTATCTCACATCAACATGGTCATTTCACATATCCAAAATAAACCCATAATCACAACATATCAATTCCACCAATACATGTCATTAGATCACTATTTTAAAGGACAATCATACAGTTAATAACCCAGTCCAATTCTCATTACTCCCCGGTATATGTAACATGGAAATACAAGCATCTACAAACTTAAACTGAGGTTTAGAAATTCACTTGCCTTAAAAAAATTAAGCAATTACTCCGGGACTTGAGCCTTTCCTTTTTGTTGGGCCTCCAAATAAGTATAATCTAATCAAATAAATAACCACAATAAGATTTCGAAACTAACAACATTCATATCACTATATGTCTAGACTAGACCCAAAACTTACCCAAATCTATAATCAAACCCTAAATATCAAGTCTAGGATTAGGTCTCAATTCCTCCGGATAATATAAATCTAATGATTTTTTTATATAATACAATATATTTATTAATTAATTACATATCTCAATATATCAAAACTTGAATCATATATTTTTTTTGATAATTAAAATAAAATAAAATAATTAAAGTCAAAACTGACTGATTAGTGGCGAACTAAGAAACAATTAATTGAACGATCCTAATTCTAATCTTTTCAATTGATATTTAGACAATTAACCATAATCATTGTCCAATGATAAGACATAGTCATTGTCCATTGATTAGGCCATGCAAACCCACACAACTTCTTATCCAAAATGCTACAGTAGTAGTAGAGAAGTTGAAATTTTAACATAAAGCTTTGATTTCTTCTCTCAACAACTATAATAAAATACTAGCATCCAACCCCATATACCATTACAATAGTATGACCCCAATCCATATTAATTCATGCATATAAGAACTGGGCGGGGGTTACCTGAAGCAGTTTCGATTGCTCTTCGTCGACGCCGTGGTGAGTTCTTTTACCCTTTTTTTCTTTTCTTTACTAATTACAATAATTATGTACTAAAATTCATAAATCCCCTCACTTATTTTAATAAACAAAGTGGTATAGGGTATTAAAGAAATTATCAATTTAGCCCACCAACTAATTAATTATCTAAAAATCACCCGTCAACTAATTAACCGTAATTATCGAATAATCCAAAATTTCCAATTTAAATATACAAAAGGAATCTTTTATGAAAGAAGGAGGACTCGTACTCGAAATGGCCTAACGGGTCATTACATTATCCACCACTAAAAATCATGTTCGTCCTCGAACATAAAGTAAAGGAATATACCTGAAGCCTCAAAGAGATGGGGATATCTAGCACGTATATCAGCCTCCGTCTTCCAAGTCGCCGCTTCGACTGAATGGTGCTTCCATTGTACCTTCACTGAAGCTATCTCCTTGGTTCTAAGTTTACGGACCTACCTATCTAGAATGGCTATAGGCTCTTCTTCAAATGTCAAGTCTTGACCCAACTCCACTGAATCGAGTGATAACACATGGGACTCATCCGCAACATAATTTTGGAGCATGGAAACATGAAACACGTTATGCACAGCCGATAAGCTAGGTGGTAAGACCAATTTATAAGCCATATTTCCAATTCGCGCCAACATCTCAAATGGCCCAATGAATTGAGGAATGAGCTTGCCCTTTCTCCCGAACTACATCACGCCCTTCATAGGAGATACTCGAAGCCAAACATGATCACCCACCATGAACTTCAATGGTCGAACTCTCCGGTCTGCATAACTCTTCTACCTACTCTAGGCTGTCAAAAGTCTACCCTAAATCCTACGAACTTGCTCCATAGCATCTCTAAGCAAGTCTGTGTCTAAAGAGTATATCTCAGCTGAATCAAACCACCCAATAGGAGATCGACACCACCTACCATACAAAGCCTCAAATGAAGCCATCTGGATATTGGAGTGATAACTATTGTTGTAGGCAAACTTTTCTAGGGGCAAGTGTTGATCCCATCTAGCACCAAAATCAATAACACAAGCTCGGAGCATGTCTTCCAACACCTGAATTGTCCACTCGGACCGAACATCGATCTGTGGATGAAAGGTTGTACTCATATCAAGTCTAGTGCCCAAATAATGTTGTAATGCCTACCAAAAATGCAAAGTAAATACTGAACCCCAATTCGAAATGATAAATACTGGGACACCATGAAGCTGAATGATCTGACTAATATACAATTGGGCTAGCTTATCCATTGTGTACCTCACCTTAACTGGAATAAAATGGGCAGATTTTGTCAGTCTGTCAACAACCACCCATATAGAATCATAACCACCCACGATGGAAGGTAAACCCACAACGAAGTCCATGGTAATCATTTCCCACTTCCAAGTGGGACTAGGCATCCTCTGACTCACACCTCTAGGCCCCTACTGCTCACACTTTACCTGTTGGCAAGTCAAACACTTGGACATGAACTCTGCGATGTCCTTCTTCATCCCACACCATCAATAGTGCTGGCATAGATCATGATACATCTTGGCCACTCCCGGATGGATGGAATACCTTGAATAATGAGCCTATTCCAAAATAAGTCTAGTCAGGTCACCCATCTTAAGCACACAAATTATGCCGCCAATCTTCAATACACCTTTCGAATCAAGTACCGCCTCCTTAGCTTCACCTCTTAATACCTTATCTCGAATGATACATAACTTCTCATCCTCAAACTGCCTCTCCCAAATCTGCTCAACCAAGGAAGAATGTGCCTCCACAAAGGCAAGAACATTACCATCTTCTAAAATCTGCAATCGGACAAGGTTATTAGCCAGCCTTTGAACATATCTAGCCAATGGTCGCTCCTCAACTCGGATCGCGGCAAGACTCCCCATACTAGAGGACTTCCTACTCAAGGCATCCGCCACCACATTGGCTTTTCCTGAGTGGTACAAGATAGTCATGTCTAGTCCTTCAGCAACTTAAGCCATCTACGTTGCCTCAAGTTCAGATCCCTCTAATTGAATATACACTGAAGACTCCTATGATCGGTGAAGACCTCGCAATGAACACTGTATAGGTAATGACGCCACAACTTAAGCACGAAGACCACGACTGCTAACTAAAAATCATGAGTAGGATAGTTTTTCTCATGGGCCTTCAACTGTCTCGAAGCATAGGCAACCACTTTCCCCAACACCGGAGGCATCACAGTATACAGTAAAGCAAATACACTATTCGAGTAGCATCAAAATAGGAGCCGAAGTCAATAAAGTCTTGAGATTTTGGAAGCTCGCCTCACACTCATCGGACCAATAAAAATCTACGGCATTCTGAGTCAATCTAGTCAATAGAGTTGCAATAGTGGAAAAGCCCTACACGAACCGTCTATAATAACTAACTAACCCCACAAAACTACAAATCTCAGTAGGAGAAGTAGGCCTTGTCTAACCTCTAACTGCCTCAATCTTAGTCGGATACACTCTAATCCTCTCTTTGGATACCATGTGTCCTAAGAATGTCATAGAGTCAAGCCAAAATTCACACTTGGAGAACTTTGCATACAACTTTTCTTTCCTTAACTTTTGAAGTACCAACCTTAAATGGCGGACATGATCTGCCTCAGTGGACATGATCTGCCTCAGTCTTGAAATACACCAAGATGTCATCAATGAATACTATCACAAAAAAATCCAAGTATGGGCGAAAAGACTTCGTCGACTTTTTTTCTAATTTCATCAAATAGAATCTATCTGGTATGGCCTCAGTGTTGAACTTGAACCTATCCATGAAATCCTGTGCCATGATACTCCAACTATGCCATTTCTTCGGATCTTGACTTGTATACCAATCCAGTGCTTCTCCTGTCAAACTCCTTATGAATAATTTCATTCTAATGGCCTCATCTTTCCCCACTCCAACTAGCTTGTCACAATACGATCTTAAATGAGCTCGTGGATTTCCCTTCCCATCAAACACATCAAATTTTGGTACTTTATATCCTGCAGGCAACTCGACATCAGGATGAACACATAAATCCTCATACTCAAACCCTTCACATTCCTTGTGAAGTTGGATACTTTTGAATGCTTCTTTCAAATTATGAATCTCCCTAGCTACACTTTCATCTATTTTTGATCTGGCCTTTCTCTCCATCTCCTCATATGGATCGACTTCTGGCATGGTTGGTATTGGAGTAATGAAAGGTTGAGCTTCTGTTACGTATACTTGTGGCACATATTGCATGTTAGGAGTTGTAGTATGTGTCACAGGTATATGTTGGATCGTTTGGTATTTTTGGATGAGCGGGTTGGTTTGGGTGAGTGGGGCTTTTTGGGTAAGTCGGTTAGTTTCAGTGAGTGGAGCTTGGGTAAGTGTAGTTTGGAGGACTAGAGTTTGGGAAACATAAGGGGTAGTGAAAGGTAGTGGATTGGTTTGTTGTGAGTTGATGTTTGCGAAATTGACTTGTGGTTGGTTGACGGGTTGTTTAGGAGCAGTCATATTGGTTTTGAAAGGGGAAGGATTTGGAAGGAAGTCTTGAGGCGAGGGAGAGTCAACAGGTGGAATAGTTGCATCTGCCCCATGTTCGGGAAGTGGTGTATTTAGGCTAATGGACAAATTGGTAAGGTTTCGAAGTCGATCGATCTCTCTTTGCATATTGGCCATTTGTTGCATCAGGTTAGCAATATGTTCATTATAAGGAATAGGATCCCTTCCTTCTGAAGCCTCAGGTTCATCTCTTGGGATAGTGACAAGTCCTAAACCATCTTGATCGGATGCACTTGAACCAGTCATATCGGCGGATGATCAGCCTTTTGATCTAGTGAAGTATGGATGATCCGCCAGTTCGCAGTCAACACGAATCAACCTTTGGGGAAATAAATTAGAAAGGAAAAAGAAACCTCTGTAAAACAAAAAGAAAAGAAATATATTAGTATAAATCGAATAATCAATTAGGCAAATAGTGTTGGCAAATAAGGGAACATGTACCACATAGCAAATAAATTACATAGTAAGAAGAGAAATTAATAATACAAATGCGACCTAATATGCACGGGACCTTTTTTATGCCAAAGGTGGGCCTAAATGCCAAATAACGAGATTTATGATAGGTTGATCCAAGCCATTAACTTGAGATAATTTGAGTTTGGAAGACAAAAGATCCAATTTTCATTAAACAACAATAAAAGGGTACAATAATCAACAAAATACATGGAAAGATGACAAAAAATGGAAACAAAGACTTACCCTAATTCTTGCTCTTAATCAAAATGGTGAAGTGGATGAAGATGATGCTCCAACACTGTTAGATCCTGCTCTCGTATTATCCAGAATATGTATTATATTCACCATTTGAGCCCACATTTCTGGTGTAACTATTTTGGTTCCAAGATGACAGTGTCGTATCCAAATCGTCGTCCTAATATCCTCAAAGCCCTGTTCACCTTCCGGGCTTATGCTATTGCGATCTTCTCGAAGCCATGCCTGATATTCTGGAGTTCTTCTTGCTGGTGCATCTCCTACCTCTAGTGTGATGATATTATCCCATTCATGAAGAATCTTATCAACTCTAGGGTCTTTAAAGTTTGATTCGAAGGAAATTTCAGAAGATTTCATATTTGCTTGTAGAGGAATCATTTGTGCTTGACCGAACTATTGAAGCACGCATATTGGGGCATATGGTTGGAGACTTTCCAATCCAATGAGCTCGATGTAGTAAAATCCTCTACACCTTATGAATGCAATAGGACATGAGAGTAGTGGGTATTTCCATTGAATTTGGTCACTAGTGCGGGAAATCAAGAATTCGTACCAATCATTAGTACCAACTGGAGACACAAACTTTTTCATCCTATCATAAAAACTGTTAATATGACTTGTATTACTAAAACATATGTCTACCATGTCATCACGTTGGTAAAAATGTTCCATCGCCCACATTTGCAAAAGAAGATTGCAACCTTCAAAGAAACTTGTTTCTCCTCTTTTACACTTTCCGAGGGCTCGAAGTATTTCAGCCAAAATCATAGGAACCAAAGTGATTTCCTTTCCATCGACTCCTTTGAAAAGTGCTTTAGCCACATAACATATACAAGTGCTAATCTTCCCATGTTCTTGTGGAAATACCAAGGTTCCTAGTAAAGCCACAGCAAATGCAATAGGACGGTTAACTTGCCAATGGGTAGAGGTGCAAGAAAATTCTTTTCTGAATAACTTGTAACTGTCCGAACATCCATACCGCCCATATAAGTAATCCAAGGAAACCCAATTGTGTTTGAAACACCCTAGTTTCCTAGTGTTTTTCAATCCTAAGTATCGAAGAAATTTCTTCCCTGATTGACCGTGTGGGATAATTTGACTTCTTCCTCGATACTTCAAACTAGTGAAATAGTAGATTTCCTCCAATGTGGGTGTTAACTCAAAGTCTTTGAATGTGAACACAACACGATCTGGATCCCAAAATGGAAGTAATGCGCTAACCACGTGATTATCCCGGGAGACCTTGAATAGCATAGGGAGGAAGCCTAATTTTTTCGTAATTGCTGATTTCTCGATGGGGCTAAAATTTTCCCACCATTTCTTCAATTTGTACGGGACACCCTCGACCATCCTAATTTTGGGTATTTGGGGAGTTGAATCCATCCTACAATACAAATTAATAAAATGAGGACACATTTTCCAAACTCATTATGTCAAAATTGGCTTGGATCAGTCTATCATTATCACGTTCCATAAAATATGCTTATTGGTCGTTGGGTCATGAAACCCGTCGACGTATGGGTGGTTTCTTAAATGTGGAATTGACACCTTGGGTCAATCCACCTAAGGCGTATGCATGCATGACTTAGATCGAAGGGAAGCACAGCTCTATCTTATGTTTTTTCTAAGATTTGGCTTACTAGACAAAAGGTTCCCGAGTGGACAACTCGAGTGAGAAGGCTACGCGGCCACACGGAAAAAGATCCAGACACCCCGCGCATACGCCAACTCTCCTAAATTTTGGGATTTTTGAAAAAAACTTTGTGGGTGCGCAAAACACACCTCACGTGTACGTGTGATAGTGTCAATTTTCCAGAATTGGAGGAAGTATGAACGGAATGACAGTTTATATAAAGCAGTAACAAATATTCAAATATATAAAGCAACAAAATAATTGCAAACATACATTAATATCAAGCAATAGCAAATAAATAATCATAACATAAATCATCAAACAATTAAAAAAAAGAAAAACTAAAAAATATAAAGAAATTCAAATTATTAACCTAAGTCTGTTATGGTTTAGAACCTTTATGTCCCCAGCGGAGTCGCCAAGTTGTTATACCCCATTTTAACTCGAGGTCAAACGGTGTACAACATATTGATGATTCCTAAATTATTTAATTTTAAGGAGTCGCCACCTAATTATTTTAAAGGTAAATTAGGATACCTAAATAATTAACTTATTTAATGCTAAAAATGATCTCCGATTAGTGGTCCACTTAGCATATGAGATTCTAGATAAGGGTTCTAGTTATCCTAAAGGAAAGGGGTTAGGCATCCTTCAAGATTCGTTAAAAACGATTACCGGCCAAACTTAGATTAAATGATTAAAATTATAAAAAGGTTGCTCAAAAGTTTTGAAAACAAAGCTTAGTAACTAAGTGAGTGTTTAAATGCGATATATATTTTAAATAACTAAGTCTTAAAGAAAAATATTGATTTCCTTTATTATGATGAACCATTTTAATTAAAGTTTCACAAACTTAAATATCCATATAATGTTAGCTATTGCACTAGTGAGAACATAACGACAATAATAATAATAATATGATAAATAATAATAATAATAATAATAATAATAACAGTAAATAATAATAATAATAATAATAATAATAATAATAATAATAATAATAATAATAACAATAATAATAATAATAGAAATAATAATATTAATAATGGCAGTAAATAATAATAATAATAATAATAATAATAATAATAATAATAATGATAGTAACACTAAATAATACTAATAACGAAAATAATAATAATAATAATAATAGTAAATAAAAATACTAATGATAATAATGATAACGAATTTAATACTAATAATACTAATAAAGATAACGATAATAATATTAATAATAATAATAGTAAAATAAAATACTACGAATAATAATAATAACGATAATAATAATAATAACAGTAAATGAAAATACTACTACTACTATTACTACTACTACTAATAATAATAATGATGAAGAAAATAATAATAATAATAATAATAGTAAATGGAAATACTACTAATACTAATGATAATGATAATAATAATAATAATAATAATAATAATTGTAATAACAATAATGACAATAATAACAGTAAAAAAAATACCCTAATAATAATGATAGTAATAAAAACGAAAATAATAATAGTAATAATAATACTAACAGTAAAATAAAATACAACTACAACTCATAACAACAACAACAACAATAATAATAATAGTAATAATAATAATAGTAAATAAACTATACTAGTAATAATGATAATAATAATAACAAAAATAATAATAATAATAATAATAATAAGTAAATAATAATAATAATAATAACGGTAATAATAATGATGATAAATAGTGATAACAACAACAATAATAATAATAGCAATAATAATAATAATAATAATAATAATAATAATATGATAACAGTAAATATAATAGCAATAATACGAATAACAATAAATAGGTAATAATAACAATAGCAATAATAATAATAATAAGAATAATAACAATAAGCATAATAAATAATAACGTTAATAAAAAATAATAATAACATATAATAATAATAAAATAATAACGATAATAGTATAATAATAATAATAATAATAATAATCATAAATAAAATATCGACAAATATAATAATAATGATAATGATAAAAATAATAATAATGATAATAACAATAAATAATGATAATAATAATAATGATAATGATGATGATATTAATAATGATAACTATACTAATAATGATAATAGTAATAACAATAATAATAAAAAATACTAACAATGATAGCAATAATAGTGAAATAAATAAAAAAAAAACATTGCAACTAATAATAATAATAATGACGAAAATAATAATAATAATAATAATAATAGTAATGAAAATGATGATAATAATATTAACGAAATAATAATAATAGTAAAAAAACAGCTATTAATAATAATGACGAAAATGATAATAATAATAATAATAATAGTACTACTAATAATATTAATAACGAAAATAATAATACATATAATAATGATAATAGTAAATAAAAATACCACTACTGTTAATAATAACACTAATAACGAAAATAGCAATGATAATAACGATACTAATAACAAATAAAAAAGAAAAAACAAAATAGTACTACATACTACTACTACTAATATATATATATATACTACTACGGTGTACCCCATAAAGCAAAGAATAAAAATAGTACTACATACTACTACTACTATTAATATATATATATATAGTACTACGGTGTACCCCAAAAAACAGTAAATAAAAATAGTACTACATACTACTACTACTAATAATAATGAAAAATAATAATAAATATAATAATAACGACAGCAAATAAAAACACTAATAATAATGATAATAAGAATAATAACAGCAATAATAAATGTGGGAAATATAAACAGCCGGGATTGACGCTGAATATGGTCATCTTATTTGTTTGCTATTCAAAAGATCTAGGATATCGACTCCATGTGAGGATATGATGATTATATCAAGTCTCAGATCAAGACTCCATTTTTGCTCCAGGAGTGTTCATGCAAACAAGAAAATAATGACGAAATTAGCAAGATAATAATTTAGGATAACCTTTTATGATAATAACAATGAAAAATAAAAGAAGAACGGAGTAAATATTACATGTTGCTGGGCAGTGAACGGAAATGCTTTGATCACGAATATACCCTCGTTTTTCAAGTAAAATCGAGTTCAAATTGAGAGAAAATTCCAAAAAATCTTTTACAAGAAGATACTTAAAATGAGAGTGTAAGATTATTTTTTTTAGTGTTCTTCCCTATTCTGTCTGTGTTTTTTTTTTAGAGTGAGTAACCGGGTATATATAGGGAAATGAAAGGGAATGCCGGATGATTAAAATAATGCGGAGTGAGAAATTAATAAAATAATGCGGAGTGGATAAATTAATAAAATAATACGGAGGCGGAAATATATATTATACTCTTTTTTTAAAAATCAGATGAATATATATATATATATATATATATATATATATATATATTCTGCAGAGACAAAGGATGATGGGCGGGGCACGCGTGGATTAAAATAATATTAATTTTTTAATTTTTATTTAAAAAGATAAATAAAAAAAATAAAAAAAATAAGAAAAATAAAAATCGGATGAGTATAATATATATATATATATATATTAAAATGGTACAAAAGTGCGGCGGAAAAAAAAAATATATATATATATATTATTATTATATTCATTTTTTAAATTATTTGGATGAAAAGAAAACAATTATATATTTTATTATTATTTAATGTTTATTATTATTTATTTTTTAAATAGGGGACAACGGGTGATGGACATTATTAATATAGTATTAATATAGGTATGGGTAGGGTACGCGTGGATTAAAATAATTTTTTTTTTTAATTTTTATTAAAAAAGATAAAATAAAAAAAATAATAATAAAAAAAAATCGGATGAATATAATATATATATATTTGGATAGGCAAAATTATTTGTTTATTTTATTTATTTCGGATGAATATAAATATATATATAGTTTAGAGACAAAGGGGTATGGGCGGGGCACGCGTCAGTTTTTTATTAGTATAGGGAAACGGGGAGGGGACAAAAGTACGGCAGAATATTATATATATATATATATATTATTATATTATTTTATTTTTAATTATTATTATTATTATTTTTTGGTTGGATGAATATGGAATTATTTTTTTATTTTTTTTATTTTTATTTTTATTTTTATTTTTAAAAAGGGGGACAAAAGTGCGGCGGAATATATCATTATATATTATATTATTTTTCGGATGAAATAAAATAATTTATTTATTATTTTAAAAATATAATAAATAATAAAAAATGGTACAAAGTATGGTAGATAGTATATATATGTATATATATGGGGAAATGGGAGGGGACAAAGTATGGGTAGTAAATTAATTTTTTTTTATTTTTTTTTTATTTTTTATTTTACGGAAGATTAACATTATTTAATTATTTATTTATTTATTATTATTTTAAAAGAGGGACAAAAAGGTGTGCAGAATATTATTATTTTATTTTTAATTATTTTTTTTTCCGGATGAATAAATAATAAATATTTTTTTAATTTCTTTATTTATTATTATTATTATTATTTATTTATTGATTTATTTATTTTTATTTTTTGACGAGGAGATGGCATATATATTATTTGCGTGTTGTAGTATTAATGGAAGAATAAAAATAATAAAAAAAATTTGTTAATTCAATATTAATTATTTGTTATTTAGGAGAAGTAATGAAAACGTAAAATTAATTAGTGAAATTGGTTATCAAATTAGATGAATTAATTTACGATCTTCTTAATTTTAACAAAAGTAAAATGATTAACCTCATTGTAACTAATTATTAATTTACGAAATAATTAATTATGGTAAATAATAATTTTCTTTTTATAAGTCAAATTTAAATATTACTAAGAGATAATGACTATATAACAAAAAAAATGCATATGTTATGCAGATGACAAATTATTTAAAATACACTTGAAAATATGCATGGTTTTATAAAAGCCAATTATTTTAATTTAATTAAAATTGAATAAGTCTAAAATTAAAATAAGATGAGTATGCATTAATTAATTAACAAACCTCTCATTTTTGACAAAGTAAATAATTAACTTCAGTTTAAATAAATTAACTTGAAATATGAGTCTATTAATTAAATCAAACTAATTAACAGAGCTATTTATTTTAAAAATAAAAATCTTTTGAGACAATTTTTTTGAATAAATAATAAAATATATTATATTCAAGAATTATTTTATAAATATATATATATATATATATATATATATATATATATATATATATATATAGAGAGAGAGAGAGAGAGAGAGAGAGAGAGAAATTAATTTAAAATGATGATACCATATATGTATATTTCGTTTTATTATTATTATTATTATTATTATTATTATTATTTAATTATATATATATATTTTATTATTATTGTATTATTATTATTTTTTTGTAAAAATTACGTTGTTGAGGGTAAAAATTGGGTGTCAACACACTCCGTTCATCAACTCTATGAATGTTGTGGGGACGTTGGTCAACCCAAATAACATCACCAAGAACTCATAGTGACCATAAGAGTCTAAAAAGCTGTCTTAGGGATATCTGACGCTCTAATCTTCAACTGATGATAACTGGACCTCAAGTCTATTTTGGAAAACAATGCCTCTCCCTGTAGCTGAGCAAATAAATCATCAATACAGGGAAGAGGATACTTATTTTTAATAGTTACCTTGTTCAACTGTCTGTAATCGATACACATCCTCATAGTCCCATCTTTGTTCTTTACAAATAGAATCAGTGCACCCTAAGAAGACACACTAGGGCGAATAAACCCCTTACTCAACAAGTCTTGCAACTGATCCTTCAACTCCTTCAACTCAACTGGAGCCATGCGATATGGAGGAATAAAAATAGGTTTAGTGCCAAGATCTAAGTCAATAGCAAAATTGATGTCCCTATCCGGAGGAACACCAAGAAGATCAATAAGAAATACATCAGAAAACTCCTTAACCACTGGAATAGTCTCCATAGGAGGTGACTCAATACTGGTATCCTGAATAAAGGCCAAATAAGACATACATCCTCTATCAATCAACCCCTGAGCATGAATATATGAGATAACCTTACTGGGGTAGGAGCCATTAGTACCCTTTCACTCAATCCTCGAGGCACCAAGTATCGCTAAGGTAACAGTTTTAGTATAACAATTGAGAATAGCACAATGGGGAGAAAGCCAATCCATACCCAATATCACATCAAAATCTACCATCCCCAAAATTATCATATCTACCCAAGTATCATACCCGGCCAAGGAAATAAGACATGATCGATATACTCGATCCACCACTAAGGGCTCACCCACGGGTGTAGAAACATGAACAGGCACGGACATATGGTCACATGTCAGATTAAAGTCAGATGCAAAATAGGCAAACACATAGGAAAATGTAGAACCTGGACCAAATAATAAGAATGCAGGTCGATGGCAGACTGGGACGATACCGGTAATAACTACGTCAGAAGCCTCAGCCTTGGGTCTCCCTAGAAAAGCATAACACTAAGCTCCCCTACCACTTCCGACCAGCCCAATACCTCTACCTCCTCCCTGAGGGACTATAGCACTACTAGCACCCCTGCCAAGAGTGCAACCACCTCTACTAGTCTAGGCTCTACCTCGACCTCTAACCGGCGGCGTTGGTCCTCTAATTGAAACTGAAGAACTAGGTTGGGTTCCTCCTCGACCCTGATATGTACACTGCCACAAAAGATGATTCAGATCACCACAAGTATAACATACTCTCTCGTGCAAAAACCTCTACGATAAACCTAAAGAACTTGTATAACCACCCTGGATCACCGGCCTCTGCTGTGACCCCTGGTAACTTTAACCTGTACTATAGGACCCACGAGGTGTCTGACCATCCTCAAAAGTCGACATAGATGCATGAATTGGTCTTCTACGCTAGAAGTAACCACCTCCTCTATAGGACCCTCTACCTCCAGATGAGGTACCCGAAAACTAACCAGAAGCACGGGCCCTCTTGGGGTCCCCAAACTCCTCTCTCTCCATCAACTCCGCCTCCTTGGTGGCACCCACGATAGACTGGAATAAAGCGCCCTCACGGGATGGAATAGTTCAGTTCTTACACAAATCTGCGAATCCGCTTTGTCTCATCAGGAAGGACAGTCATCTCTCTTCCTTCACACTCCAGGGGATAAAATAGTCATAAAAGGAACTAGCAAACTCATCCTAAGTCATCTGGGTGACCCAACTGGCCTAGAACCCATATACACTCTCCACCACTCTCTGGCTAGTCTACGTAACTAGAGTGTATTATAACAAACTCTGTGAGTCTCAACTAATCGTACTGCCTCTAACAACTCTCGGCACATGGTCAAGAACTCATGTGCATCCTCAGTCTTCCCACCCTAAAATTATGGTGGGTCTATTTTTCGGAACCTCTCATATCGGCGTTGCTCGTTGTCAGTCAACATGACTACAGATGCATCCTGAGCTCCACCTACCTATACTCTACCCTCATCAGCTCGACCTGTACCTCCTACAACAACAGTTATTACTCTAGTATCCAGATGGCCCTATTTTAGGCTTTGTATGTTAGACGGTGTCGATCTCTTATTGGGTGGTTTGATTTAGCTGAGATGTACTCTTTAGAGACTTGCTTAGAGATGTTATGGAGCAGGTTCGTAAGATTTAGGATAGACTCTTGACAGCCCAGAGTAGGCAGAAGAGTTATGCAGACCGGATAGTTCGACCATTGAAGTTCATGGTGGGTAATCATGTTTGGCTTCGAGTGTCGCCCATGAAGGGCGTGATGCGGTTCAGAAAGAAGGGCAAGCTCATCCCTCGATTCATTGGCCCATTTGAGATTTTGGCATGAGTGGGAGAGGTAGCTTATAAATTGGCCTTACCACCTAGCTTATCGGCTGTGCATAACGTGTTTCATGTTTCCATGCTTCGAAAGTATGTTCCGGATGAGTCCCATGTACTATCACTCGATTTAGTGGAGTTGGGTCAAGACCTGATATTTGAGGAGGAGCCTATAGTCATTCTAGATAGGCAGGTATGTAAGCTTAGAACCAAGGAGATAGCTTCAGTAAAGGTACAATGGAAGCACCGTTCAGTCGAAGAGGCAACTTGGGAGATGGAGGCTGATATACGTGCTAGATATCCCCATCTCTTTGAGGCTTCAGGTATATTCTTTTACTTTATATTTGAGGACGAACATGATTTTTAGTGGTGGATAATGTAATGACCCGTTAGGTCATTTCGAGTACGAGTCCTCCTTCTTTCATAAAAGATCCCTTTCGTATATTTAAATTAGAAATTTCGGACTATTCAATAACTATAGTTATTTAGTTGAGGGATAACTTTAAATAATTAATTTAGTTGGTGGGCTAAATTTATAGTTTATTTAATATTCTATACCACTTTATTTATTAAAATAAAATAGAGTTGGGTACTTTAGGTTCACAATTATTTGTAGAAGAAAGAAAATAACAAGAAATCGATAAGGAAGAACTTATCGGTGCGGCAACTAAGTGAAGAGTGGTTGAGAGTTTCTTTAGAATTTTAGGTACTATTCTTGTTAGAACACCGATTTTGAAGGATTTACAATATCAAATAGTGAGCACTAGTAATTTTTATATCTTTATAAGGGTGAATTTAAGTGCATTAACATGTAGGGTATGAAATTAATTACGGAGACAATAATGGGGTGGGAAATCATTGATAATGATGATAAATGATACATAGGAGTATAGGATGGATATGCTCTGCAACTTCCTTCCTGCGCCGTCATTATTTATAACCAATTCATTTCGATTTTATATTTTTTTAGTTATCACATTATAATTCAAGTTTTGATATATTAAGATATGTAATTAAATATTAGGTGTATTATATTATATGAATATCATTAGAGTTATGATATTGAAGGAATTAAGGGTTAACCTAAGCTTGAATTTAAGAAATATGAGACGTGATAAATTAAGTGGCATCAGAATTAAAATGTGATTATAGATTTGGGTGAGTCTTTGG
Organism: Solanum dulcamara; assembly: GCF_947179165.1. Lineage (NCBI taxonomy): Eukaryota > Viridiplantae > Streptophyta > Magnoliopsida > Solanales > Solanaceae > Solanum > Solanum dulcamara. The sequence continues at coordinate 16,489,908 of NC_077237.1, read as the reverse complement.
GTCTAATCTAGATAAATAGTAATATATGTGATGTTAGTTTTGAAATCTTATTATGCGTATTTATTTAATTAGATTGTGGAGTTTTGGATACTGTTCGGAAAGAGAAGACTCAAGTCACAGAGTGATTGCTTGATTATTTAAGGCAAGTGAATTTCTAAACCTCAGTTTAAGCTTGTAGATGCTTGTATTTCCGTGTTATGTGTATTGGGGAGTAATGAGAATTGGACTGAGTTATTGACTGTATGATTAGCCTTAAAAATGGTGATCTAATGACATGTATTAGTGGAATTGATATGTTGTGATTATGGGTTTATTTTGGACATGTGAAATGACTATGTTGATGTGAGATAGGAAAAAATATTGTTATTGTCATGTTATTATCGTGAATCATATGAACATGAATTGATTGCATTGGTTCTGACATACTGTGTTGAGACTGAACATGATATAAAATAAAGGGGTCGGGCCACACGCTCCGTGGAAGGATATGTATATTGACGGGATGGGCCACACGCTTTGTGGCAGGTAACATGGACAGAAATATCCCCCATGAATTTCGGACTGTAATTCAGTGGATGTGTACCGATAGGACAGACATGTATCATTTAATTACATTACATCACATTTTGTTGATATTTGTGAATTCTTGTTTACCACTTATTGCTCTGTATATGTTGAATTTGACTTGATTTGATTCACTTGATAAGACTATCGATGAATATTCATGGACTGTATTGTTATTATTGTATAGATTGTAGAGTTGGGTTGGTTTTATGCAGGTTGTAGTTGAGGAGGTTCGGTTGGGATGATAGGAGTACTTGTATCTATCGAGCTTTGCTTAGTTTTAGTTATTCACTTGTTGAGTACCGTGTTGTTTGGTACTCACCCCTTGCTTCTACACTTGTGTAGGTTGTGAGCCCGGACCTGCATGATCTCCTCGTATTTTATACCACATCCGAGGCTATCATCTCGAGTGTTGAGGCAGCTGTTATATCCATCTAGCGGACACCTCTTACTCATTTAATATGTTTTATTCCTATTCTAGAGACAAAGACATTTTGCCTGTATTTTTTCATACTTCGGTAATGTATTAGTGGCTTGTACACATGACAACCAATCTTAGGGGAATTTGAGTTTGTTTTATGTGCTTTCGATTAAGTTAAATTTTGATTTATTTCTTTTTCTTTCGCATCTACTTTTCGTTGGGTATTAGGCTGACTTGTCTCGGTGGATTGAGATGAGTGTCATCACACCCGGATTCGGGTCGTGACAATGACACTAAGAATTTTACGTGGAAATCCAAATAAGAGAAAAATTATGAGCCAAGAGGAGCAACTGATATCACTATAGTAAGAAATTTTACACTGGGTAGTACCGAGTACAATACTCAAAAAAGACTACTACACTCAAAAGGAATAACACTCTTTTGGTTTTCACCTGACAAAAATATCGCTTGCATTCTATTTTTCTTCACAAACTATTTTCTTATGTATAGTCTATGAAAACCTCACAGCTCAAATATTTTTCTCTCTTTCTTGGTTGTATAAAATGAGGAGTTGAAGAGCTCATTTTATAGGAACTCTTCTTAGCTACCTCGCCATCCTTTTTTGATAAAGAATATTGAGAAGCTGCAATTTGCAATTGCAAATTGCAGTAACTTTTGACAAATAAATAAAAATTGGCCATCACTTTTGACGAAGAAAAAAATGTGGCCAACAACTTTTGAAAAAGGTTAGTGGGGACTGGACCCCACAAATCTCCTCCTCCAGTCTCATTCACTAGAAGGAGGTATCTTCATCTTCTCAAAGAGAGCTCATGTCAATAAGTTCTTTGCACAATTCGAACTTGTCCCTTCTTACCATTTTGGTCAGCATATCTGTAGGATTCTCATTTATAGAAATCTTTTCAACCTGCATAGATTCGTCTTTTATCTTTTCTCGAATCCAGTGATATCTCACGTCTGTGTGTTTTGTCCTTGCATGGTACATAGAGTTCTTGCTCAAGTCTATTGTACTTTGACTGTCACAATAGACAACATACTCATTTGATGCAAGCCAAGCTTTTGAAGAAATTTCTTGAGCAATATCATCTCCTTGCCAGCTTCAGTAGCCGCAATATACTCAGCTTTAGTTGTAGACAGTGCAACACACTTCTGCAACGTCAACTGCCATGATATAGCCCCCCCTGAAAAAGTAAACAAATATCCAGTAGTGGATTTTTTGTTATCAAGGTCACCTATCATATTCGCATCTGTATAGCCCTTTAAGATTGGATTTGATCCTCCAAAACACAAACATTTATTTGACCTTCCTCGTAGCTACCTGAGTATCCACTTTACAGCTTCCCAATGTTGTTTTCCTAGATTGTCGAGAAATATACTGACAAGTCCAACTTCCTGAGCAATATCAGGTCTAGTGCATACCATTGTATATATTAGACTTTTGACGACGGAGGAATTTGAAACTTTGGCCATGTTCTCCTTTTCCTCCCGAGCTGTAGGACACGTCTTCTTGCTCAACTTCATATGACCAGCAAGAGGTATGCTAAGCCTTTTTCATGTTGAAGCGCTCCAGTACACGTTCAATGTACTTCTCTTATGACAGATAAATCTTCCTTTTATCCCTGAGAAGAATAATTATCATGCCCAAAATTTATTTAGCATGACCCAAGTCTTTCATAGCAAAAGACTTACACAACTTTTTCGGTAAGAATCTTTATCGGTTGGTTCGATTTGATTGTGTATAATTGATTTTTCGTTCATAAACACACTAAATCGATAACCAAATCAGGAAGTTTTTTGTTATCGATTTTTGGTTAATCGATTAGAAAATATTTTTTAAATTTATTTATTTTTTCTCTCTTATTTTCATGTATATATAAATTTATATATATATATATATATTTATATATAATTATATATATATATATAATTATATATATACACACATGTATATTGCATTCATATATAAAAGTCTACACGAATTCTTTTTTTGAAAACTAAGCATGAAACTAAGTAAAAAATTACAAAGGGTCTGAAATGGACTACCAAATCAAGAAGAAATACATTGGCCCGGTGTGATTCCTTTTCTCAAATGACACAGACACACATTTAAAATATTAATATCATAATGTAGTCAACTCAAACATTTGACTTTTGAAAAAATTAATAAATAAATGAAATATAACATATTACATTTAAATTAAAAGAAAAGGTATTATCTATTCATACAATCGTAACATCAGCGAATCATGATAAAAAATGTCTTTAGATACAATTTTTGAAATTATATCTTTATTTTCTTTAAATAGAAATTTGGATAACATTTTCTATATATTTACTTATGCAGAATGTCTACAAAAATAGTTACGTTGACCGATTTACGAGTTTAAGTTGTGGAATGTGATCAACTTCATATCAAATGCCAGGAGGAATTGCTGAATGTCCAAAACATTAAGATGAGTTGTTTGAAAGAGAAATACAAGCGACTCAAACTCAAGAGAAAAGAGGATTTAAGTGATGAAGGTAAAGAAATGTTGAGGAGATAAAGGTAAAGGTAAGGATGTGTGACCTGAAAAACAATAACAAGAAAAAGCAAATAAACATTATAACAAGATTAAAAAAAATCTATATGCTAAGGAGAAAGAAATCTTGGATAAAGTTACTCATCTAAATAAACTAATATTCGTGAAGGTGTCGGTAGTAAAAGACATCATCACGATTAGTTGGATACAGGAGAAAGCCCCAAACGCGATATCATTTTTGGCACATCATTTAAACAATAAAATCTTGACTTATTTGATAAATTAGCTATAAAGCTATGAAATATGAATCTTGATAATCTTAGAGTCACTGCAGCTTATCAGTTGCAATGGAGAGACTTTGTCATAGTTAATGAAACCACTGCTAAGGAGGCTTGATTCGACTATGTTTTTATGAGGACATAGAGGAAGAGAAAGAGGAAAATGACTGTCGCAGAAGAACAAAATTTCGACATTTGTCTATTAGATTTCTTTTCTTTTTTTCCTTTTTGCCTTTGTCGTTCCTTTTCTTCAATTTTATTTATCTATTTATTTCTTTATTTTTTAATTTTATTTTCACTCTTCCTCCTTCGCAATTCATCTATTAGTTTATTGAGAAAAGGGTCATATTTGTCTTTGTACTTTCACAAATAGGTTATATTTGCCTTTTATTATACTTTTCAACATATTTGTCCTTCTCATCCAACTTTAAGATCATGTTTGTCCTTGTACTCTAAAAAAGGTCATATTTACCCCTACGCCGTTAAATTCTCATGTCATCAATATATTTGTCCTTGTATTCTCAAAAGGGTCATCTTTGCCCTTGTACTCTAAAACAAAGGTCATATTTACCCCTATGCTATTAAATCCTCATGTTCCACCTTAATTTTCTTATGTAATTTACACGACATATTTTTTTCAATTAAATATTTTAGTTTATTTATTGGAAAAAATGGAGAATATATATTAGCGCATATATTAAATAAGTTATTATCTCATTCATTAAATAAATTAGTAAATTAATAAGGAGAATTTTTTTTCCCGAGAATTCATTTACACGGATATGTGGATCTTCTTGGACATATTTTTTAATAAATATTTAATAAATGGGCTAATAATTTATTTATCCAAGACGTGTTTTTTTCCAATTAATTTACTTACTTATTTAATAAATGGGTGAATAACTTATTTAATAAATGCGCTAATATATTTTTTCTCCATTTTTTTTCAATAAATGGGCTAATATATATATAATTGAAAAAAAATATGTTTCATAAATTACATAAGAAAATTAAGGTGGAACATGAGGATTTAATAGCGTAGGATTAAATATGACATTTTTTTAGAGTACACGGGCAAATATGACCCGTTTTTAGAATACAAAGGCAACTATATTGATGACACGAGAATTTAACGACGTAGGGGTAAATATGACCCTTTTTGAGAGTACAAGGACAAATATAACCCTAAAGTTGAATGAAAAGGGCAAATAAGTTGAAAAAGTATGGCAAATATGACCTATTTATGAGAGTACAAGGACAACTATGAACCTTTTCCCTAGTTTATTTATCTAAACTTTTTTTTCTTTTTCAAAATCTTCAAATATTTTATTGAATGTGATTTTATTTTTTTCTCTTTTATTCCTTTAAAAAGTACATTTTTTCTATTGGATTTTATTCTTCGTTTCTTAGTTTTTTAGACGAAAGTAATAGAGGATCATTTTGTGCTATTTTTATTAATTTCTTTTTTTATTTTATAATTAAGAATTTTATTTTATTCATAAATTATTTATTTTATTAATGTTTGTGTAGATAATTTGTGAATTTTTGTATTGAAAATATTGACTTTATATTAATTTGTTGTAGAACTTGTTATGAGTTACAATTTGTTAGTTATCATGATTTAAGTACATTATGTTTGGATTGAAGGGGTGTAATTGCCTATTTAAATTTTTTAGTTTTCTTATTTATATTTTTCTCATTTTTGCAAATAGAATTTGATTGAATCGTATAAAATTCATTTTGATTAGATAATCTTATATTTATTTATGTATCAAAAAATTCATAAATTGATCCAAATTAATTCAAAATGGATCGAATTGGGTGTATGTATGCTCAAATTTGATGTCATCACCAAGTTTATATTAAATATGGTGACATTCGTAGTTTTTAAATTCTGAATTCACTTTTACCTAGAATAAAAAATGTGTCAAATAAAATATTAATAATGTACAAAACTACTGCGTACAATTATTTTTTTCCTAATTCCAAACGACCACTAACTCCATATAATATTGTGGTGCAAGAAACTAAAGATTAATTTTATAAATTTGGTGAGGTTACAAGTCACCTAATCCTCATATTAAGTCATAATTACAAGCCAAAAGTGGGGTACGTGGCAGGCAGTGGCGTTACAATAGTGTAGTCATAAAAGTCATGTTCGGTTATAAAAATAATAAAAACGTGCATCCCAATGCAAAATCCCAAAAATTGTCTGAATCCACTTTTATGTCCCCACGTATTCTTGATAAATTGTCTGTTCACTCATAATAACTCAAGAACACACACATTAGAAAGAAAGAAAAGAAATGTCGAGTCTTAAAGTTCCAGGATCAGTTCCAGATCCTTATGAGGATGCTGAGCAACTCAAAAAAGCTTTTAAAGGTTTCTCAATTGTTTCAGTATATTCAGATCCCTTTTGTATGCCTGGTTTTAGTGCAAGATTTCTCTTTTACATTTGCATTTGCTCTTTTTCTTGACTAACCAGTTGACTTTTACTTTTCCTTACTGTTTTTTTCCTAGTTTAATTCTTGTTCTTGATGGGGGTTTTTTGTGATCTGAAGGATCTATTCCAAAATTGTTTCAAAATGTACATAGATTATTGACTGCACCCCCACTGACTCTAAATCTTGAATCCGCCTCGGTAGGTAAGTGGGCTTAGGCAAAATCTTGTGTGATTTTTAATTTGTTTCATAATTGGAGGAAATTAGTGATCTTTGCATGTAGGCATATGTAGCAGATGTTTCTTTATGATTCTGTGTAGGCATTGCCCAAACACATGGTTGGTCTAGATTACTAATTTGTTGACAAAAAGGATTTACCCCAATTATTTGGCTGGTTAAATGAGGTGATTTTTTTTTTGGAAGATCTCATTAGGCTGATTATGTTGTGTGGGGTTGGCCAGTTAAGAAATTTCATCTTCAAAATGTAAGAGTAGCGAAAATGGGGATGTTGAGGTGGATATATCGACATACTAGAAGACATAGGATTAAGAATGAAGATATCCAACACAAAGTGGAAGTGATCTTCGTGGTGGACTAGATGAGGGAAGCAAGACTGAGATGGTTCGAACATGAGAAGAGCAGGTGCATAGAGGGTTGGTCGTGGTGAGTTTTAGGAGAGGCAAAGGAAGGCCAAATAGGTGTTGAGGAGGGGTGATTAAACAGGACATGATGCAACTTTAACTTTCCTATGACATGATCTTAAAAAGAAAGTTATGGAGGTCGCAAATTAAGGTAGAAGGTTAGTAGGCAGTTGAACGTTGTCTCATTTCCAGGTGGCGATAGGCTTGGTGGTAGTTTGGTTCATTGTACCTATTTCCCCATTCATACTAGTAGTAGTAGCAGCATTTTCTCATAGTTGCTTGTCTTAAGTTTTTTGTTACTCATTATTTACTGTGCTTCAATTATCACATTAGTTAGTTATTGTTATTGCTCCTGTTTTTTGAATGCTATGTTATATGCTTTCCCTATTATTTTCTTTGTCCTCTTTACTTCTGTATTTTTCTTTTTAACTGCTCTGATGTGTGTTACTCGAGGCGAGGGCCTTTCGGAAACAACCACTCTACCTCCATGAGGTAGGGTTAAGGTCTCCATACATTCTACCCTCCCCAAATCCCACTTATGGGACTACACCGGGTGTGGTGTTGTTGTTTGGGCTTGCAAGGGAAGATGAATTTTGTCTTCCACAGAAGACTCATGGTTAAATGTTTGCAGGATGGGGTACAAATGAGGAACTTATTATTCAGATTCTGGCACATAGGAATGCAGCACAGCGCAAGTTAATCCGAGATTCTTATGCTGCTGCTTATGGAGAGGATCTTCTCAAGGACTTGGATTCTGAACTGACAAGTGATTTTCAGGTAATTAGTCTCAATTTTCCATTCTTGTTCCAAATTGTGTTGGAGTACCCTGTTTTATGAATCATTGCGGTGTATTGAATGTTTTTCTTTTGTTCATTTATACTTTCTTAGATTTGTCTGGAGCATATCTTCATTGTTGATCACTAGTAACGTAAGCCAAAGATTGCTTTGACTAATATATAATTTGATTCACATGACATTGCAGCGTGTAGTGCTTCTCTTTACTTTGAGTCCTGCTGAGCGTGACGCCTACTTGGTTAATGAAGCTACCAAACGTCTTACTGCTAGCAATTGGGTTATCATGGAAATTGCTTGTACCAGGTCTTCTGATGAACTTTTTAAGGCGAGGCAGGCCTACCATGCTCGATACAAGAAATCACTTGAAGAAGATGTTGCTTATCACACAGCTGGGGATTTCCGTAAGGTACTTCATAAGATCTGCAGTGCTACATTTAGTTCATTGGTATTCCAGTGCTAGTCAACTTTGTCATCAAATCAGCTGTAGAAAACCTATAGTCAAACTGAGAATCACAGCCGAAGTTTACTAAAGAGTCTGCCGCTTTGTTGTTTTCTCTAAATATATAGATGATTTTGAAATGACCAACCGAGAATTTGGATGAAATGAAGCTTCACCATGAGTCTAGGTACGGGTAATTTTAGGGGCTTCTTTATTTTCATTGAAGCGATTAGTTTGACTATTTAGTTATACTGGGACTAGTAGATCCTTTTGCCTAGTAAAGCTCAGTAACTCTTCTTTTTGCTTACTGTGATTTCTTAAGGGGCATTCTTTCTACCAATATAAGCTGTTGCACTTGCAGCGATTTGCCACCTTTGTGATGTTTAAGATGAATGATAAAGGGTGACAAGGGATGGATAGCCTCGACCATCCACCTCCAACCATGGGGGGTTCACCTCACCAAGGGAGCGAAGTGGAAAAGGTCACTGCTGGGCTCTTGAACCAGGGGAAATTGGGTTTACGGTTTACTGTGTCCGGAAAAAAACAAAAGAAAAGGTTTAACGATAACAGCGTAAATAGTTAGATAATCACCTTAAAGTATTGTCTGTCTTTGTTCCACTGAATACTGAGAATACATGCAACAAACAAAATATTGCAATCACCGTCGTATAGCTGGTCATATTCTAGTAAACTAATTCCCGAACAGCTTTTGGTTCCTCTTATAACTGCATTCAGATACGAGGGAGAAGAGGTAAACATGACATTGGCAAGAAAGGAAGCAAATATACTGCATGAGAAGATCTCTGACAAGGCTTACAATGACGAGGAGCTCATCCGAATTATTTCTACTAGGAGTAAAGCACAGCTGAGTGCAACCTTCAACCACTACAATGATCACCATGGCCATGAAATCATCAAGGTAAAACTCAAACATTAGCAAGACTTTTTTTTTTTTTTTTTTTTTAATAAACGGATACCCAAGCATCTCACCCCTTGTGGCGGTCAGAGGTTGAGCTACACACCCCCAAGCCTTATCATTAATAAAACAGCAAAATACAAGGAGGGAGACATAAACCTAACCTCCGATCCTATGGTGGTTCATAAGTCGACCGTCCTACTAAGGGCAGCCGACTCATCCCGATACTAGCAAATGAAACCTAGAAAAGACTCCTCTCGATACAAAGAGACTAGGAAAGCATAAATAAGGGAGACTCTCCCCTTACATCATAAAGGAAAATCTAAACAAAAAACCAGGGTGAATCTCATAAAGGCTATAATTACAAACAAGAATAGCCAGAACAAGGAGCACCAAGTAACCCAAACAAAAATCGGATGAGAACTGCATATGCAACTGGGTGTTCAATCCAAGGATGCAACACAAATAGGAGATCATGGAGGCTTCTTAATCCGTTTGGTCTTCCTCCGTCTGAAACTAGCTAGGCCGACTCTATTTAGCATTTAGTATCCTCGAGCACCATGGCTGCTGGAGAGTAGTGTAGTGACCTGGAGTGGTGATGGTGTGATTATGCTTGGAAAGAGCATCTGCAGTGTAGTTAGCTTCCCTGTAGACGTGCCTGCAAGAAAAGAAGTGAAATAATTTGGAGATATCAACAAGGTCATGAGTTACCTAGTGAAGAGTCCACGGAGGTTTAGTCTGTTGATTAATCCATTTAGTGAGTAACTCCGAGTCAACTTCTAGAATAACATGCTGGAAGCCCTGCTGAATACACCATCTTAGTCCATAAATGGCCGCCTCTAGTTCCGCTTGATTGTTGGTTCCTTCCCCTAGTGGTATGGCATAAGCGAATATGAATTTACCAATATAGTCTCTTAATATGTCTCCCCCTCCAATGACCCCGGGATTACCCAAAGTGCTACCGTCAGTATTTAGCTTAACAAAACCAAGTTTTAGCTTAATCCACGAGACACGGGTAATTTTCATCTCAAGAGTACACTTATCAATGCAAGAAATAGTGTGAGTCCAGTTTGAAGGCCAATGAATATAGGGGAAACATGAAGAAAGACTTGAACTTTTTTAAATCTGCATTATTTAAAATAAATTCTATACAAGATTTCACATTTATTCTACGGAAAGAAGCTCTTAACTAGTAGTGCCATTTTGAATCATTGCTTCAATATCTTCATATTGATTCTTTCTTGGCACCTCATCCCAAATATAACTGTTCATTGTACTGCGCGGCAATGCAGGATCTGGAAGCTGATGATGATGACGAGTACCTGAAATTTCTCAGAGCAGCAATAGAATGCTTGAAAACCCCAGAGAAATACTTTGAGAAAGTTCTTCGATTGGCTATCAAGAAGCTGGGCACAGACGAATGGGATCTTACTAGAGTTGTGGCCACTCGGGCTGAAGTTGACATGGAGCGTATCAAGGAAGAGTACCATAGGAGGAACAGTGTTACATTGGACCGTGCAATTGCTGCAGACACTTCAGGAGACTATGAAAAAATGCTTCTAGCATTGATTGGGCACGGAGATGCTTGAATACATGTGTTGTAACCTTTGGATAATAAGACCATTTCCTATTGTTTGATGTTTGAATTTGCTTTTATGATGTGTGATGTGTACTCTCGGAGTTTGGTTTTGCATTATATGAACTAAAAATTATGGTTATGTATATTCTTTACTGTGTTGACAACAGGTTCATCACCAAACATTTTGACCCATCGTAAATGCAGTATTCACAAATAAACTGACTTAATCATAATAATAACTTAAAGACGCACTTATAGATAAACAAAAGGCTATGCACCCAGAGGCGGATGTACATTCACATTCACATTTATGTATTTCTAAATACACAATTATCTTTAGAAATATCTGACTTATGCAATTTAACTATTACTTATTAAACTTGAAGTTATATTATGAATTTGCCTCTATATGTACCCAAGTCATCTTTTTCAAAGATTTTGATGTGGTAACCATTTGGAAATTGCAAACCTGGAGTTTGTAATATATCTCCTCGTTTAATTGTGATAATTTTTTAACATTCAAATTTATGTGGGAACAAAATTTTAAAAGTAATGATGATTTTTAAACTAAAGACATAGCATAATGATCAAACTTCTTGTATCTGAAAAGAGCAGCGTTTTCTAACTTGATAGACAGACCATTACTCTTTTGAGACAGTAATCGTGTTACGCCTTAAGCCTTTCTTTTCCCCTTTTTCCAATTTTTTTTAACCCCACGATAACCCGCAACCATTACAACTTCTGCCACACCCTCTGCCCTTCGGATCCTTTTTCCAAATTTGTTCAATCAGTTTTGTAATATCACTTACTTGTACTTGGTCACAAAGCAGTGGAGAAAGACAGCCATCTGCACCTAAGCAAAGTCTGTTCCAACACAAATTAAATCTCATGCAACCTCCAAATGCCATAAAATTTTGAGATGCCCCATTTAGCTCTACTCCCAGTTAGCAATTTCAACATTTCATTATAAGATCTGAGTTTAAAAAAAAAAAAAATCACAAAGAAGATATGACACTATCAATCTCATTTTATAAGAGCACCGCGAGATAGAACGAAAAGTTCATTATCATAGGGAGAAGAGCCAAAGAGAATTGTATACCAAAACAAAAAAGAGAGGAAATTTTATTAATTAAATAAAACTTCTTCAATCAACAGTCTTATATCTTATTCATAAGAATTTCTTCACTCCTATCTTGTCTCCTCGCTAAATGACTGCTACCCTGACAGCGTGTTGGCATCCATGAAGGTTTAGCACCTCTTTTCCACTTAACAGAAAATCTAGTAATTTTATGTGTCTCCTTGAAAACGTAAAATATGCCACATGATTCGGAATTCAACATGCGGTGTAACGCAATTTTTAAGTCACTTTTGCTACTTCGCTAGAAGCGTCCCTTGTACTAAAGGAATTCAACAATTTAAATATACATTTCTTCTTTCCCTACTTGGATACATTGTAGATATAGTAGCGGAATATGAATTTTCACTAAGGAATTCAAAATATGAAGAAGTAGTGCACACAAAGAAGCTAAGGAGGTTCAATATCTACTATATATACATAAAAAAATAATTTTAATCACGTACAACAACAACAACAACCCAGTGAATCACGTAAAATAATATAATTTTTAAACAAATAAGGTTCGGATTAACCTTCTCGACACTATGTAGCTCCTCCTCTTTCATAATAAGCATTTGGACATGAACTTTGTGATATTTGGAAATGGAAAAGTAGTATTTCAAGTCAAATTGAAAAAAAGAATATCTGAAAGTTGAAATGGGCCGGGTTTGGACATATATTTCAGTTGAAAAACATATTAAAGTCATGCGAGGAATTTTATTTTGGAAAAATTACTTAATTGAGTGCTTTTTAAAAATTAATTACCGATTTTAACGATATTTTTTATTTATTACAATTTATAGCAATACATAGCAATATTATGATAAATATACACTTGTATTAAAAGTGAATTATGCATACAATATAAATGTATTATAAGTGTTTTAAAATATATATTATGTTTGTGTAGTAAGAAACTGACATAATGTATTATAAGTCTATTAAAGTATGTGATAAATGTATTATCCATCTATAAAACTTGTATTATATATGTTTTATAAATAGTTCTCTGCAATATGTATTATAAATGTATTATAAGTGTTCAGTGAATTTTTTTTTATTGCTATAGATGGTAAATATTTTCTTAATATTGTATATTTATGTAAGTTTCCATTTATTTTATTTTACTTGAAAAACTTCTTTTCAAATTTAAATACATTTTTGAAAAAAAAATAATAAAAGAAAATTATATCCAAACGAGATCATAATATAATTTTTCGAAAAAAAACAAACTCACCTTCCATCTCCATGGATTGAATTGGAGTGGATCTTCATATTTGGCAGGATTTAAGTTCACAACCAGCTGGAATGGTATATCATGTATCTCACAAAAAAGTATTACACGTACTAATTTATCTTATTCCACTGATAATATAATGATCTTTTACTTCATCACTATAATTTAACATGTTATAAAACGTTATTTGCATTAGTTTTTATGTTATTAATTCTAATCATCATGAGTGGTTATGTTTAACTATTTTAAAGCGACATGATAATGTTAATTGTTTCTTTTATATTGTTAATGTATTAGAAGTAAGGGTGGTAACATGAGCTGTCCAAGTCTGGACCAAATAATTATCCATTAATTTATTAACTCAGCGTATTTAAAAGTTAGATTGTAATTTAAATTGGTCTTTAAGAAATATTATTAAAAAGTAAAAAAATAAAAGAAAAACTTTCTTTTGCTATTTGATATGTTATATAAAGTTATAATACTAATATAAATTTTTTTATTAGGTAATTAAATACATTATAAGATAATAAATAAGAAAGTTAAAAACTTGGTAAACTAGGACTTGCTGGATGATAACCCATTATTTAGCCATTTCGACCCACACTACTACAACAACAACAACAACAACAACAATCCAGTGAAATTCCACAACATGGGGTCTGGGGAGGGTAAAGTGTACGCAGACCTTTACTCCCACCAAGGTAGGAAGGTTGTTTCTGAGAGACTCTCAGTTCAATAGAAGCATAAAAAGAGGTCAGATTCTGCTAAGAAGTACAAGAAGTCAAAGCGTTATGTGAAAGCAAATAATGAAAGCGACAAAGATAAAATAGAGTAATCAAAGTACAGAGAGTAGTATATAATAACAGAAATCAGAGCACAAGAAATTATAGTGCGCTAATGCGCCTACTAATAAGGAAGAATAAGGAGACTTTGTACTAGCCTTCTACCCTAATATGGGTCCTCCACACCCTCATATCTTAGGTTATGTCCTCGGTAAGCTGTAACTGCGTCATGTCCTGTCTAATCACCTCTCCCCAATATTTCTTCGGCGTACTCCTACCTCTTATGAAACCATCCATGGCAAACCTCTCACACCTCCACACTAGGGCATCTGTGTCTCTCCTCTTCACATGCCCAAACCATCTCAGTCGCACTTCCCGCATCTTGTCTTCCACCGAGGCCACTCCTACCTTGTCCTGAATAGCCTCATTTCTAATCCTATTGCTCCTGGTATGTCCACACATCCATTTCAACATTCTCATATCGGCAACTTTCATCTTTTGAATGTGAAAAGCCTTAACTGGCCAACACTCCGCCCTATATAACATAGCCGGTCTAACCACCACTTTATAGAACTTGTCCTTAAGTTTTGGTGGCACCTTCTTGTCACATAGCACACCGGAAGCGAGCCTCCATTTCATCCACCCTACCCCAATACAATGTGTGACATCATCGTCAATCTCCCCGCTGCCTTGCATGATAGACCCAAGGTATTTGGCACTACTTTTCTTTTGGATGACCTGGTCACCAAGCCTAACTTCCGCACCAACCTCTTGAGGTTTCTCACTGAACTTGCACTCTAAGTACTCCGTCTTGGTCCTACTCAACTTAAACCCTTTAGATACCAAGGTATGTATCCAATCCTCCAGCTTAGTGTTAACTCCGCTACGAGTCTCATCGATCATGACTATGTCGTCCGCGAAAAGCATACACCATGGCACCTCACCTTAAATTTGTCGCGTCAATCCATCCATCACCAAATCAAATAAAAATGGACTAAGAGCTGATCCTTGATGCAACTCCATCACAACTGGAAAGTACTCTGAATCCCTTCCTACTGTCCTTACCCTGCTTTTGGAACCCTCATACATGTCCTTGATCACCATAATGTACGTCACAGGTACACCTTTAGCCTCCAAACATTTTCATAGTATCTCTCATGGAACTTTATCATAAGCCTTTTCTAGGTCAATGAATACCATATGCAAGTCCCTCTTCCTCTCTCTATACTTCTCCACCAGTCTCCTCATAAGATGGATGAATTTTATAGTTGAGCGTCCCGGCATAAATCCGAATTAGTTCTCTGAAATAGACACGCTTCTACTCACCCTCATCTCCACCACTCTTTCCCACACTTTCATAGTATGGCTTAGAAGCTTGATACCTCTATAGTTGTTGTAACTCTAGATATCTACCTTGTTTTTGTATAAAGGGATCATTACGCTCGACCTCCATTTTTGAGTATCGTTGCCGTCTTAAAGATGACATTAAATAACCTAGTCAGCCACTCCAAACCTACAGAGCTTGCACTCATCCAAAGTTCCCCAAGAATCTCGTCAGGTTCGATCGCTCATCCCCAACGCATCCTATGCACATCACCCTTAACCTCTTCGACCATAATACTCCTGCAACACCCAAAATCGTGACGCCTCCCTGTATGTTCCAAATCTCCCAACACACTCTCTCTGTCCCCTTCTTCATTCAATAGTTTATGGAAGTATGGCTGTCATCTCTGTTTAATGAGGGTCTCCTCTGCCAATACTTTTCCATGCTCGTCCTTAATGCACTTCACTTGATCCACATCGTGTGCCCTTCTCTCCCGCGCCCTGGCTAGCCTGAGCTATTTCCTATCCCGCCTTTCTCTTCTAGTTCAGCATAAAACGTTCAAAAGCTGCTATTTTTGCCATCGAAACTGCCGACTTCGCCTCCTTCCTCGCTATCTTATAAAGTTCCTTATTCGTCTACTTCTCCACCTCATTCTTAATTTCTATCAACTTCGCATACACGACCCACGCTACTAAATAATGGGAATTTCCTACTGACATTCCATTGAATATCCGTCAGAATTTAGCTCATCGGTGACAAATTCGATGAATTTTTGACCAATTTCGTTAGAAACATTTAGTAGAAATTCCCATTTTTAGTATTGTCAGCCTGTTTCAACCAAAGCTACATTTCAGCGAGTTATTGGCTCACCTATGTTACGATTCTGACCCATTGTGAGTGACACCCACAGTAACCCTCCGGTGGAGAATCAATGCTACACCTAACTAAAGCATACTATCAACCAAACACGTATTTAAATATGTGAAAACACTTTTAAATAAAATAGTTTAAAATTGAGTTTCCATAAACTCAAGAAATTTACCAAATCATGCAGAAATTAACCCTTTAGAATCTGAAAGTCATTGTACCAAAACTCTAGCTAATGGTCTAGAATAAGGGAATGCAACCCCACAAACAACAAATATAAAACAATAGTTTAAAGGGTCTAAGTCCAAAAGAAAAGGACTAAGAGCTAAGATGAATTCACGGCAGCTTGAAAGAACTGACTTACCCTTGAATTCGAATGATCAATGATCTCTTAACTGAGGTCTCTTAATAGCTGCATGAATATGTTCTGTACTCAACAAAGAAAGAACAAGTGTAGTATCAGTGCACAACGATAATGTACTGGTAGGATCACGCGGCGATTTTCAGTAAATAAAATATGAACAAGAAACTACAACATAGTAAGGCAATAAGATACAATCACATCACAGTTATGGCAACTCTTGAATTATTATACAGGTAAACATACTCAGTCACAATGCATTAGTCAAACGATGGTTCTTTCATGAAACCTAAACCCAAACTATTAGTATATCGGCATGGTACATGTTCCAATTGCCAGTGTAAAGGCGTGGTACCCATTTCAAATGTACCGACATGATACTTGATCTAATCTTACCGGCATGATACTCGATCTAATCTTACCGGCATGATACTCGATCAAATCTTACCGGCATGATACCCGATCCAACATAAAGTCAAACATCACAATCACAACCATAATAAATAGGCGCACACACTTGTACAACCAAGTAATATATTCGTTGCATACAAATTGATTACAAGATATCATTTCACTTTATGTTCTTTCCTTCTTCCCTAATCATATATCATGCATGCATTAATAGTAAAGTAGTTAATCGGCATATATAACACAAATCGGAAAATACAACCATTACCCACCTCGAAACAGGCCTTGGAAACTCTAATGAATGAACTGAAGCTTTCCCTTTCTAAAGTGTCTTAGCTCGTTCATGGTATAAAATAAATAAAGAATACAAGGAATCGATGAACAATGGCCTAAATTCCCTGAATTATATCAAAATCCTAACCCTTGACCAATTTCATGATCACCTCACTCAACTAGGATTTTTCCCACCATTAATTTCATGTTAAAACCTTCCACTAAGAGATCAACCCCAATCCATTACCGAAACCTTCCACCAATAATCTAAACTCAGAAATCAACCCCAATCCATTATCAAATTGCTCTAGACCTTGCCTGAATCATATCTTGTCCAAGTTTGACCTAGTCTAGAAATTTTTAAGTTACTACTCAAAAAATTTTAAGCCCAATTTTCTTCTCCATTGGCTCATTCATAACGACAGAAATGGATTGTTATAATCGAAGCAATATAACTAAAACTAAAAACCATAATAGGATAGTCGTAACCTGAACAAAATCAACAGCTCACTGAATCACTTTGCCTCCGTAGTTTGTAATCATTTCTCCTATTCTTAACAAAAACCACATAAATAACTAGGAGTTCAATCATCACAAACCACCTACCCCCGCTCTAAGCTCGACAAGTGTTAAGCACAATCCTATGATAATGAATGCAATGCAATGCAATCCAATAAGAATGAACCAACTATAATCACAAAACAATCTTACCTGACCCCACTTCAGGTTACCCACCGTAGCAACCATAACGAGAACAAATTATTTCCGAAAACCCACTGCCAAATCTACTTCCTTTTGTCCCATCTCACATTCCCATAGCAACAACATACTAAGCCTCAGAGATTCTATACTCATCTGACCACAACAACTCAAGTCATAGTACACAATTATATGAAAGGCAATGCAATGCGATGTAGGCGAACATTCCAATCTTTAGCCTCAAAGGAATGAATGTATGTGGTGTAAGCGAACACCTCGATCCAATGCATGTGGTGTAGGAAAATACCTCAATCCTAGCCTCAAAAGGCATGAAATACATATGGTGTAGGAGAACACCCCGATCCTAGCCTTAAAGAAAATGAAATGCATATGGCGTAGGTAAATACCCTGATCCTAGCCTTAATAGGCATGAAATGCAATGCATATGCACCATATGCATGTATGTAGGCAAACAATACAAGCATAACGCCACAATAACAATCTCAGCTAACCCAATAGTTCATATAAAGCAATAACCATTTAGCACACAAATTCTATTTGGATCGTCAAGGCCATCATGATATCTACAAGCCTATAAGAAAACATTTACTCCTAACGGTTCATATAAAACAATAATCAGCTTGCACACAAGTCATGTCTGGACTGTCAAGGCCATCATGATATCTAAGAAACACGTAAAGCATGAACATATAAATATACAAATAGAAATCCCACAGGCAATCTGTATGTAACTTCACCTTCTTTGTACAATCACCATAAAACCACAATTAACCTAACAGTCACCGTAATTCGCTAATCACAATAATATATAGTCATTTCCTATTCACCAACTTAACATGGACCGGCTCCACCGAATATGAGTTTTTAACAAGAATAACCTCAATAAGCAATTTAAAGACATCTAATGATTGAACCTTCGATAGCACGCTAGGCACAAAAACTACAAAAGGAATCATGCCAAAAAGAAAGAAATAACCTTCACACAACTTATATTTGAGCTCGAACAACTTGATGTAGATACTCGATTTTCTTTGCCAAAATCTTGCAGCACCGCAGAGTCAATTAATTTGCATATAAGACAAGTCAACATGAAGAAGGAATTCTACAAGTAATCTGATAATTACAGATTACACCTTAATATTTAAAGCTAAGTTCGCTATGTCATCCAATATTAACATAGTCATTTAGAATTACCAACTACAGTGATTCAATAAATAAATATAATCAAGTGGAGATTGAAATCCAATATGAATTGTATGCACTAAGATAAGCAAAAATTACAAGGTGTTGAAGTGAAAAAAATCGTATTCAGTGGTCTTGGTTGATAAGTTGTATTGTGGACACCTGACTAACCCAAAATGGTTGTCTTTCCATAAAGGGATACAACATACTAAACTTCCTTACCTTCCACGTGGGTATATATTGTCAATATGACACTTTTATTTATCCTTTCAGTTGGATGGATCCATATCAATATATATTGGGGTATTGTGTAGAATCGCGGTAAAATGCATATATTTTTTCCACATTTACTATAATTGATAGAAAATTATTTTGAATAAAGCTTACCTCATCTAATAATAATTCTTTCGATACAAATAAACTTACTATCTCCTCTAAAATATCAAATAATTATGAAAATCTTATAAATAAATACAAACACAAATTTATCATAATTAAAGAATTTCTCATATTTAAATCAAATAGTTTTTAATCGCATGTGATGTTACAATAAAATATCATATAATTATAAAAATCTTATAAATAAATACAAACACAAATATATCATAATTAAAGAATTTCTCACATTTAAATTAAATAGTTTTGAATCGCATGTGATGTTACAATAAAATTCTCAAATTTAGGCTCATAAGCTTTTAATACAGGACAGAGGACAGCCTTAAACATCAGGAGTGTTACAACTACTCCTAAAACATGAAGTTAAATGCTCATACTAAAACTGTGAGTAAAAACTCAAAAATGCTTCTTTTAGCTTTCTTTGTAACTTTCACTCATTCTGGTCAACTTCTTTTTCAAACTCATTCTCAAAATAAAAGAAATATGAAATGTTGTCGTTAAATCAATTCTGAAAATCATTTACAAAATCAACAATGCAACTTCATGACCTAAACAGTGCACTTGGATCACTCGTGTTCCCTCAAAACTCAGCTTTTACTCTTAGCTTTGAAAATACTCTCTTTTTTTAAAAAAATAATTTGGAAATCAATGCAGAATGACAATAATGGAAACAACTCAATCAGGCTTCATATCAAAATATGCATGAACAACAACTCACGAATTTGAAACATAAGGGTATTCACAATCTCAATAAATATACATATAACTCAATGAAGCAATTCGAACTAAAACTCAACTTGAACTTTTTTATGACGGAATTGAACTGTAGGGTGTGAGGACGAACTCAGTCCAACGCTGTGATTAGCCTTATATACCTGTAAGAACGATGTTCTTGGTGAAACTCGAAGAACTCTATGGATACGCTTGAACCCTAACTTTTTCTCCTCTCCAATCCTTGCTCCAAGTCATCTAAGTATTAATGAGGGAAAAAGGGTTGTGGGGTACTGATAAGGGACTTAGCTTAGTTCCAAAACGTTAGGGTTTTGGTTCGGAAAGAATGGAAAAAGACCAAACTAACCCTCATTAAACTAAATTTGGGTCATCTATGAGCCGTAAAACCCCCCACATGGAAACTGAGTGCTCAAAATCGGACTCATTGGAATTTGCAAGGGTAGGGTCTACGGGTCCCCCCTACGAATCGTAAACCCTACTACGGGCTGTAAAGGCTAGTCGTAGAATCATGCTAAGGAACTCTGTGGTTTGGGTCTACGGGCCCTTCTACAGTTCAATCCTAATCGTAGAACTGTGTACACTTTCCAATAGTTACTGGAATTGCAAGTCTGAGTCTACAAGTCCATTCTACGAATTGTAGGAAAGTTTTTGTGGGATGGGCCTGAGATTGGGGCGTAGGACCTCCTCTACGGATGCTTCCTACGGTTTGTAGAAACTTCTACGAGCTGTAGAAGCTATCCGTTGAAGAGTCTCAATAAACTCAAAATTTCACCAAGTCTGGAAGGGGTCTACGAGTCCATCCTACAGTCCGTAGAAGCTTCTACGGACTGTAGGTGGCACTCGTAAAAACTCATCTAATTTAGAAACTCAGCTTTTCTCTGAGTTCTTCGAGACTGATCTAAATTAGAATATTTCGGGGTGTTACAAATATCTTGAAAATACTATTTTAGGCAAATCTTTCAAGTTGATGTAAATTATAGTTTGGAAGTTGTCCATATAACATGGTTAAACACATAATCTACAACCCTCAGTTCTAAATCTCATGAAACATTAGAAGTGAAATGTTGCAGGAACACTACAGGTCAAACAATATGAAAGCAGTTTGATGGCATTTATCTAAACTAGCGCGATGCTGCTTTCTCCGCCTGGTGGTTTGCGCACGCCACCAAAGTAATCTCTGGATTCAACTTTTCCATCAGAAAAAATATCATTTCCACTCATTTCTCTCAGCTTTGCTCTGCTCAGTGGCTTTTCTGCAGATCCAGGAGGAACGTCTCCCTTGAAAATGTCATTGCCGGTCAACTCTGCAAATTTCTGGTTATGTATTTTCTTTACTGTGTTGACAACAGGTTCATCACCAAACAAAATATTGCTTTGACCACCAGCAGGCTACAAAATAGCACAGCCACATGAGAACACAAAACAAGTCTGTAGACAGAATTGGGAAGAAGAAAACAAGTCTAATACTCAACTCACATTAGAAACCTTGACAGATGTACGTACAACTCGTGGAGCAGGTTCACCCATGTCTTTGCTTTCTTTTAACTCTATGCATCGGGAAGCAGCCAAAGATCTCGGAGGAATTTCTGCAGGAGGGCCAAAGATGTCATTTCCACTGAGTTCCTTGCTCTTTGCATCTGACAGCTGCTTCTTCATGTTGCTATCTGAATCAATTTCTAGTGTTCCACTCAACTCTCTCTGCTTTGCCACTTCTGTAAGAGTGATAGGTTTCTTCGGGGAGATCCTTTCTTCAGTACTGAATGAGATCTGGCTTATCCCATTTGCAGCTTGCTACAATGAATTACAAAACCTTAGATGAGGAAGTTGCCGGTTACTAGTTTCCGATTTTGCAGCACGCTCACACAGCAAGTCCCGTAAAACATAATTTTACCTTAATGAAATATATAGTACCTGAACAATGCGTACAGATGTCCTGTTGTTAAAGTTACCATTAACAGCTCCTGCTTCAGATGCATCATCTTCACCATCAGCAGAAAAGATTTTGCTGCCACTCATCTCCTTCAGTTTGTACCCTGAACATGGTTTCCTGGAGACAATAATTTTCCAGAAGTGTTAGGACCAGAGAACATAAGGTCACTGGAATATTTCTTTTCTTGTCCAAACATTGGAACCTCTAGATTCAATGAAACTATGAGTCAAAACACAAAAAATATATTCCAAATTTCCGTGTAGCATTTAGATTTCACTAGTTGCAAATGGTGGGGAAAAAAACTCTTAACTTTATGAGTGTTTCGATAGAGAAGCTTCACTTCACTTGCAAGCTTTTCACTTTTGCATCAGCTAAATTTGCATGCCCATCTAAAAGCAAGCATGTATGTAGTGATAGAGCTAATTTCAACAATGGCTGCAATGTTTTAGGTGACCATATAAGAAAATAGCATGTCTTCAATTTCATAAGTTAATCGGATGACATGACTACTACTAAAATACATATGTGTTGCAACAATATCAAAAAAAGTTTCTGCTAAAGTGAACTACTACTAAAATAAGGGGACTCCTGAACTTTCCCTAAGTACTGATAATGTCAAAAAACCACTAAATATTTCAGAGAAAATTATAATGTAAAATCTGTTGCATTAAGTTTGAAATGGAAAACTGAAAAAGAGGGTAAACAACCTGCTACAATCTGTTTAACAACAACATCAGCATATCTAACTTTAAATCCTCACAAGAAACTAGAGACCTGTTCAACAAATGCTGAACAATAGAAGGAACCAAAAAATATAATACACTTACAAGCTAAGTTGCGCGGACTCTTCACTTTCGATGCCGCACCCGTGTCGGATTCTCCAAAAATACACTACTTTTGGAGAATCCGACACACACCCATTGTCATTTTTGAAGAGTCCGAGCAACATAGCTTACAAGCTTATTTCTCCACGTTATCACAAATGTAAACCAAAACCTAGAGCAGCCTAACAAGTAAATGCAACAGACATGTTTGGTAGGAAGGAAAATATTTTTCAAAAATGTTTTATAATATTCTGATTTTGGTAGGCTTAAATATTCTTCAAATGAATTTATTTTCCTCTAATTTATGGAAAATGACCTCCCTATATAAAAGTAAAAAAAAAAATATAATTCTAAAAAACTCTCCTTCAACCTCACCACATGGCACCTACAGGCCCGACTACCATCCCAGGACACAACTCCCTACTTCGAACCTCGACCCGGGACATGACTCTCAACCCCGACGCAGGAAAAGACTCAGAACCTCAACTCGAGATCCGACACTTGACCCCAACCAAAGATCTGACCGAAACTCTTAACCTAGACCCAAGACCCCACACCCACATGGGACCAACTTCCAACCCTAACATGGACCGAAATTCTGAATATAACCTAGGACCCAACTCCTGACACCAATCCAAGTCAGGTCCCAACCCTAACCCTAACTCTAGGGCAAGGCCGGGTCCTGGCTCTGGGTGAGTCTTTGAACTCATTTCAGATCAAGGTCGGTTAGGTCCCGAGTCAGCATCGAGTCGCAGGTCATGGTTGAGATTGGTTGTCAGGATATGGGTCAGGATCGTGTCTCGAATCTATGTTGGGTTAGATAGACGTTTGGATAGGGGTCCAATGTCATAGTATTTGCTAAAAATAATTCTTTTATATATAAATGTTCTTGAGATGGTATTTTCTTAGTACTAACTAAATACTACAAAACAAGTGAAAACATTTTCGTTCATACCTAACATAACCATATAAAAAGAAGAAGAAAAAAAATGTATTATCAGATCTAAGAAATTATGGAAGCGTTAGAAACAAAACAAAAAATTTGGGACAATTCAGGTAAAGATCTGAACATTTAAATCAACACAACAAGCAACGAATTAAAGCATATATTAGAAACACACACTACCTATATAGATATATATTTTAAGTAAAACATTAAACACCTAATAAAATGTGACGATAAATTAAACAAATTGAAAAATCATTTATTTACATACCGTTTGTTCAAGCTTTCAGCTTCCTCTTGAGTAATTTGACCTCCAAACAACACCTTACTGATTCCATCAGAAGGCTGCAACACAATAACAAATAAATTAAACACTAAACAAATCATAGGAAGATTAACACAAGTCACAATATTTCACCTGATGAGAACGAGCACCGGAGGCGGCGGATGAGTTGTTCGACGGCGGAGCTTCCGACCAGGTGAGCAGATCGGCGGTAGAGGTATTGGGTTTCCGTACAGGTGTTGCTCTCTCCATTTTGTTGAGTGTCCTAAAGTAGCTGAAACTTGAAAGAGTGGAGTTTGTTTGTTTGAAAATGGCGAGTCTTACAGTTTACTTTATCCAACAACAAATTTGAATAAATTGAGCAAAGTTTGGTTTTAGAGATTTGAAATTGTGACTTATGGGTGGGGGGGGGGGACCCTTTTGTTATGGTAAAGTTATGGCACGTGCATCGTAATTCGTAACAGCTAAGAACTAATTTATTGAGAAAAGGACATAAATGATTCGTCGGAGGGCTTTGATAATAGAATCCATTTTTCATTTTATTCATCAGACTTTATTTCAAATAATATTTATATTTAATATAATTTTAAAATTGGTCAAAGTATATTGAAAAATATGTTAGTATAAATTATTTTTTAAATTTGAAATACAATTTCACGTTGATTTTTTTTTTTTAATTATCAAACATTACTAATCACATAAAATTAAAAAATTGAATAACTCTTTTGATCTGTCATAGATACTGACGATAAATTTTCTTCAAAGAAACAAAATAGATATTCATTATAAGACATAAAATATTTATAACACTCTCTTTTTGAATATTTATTTGATAAATGTGACAATAGAAAACAACTCTGATGAAAGAAAAGAATACAAATATCTAATAAGACGTTATTTGGATAACTCATTAAAAACTTTATAAGGAAAATTAAGTGGGACAAAAACTTATAAGAAAAAAGAGTACAACTCGTATTAACTCTCCCTGTCATGACTCCAAAAATCAGGCGTGATGGTACCTGTTTTATCCCACCTTGACAGGTAAACCTAAACAACCCTCGACAAGGTTAAATGCGGAAGTAAGAGATGAAACAAGAACTAAACATAATATAAACTTGCGGAACAACATAACATAATACAATATTCCCTAAAATCTAGTATCACGCATACAAGCGTCGAAGTATTACAGTAGAATCAAAGAAATACCAGTCTGAATGTCTTCATATCTAGAGTAGATCGAGGACATAATAAAAGAGTAAGTGACGTCTGTCGTAATGAGAAGTAACTACCTCATAAACTCCAAAAGCAAGCCTCGGACTAAGCTGCTAGAGGACGGTCAAGACGATCCAGACTCGTAACCTACACATAAGTGTAGAAAAGTAAGGAAGTGAGTACCAAAACCACAACAATACTCAGCAAGCATCCCTAGCTAATCCTAAGTAAACTAATGCTGAACACAAGTACCCTGACACACCATACAATCCTCCACGTACTACAACTTGCATATAATTCAGAATCCAACCCAGCACAACGATATCACAATGATAATGAACGCAACATAATAAAAGCATCTATGTGGGATAACATCAACATAACACAAACAATAACTCTCCACTCATACACATCAACCAATGATGATGAGATGCAACGGGATTCAAGTGACACATAGAGTGATGCATGTCTGTCTTAGCGATACACACCCACTGATTTGCAGCCCGAGACCTATGATGGACGTATCTGTTCATGTATTTGCCACGATGCGTGGTACGTCCCTCAACATCCTACAACATAATGTGTGACACAATCCTCAAAATCATATAGTATCTATAATGGTGCGTGACACGTCCCTCAAAATCATATAGTATCAGTTACGATATGTGACACATCCCTCAAAATGATGAATCCTCTTTGTGTTCTTTTTTCTCAAATTTCACATAGTGTCTATCATAACAGTGCCTCAGTATCAATGCAAATAAGCATGTACATATGCATAATAAGAGGATGACAATGTCTACAACAATGACCAATCACACATAATCATGGCACATCACACATTATCAAATCAACGAATTCATTTTTATCTAAGCATCTAGATCATGACAAGCTTGTTTATTAAAAAAATTATGAAAATTCTTCATGATAAGAATACTTTACATCTGAAGCAACCTTGGTTTCATAAATTCATAATCGATACTTTGTCTAAAAGCATCCTTAAAAATCGTAGTTCATAAATTCATGATGCATGCATAATTTCTCAACATAGTTCATAATCATAAAATAGGCATAATGCTTGGGTTCATGAGAAATTCATCAAAAACATGTAATTAAGATTAAATCATGCAAAATAGAATCAATAGAAGTGAAATAAACCATAATTAATTGAACCCAATGCAAAAAGGTCAAAAAACATAAGGTTTAGAAAGAAATCATAAAGAGGAATTGAGAATACTTTGGGACTCTATGGATGGAAAATGATCCATGGATGAAATTCCCACATACCTTGAATCAAAGCCCTAATAAGATCTTGTAATGGAGGCTTGAACTTGGAACCCTAGCTTGACTTGAAGAAGAAGACTTGAGAAAAAAATCCTTGAGAGAACTTTGGGGTTTGAGTGAATGAGAGGAAATGTGAGAATTTTGAAGGGTTTGATTAGTTACAGGTCTTAGGAATTAGTTCAAAAAAACCTAATTTAGACATTAAAAAGAACAGAAAATGTTCAAAATATCCCTAAAAATTAAACTGACGTCTGGTTCTACGGACGCTTTCTACGATTCATATAACCCTTTACGGACCATCCTAGGTCTTGTGGAAAACGTGTACTAAAATCCAACTTCTGAAGTTTCTGACGGCTGGTTCTACGGACGCCTTCTACGATTCGTAGAACCCTTTACGGGCCATCCTAGGTCTCGTGGAAAACGTGTACTAAAATCCACCTTCTGAAGTTCTCTTTCACAATCACACTCTATGGGCCGTAGAAACTTCTACGGTCCGTAGGCCCTCTCTCATCCTGTTCAAGTCTCAAAATTCAACTCTCTGATCTTTTCTTCTACGGCTAGGTCTACGTATCGTAGAACCTTACACAGGCCATATAACCTCTTTTATAACTTTCTTGATCTAAATTTTCCTAAGTGTGGTGGCATGGTCTACGGACCCTCCTACGGTCTGTAGAACCCACCACGGTCTGTAGAACATGTCCTTCCTGATGGACCTTTGATCCAATCCTATGAAGTTCATCAATTTTTTTACATTTAAATCTTCGCATGAAGGTGTTGGTCATTGTGCATTAATGCTTCTTTCGTAAAGATTGCTTTTTGATAGTTGTAAACATTGAAACTTGCTTGACAAAAGAAGTTAAGATTAGGAAAAGAACCGTTAATAGGGATTTAGAGCTATCAACCCCTATCTAATTGATATAGTCATTACTAGGAAAGCTAACCTAAAGCCTATGATGTTGTTTACATATACACACCCAAGTACCAAAAAGACTTAGGGTGAAAATTCTTCTATGTGAATTGAAAGACTGTAGAAAATGTATAGATTCATCAGTTTTGCAGTAAACACACCTGAATGAGTTTATTAGTGAAAAATCTACTTGAATTCCAACATCTTGAGAACCACAACTCTAGTTCTTCTTTAACTATTGAAAACAACGAAAACATAATCGTAGATTATAAATAGTTTATAAATATTTTCTAAATAGTTATCATATGATTGAATTATTTCACAAATTATAATTTCTAGCCATGCTCTCTTGGGATTCAATCCGAACTTGATTGTATCTATATTTGATAATGATTACTTTATATTTGACTACAACCCCTGCCATAGTCGGAGTAAAAACTCCGATGAAAACAAAGAAGATTCTAGAGGCATGTGAGAGTGTACTCACATTAATTATTGGGTGTATTCTGCAGGAAAGGAAATGTTTTTAAGAAAATTATATTTTACGAAAATAAATGGATTTTTATTTATTTTCTTGTGTTTTGTACGAAAGAAAAATGTATTATCCTAAATACATTTGAATATAATCTAGACAAATATTATGGGGGTGAAGGTAGGGGCTATGTGGGTGGAGGTGAAGATGAGGGTGGAGAGGACACATCCAATATGAAACGTCACTTGTGGAACTTGTTTTTCCTACTTTCACTAGGAAAGTCATTTTTCTCATTTTTAAGAAATTTATTTTCGTAGAGAATATTTTGCAAAAGTTTTAACCAATCGAACATGAGAAATTAATTGGAAAATATATTCCTCTATATTGAACATGACCCTAAGGCGTCATTTGTTTCCATTGAGATTCACACATTTGAATCTGAAAAAGCATATGAATATTAAGATGGACATTAAGCCTCATTTGTTTTCATTAAGATTAAGTCGTTTGAATATGAATGCACATCTGAATATTAATATATGCATTAAGATTAAGACGTCTGAGTCTGAATATTAAGATGTGCATTAAAATTTAGAGGTCTGAATTTGAATACACATCTGAATATTTAGATGTTACGTTAAGATCTGAATATTAAATAATTAAGGTTGTTTGTTTACTAAACATCTGAATGTATATAAATTGTCTTTATTTAAAAAATAATCATTATAAAATTCAAATAAAATAATGATTAATTTAATATTATATCAATAAAATATTTTAAAATTTATATGGTAATTAGTGACGGTAATGACTAATGACGGTGATTGTATGTGCCAATTTGGGATGGTGTTTACTGATGATGGTGGTTATGGGTAGTATTATGGTAGAATAATTGATATTAGTGATTAACGTGGTTATTGTTGGCAGCAATTGATAATTAATAGTGGAATGATACTGATAGTTAATGACAGTGGTGAATTATGATGGGGGTTAGACCTCATTTGTTTGCACTTAATGGAGGTCTGAATCTTAATCATTCAAATTCACCCCATTAAGTGAGTTTGGTATTTAGGTCTGAATCTGAACCATTCAGATTCAGCCCATTAAGTCCATTTGTTTTTTTAAAAAAACTTCTTAATAGATCTAGAAAGATCTAAACGAATTAGATCTGTAGGAGAGTCTTAACAACATTCAGACTTATTAAATACGATTAAAAAAAGAACGCCTCGCCTCTCTACTCTTTGCACAACTTTGTTCTCATTGCTACAAACTTTCTTCCTTTGTTTTCTCAATCAAACACTAATTTTTTCTCTTGAACCGGTAAGTTTTCATAATCTTTACAAATATTTTTTAATATTAACAATTTTTATGAGATGTATTGATGTTTGTCAAGAACTCTTGTTGCAATAATATTTTTGGTGTATTGATGTTTATCAAGTTGCTGAGTGAAAAAATACTAGCTATGATCTGTATACATATTTGAGGTTTCTTATTAGAATTTGATCTTAGGCCATTAATTTTATTGATATTCTTTGATTATCAAATCCACTTGTGAGATTACACTAGATATAGTATCGTTGTTGAACCATGTACATACTTGATGTGTTTTATTAAAATTTTGATTTAGGACACTAATTTTTTTGAGACTTTGTATGATCAAACCCTCTATGAGATTATACTAGATAATTTTTTAATGTTAAACTATCTTTGTTTAGTTATTTTGTTTCTGCATATGTTCATATGTTATATTTATTATATTTTATATTTCAACTATGGAATAATCTAGTGAAAATTCAAGAGTGATTTAAAAAATTTGGAAGTAGATAAGACTTTTTTAGAAAATTGTATTCAAGAAATATCCTTTCATGAAATAAAGTTAAAATAGTATTGTTACCCAAAACAGATGAAGAATCATTATGATTATCTAAAAGAAAAATACCAAGCTTGGTTGCCAATAACTTTATATATGACCCAACAACCAATACTATTCTGATGTCTAATACTGAGTGGGATGAATACATAAATGTTAATATTATTTAATAAATCTAGTATTATTTAATAAATCTTTAGTTCATATTTTGTAAAAAATTGTTTAATTACATATGCACGTTCAGATATTAAAAATAAACAGTCTTAATCATTCAGTATTCAGATATAGAATCCACATCTTAATATTCAAATATATATTCAGATTTAGACATCTAGATCTTAATGCACATCTTAATATTTAGATGTTTATTCAGATTCAGACCTCTGAATCGTAATGGAAACAAATGAGGCCTTAGTAATATATAATTATGACTAATGGTGGTAATTATTGATAGTAATTAGTGAACATAATAATGGTTGGTGGCGGTGATTGTTGTTGTTGGTTAATGGTGATGATGGTTGATTTTTTGTGCTTGACGTTAGTTGTGGTTGGGTTGAGGATGATGGTTGTGGATGATAGGTGGTGGTAATTGATGATAGTTTTGGTTGGGTTGAGGATGGTGGTTGTGAAGAGTAAGTGGTGGTGATTGATAGTGGTTGTGTGTGGTAGGTGAAAGTAGATGGAGTGACGGTGAACTGTCATATTTATAATTTTTTTAAATATACATTTTAATGATATTAAATTTTTTTATAGATCTTATTCATTCATACCTATTCATACCTATTAAGTGGTTGTACACTGAGAAAAACAAACACACTTAATGATTAAGATCTAACTGATTAAGATTCGGATCTTGAAAACAAATAGATTTAATGACTGACATCTGAATGATTAAGATTCAGACTTTGAAAACAAATAAATTTAATGACTAAGATCTAAATGATTAAGATTAAGACCTTCATTAAGTACAAACAAATGAGGCCTCTAGATCTAAATATTAAGATGTGATTTTTAGATCATGAACACTGAATGATTAAGATTGATTGTTTTCAATATTTGAATGTGCATATGAATAAATTAAAGCCAATCTTTTTAGTTATTGACAACCAAACTTGATATAATCATAATGATTCTTTATCTGTATTTGGGTAACAATAAAGCAATGAGAGGTTTCCTATAATGACATGTTCCCGTCATTAGGGATAGGCCAATGGGGAAGAATTTCAGGCCAGAAAACTTCGGGTAGTAACTTTGGAAAATTTGAGCCTAGGCCAGACTTGGATGAATTCTGAGTCAGGTGAAGTCTACAGTGATCACGTGAATGATGGAAGGTCAAATCTATTATTTGATTAGACAAGATAATAGCCAAGACGATATGGAGAATTTACGGCTTTGCGGAATTGCATTCGGGCGAGTAAATTTTCAAAATCAAATTTGGCATGAAGGGTGTATTTTTAATGCATCTTTGGAAGGGGTGTGTTGAGAAATGGGGGCTTGAAACACAAACTCGGAGCTCATTGTTTCCGCAATACCGCCAAAGTGAGATTATTCCCGCCAGAGCGGGACAGTTTCGACTTAAGTCGTGAAAAAGACTTGAAATGGTCTTTTCTGCAACAATCAGTTTCTAAAACCGAAGAGGCGACCTAGGGCGATTTTCATTGATTTTCCACGGATTTCCATGCTTAAGGTAAGGTTTTTACTCCCTAGATTCATACTTTTATTCCTAGAAACGAGAAATATAGGTAATAATCATTAGAGGAGGGTTTGAACTGAAAATCTATGGTAGGAAATATCCCTAGGGTAAGGTTAGGATCATGGGTTTGGCCTAGGGAGTGAACTTGTGTTATATTTCCTGATAGTTAGACCATTATATTGATCTTTGATATGTATTTAATGTTTTCTAGACCAAGAACGAGAAGAATGAATCCAGAAAGGGAAAGCTCTTGCATTGTAAGGTTATGAAAGCTTGAATTTGAGGTAGGTGATAGTCTAGTTTCCCATATGTGTTTCATATACTTGTTAAATTGCTTCATGATATGCACGTGTGTATATGAATAGGGAAACATGCTAGATTATGTGTGAAATGATCACTTGCTGGCCTGTTATTGTGATGAACCTGTTCTTGGTGGTATAAATATTGTAAACATTGAATGTTCTTGTGATTGTGATATCTTGGGATTGGGTGTCACATTTCGACACATAATTTGGATCGAGTGTCAGGTTTCGACACGTATTTGAATCGGGTGTCACGTTTCAACACATACTTAGATCAGGTGTCACGTTCCGACACAAAGTTGATTGTTTGTAGGTCCCTTAAGAGGACCCTTGTGTGAAATTAAAGCATGTGGAAGACATTGAGTTGTGATATTGAGATGTTGTTGACTTATTCTGTATATGTATATGCCTATTATGTTGAATTTACTTGTCTATGATCCGCTTATTGGCTAACCGTGTGATCCTACCAGTACACCATTATTTTTGTGTATTGATACTACTCTTGCTCTGCCTTTTTGTTGAGTACAGGGCATATTCAGCCGACTGCGGAGAGACCTCAGTTAGAAGATTAAGCTTGCTCGAGTTCAAGGGTAATCTGTTTGTTTCAAGGTCCCATGGACTCTTCCATGTTCTAGTCCCTTTTCCAGGACTAAGACTTTAGTCACAGTTTTATTATTATGTTTTCTTGTGGGAGTGTTTCCCTTTCCTTCTCAGACATTGTTAGAGTTTTGGTACGGACAACTTTCAGTTTTCTAGGGTCTTTCCGCACTTCTTGATATTTGATCTTTTTTTGCTGAGTTTATGGGGACTCAGTCATTTTTCTAGTTTATATGTTGCTTCCGCATATCTAAGCTTGTGTACATATTTTAATTTTTATTGTTGGGCTGTCAGAATGGTTCTCCCATCGGAGAGTTAGAGTAGGTGCCAATCACGGCGGGTTGGGGTCGTGACATTTCCAAAGCTATTTTAAACTTATTCCATGAGTCTGACTTCAAACTACTTTCAAGTCTCCCATTTAAAGATATTTCTTGAATACAATTTTCTAAAATAGTCACCTACCTCTAAATTTTTCCAAATCACTCTTAAATTTTCACTAGATTGTTCCATAGTTAAAATATAAAATATAATAAATATAACATATGAACAGATGTAACAAAAAATAATTAAACAAAGACAATTGAGATTATTAAAAAGATCAAAAATGAAGAAAAGAATCTTCATATTTAGAATATAGAAACAAAAACTAATCTAGTTATAATATGTTATGATATTTTTTCTATTTATTATTCTCTGATTCACATACAATGAAAGATTAAAATATAAAAATAATAATAATAATAATTTAAATTAATTATTATAATTTTAATAAAAACAAATGAGTCCTTATAATGCTACTTTAATTTGGAGCAGAGGCCTATAGTGATTTTATATATCGTGTCGTAAGGATAATCTCAGTAGTCGTCGTACCAACATAAGGGAGCTTTTGGTAGGGGTGTGCAAAAACTCATTTAACGAATAAATTGTGTAATTGAAGAAATTAAAATATTATTGATTTATTTTTATTGAGTTATTGAATTAACATTTTAAAATGGTTTTGTAAATTTTTTTATTGGGTTATCGATTTGATTTTTGATTTTATGATTTATTATTAATTGTTAAACCATAACCCGATAAGATTATATTAAAATTACTATTTTACTCTTTGTTATGTAACAATGACTTTAGTATTTTATCAATACACTATTTTCTTGATTTTAGTACCACTTTCGGCATAGTATCACTCCCTCTTTATTGCGACACCTTATCTCTTTTCGGCATATATAAATTAGTATTTCCTTCTCTATTCTCAATTTTAGATTTGATTGTGATAAAAATAGACTATTAATATTACGTTTTTTCCTCTT
Organism: Solanum dulcamara; assembly: GCF_947179165.1. Classification (NCBI taxonomy): domain Eukaryota; kingdom Viridiplantae; phylum Streptophyta; class Magnoliopsida; order Solanales; family Solanaceae; genus Solanum; species Solanum dulcamara. The sequence continues at coordinate 16,456,274 of NC_077237.1, read as the reverse complement.
TAGAAGAAATTCGAACAATTATGTTTTAAACAAAGTGATCAATATAGAAATTTATGTTAAACTTTTATTCTTGCTACTATTTCTATTTTATGAACATCGTGTATATATGATCATATGATCATTTTCTTATTGATTGAATTAAAAATCAAACTGTTAATAATCAAAAATCAATAATAAATTCCTTATTAATTTGGCTATTGATTTAGCGTGTTCACATATTAAAAATCTATAAATTAAAATACTAATGCATAAAATCGAACCAAACCTAATGACCAGTACACACCCCTAAAATGTGGAGTTTTTAAATGTGGGAGTTGGGACACATCCAGAGGAACTATCCAGAACGCCAAATAGGTAATGCACATATTGATGTAAAATGAAAATACAAGATTATGAGATTTAAGAGATGGCTAAGCAATCGAGGGAAGATAAAGAAAAGAGAGAATAATTTTATAATGGAAGTAAATTTGGGACCAACACATATAGGTTTGCAATATTCTAATTTGAATAAATAAATATAAAATTAAATTCAAAAGTGGTAAATTGAACTCATACATGCATATTTTCACTACAACAACAACAACAACAACAACAACCCAGTGAAATCCCACATCGTGGGGTCTGGGGAGGGTAGAGTGTACGCAGACCTGACTCCTACCAGTGTAGGACGGCTGTTTCCGAAAGACCCTCGGCTCAATAAAAACATAGAAACATAGAACAAGGTCAGACAAGAATATTAGAGTAAATAAGTAGATAACGAAAACCGTCCAAACAATAGTATAATCAAAGCACAAAAAACAGTACATATTATTATTGGATAATAACATAAATACCATAAATAACATACAGCAGAGTACCAGAAATCATAGTGCGTTAATACGCCTACGAATAAGGGAGAATAAAACCAATATGTCCTAGCCCTCTACCCTAATGTGTGTAGAGTACCAGAAATCATACATGCATATTTTCACTAGCTAAGAAATATTGAAGAAAAATTCAATATAGAAATACATGGATTAAACCCTCAAAACTCTTCAAGAGTGTTCATCCATCAATATTTGTCTCAGCAAATATTTTTTGTTCTATTTTATTTACTATGATTAACTAACATTACAAGAAAAATAGCTTTTAGCGAAAGTTAATAATTAACTATTAGTTTCACCTGTTCTTATAAACTTCGCCACTAAAGGTCAATAAATATTCTCAATCATATGTTCATTATATTTTAAATAAAAGGACACTAAAATATAATTTTAAGCATCTTTAGTATTAATTTTTGATTTTCATACTCTCTTGAAATACTTTAAACTCTTAAAATCAAGTAAAAATTGTTCCATACAATAATACTTTTGTGGACTTACGTCACATATTACCCCAGTCTAAACTACTCAAGTAGTTGTGTAAGTTGTGAATAACATTTTAAAGGATCTATACCATGAGGAAATGGATCTCTGAACCCATTAATTATTCACACTTGGAATGTGTCACAAAGAGTGTCTATTTGACAATCTTATCATATCTCTTTTCCTTACAACTAAAAGACTTATAAAACTCTTTAATTGACCAAATGACATTATAAAAAGGAAAAAGCACAGAGATGCAAAGGATCGGAATTTAAAATGAATATGTGTCATATGTTAAATTACAATGCTATATTTTAACAGCAATTTGGAGATTTAAATCAACCCACTAAGCTCCTAGTTGACACATCAAGATGCATTTAACCTCAATACTTATCCCCAAGAGTTGTTTCATACATTTTTTTTTAACCTTTAAGGATATTGAAGAGTTTTGTTTTATGAAGTATTTTACAAAGGCAATCTTTTATGTGATCCTCAAAGGATTATCTAAGCTCCATCAAATCCTTTCATAGATTTGCACTAATTCTCATTGGGTGGGTTTTTTATTTTTAACTTGTATTTTATAAAAGTGTAATCCTAGTTAGCTAGCTAGTTGCACTTTAATTTCTTCATAAAGTTACATGTACCACTTTTCTTCCACTGTCCAATGTAAAATAAACATTTTCCAAACTATAAATACTTCCCCACTAACTAAATGCTTTCCATCACCAAAACAAACTAAACTATCTCTCAAGAAAATAAAACAACCCCATCAAACAAAAATTCTATTTCTGTTCTCATGGAGATTAATACTCAAGATTTTTCATCTATTAGTTGTGAAATACAAATCATAAGAGGAAGAAACATAGAACAAATAAGTTCATTAGGAAAAAGCAACTTGTTTGTTAGATGCTATCTTCCAACAGGAAACAACAACCAAAGAGTTAAACTAAACAGTCAAGAAATCTCATCAAAATCAGACTTGTTTTGGGATGAATCTTTCTCATTGGAATGCATGGGAAATCAAGACTCCATTAACATGATGAAGCAAGGAACAGTCATTTTCGAGCTCCGGTCAAGAAAATATCTACCAATTTTTGGGAAAAATATTGGTGGCTCACAACTCTTGGGGACAGTTGAAATTCCATGGAAAAGAGTATTTGAGTCAACAGAAATGGAGATAGAGGAGTGGGAAATATTCATGGCTACTTCAAAGAATGTTAATGAAGATGTGAAGCCTCCAGCAGTGAAGATAGCAATGAAGGTTAAAGTAAATGAGACAACAAAAGTTAATAAGTTGAGAAGATCATGGGATGAGTCATGTGCTTGCAAGGGTTATTGTGGATGTAATAGTAATAGTATTTTTAGTGCTGATGATTATGAAATATTTGCACTTGGAGCTGCTTTAGATGCCCTTTAGTTTAAGGTCAAAAATGGGCAAAGCACTAAGGTGCTCTCATGGATTAAATTAGTTATTTGAGTGACCTAGACTAATTCTTGAATTAATTAGTTACATTCTTGTATGTTTTGTAGTTTTGAGAAATTAAATTTCATGGTCTTGATAGAATACGAAGATTTTTATCTTTTCAGACAAATTGTTTTCATGAGTTTACTTCATTTCCCTCAAATTGAATCTTGACTTCTCTTTTTCAATTTCAGCAACACAATTAAATGATAAGCAACCACTCACAAGAAAAGAGGTTTGAATCTTCTATCATTCAGATTTAACCCATTAAGTGTATTTGGCTTTTAGGTCTGAATTTGAATATTCAGATTCAACCTATTAAGTTCATTTGCTTCTTTTTTACAAAAAAATTTCTTAATGAATCTGAAAAGATCTGAACGAATCAAATCTGTAGGAGAGTCTTAACAACATTCATCTATAAAAAATAATGCAACGTCTCGCCTCTCTCTCTTTGCACAACTTTGCTCTCACTGCTACAAACTTTCCTCAATCAAATACCAATTTTTTCCTCTTGAATTGGTAAGTTTTCATAATCTTTACAAGTATTTTTTTTTAATATTAACAATTTTTATAGAGTGTATTAATGTTTGTCAAGAACTCTTTTTGCAATAAGTGTATTGATGTTTATCAAGGTTTCTGAGTGAAAAAATACGATCTATGATTAAAAACAATAATTATGTATACATATTTGAGGTTCTAATTAAAATTTGGTCTTAGGCCATTAATTTTATTGAGACTTTTTATTATCAAATTAACTTGCGAGGTTACACTAGATATATTATCGTTCTTGAATTGTGTACATACTTGAGGTGTTTTATTAAAATTTTATTTTAGGCCATAAATTTTATTGAGACTTTGTATGATCAAACCTTCACTGAGATTACACTAGATTTATTATTATTGTTGAACTATGTATATACTTGACCTTTTATTAGAATTTTGTTTTAGACCACTAATTTTATTGACTCTTTGATCTTCAACTCTCAAACTCGCTGATATGATCAAACCACTTATAAAATTACACTAAATATATTATTATTATTATTATTATTATTATTATTATTATTAATAATAATAATAATATCTCTTTTAGACCACTAATTTAAATGTACATTTAAATATTAAAATAGGAATATCATTTTTTAGTTAAACTGACATTTTATATTGATAAAAGTCAGGAGAATACAAAATAGAAGAGTTAAAATTTCCTGCACCTACTAAAAATTGAACAAGTTTCATTCTTAAAAACTAGTAGGACTTCACTTAAGTTTAAAGAATTCTATAAGCCGAGACCTATCCCTCCTATTCAACACACTACAGGAACCGTGTCAATATGAATCCAATATATGTTACTTTTTCTATCTTAATTTATGTGTCATAGTTAAAATTTAAAGAATTATTCATATAATATGATTTTTGAATATTTTAATTTATTAATTATTGTGATTTATAGTATTTTTTACATAATTTTTAAATAATATATATTACTCTCTGTGTCCCAAGTGGCACATATAGAATTTTAAGAATCAATTATATTTTTATATATTATTCAAATATTTTAAGTTGTTAATTATTATGATTTATACTATTTTCTTAGTCATTTTAAAAATATATTTGTTACTTTTTTTTCCAATTTATGTGACACCAATAGAAATTTGAGAATTAATTAATTTTTTATATCTTTTAAAATTTAATATTTTAAATTGTTAATTATCGTGACTTAAAAAATATTTAATATAATTTTCAAATATCTAAAATACTAAAAAAAATTAAAATAAGAAAATTATAAATATTACATAAATACTCTCGACTACAATCAGGTACGTCGACCGAGAATTACCTGCTTCTAACCTTCTCTATGCAGTAGTAAAGTAATACAAACTCAAGGAACATCAAAATTTAATATATATATATATATATATATATATATATATATATATATATATGCTCCTATCTATATAAAGAGTTTTTGATGACATTATTTCTAAATGAAGGAATTTGCATTCTATCCATATTCGTCTACCCTTTAGTCTCTTGGGAGGCTGTTGGAAGTTATTGAGCCATTTAAGTTTATTGCAGTTCAAAGCCCAATTAGAAAGAGAGTCTACCACTTTGTTCTCCTGTCTAAAATAGTGTCAAAGAAATGCCCGTGTGGTGACCATTTTCTGGCATAACTTTATTGCACGATTTAGAATATAAAATAAGAGTTACATTTTTAAATATCATGTAGCCTTCTAATTATAGATGTGGTGTGATTTATATTTATAATTATTATTTTATTAGACACGACTTTATAAATTTCTTAAGATATTTGAATATAATATTATGATATTAAATTTGTTACGTTCCGAGTTTAGATTCTAAGCGAGATCGACACTCGATGCCTTAATGTAATGACCTTGAGGATCATTTTCGAATTTTTTGTGAAATTACCATTTTACCCCTATCTTTAGTGCCCCCGAGGGTTATTTGATCAGTTTGTGTAGTTGGAGTTGTTTGAGTCTTATTAGATTGTGAATTGTGCATGTCTGAGTTTTAAGGCTTAATTGGTTCTAAAAAGTGAAATTTTATACCATTTGGAGTTTCGAGTCTCGAAATGGAATTCCGTCGATTCCAGTAGTTTCAAAACCTGAAAATTGGTCTAGGAGAGTCTTCAGAATCAGATTTGGGGTTGATATGTGAATTTGAGGTCGTAAGTTGAAAAGTATGGTTTTAAATGAGTTGTTTGACCTTGGTCAACATTTTGAGTTTGATCTAGTTGCGTCCGGAATGTCGAGTTTGATCTAGTTGAACATTGACTTAGAGCCCCGGGACCTTAATCGTCGTTTTGAGTTTTCAGGCCAAAAATTGAGTTTTAGGCCAATAAGGGGTCTAAGAGGGTATTTTGATCAAAATGACTTCTTTTCGAAAATCTGATGATTCCATTAAGTTCAGAATGTCAAATTTAGTGTAGTTGCATATACGACTTATTTTTATCGGACCCCCAATAATTTTCGAGGGTCCAACCGAGAGCATTTTTAGACTTAGCATTCTTCTTTGATCTGATTTCTGGTGCAAGTGATTTTGTTCTTCGCGACCACAAAGTGTTCCTCACGTTCTCAACCTGCCCAAAACTCATTCTATGCTATCGTGAAGATTATCCACACGATCGTGAAGGCCTACTTCTCTTTGGATCGCGATCGCAGGAGGTGGGGACGCGATCACAAAGTCTTTTCCCAGTGCTTCGCGATTGTAAGAGTAAGTGGCTCGCGATCACGATGCATAATTTGTGCGTGAACAATGTTAAGTCGTGAAAAAAAGTCCCATTTCCAAAAACCACCATTGTTGTCGATTTGGAGCTTGAAGAAGGCGATTTTGGGTAGATTTCTTGAGGAATATCTTATGGGTAAGTCTCTTTTTCATTTCCACATAATTTGTCTATGAATTTCCTTTACTAAATCCTTGAAAAAATCTAATTTTAAGTGAGAATTGTTGGGGGTTCTTGTTCTTAAATTTCAATTCGATTTTTATTGATTTCTACCTTGTTTCTTGGCCTATTTTTATGGAGTTTTCACCCACAAACTCCCCTCAATGATTAGAACGTGGTTTCGAAAGAAAATTTTAGATTCGACCCTTTTCGAAATTAACCATATTTGGACTATTTTACTCTCGGTTTCAAAACCTATTAATATGGGTGTCATTGGACTCTTTATGACACGTATGTTTCATTCTTGATAGTGGGTTGTCATTTTGGGCATTGAATTAAAGGGTTGTTCTTCCGATAAAGCATTCGAGTGCGGTTTTGGCAATTGAGGTAGGTTTGGCTATCCATCTTGGGGGTGAGTTGGGGTGATTAGTCAAATTCTAAGTTGTATACTTTGGGATGTTTTCGTAATGTAGTTTGTGAGTGTTAGTTTGCTTTGAGATGCCCGTGTGGGGTTTATTTATATTGTGATGCCCGTGTGGGGGTTTATATGTGTTATGCAGCCTGTGTGGGGTCCGTATTTGATATTTTATCGGTGTTGAGACTTTATAATCCATGACTTAACTGAGTTAGAGATGTTAAACAATTATTTGACTTAAAATGCGCGCATGAGGGGTTGAGTTAGGGGTTTTGAGCATACATGAGTATTGAAAAGTTGTAGAAAACGGGTGAACACTTAATTTCCTTCCCATTACTATCTATTGAGGGTGAATATCATGTTTAGGTTAAGTTTTAAGAACTTTGAACCTTATATTATATGTTGAGTTGTATATTATCTTCATGCCTTATATGATGTGAATGCATTATTCCTCATTCATACTACCATTGATCATTGGAAAGTTGAGAACTGTGGAAAATTATTTTTGAGAAAAAATGTGACACCTTTCGTATATCCTTGACCACGAGTAGGTGACAAGCGAAAGAGATATTAGTATCATTAGTTCTTCTCCATGAGTTGGGTGGTAAGGTAGTTGATACATTGAGATTGTGATGAGGTATATGGTCTGCGAGACCCCCATGGGTCCTGTTTGGTAGCACAACTCGGCAGGTGTATACGACAGGTTGTGCGACAACCTTGATCCCACCGTATCATCATATCATTGCATTGCATTGATACTTATGATACTTGACCTATCTCTTTAAATGTGATATTGAGTTGTATTTGTGTGTTTACTTTAATCACCTCGTTCTATTTAAATTTGCGGCAGCGTAGCTGGAGTAGGACTTTTGTTCGTGTATATGGAAGCGTTCCTTAGTAAATTTCATAGTTTTGATTGATTCCTTATACTCAGTCGGTTAAACCTACTGAGTACATGTGAATTGTACTCACCCCTATTTCTGTGTCCCTTTTTGATAGAGATCCTAATCAGGATATTTCACGCGGCAACTGATCTCCCTCTCTTGCGAATATATTACTATTCAGATTAGTGGTGAGGTCTTGGGATTTGGATCGCCATTAGTTCTAGATTTTATTTTCAGTCTTTACTATTATTCGAAGACTTATGATATATATCTTATTCAATCATTGTGTTAGATGCTCTTTATACTCATGATACCAAGTTTTGAGATAATTTTATTATTGTCTTTTTATTGCATTTATTTGTGGCCTGACTTTCTTTGGAAGTCTCGTATTGTTTTACTTATAGGCTTACACATCAGGATGGGGTTTGGAATGTGTGTTATCATGACCTTGGTTCTTGGATCGTGACAAATTGGTATCAGAGCACCAGGTTCACTGGTCTCATAAGTTAAAGAGAAGGATGTCTAGTAGAGTCTTGCAGATTGGTACGTAGACGTCCATACTTATCTTCAAGAGACTACAAGATACTTGTTACGATAAATTCCTTCTTTTTATTCCTAGTGCGAGTTATTAATATCAAGTGTTGTATACCTCTAATCTATTCCTTCTACGGAGATGGTGAGGACTAGAGCTAGACTCACCGAGAGTAAGGTGGCCCCTGCTGCCCAAGCCCAATTCATGGGTGAGGTAGAGGATGCAATGGAGTCAAGGGATGAGTCCGAGCTAGGAGAAAGGATCTTGCTCATGGCTGAGCTAGACAACCATCGCCAGAGTCGTTGTATGAGCATGGAGATGATTTTGAGCAGCAGATTGAGAAGTAGAGGCCAACCCTTCCTCCTGTGATCCCTGATTGTGATCCGATGCTTCAGGAGTTATTAGTTAGACTATTGGCTAGGATGGATGGTGCTCTGACTCCTGGTGTTCTCTTAGGTACTTCAGGATCTCCTATCGCAGTTGATACTACGCCACCAATTCAGGGGCCTAGTGCTGGATTTCAGACTCCGGGTTCTTATTCTATGCCTTCTATTGTACCTCCGAGATTTGCAGCCCCACCAATTTCTGCTAGTGCTGCCATGTCGGTAGCTGAGCAGAAGAGCTTTGAGAGATTTGTTCGGTTGGCACTCCCAAAATTGATGGTACGGCCAAAGAAAAGGCCTATGACTTTTTGACGAGTGCCAGGACAAGTTGTTCAACCTAGGTATTCTTGAGGCACATGGAGTAGTTTACACTTCATATCAGTTTACAGAGATGGTCAATAAGTGGAGAAGATCAGTTATTGCTCGTAGACCTGCTGGTTCTTCTATGAGTAGTTGGGAGCAATTTTCAGAGGTGTTTCTTGAGAGGTTTATGCCCTATAACCTTCATGATCAATGTAGAGATGAGTTTGACAGACTAGAGCAGGACTTCGTATCCATATCTGAGTACAAGGCTCGCTTCCATGAGTTATCTCGTTATGCTATATCTAGTATTCCCACTGAGTTTGATCAGATTCGCAAGCTAGTGAAGAGATTCGCAGGTTATCTTCAAGAGGCTACAACCTCCCTTGTGCTATTTGGTGGTATCTTTCAGAGTGTTATTGACCACGCTAGAATGATAGAGAGTATTAGGCATGCTAGACAGGGCGAGGCCAAGAGATTTTGTCGGCAGGGTCAGTTTGGTGGTCATTCCTCCAGAGGTAGGGAGTACTCGGGTTCAGGTACCCATGGTTATTAAGGCAGACCGATCCAGGCAGCTATTTAGTGCTCAGATGGTAGATGTGGATCAAGATCGAGTCAGACTGGTTATAGTGGTTCTTCAAACTCTGGAGGACGTATTGACACTTCTGGTTATCCTCTATAGGGTTCAGGTCCTCGAGGTTGTTTTGTGTGTGATGAGTTTGGACATAAGGCCCAAGATTGCCCTAGATGTGCTCTTTTTACCGAACGACCCAGGATACCAGCTGTTCGTTTTACTCCTGCTCCAGCTGTGTGAGGTACTTCACACGACACTAGAAGTGGAACCAAGTGTTCTAAGGGTGGAGCTAGAGGTGGCTCGTGGTTCGCTGGCTAGAGGTGACCGTGAGCTATGCTATAATACTAGGTAGATTTAAGGCAGAGGCCTCTGATGCAGTTATTATAGGTATTGTTCCGATCTACCAGTAGCCTACTTCAGTATTATTTGATCTAGGGTCTACTTATTCTTATGTGTTGGCCTATTTTGATGTAGGTAGTAATTATGTGTGTGAGCCTCTAACTGAGTCTATTACCATTTCTTTCCGGTAGGTAAGTCCTTAGTGGTGGATCGGGTATATCGGGGGTGTTTGGTGATATTTTATGATAGAGAGCCCCATGTAGACTTGATTTTATTAGACATGCTTGATTTTGATATGATATTGGGTATTGACTGGTTATCCCCTCATCATGCTATATTAGATTGTTACGCAAAGATGGTGACCTTAGCTTTATCCTGGTATGCCTAGCTTGGTATGGAAGGGTAATCCGAGTTCATATCCTAAGGGGGTAGTTTCTTATATTCGTGCTCGTCGTTTGATGGATACGGGTTGTTTGTCTTATTTGGCTCATGTACGTGATCTCACTACGGAGTCACCTCCTTTAGAGACTACGAGAGTGGTGAGAGAATTTATGGATATGTTTCCTATAGACTTGTTGGGTGTTCCTCCTGACCGTGATATCGATTTATGATTAATTTGGAGCCAGGATCTAAGCCTATCTCCATTTTTCCTTATCAGATGGCTCTTGCAAAATTGAAGTTGTTGAAAGAATAATTAGAAGATTTGTTGAAGAAAGGATTTATTCGGCTGAGTGTATCGCCGTGGGATGCACCGGTCTTATTTGTGAAGAAAAAGGATGGCACTGTAAGGATGTGTATTGACTATCGATAGTTGAACAAAGTCACCATCACGAACAAGTATCATCTTTCTTGCATTGATAATTTATTTGACCAACTTTAGGGTGCATCGGTGTTCTCTAAAATCGATTTGAGGTTGGGTTACCTTCAGTTGAGAGTTCAGGTATATGATATCCCGAAGACTGTATTCAGGACACGTTATAGGCATTATGAGTTTATTGTTATGTTCTTCGGATTGACTAATGCCCCTGCTACTTTTATGGAGTTGATGAACTGGATATTTTAGCCTTATTTGGATTTGTGATCATGTTTATTAATGATATCTTGATTTATTCCAAGAATAAGGCGGACCATGTTAGTCACTTGAAGACAGTCCTTCAGAGATTGAGAGAGGAGAAGTTGTATGCAAAATTCTCCAAATGTGAGTTTTGGCTCGAGTACGTGGCATTCTTAGGTGGTCATGTGGTGACCAAGGATGGTATTATGGTCGATCCAGCCTAGGTTGCAGCGGTACATGATTGGGTTAGGCCTACTTTGGTACTGAGATTCAAAGTTTTATTGGGTTGGCGGGCTATTATTGTCGGTTTATTCTAGGCTTCTCTTCTATTGCAACCCCATTGACTAGACTAACTCAAAAGACTGTGGCATTTCAATAGACTTATGAGTGTGAGGCGAGCTTTTAAAAGTTCAAGGAGTTATTGACTTCAACACCTATTCTAGCCTTACCCGAGGAGGGTGTGGCCTTTATTGTGGTTTGTGATGCTTCAGTGGTCGGCTTGGGTGGTGTATTGATGTAAAAGGTTAGAGTTATAGCTTATGCTTCTCGACAATTGTGGGTACATCAGAAGAACTATCCTACCCACGACTTAGAGTTAGCAGTGGTGGTATATGTTTTGAAGTTGTGGAGGTACTATCTCTATGGCATGCATTGTAAGGTCTTTACTGACCACCGTAGCCTTAAGTATATGTTTTCTCAGCCGAATATGAACACGAGGCAGCGTAGGTGGTTAGATTTATTAAAAGACTATAATATCACCATTTGTTATCATCCGGGCAAATCTAATATGGTTGCGGATGCCCTAAGTTGCAAAGCATCTAGTATGGGTAGTTTGGCCTTCCTTAGGGAAGATAAGAAGCTTTTGGCTTTGGAGGTTCAGTCACTGGCTAGGTAGTTGGTCTGACTTGATATTTATATGCATCACAACATTTTGGCCTTTCTGGAGGCTAGGTCCGCTTTGATGGATTAGATTCATACACATCAGTTTGAGGATGACAAGTTGAGGGCCATTCGAGACAAAGTGTTGAGTAGTGATACTAAATCAACCTCTCTTGATCCGGAGGGGGTTTTGAGGATTAATGGTCGCATTTATGTGCCCAAGGTTGGTGATTGGGTACGTATGATATTGGAGGAGGCTCATTGCTCCAAGTATTCTATTCATCCGAGAGCAACAAATATGTTTCATGACTTGAAACAACACTATTAGTCGTGTGGCATGAAGAGGCACATTGTTGATTTTGTGGCTAAGTGTCTAAATTATCAACAACTGAAGTATGAACATCAGAAACTGAGTGGTCCTATGCAAAGGATGCCCATTCTCGAGTGGAAGTGGGAATGTATCACCATGAATTTTGTGTCTGGGTTACCCATTACATTGGGTAAGTATGACTCGATTTGCTTAATTGTAGACCAATCAACCAAATCAGCCCATTTCTTTCCGGTGTAGACTAGCTACAATGCAGAGTAGTTAGCTAGGATCTACATTCGTGATATTGTTAGGTTGCATGGGGTACTTATCTCTATTGTGTCAAGTCGAGGTTCAGTGTTGACCTCTTACTTTTAGGAGGCATTGCAGCGTGGTTTGGGTACACGACTAGACATGTGTTCAACATTTCATCCCCAGACCAATGGACAGTCTGAATGGACTATTCAGGTGTTGGAGGATATGTTTATGGCTTGTGTGATTGATTTTGGTGTCCGATGAGACCAAACACTTTCCCTTAGCGGAGTTTGTCTACAATAACAATTGTCACTCCAACATTCAAATGGCACTATTTGAGGCATTGTATGGTCGTAGATGTCGCGATTGATGCATTGGGTACTAACTTACTTAGGGATTCTATAGAGCAGGTACGTTTGATTCAGAGTCGACTATTGACAGCCAGAGTCGTTAGAAGAGCTATGCTCACAAGGGGGGTTCGTTCTTTAGATTTCATAGTGGGTGACTGTGTGTGGATTAAATTATCGCCCATGAAGGGTGTGATAAGGTTCGGGAAGAAGGGCAAGCTTAGACCGAAGTTTGTTGTCCCATTTGAGATTCTGAGGAGAGTGGGTGGGGTGGCTTATGAGTTGGCCTTACCCCCTAGATTTTCAATTATCTATGTGGTGTTTTCATGTCTCTATGCTTCGCAAGTATATACCGGATGAGTCCATTGTGATTTCTTATGATGCGGTAGAGTTGAGTCCGAATTTGTCTTATAAGAAGGAGCCTGTAGCTATCTTAGACATGGAGCTTTGTAAGCTCAGTACCAAGGAGATTGCTTTGGTCAAGGTGCAGTGGCGGCATCGACCTGTTGAGGAGGCGATTTAGGAGTTAGAGTTTGATATGCGGTCCCGGTACCCTCATCCTTTTGAGACTCAAGGTACTTTCCCTTATCTTATGCTCAAGGACGAACATTATTTTTAGTGGTAAATATTGTAATGACCTTGAGGGTCATTTTAGGAATTGTTTGTGAAATTATCATTTTACCCCTATCTTTAGTGCCTCAGAGGGTTATTTGATCAGTTTGTGTAGTTGAAGTTGTTTGAGTCTTATTTGTGAATTGTGCAAGTTCTGAGTTTTAAGGCTTAAGTGATTCTAAAAGTGAGATTTTATACCATTCAAAGTTTTGAGTCTCGGAATAGAATTCTATCGATTTCAACAATTCCAAAATATAGAAATTCCACTAGGAGAGTCTTCGTAATCAGGTTTGGAGTTGATATGTGAATTTGAGGTCTTAAGTTGAAAAATGCTGTTTTAAATGAGTTGGTTTGAAATTGGTCAACATTTTGAGATCCGAGCGTCAGATGAGAATCTTGTCAGTTCCATTGCATCTAGAATGTCGAGTTTGGTCTAGTTGAACATTGACTTAGAGCCCCGGGACCTTAATCGTCGTTTTGAGTTTTTAGGCCAAAAGTTGAGTTTTAGGCCAATAAGGGGGTTGGGACGGTATTTTGGTCAAAATGACTTTTTTTTTGGAAATCTGATAATTTTATTGAGTCTGAAATGTCGAATTCTTTACAGTAGCATATTCGACTTATTTTTATCGGACCTCGAATGATTTTCAAAGGTCCAACCGAGAGCATTTTTGGACTTAGCATTCTGCTGTGATCTGATTTCTGGTGCAGGTGATTTTGTTTTTCGCGACCGCGAAGTGTTGCTCGCATTCGAGACCCACCCAAAACTTATTCTAAGCTATTGCAAAGGCCTACTTCTCTGTGTATCGCGATTGTGGGAGGTGGGGATGCAATCACGAAGAGTCTTTTTCTAGTGCTTCGCGATCGTGAGAGTAAGTGGTTCGCGATGCATAATTTGTGCGTGAACAATGTTAAGTCGTGAAAAAAGTCCCATTTCTGAAAAATCGCCATTGTTGTCGATTTGGAGCTTGGAGAAGGCGGTTTTGAGTAGATTTCTTGAGGAATATCTTGTGGGTAAGTCTCTTTTTCATTTCCACATCATTTATCTATGAATTTCCTTTACTACATCGTTGAAAAAAATCTAATTTTAAGTGAGAATTGTTGGGGGTTTTTGTTCTTAAAATTTCAATTTGGTTTTTATCGGTTTCTATTGTTTCTTGGCCTATTTTTATGGGTTTCCCTCCCACAAAATTTTCTCTATGAGTGGAACGTATTTTCAAAAGAAAATTTTAGATTTGACCCTTTTTTAAATTGATCAATTTTTGGACTATTTTACCCTCGATTTCGAAACCTATCAATATGGGTGTCATTGGACTCCTTATGACACGTATGTTTCATTCTTGATAGTGAGTTTTCATTTTGGGCGTTGAATTAAGGGTTGTTCATCCGGGAGAGCATTCGAGTGCGGTTTCGACAATTGAGGTAGGTTTGACTATCCATCTTGGGGCTGAGTTGGGGTGATGTCACGCCCCGGGAGGGTACCCTAGACGTAACCGGCACTCAAAAATCATTTCTGGCTCCCAAGCGAACCACATAGCCTAATCACATATCCGTTCATTCATTTAATCAGCGGAAGACAAGAAAATAAAGAGAATATTCGGTGGGTAACTCAAACATCAATCTAACTCAAAGAATAAAGGCCATGGGCCGACAAATCAACTCTAATATTTGTCATTATCAATAGTTTGACAAGAATAATTTTAAGGAAAGAAATACTCAATCGACGCATCACTATCTAGTCTATGAAGCCTCTATCACTACTATCTAATTGGTGCCAATGACATGTTCATGGCTACCTCAACTCAAAAATGAAAAAAGGCTAACTCAACGCAAGAATACACATATAGTGTCCTCCGAATGTAGGGGAGGACTCATCAATACGCTGAGAGTGGGAATGGATCTTCAACGGAGCGCCGATTGATGATCTCTAATACCTGTCTCTACATCATGAAACGATGCAGGACAAATGGCGTCAGTATGTGGAATGTACTGGTATGTAATATGGCAGAATAAAACATAGCTCAAGTAAGAGTAACGCTGGTTCAAATATCTCAACTCAGGAAGATAAGAGAAACTCAAATAAGGCATCATAAGTCTAAAGTAAGAATACATTTTTAGACAAGGACCAATCACACATCATACAATCCAATCCAATTATACACAATACAGTTCAATCAAATCGTATACCATCCGATTCAATCCAATCGTATATAATCAGTTCAATCCAGTCATATACGATCTGATCCAATCTAATCATATACCTTTCCATCGTACACTATCCAATCATATAAAATCAACTCAAAATCTACTCAATAATCAAATCAAAGGACTCAACTCAATAACTATGCAAATTAAATTATGCAACGTTTTACAATTCAACTCAAAGGACTCAACTCAATAAATATGTAACAACTCACTCAAGTGTCCCTAGGTCTAATAAGAAAACGGTTTAGACGGGACCAATCACATACCATTCAACTCAATCTGACTCAGAGTACTATCAAGACCTATTTGGGAGTTTCTCTTAACTGACAACCATCACTTATGAGCCAGTGAAAGTACAACAAACCGATGTTGTTGCCGCATCCGTTCATACTTTGCCAGGGTATGAACGAATCAACCATTCATAGATCCAATCCTACCAAGTCCTATAATTTCAAGACAAAACTCTCGGGGAAGCATCCGACTTTAACGGTTCCATCCCCCCTACGTTTGGCGACGTAGTTATATGGGTTCGAGTATGGACTATACTCTTGCCCAATTTGGTGCTCGATACTCCTCCCAAGACTCAATGCTCATAAAACTCCATCCAATCAACTCAATCAAATCATATTGACAAGTCTCATTACAACCTTGTCAACTCATCAACTCTATCATGATCAAATCTCTCTCAATCATACCATCCGATCAATCTCAATCATATCTTTCAAAGAAATTTAAATGAACATTTATAGCAACATATAGGCATAACCAATCATTTCCTTCATCCATTTGAGAAATCTTTGAGACTCATCACAACTTCAAGACTTTAAATCGGCGCTTTATAAAAGGCAACATTTTCAAGAAAATAACATCTTTTATCATAATCTACATAATTAAGAAGATCAACCAAACATATTTAACAACTCATCTTCATCAACTCATACTCACATAAAGGCCCATTTTAGGACTTCTTAACTCAACAACATCAACACATATAGAGTCAAACAAAATAGGGGACAAAGCTCATACAAACATAATCACATGGTTAAAGAGATCAATAAGACATATTAACAAGTAAAATGCTCAACTCATTTAAAATCAAAATACTCGTGTTCAAAATAGTTAAAAGACTCCTCAACTCAACTCATGCTTAAACTCTTTTTAAATCATAGATGAAAATAAGCATTTCTTAAACTCAAAGATGGTGTATAAATAGTTTAGGCAAAAATGCTCACAAATCATTCATTTAAAACTCCTTCTCAAAAGATCCTTTATTTTCAAAAATACTCATAAGACTCCAATCAACTCAATTTATGCAATTCACATATCACATAATCACATTAGACTCCAACCCACTTCATCACATAACATCCTCATCAACATATCTCTTCATCAATCATCCTACACATATTAAATAATTACTATTCACATCATCACTCACACCATCATCAAAACATCGTCATCACATCTTCATCATATATTATCATTTGCATCATCATCAAACATTATCATCACATCATTGTCAAGTATCATCATCACATCAAACATCTACTCCAAAAATCCTTATTTGGTCCTATATTCATTTTATAGAAGCAAAGGGACATTCTTAACTAACCAATTCATTCTTTTCATTCCAATCAATACATATATACACACAACTATCCATCTCAACCTCAAGAAATTTATGACAAAAAATCTCATCTTGGGTTCATGTGAATGAAACATGAACCCATACTCTCACCAAAACTCAACTCAAGAATATCGTCAATACCTATAAATCTATATACAAAGATACATTTGTAGTTAATAATATGAAAAATAACTATTTAGTAACTCAAGTCATTAAAATCATCAATCAACCATTTGTATCTAAAAACATTCCTTAGTTTAGGAAAAACTTTCAAGAAAACCTTTCTTGAAGGTGCAACTCTTTCACAACTCTTAACCAACACATCTATGGGCATATGGAAGAACTCAATCCATATTTTAGGTTAGCCTTATATACCTTGTTTGAAGACTTTGAAGAAACCTTGATGTTAGGTCTTCAATGGAAGGCTTGAATTCTTGAAGCATCTTAAAGGCAATCTTTGTTGGAGAAGGATTTGAAGAAGAAGAAGAAGAAGAAGAAGAGGAAGAGAGAAAATATTAGGGATTTTAGAGAGAGAGGGACTGAAAAATATGGTCCCAAAATGTCCAAGGATAGATATATATAATTAGGAGAAAAGTCCAAGTTGCCCCTCTTCTAAAATTCTGGAAATTTGGGCAAAAGTCTTGCTGGCGCTATAGTGGCACGTCGCGCCACTGCAGCGCCAAGCCAAAAGAGGGTTAAAACCCTGCACATCTAATAGTGGCGCATCGCGCCAAGACCCAAACTACTGAGGCTGTTTTATGTCGCTATAGTGGCGTGGGGCGCCACTGGAGCGCCAAGCCTAAATTTCGCCCAGGTCAGAATATTCCTGTAGTACTAGTCCTTAGTAAAATGGCCATAACTTTTGACTCCAAACTCCAAAAATTGCAATCTTAGTGGCGTTGGAAAGAAGACTCGAAGAAATTTAATATGGTAGGTCATGGGCCACCCAGTTCTTTATATCCTAGGAGATATGGTCGTTTGAAGTTTACCTTTATACTAACTCGTCCGAAAACTTAGTCGATTAGAGTTCTTTGGACTCGACTTGGTGTTAGAGATCCCTTATGACCCCTAAACACATCTAACACACTTAAAATACTTAAGAATTAATCCTAACTCATGTGTAGAATTATAAGTCCTTCGGTCCGAGTCTACCCATACGTGAAGAAATATTCGTGTCTTTGCGAAAAAAATTCCGGGGTGTCACAGGTGATTAGTCAAGTTCTATGTTGTAGACTTAGGGATGGGGTCGTAATATAGTTTGGGACTGTTAGTTTGCTTTGACATGCCCTGTGAGAGTTTATTTATATTGTGATGCTCGTTTGGGGGCTTATATGTGTTATGCAGCTTGTGGGGGGGCCTTATTTGATATTTTATCGGTGTTGAGACTTTGTAATTCATGACTTAACTGAGTTAGAGATGTTAAACAGTTATTTGACTTAAAATGCACGCATGAGAGGTTGAGTTAGGGGTTTTGAGCATACATGAGTATTGAAAAGTTGTAGAAAATGGGTGAACACTTAATTTGAGGCATTTTCTTTCCATTACTATCTATTGAGGGTGAATATTATGTTTATGTTAAGTTTTGAGAACTTTAAACCTTATATTATATGTTGAGTTGTATATTATATTCATGCCTTATATGATGTGAATTCATTATTCCTCATGCATACTATCATTGATCATTGAGAAGTTGAAAACTGTGGAAAATTATATTAGAGAAAAAAATGTGACACCTTTCGTATATCCTCGACCACGAGTAGGTGTCAAGCAAAAGAGATATTAGTATCATTAGTCTTTGGCCACGAGCTGGGTTGTAAGTTAGTTGATACATTGAGATTGTGATGAGGTATATGGTCTACGAGATCCCCATGGATCCTACTTAGTAGCATAGCTCGGCAGGTGTATACGACAGGTTGTGCGACAACCTTGATCCATCGTACCATCATATCATTGCATCAGCATATTGCATCGCATTGGGTTGATACCTGTGATACTTGACCTATCATCTTAACTGTGATATTGAGTTGTGTTTATGTGGCTACTTTAATCGCGTCGTTCTATATAAATTGGCGGTAGCATAGCCGGAGTGAGACTTTTCTGCGTGCACGTGAAAACGTTCCTTAGTTTATTTTATAGTTTTGATTAAATCCTTATACTCAATCGGTTAAACCTACTGATTACATGTGAACTGTACTCACCCCTACTTCTGTGTCCCTCTTTGATGCAGATCCTAGTCAGTGTATTCCACACGGCAGCTGATCTCCCTCTCTTGCGGATATCTTACTATTTAGATTAGTGGTGAGGTCTTGGGATTCGGACCGCCATTAGTTCTAGCTTTTATTTCCAATCTTTACTATTATCCGAAGACTTATGATGTATATCGTATTCGATCATTGTGTTACATGCTTTTTACACTTATGATACTAGGTTTTGGGATAATTTTGTTGTTGTCCTTTTATTACATTTATTTGTGGCCTGACTTTCCTTTGGAAGTCTCGTATGGTTTTACTTTTAGGTTTACACATCAGGATGGAGTTTGGGATGTGTGCCATTATGACCTCGATTTTCGTATCGTGACACTTACCTTACTCAAGCGAACCAACTAACGTAACATAACTCTTAATAAATACGAAAGAGATGAGATAAATTCATATCATAAGTAAATTTTTTAAAAAAGAACAAATTTCATTCATAAGTTTTCATTTAAATCAAAGATGTAATATCCAATAAAATAGAAAGATTTGTCAAGTTTACATCATTGAATATTTTAGACTCGTCTAATCAAAGAAGTCTCTAACATGGCATGAATAAATTGTTTTGCCAGGACAGGGTACCTATATATCATACCTATAAGCAAACTACAAAGGTTTATACAAAGTCTAGGCCTGAAGAGCAAGTGGAGTTACCCAGATAGCTAAACATAAGGAACCTAGCATGTTGCTTAATTGTCTCAATCAGTACCCGAGTCTGCATTAGTAAATGCACATCCTCCAACAAAAGAGATGTAAATACATATGAAGTTGATTTGTATGTAATATGACAAAATGAAATATAATAGAAGTACATGAACTAGATGAATAGCCAAAAAATCATAAATAAATTAGCATGAAAGAAATTAAAGGATTCAAATCATAAAGTTGACGCGTATTTTTGATTTCCTCCCTTATAATTAGTATTTTTATTAACACTATCACATAGATTCATCTCCATTGGGTTAAGAAGATCCATTAGTTGGTAAGTAGATCTATCATCTTACAATACATTATAGATTAAGAAAGAGTGGACAATAAAATCACAAGAGAAATATAAAATTAACAATACTTGAACTTACATTTTTGGATTGGGGCCTATCAACATGTATCCTACTTCCACTGTGGAAATCTT
This sequence comes from Solanum dulcamara, assembly GCF_947179165.1. Taxonomy (NCBI): domain Eukaryota; kingdom Viridiplantae; phylum Streptophyta; class Magnoliopsida; order Solanales; family Solanaceae; genus Solanum; species Solanum dulcamara. The sequence continues at coordinate 16,435,969 of NC_077237.1, read as the reverse complement.
TTATAGTATGGATTATGGAACGTGTCTCAAGAGACAACTTATCACACAAGAAATAAATTGACTTTGTAATTTGATGTTACACTCTTGTTAAGTATTTGTTTAGACAAGAGGGTACGATGAAATATATTCAATCTTTTTCAAAGATAACATTTTGATATTTGGACTTTGTATACACATTTTAAAGTTAAACTAAACAATTGATTTTGGCTTTATCACTCAAAATCTACGTTTGCTTGTAACAAAGAAACACAGATGCTCGCGAAAAGAGAGAACATTAATTAACACAACAATAAAACTTTAACTTAATGCCTATCATGTTTACTAATCTCAAAAATAGCATAGTATTATTGAAGAAAAGCATTGATACTTAAAAATCTTTGTATTATATCAAAATCATGAAATTTAATTTCTCAAAACTACAAAACATACAAGATCAATTGTAACTAATTTATTCAAGAATTAGTGTAGGTCACTCAAAAAATTAATTTAATCTAGGAGATCACCTTAGTGCTTTTGCACATTTTTGGCCTTAAACTAAAAGGCATCTAAAGAAGCTCCAAGTGCAAATATTTCATATGCGTCAGCACTAAAAATACTATTACTATTACATCCACAATAACCCTTGCAAGCACATGACTCATCCCACGGTCTTCTCAACTTATTAATTTTTGTTGTCTCATTTACTTTAACCTTCATAGCTATTTTCACTGCTGGAGGTTTCACATCTTTATTAATATTCTTTGAAGTAGCCATGAATATTGCCCACTCCTCTATCTCCATTTCTGTTGACTCGAACACTCTTTTCCATGGAATTTCAACTCTCCCCAAGAGTTGTGAGCCACTAATATTCTTCCCAAGAAGTGGAAGATATTTTCTTGACCGGAGCTCGAAGACTACTGTTCCTTGCTTCATCATGTTAATGGAATCTTGATTTCCCATGCAATTCAATGAGAAAGATTCATCCCAAAATAAGTCTGATTTTGATGATATTTCTTGGCTGTTTAGCTTAACTTTTTGGTTGTTTCCTGCTGGAAGATAGCATCTAACAAACAAGTTGCTTTTTCCTAATGAACTTTGGTCTATGTTTCTTCCTTTTATGATTTGTATTTCACAAGTAATAGATGAAAAATCTTGAGTATTATATTTCTCCATGAAAAATTATGGTTGTTCTTTTGATGGGGTTGTTTTTGATGGTTTGTTTTGATGATGGGAAGCATTTAGTTAGTGAGGTATTTATAGTGGAAAAGTTCTACTAGCTTCACATTGGTTAGTGGAAATAAAGTGGTGCAACTAGCTAGCTAGCTAGGATTATTCTTGTAAAATATTAGAGAAAGAAAATCACCCACCAAATGAGGATTAGTGCTAACCTCGTAAAGAATATTTGATGGAGCTAAAGTGAATCCTTTGAGAATCATATAAAAGATTGCCTTTGTGAAAATTTCTTTAATACCTTTCCGGACTCTTGAAAGGTTAAAAAATGTGTGAAACGATTCTTAGGATAAGTACTGACGTGGACTGCATGTAGATGTTAAAACTAGGGCTTAGTGGGTTGATATGGAACTAGAGACGGTATCAAGTTTAACCAATGAAAGCATAATTAGCTAAAATTTGAATGGATCGGAGCAAATTGCTCATTAGTAGGGCATTTTAGGCATATACTTAACAATTTAAGAAAGAAAATAGAATAAGAAAAAAGAGAGAGGAGCAAATCAAATTTTTCTGTATCTTGTTGTACGCTCTTCTTAATACCAAGGATGACATTTATAGAAGAGGAGAAAACATAAAGTATGAAACAAAATATAATGGGTGGGCCCCACATAAAAAGGAAAAGGAAAAATTAATTGCAAGTGGACATCCAACTTTGTTCCACTTGTTGTTTAACACTTCCCCTTGGATGTCCACGTGAAATATGTCTCATTAAAATTTTTACAAGAAATAATATACATATTTATCGTAAACATTCTTGAATATTATGCCTCGTTAAAACCTTATTAGAAAAAATTTAGTGGGAAAAAGCCTAGTGAAGGAAAAAGAGTACACATATCTGATAATACGCCTTGAGTGCTGCCTCATTAAAAACCTTACCAGAAAAACCCAGTGTGACAAAACCTTGGTTAAGGAAAAAAGAGTGCAGCGCGTATTTTACTCCCCTGATGAAAACTTCATTTGGTATTTTGGAGATGACGCATTCCAATCTTATATCTTAGCTTCTCAAATGTTGATGTTGGTAATGCCTTTGTGAATAAATCTGTAAGATTATCACTTGAACAAACTTGTTGTACATCAATATCACCATTCTTCTGAAGATCATGTGTGAAGAATAATTTTGGTGAAATATGTTTCGTTCTGTCTCCTTTTATGAAGCCACCTTTCAATTGAGCTATGCACGCGACATTGTCTTCGAATATAATTATGGGTACTTTGACATCATTTTCTAGACTGCATCTTTCTTTGATGAACTGTATAATTGATCTCAACCACACACATTCTCTACTTGCTTCATGAATTGCTATTATTTCAGCATGATTTGAAGAAGTAGCAACAATAGACTGCTTTGTAGATCGTCGTGATATAGTAGTTCCTCTTTGTGTAAATAGATAGCCTGTCTGAGATCGAGCTTTATGTGGATCTGATAAATAACCTGCATCTGCATAACCAATAAGGTCTACACAACCTTTGTTAGTATAAAACAAATCCATCAATAGTACCCTTTAAGTATCGCAAAATATGCTTGATACCGTTCCAATGCCTTCGTGTTGGGGATGAACTATACCTTGCCAGCAAATTAACAGAAAATATTATATCAGGTCTGGTTGCATTAGCAAGATACATAAGTGCACCAATTGCACTGAGATATGGTACTTCAGGACCAAGAAGTTCCTCATCCTCTTCTGGAGGTCGAAATGGATCTTTTTTCACTTCAAGTGATCGAACAATCATTGGAGTACTTAATGGATGTGCTTTGTCTATGTCAATTCATTTTAAGATTTTCTTAGTGTAGGTAGATTGGGAGACAAAAATTCTGTCTGCTAAATGTACAATTTGCAGACCCAGACAAAGTTTTGTCTTTTCGAGATCTTTCATCTCAAATTCTTTATTAAGATATTCAATCGCCTTTTGGGCCTCTTCAGGGGTTCCAACGAGATTTATGTCATCAACATAAATGACGAGTATAACAAACTCTGATTTCGTTTTCTAAATAAAAACACATGGATAAATAATATCATTTATGTAGCCTTCATTTATTAAGTACTCACTAAGACGATTATACCACATACGTCCTGATTGTTTTAGACCATAAATGATCTTTACAATTTTATTGAGTACATCTTCCGAGACTTATTACATGCTTTAGGCAATTTTAATCCTTCTAAAATTTTCATATAAATTTCATTATCAAGTGAACCATACAACTAAACTAATTAGATAGCAAAAAATAATTCTATCCATAACATGTGAATATGTTTCTTCATAGTTGACCCCAAGTCTTTGAGAGAATCCGTGTGCAACAATGTGTGCATTGTATCTTATAAGTGCTGCTGCATGTAAGATAGTATGACCCCAAACAGTAATTGGCAATTTTGTTTTCATTAGTAGAGGTCTTGCTATCAATTATAGGCGCTTAATAAATGACTCCGCAAGACCATTTTGAGTATGAACATAAGCAACATGATATTCAATTTTTATCCCAATTGATATCAAAAGCTTGAGATGTAAATTCTCCAGCATTATCAAGGCGAATGGCCTTAATTGGATAATCTGGGAATTGCGTCCTTAATCTTATTATTTGTGCTAACAACTTCGCAAATGCCAGGTTGCGGGATGATAAAGAGGCACGTATGAGACCATCTAGATGTTGCATCTATTAGGACAATAAAATATCTAAATAATTCACTAGGTGGATGATTAGGTTCACATATATCTCCATGTATACGCTCTAAAAAGCCAGGAGATTCGATGCTAACCTTCAAGGTCGATGGTTTGACGATTAATTTTCCTTGATAACAAGCAGATAATGAAAATTCATCATTCGTAAGAATCTTTTGGTTCTTTAACGAATGTCCAGTTGAATTTTCAAGAATTCCTCTCATTATTATTGATCCAGGATGACCTATTCGATCATGCCATAACACAAATGTATTTAGATTGGTAAACTTCTGGTTTACGATCAAATATGCTTCAATTGCACTAATTTTTGCATAATATAGGCCAGACAACAAAGTTGTTAATTTTTTCAAAATATATTTCTGGCCCGAGACACTCTTGGTTATACCAAGATATTAAGTATTTATTTCATTTAGTGTCTCAACATGATATCCATTTTTGCGGATATTTTTATAACTTAACAAGTTTCTTGGGGATTTAGAAGAGAATAGTGCATCTTCTATAATAATTTTTGTCCCCTTAGGCAAAATTATAATAGCTCTTCCGGATCTTTCAATCATTTTTTAATTATCAAAAATTTTACTAACATTTTCTTTTCTTCTAAACAAGTTGGAAAAATATTTCTCGTCTATAAAAATAGCATGAGTTGTTCCACTATCAATTACAAAAATATCCTTGTGATTGATCATTGATCCAAATAAAATTTGAGGCATATCCATATTTTTCTTCAAAAAAAATAAAGTAAATATTATGATTAAGACATGGCTCATTACACAAATTTTATTTATTTATACGGACTAGAAATATCATTTAGTACGGACAAATAAAAAGAAAATTCTTTAAATATAATTAGACTTATCAATATTCATATTGTCTTCTGGAAAATTAAAAAAATCAGCTACATCCAGATGCATAGGCTCAATATTATCTTCATAGATAAAGTTTGTCTCTGGATTATTTTCTGTCCTCTTCAAGGATGCCTGATATAGCTGAACCAGACGTTTTGATGACCGGCAAGTCCGTGACCAGTTCCCCACACCTCCACATCTATGACATATACTTTCTGAATTTTTCTTTAGTAAAGCTTCTGACTTTTCACTCTTCTTTTTGTACTGCTGATCATTTCTCAGTGCCAGTCGAGTATCATGATTATAATTTCTTTTTGGACCATGACACGACCACGACTGGGGCCATGACTTCTTTCTCGTTGGTTATAATTTACCTGATTCACTTCAGAGAGTGGCAAAGAACCAACGGGCCGACTATCATGATTTTTCATTAATAGTTCATTGTGGCGTTCAGCAATAAAATGATGAGAAAGTAATTCAGAATATTTTTAAACCTTTTTTCGCGATATTGCTGCTGTAGGAGCATATTTGCGGGTGGAAATATGGAGTATGTTTTTTTTCAGTTTATTTTGTTCAGTGATTTCTTCTCCGCATAAATTTAACTGAGCTATAATTCTAAACAAGGAAGAATTATATTCGGTTATATTTTTGAAATCCATTAATCTCAGATTTAGACAATCATGACGTGCTTGTGGAAGCATGACCAACTTCAGGTGGTCATATCTTTCTTTTAAATTTTTTCACAATTTAAGGGGATCTTTTAATGTGAGATATTGTAATTTTAATCCCTCGTCAAGATAGTGGTGGATATATATCATGGCTTTGGCACGGTCTTGACTAAATGCCGTATTTTTATCTTTGATGGTGTCTGTCAGACCCATCGATTCTAGATGTATTTCGACATCAAGTGGCCATAATGAGTAGCCTTTTTCAGAAATATCAAGAGCAACAAATTCAAGTTTTGAAATATTAGACATTTTAAGAAAATAAAATTCTTACCCTTTTTGTTACCTTCTATAGCTCAAAGCGACGGAGGCTCGTGCTGATAACATGTTATAAAATAAACCAACAATTTAAGAAAGAAAATAGAGTAAGAGAAAAGAGAGAGGAGAGAATCAAATCTTTCTGTATCTTGTTGTACGTTCTTCTTAATGCCAAGGATGACATTTATAGAAGAGGAGAAAACATAAAGTATGAAATAGAATATAAGGGGTGGGTCCCACATCTTAACTGTGATATTGAGTTGTATTTATGTGTTTACTTTAATCGCGTCGTTCTATATAAATTGGCGGTAGCATAGCCGGAGTGAGACTTTTCTGCGTGCACGTGAAAACGTTCCTTAGTTTATTTTATAGTTTTGATTAAATCCTTATACTCAATCGGTTAAACCTACTGATTACATGTGAACTGTACTCACCCCTACTTCTGTGTCCCTCTTTGATGCAGATCCTAGTCAGTGTATTCCACACGGCAGCTGATCTCCCTCTCTTGCGGATATCTTACTATTTAGATTAGTGGTGAGGTCTTGGGATTCGGACCGCCATTAGTTCTAGCTTTTATTTCCAATCTTTACTATTATCCGAAGACTTATGATGTATATCGTATTCGATCATTGTGTTACATGCTTTTTTACACTTATGATACTAGGTTTTGGGATAATTTTGTTGTTGTCCTTTTATTACATTTATTTGTGGCCTGACTTTCCTTTGGAAGTCTCGTATGGTTTTACTTTTAGGTTTACACATCAGGATGGAGTTTGGGATGTGTGCCATTATGACCTCGATTTTCGTATCGTGACACTTACCTTACTCAAGCGAACCAACTAACGTAACATAACTCTTAATAAATACGAAAGAGATGAGATAAATTCATATCATAAGTAAATTTTTTAAAAAAGAACAAATTTCATTCATAAGTTTTCATTTAAATCAAAGATGTAATATCCAATAAAATAGAAAGATTTGTCAAGTTTACATCATTGAATATTTTAGACTCGTCTAATCAAAGAAGTCTCTAACATGGCATGAATAAATTGTTTTGCCAGGACAGGGTACCTATATATCATACCTATAAGCAAACTACAAAGGTTTATACAAAGTCTAGGCCTGAAGAGCAAGTGGAGTTACCCAGATAGCTAAACATAAGGAACCTAGCATGTTGCTTAATTGTCTCAATCAGTACCCGAGTCTGCATTAGTAAATGCACATCCTCCAACAAAAGAGATGTAAATACATATGAAGTTGATTTGTATGTAATATGACAAAATGAAATATAATAGAAGTACATGAACTAGATGAATAGCCAAAAAATCATAAATAAATTAGCATGAAAGAAATTAAAGGATTCAAATCATAAAGTTGACGCGTATTTTTGATTTCCTCCCTTATAATTAGTATTTTTATTAACACTATCACATAGATTCATCTCCATTGGGTTAAGAAGATCCATTAGTTGGTAAGTAGATCTATCATCTTACAATACATTATAGATTAAGAAAGAGTGGACAATAAAATCACAAGAGAAATATAAAATTAACAATACTTGAACTTACATTTTTGGATTGGGGCCTATCAACATGTATCCTACTTCCACTGTGGAAATCTTTTATAGTATGGATTATGGAACGTGTCTCAAGAGACAACTTATCACACAAGAAATAAATTGACTTTGTAATTTGATGTTACACTCTTGTTAAGTATTTGTTTAGACAAGAGGGTACGATGAAATATATTCAATCTTTTTCAAAGATAACATTTTGATATTTGGACTTTGTATACACATTTTAAAGTTAAACTAAACAATTGATTTTGGCTTTATCACTCAAAATCTACGTTTGCTTGTAACAAAGAAACACAGATGCTCGCGAAAAGAGAGAACATTAATTAACACAACAATAAAACTTTAACTTAATGCCTATCATGTTTACTAATCTCAAAAATAGCATAGTATTATTGAAGAAAAGCATTGATACTTAAAAATCTTTGTATTATATCAAAATCATGAAATTTAATTTCTCAAAACTACAAAACATACAAGATCAATTGTAACTAATTTATTCAAGAATTAGTGTAGGTCACTCAAAAAATTAATTTAATCTAGGAGATCACCTTAGTGCTTTTGCACATTTTTGGCCTTAAACTAAAAGGCATCTAAAGAAGCTCCAAGTGCAAATATTTCATATGCGTCAGCACTAAAAATACTATTACTATTACATCCACAATAACCCTTGCAAGCACATGACTCATCCCACGGTCTTCTCAACTTATTAATTTTTGTTGTCTCATTTACTTTAACCTTCATAGCTATTTTCACTGCTGGAGGTTTCACATCTTTATTAATATTCTTTGAAGTAGCCATGAATATTGCCCACTCCTCTATCTCCATTTCTGTTGACTCGAACACTCTTTTCCATGGAATTTCAACTCTCCCCAAGAGTTGTGAGCCACTAATATTCTTCCCAAGAAGTGGAAGATATTTTCTTGACCGGAGCTCGAAGACTACTGTTCCTTGCTTCATCATGTTAATGGAATCTTGATTTCCCATGCAATTCAATGAGAAAGATTCATCCCAAAATAAGTCTGATTTTGATGATATTTCTTGGCTGTTTAGCTTAACTTTTTGGTTGTTTCCTGCTGGAAGATAGCATCTAACAAACAAGTTGCTTTTTCCTAATGAACTTTGGTCTATGTTTCTTCCTTTTATGATTTGTATTTCACAAGTAATAGATGAAAAATCTTGAGTATTATATTTCTCCATGAAAAATTATGGTTGTTCTTTTGATGGGGTTGTTTTTGATGGTTTGTTTTGATGATGGGAAGCATTTAGTTAGTGAGGTATTTATAGTGGAAAAGTTCTACTAGCTTCACATTGGTTAGTGGAAATAAAGTGGTGCAACTAGCTAGCTAGCTAGGATTATTCTTGTAAAATATTAGAGAAAGAAAATCACCCACCAAATGAGGATTAGTGCTAACCTCGTAAAGAATATTTGATGGAGCTAAAGTGAATCCTTTGAGAATCATATAAAAGATTGCCTTTGTGAAAATTTCTTTAATACCTTTCCGGACTCTTGAAAGGTTAAAAAATGTGTGAAACGATTCTTAGGATAAGTACTGACGTGGACTGCATGTAGATGTTAAAACTAGGGCTTAGTGGGTTGATATGGAACTAGAGACGGTATCAAGTTTAACCAATGAAAGCATAATTAGCTAAAATTTGAATGGATCGGAGCAAATTGCTCATTAGTAGGGCATTTTAGGCATATACTTAACAATTTAAGAAAGAAAATAGAATAAGAAAAAAGAGAGAGGAGCAAATCAAATTTTTCTGTATCTTGTTGTACGCTCTTCTTAATACCAAGGATGACATTTATAGAAGATGAGAAAACATAAAGTATGAAACAAAATATAATGGGTGGGCCCCACATAAAAAGGAAAAGGAAAAATTAATTGCAAGTGGACATCCAACTTTGTTCCACTTGTTGTTTAACACTTCCCCTTGGATGTCCACGTGAAATATGTCTCATTAAAATTTTTACAAGAAATAATATACATATTTATCGTAAACATTCTTGAATATTGTGCCTCGTTAAAACCTTATTAGAAAAAATTTAGTGGGAAAAAGCCTAGTGAAGGAAAAAGAGTACACATATCTGATAATACGCCTTGAGTGCTGCCTCATTAAAAACCTTACCAGAAAAACCCAGTGTGACAAAACCTTGGTTAAGAAAAAAAGAGTGCAGCGCGTATTTTACTCCCCTGATGAAAACTTCATTTGGTATTTTGGAGATGACGCATTCCAATCTTATATCTTAGCTTCTCAAATGTTGATGTTGGTAATGCCTTTGTGAATAAATCTGTAAGATTATCACTTGAACAAACTTGTTGTACATCAATATCACCATTCTTCTGAAGATCATGTGTGAAGAATAATTTTGGTGAAATATGTTTCGTTCTGTCTCCTTTTATGAAGCCACCTTTCAATTGAGCTATGCACGCGACATTGTCTTCGAATATAATTATGGGTACTTTGACATCATTTTCTAGACTGCATCTTTCTTTGATGAACTGTATAATTGATCTCAACCACACACATTCTCTACTTGCTTCATGAATTGCTATTATTTCAGCATGATTTGAAGAAGTAGCAACAATAGACTGCTTTGTAGATCGTCGTGATATAGTAGTTCCTCTTTGTGTAAATAGATAGCCTGTCTGAGATCGAGCTTTATGTGGATCTGATAAATAACCTGCATCTGCATAACCAATAAGGTCTACACAACCTTTGTTAGTATAAAACAAATCCATCAATAGTACCCTTTAAGTATCGCAAAATATGCTTGATACCGTTCCAATGCCTTCGTGTTGGGGATGAACTATACCTTGCCAGCAAATTAACAGAAAATATTATATCAGGTCTGGTTGCATTAGCAAGATACATAAGTGCACCAATTGCACTGAGATATGGTACTTCAGGACCAAGAAGTTCCTCATCCTCTTCTGGAGGTCGAAATTGATCTTTTTTCACTTCAAGTGATCGAACAATCATTGGAGTACTTAATGGATGTGCTTTGTGTATGTCAATTCATTTTAAGATTTTCTTAGTGTAGGTAGATTGGGAGACAAAAATTCTGTCTGCTAAATGTACAATTTGCAGACCCAGACAAAGTTTTGTCTTTTCGAGATCTTTCATCTCAAATTCTTTATTAAGATATTCAATCGCCTTTTGGGCCTCTTCAGGGGTTCCAACGAGATTTATGTCATCAACATAAATGACGAGTATAACAAACTCTGATTTCGTTTTCTAAATAAAAACACATGGATAAATAATATCATTTATGTAGCCTTCATTTATTAAGTACTCACTAAGACGATTATACCACATACGTCCTGATTGTTTTAGACCATAAATGATCTTTACAATTTTATTGAGTACATCTTCCGAGACTTATTACATGCTTTAGGCAATTTTAATCCTTCTAAAATTTTCATATAAATTTCATTATCAAGTGAACCATACAACTAAACTAATTAGATAGCAAAAAATAATTCTATCCATAACATGTGAATATGTTTCTTCATAGTTGACCCCAAGTCTTTGAGAGAATCCGTGTGCAACAATGTGTGCATTGTATCTTATAAGTGCTGCTGCATGTAAGATAGTATGACCCCAAACAGTAATTGACAATTTTGTTTTCATTAGTAGAGGTCTTGCTATCAATTATAGGCGCTTAATAAATGACTCCGCAAGACCATTTTGAGTATGAACATAAGCAACATGATATTCAATTTTTATCCCAATTGATATCAAAAGCTTGAGATGTAAATTCTCCAGCATTATCAAGGCGAATGGCCTTAATTGGATAATCTGGGAATTGCGTCCTTAATCTTATTATTTGTGCTAACAACTTCGCAAATGCCAGGTTGCGGGATGATAAAGAGGCACGTATGAGACCATCTAGATGTTGCATCTATTAGGACAATAAAATATCTAAATAATTCACTAGGTGGATGATTAGGTTCACATATATCTCCATGTATACGCTCTAAAAAGCCAGGAGATTCGATGCTAACCTTCAAGGTCGATGGTTTGACGATTAATTTTCCTTGATAACAAGCAGATAATGAAAATTCATCATTCGTAAGAATCTTTTGGTTCTTTAACGAATGTCCAGTTGAATTTTCAAGAATTCCTCTCATTATTATTGATCCAGGATGACCTATTCGATCATGCCATAACACAAATGTATTTAAATTGGTAAACTTTTGGTTTACGATCAAATATGCTTCAATTGCACTAATTTTTGCATAATATAGGCCAGACAACAAAGTTGTTAATTTTTTCAAAATATATTTCTGGCCCGAGACACTCTTGGTTATACCAAGATATTAAGTATTTATTTCATTTAGTGTCTCAACGTGATATCCATTTTTGCGGATATTTTTATAACTTAACAAGTTTCTTGGGGATTTAGAAGAGAATAGTGCATCTTCTATAATAATTTTTGTCCCCTTAGGCAAAATTATAATAGCTCTTCCGGATCTTTCAATCATTTTTTAATTATCAAAAATTTTACTAACATTTTCTTTTCTTCTAAACAAGTTGGAAAAATATTTCTCGTCTATAAAAATAGCATGAGTTGTTCCACTATCAATTACAAAAATATCCTTGTGATTGATCATTGATCCAAATAAAATTTGAGGCATATCCATATTTTTCTTCAAAAAAAATAAAGTAAATATTATGATTAAGACATGGCTCATTACACAAATTTTATTTATTTATACGGACTAGAAATATCATTTAGTATGGACAAATAAAAAGAAAATTCTTTAAATATAATTAGACTTATCAATATTCATATTGTCTTCTGGAAAATTAAAAAAATCAGCTACATCCAGATGCATAGGCTCAATATTATCTTCATAGATAAAGTTTGTCTCTGGATTATTTTCTGTCCTCTTCAAGGATGCCTGATATAGCTGAACCAGACATTTTGATGACTGGCAAGTCCGTGACCAGTTCCCCACACCTCCACATCTATGACATATACTTTCTGAATTTTTCTTTAGTAAAGCTTCTGACTTTTCACTCTTCCTTTTGTACTGCTGATCATTTCTCAGTGCCAGTCGAGTATCATGATTATAATTTCTTTTTAGACCATGACACGACCACGACTGGGGCCATGACTTCTTTCTCGTTGGTTATAATTTACCTGATTCACTTCAGAGAGTGGCAAAGAACCAACGGGCCGACTATCATGATTTTTCATTAATAGTTCATTGTGGCGTTCAGCAATAAAATGATGAGAAAGTAATTCAGAATATTTTTAAACCTTTTTTCGCGATATTGCTGCTGTAGGAGCATATTTGCGGGTGAAAATATGGAGTATGTTTTTTTCAGTTTATTTTGTTCAGTGATTTCTTCTCCGCATAAATTTAACTGAGCTATAATTCTAAACAAGGAAGAATTATATTCGGTTATATTTTTGAAATACATTAATCTCAGATTTAGACAATCATGACGTGCTTGTGGAAGCATGACCAACTTCAGGTGGTCATATCTTTCTTTTAAATTTTTTCACAATTTAAGGGGATCTTTTAATATGAGATATTGTAATTTTAATCCCTCGTCAAGATAGTGGTGGATAAATATCATGGCTTTGGCACGGTCTTGACTAAATGCCGTATTTTTATCTTTGATGGTGTCTGTCAGACCCATCGATTCTAGATGTATTTCGACATCAAGTGGCCATAATGAGTAGCCTTTTTCAGAAATATCAAGAGCAACAAATTCAAGTTTTGAAATATTAGACATTTTAAGAAAATAAAATTCTTACCCTTTTTGTTACCTTCTATAGCTCAAAGCGACGGAGGCTCGTGCTGATAACATGTTATAAAATAAACTAACAATTTAAGAAAGAAAATAGAGTAAGAGAAAAGAGAGAGGAGCAAATTAAATTTTTCTGTATCTTGTTGTACGTTCTTCTTAATGCCAAGAATGGCATTTACAGAAGAGGAGAAAAACATAAAGTATGAAACAAAATATAAGGGGTGGGCCCCACATAAAAAGGAAAAGGAAAAATTAATTGCAAGTGGACATCCAAATTTGTTCCACTTGTTGTTTAACATATATAACTTAATTAAGTTACCTCTTTTTAAAGGAGGAAGCCCGTTAAAGTTGTGTAACACTTCAGAAGCCCCTTAGTACAAATCATTGTGGAACAGTTCAGAAAAATTGAATTTAAATTTTTTTGAGATTTACGGACCATAAATGGAACCATGGCTCGTGAAAACTGTAGGCCAACCTCAGAAATCAGAAATCTTGGGCTAAGATTTAGCAGCCAAGTTTACGGATCGTAGGGGTTCATAGCTTGAAGTTTAGGAACTTGGAATATGAACTTGTACAGGATGAGAGAGAATTATGGGTCGCAGTGTGTTTTACGGCTCGTAGTTAGGAGTCGTAGATCAATCCTCTTGGACTTGGCATTTTCGGTATAATTAGTTCTACGAGTGTCAGTATATGTCGTGTTTGGAATTACGGACCGTAGTTTGGGTCTGTGGTTTCAAACTTCAGAATCTCATATTTCAATATATTCATTCTACGGATGAATCGTAGTTTGAACTATAATAAGGTCTTGTAAATTGAAACTTCAGAAATTACAATCTTGGCACGTTTTCTACAGACATCTACGGTCCATAATAGTGTCTATAGATGCCTCCGACAACTTTTTAATCAGGAGCTTTTCAGTCTTCTCCCATTTTAATCTTTATACTACGTCATTTTGGACTATTTCAAGTGGGGTTAACTGATTTCTAAGGACCCTAACCTCTCATTGTCTCATAATTCACCCAATTAAGATTTCTTCTCTCTCAAGCTTCCTCCCAAGCCAAGAACTAGGGTTCCAAACTTCAATCTTATAATCCAAGATTCAAGCTAGGAATTTCATTGCAGATATGTGGAATTTCATCAATGGGTTCCCTTCCACCCATTGAGTCCCAAAAAAACCCTAAATTCTCAAGTTCTATGATTCTCCAAATCTAGGGTTTTTATGATTTTCATGGTTTCTTATTGAATTTTAATTATTCTTTAAGTATCACTACAAAAAACACGGCTATTAGCCACGCGTAAAACTGTGGCTACATGTTAACCAAACCGTGGCTACCACAACTTCGCCACAGTTGTCAGCATGCCTATAACGGGCGTTGCCCGTAAATTAGCCACAGTTTTATCGTCTGTGGTAACATTTATGTAGCCACGGTCTTGTGTGTGTATTATCCACGGTATAGTCGTAGGTAAAGTTAATTGCCGGAAAATAAATTCCATTTTTAAAAATTAATTAGCGACGGTTTAAAATTTTAAGTAGCCACGATTAACCTAATAAAATGCAGGATATTAATCTCAACCGTGGCAAAATGTGCAGTTTTGTTTTTAGCAAAGTAGCAGTTAATTCCCTACAATAACCTGATACTATACACTAACAAATCCACAAATCCTTACTTTAATTATCTACTCATCATATATATATTACTAACAAAATGTAAGTTTCATTAATAGCACAAGTACTGCTAGTGTAATCAAAATGCAAAAAGCTAGAAGCAACACCATATATATATATATATAAACTAAGAAGAATCTAAGTTCAAAGTAGGCAATTCACTACCAAATTTAGTTTGTAAAAATCTATGAAGAGTTGCCAAGTAATTCTCATTTTGTGCAAGCCGTTTCTTGGTCTCCTCAAGCTTTTCCTTGGTCTCTTCATATCCGATCAGGTTTTCTTCCAAGATTTCTACATGTTTCTCTAGGTCTTCAACACGTTGATGAGATATGTTACTGGAACTACCGACGTTAGCATGACTAATTGAATGTCCAGGCATCCCAAAAGTTGTTGAAGGACAAACATTACCACCTATACCACGCACACGATCAGAATGTTCAACTCCAAATACTTTTCCAGTGGCGTCATTAGGATGAGCCAATATCTTCAACGGAACACCTAAAGTAGCAGCACGTTCTTGATCTTCAGGTAGATGCTTTGACATTTTATCCTGCAAACAAAATAGAAGACATGATACTAAGTAGTTGCAATATTTGATCCATCCAACACCCTGCAACAACATCAAAGAGTCAGCAACTGATCATGAAGCTTCAAACATTCATCTGAACTGCAGCAACATACAGAGCTGTAACATGCTGTATTCAATGCAAGCTGCAACATTCTTGGAGTTCAAATCAACTAGAGTGCAGATACATAGAGTTCAAATCAAATAGAGTGCTGATACATAGAACTTTAGCTCAACCAAGTCAGAATTCAACACTTCCTGAACTTATAGAGAAACAAGAATTGCTATAGGCACTTCAATACTAAATTCAAATACAGTGTTACAAACAAGACATAAGAAAAAAGGAATAGGATGATCTCTATAGCTAGTAACACAAATCATAAATCATTAATATGGCAAAGATCGGAGAAACAGTTAATTCAAAAACATGCTGAATTGCCTATCGCTTTCCACTAAAACTAATCATTCTTTCATGATGCAGTTATAGCTACATGAATCAAATGAGCCAAACAAAATCTTTAACCAAGTCATCATCTTTTTTCCCTATACATTCAGCTATATTTATGTCTCAGCTTAACAAATAAATAATTATGATTAACTCAATTGGCTAGCAGATCTAACATACTGTAGCACCAACACTACCAGGTAAGTCAACAGAATCATGTTTTCTGAATGTGGAGTTCCCATTGGATGTTCAATCAATAAAATAGTTTTGACTTCTAATTAGTAATCAGATTGAGAATTGTATTATAGGTGTGCAACTTACAAATGCAGTTAGCTGGCTTATTTTATCTCATACTACTATAGACTATAGATGCTATTTCATTGTAACATGGCCTGTCTGACACCCCTTCCTTGAAAAGGGGAAAAATCCTTTGATTTTTTCACTTATATAAGAGAAGATATCGTCAGAAATAAAACTCATATGAATAATAATTAAATGGAATTATAATTATGATAGTATCTACTAATTGCTTATTGTTTTCATGCTGCATACTGCTTTGCAAGCACGTAGTTTTCTACTTAAAATCCACATGCCGTCAAAACAAAGAGCATGTGCAAATTCATTTACCAGTTATCAAGACATATAAAATAAAATGATTTACAATAGATGAGTGTCTCTAGTATCATACGCAAATGGCGACAAAATTTTTAATCAGTCAAGACTTGTTCAAAGTTCAGTATGACTAAAAAAAAATTTGTTGTATGTAAAAACTAAAAATAGAACAGAACTCAATGACCATAAAAACCATTAGATATTCTAAGAAGGCAGCTGCAATGTCACAATGCCACTGTTAAAAGAAATTTCCAGGTGGTCATTGGCAAATACCCACATAGTTCAGTTATTTCCACAAATATCAACAAACCATGTGTAGGATAAAGTTACATAACTTAAGAAGATAAATAAAGTATATTTAAAACAGAATAAAAAAATGTCATTTCTAGACCAAGACTGTCACAAAAAGTAGATAAGTATTTAAATCTTACCGCTAAAATCTTTCCCTCTTCATTAACATAATTGCCATTATTTTTAAGTAAAGTTGACAAAACAACTTTTCTTCGGCACACGGGCCTTCCCAATTTTTGCTCCTATCATTAACCAAGTATAGATAAAAATAATTAATAAGCAACACATTTTATTTTGTATAATAAAGTTGCTCTCAAATAAGAATAAAATTAACACGCAAGCAAAACAAAGAACTACAAGAGTTTTGCTTGTCCCTCTGTTTGTCCCTCTTTAAAGAACTAATTAGTCGATATTTATACAAAATCTTCTAGGAAGAGTTGTCTCAAAAAAGAACACCCTACAAGAGAAAACAACACTCTTCTTCTTTTACGTTACTGCAATAAGATGACAAACATAGCAAGATACATATAAAAAAGAAGAAAGCTTAAAGATAAACAAAATGAAGGGTAAAGATGTAAAGTTATAATTCAAATGCATCTCATATTTTCATTTTGATGGAATTAACATACTTATGGAGTTTTTCATATACTCCTTATCTACATAAGTTAACAAAATTTAAGAATTACAGCTCCATATCAGACTTTGTGAATTTTCTTATCAAAAATATATTTCTATTCAAAAAATGTTTAAAATTGTTGTTCCACTCTGAGGCTGCAGCTAATTTGGTCTATTCGAAAAGTACTTGTGTTTCAAAGGGGTAATATAACATATAATCTTGATAATTCAAAAATTAGGAAGTTCTTGATTTATTTTAAGGCGATATGTTGCAGACATGGCTAGTAGATGACAGATTGAGTGAGGATGAACAATTGAAAGCACCAAAAGGAACATTATTTTGTATAATAAAGTTTCTCTCAAATAAACTTCAAGGTAAAGAAACTTACCATTTGACGACCTCTCCTTGCATTGCTTTTACTACTACAGGCATGTGAAACTTTAAGTTTTTTTTTGTTTCTCGCATTTTGTGCACTTTGTGTCTGCGGTAATCAAACATTCTTCCAAATATATAGACTCAAAGTAGCAATATCTATACATTAAAGTAGCGACATAGCAATTTGTGAAGCATAACAGTTCTTTAAAAGTCTTTAAGGCGATAAATTTTGGCCAAAAATATAGTAGTGATTGTTTTGAGTTTCAGGGTGAAGGATGATGAAATAAACTAAAGAGACAAGTACAGACAGCCTATGGATGGATTACTTCCAACTTCAGAACCTGATGTTAACATAGCTCTTGAGAAATGCAATTGTTTTGCTCGGAATGTAACTCAAATTTTCCCAAAAAAGGTGCAGTAGTTTTACTTAAAATATGGCTGCAATTTCACTCGAATTTGACCAAAAAATAAGAGCGTACTTCAACTACTAAGGAGCAAGATAATCATTCAAAGAACGCCATGCAAATTCAAGTTACAATACATTCCTAAGACCTTTACTTAGGCGAATACAGTCTAAATAATACTGTATTATAGAAAGGAATGTAGTAAACCAAAATAATGCAGTAAAATAATACCAAATCTATAGCAAAATTGAAGAGAAAGAGAATAAAATTATGAAGATCAATTACCTTCATCTTGTCCTCTTTATAGTGATGAATAAAAGCAATCCAATCATTAGAATCCACGCTTGCAGGACGATTAGCAAGTATCTCTTCCTTACTTTTGTTAGGATAGAAGCGCTCACATCATAACTTATATTTATAGGCCCTCCATCTTTCGCATAGAGAACGCATCACCCATTTAATTCCAACCGCATAATCAAACTCAAAATTTTCCTTCAAACATTTTTATATTTATAATTCAATATCTAACTAAAAAGATACATTAATTAAAGTAACTTGAAAGAATGTATTACCTCAATAATCTACCACTGAAGGCATGTTTTTGTCTCTGGCATCCTATCCCATCTCTCAACTGATATGGGGCAAAATATCAACTTTTGAGAAAGTTTGCCAAGAAATCTCACGAGCAAATTTGAACCATTATCACTTCCTTGTCCATCTCCATTGAGTTCCACCATTATTTTTTTTATTTTTTTCCAAGTTCCAAACTTGATCTGGTTGCATCTTTTGAGTAGTAACTTCTCCGATCGAAGTATCTATTATTGTAACAAGCAAACAGCATTAATCAGTTGTTTTGTTAATAATAAAACTTAAAAAGTTTGAAGAAGAAAAATATGGTCTCTTACAGATCTGCTAATTTGACAATAAATGTTACTTTTATTGTCAATAAATAAATAATACCAAAATAAGATAGAGATTAAAAAACAATAATCAACTCTAATATGAAATTACTTCTAACCTTTAACCTTGACAACTAAGGGCTCCTCTTTCTCATGGATGTTGGCTTCATTAGAGCTTGAAGAATAATTTAAGTTGTTATCACTGAGTGCAGGAGTTATTATGTTCTCATTTTCAAGTTGATTTTCTTGTTGATCCTCATTAAATTATTGTTGCGGATCTTAAAAAATTATGCTAATGTTGTCAGCTTGTTGTCCTCGTAAGCTTGCCAACAGTTCTTGTACCGACCTCTTACGTTTTTGCTTCATATGAAACTTATCCTGTAGAGATTACTTTAAAGAAACAAGCTTAAAGTAAAAATCAGCACCTATTATGCATGCATACCAGAAAAAAACTTTTTCATGATCACAAGACTATAAAATTTCTTAAAATGTAAGTTTTTATTTCAAGTCACTAGGAAGCAAGACAGGAAATCATCCATACAATAGATTATGCAAAATATCTATCATAAGAGTAGATAAATATACTAAAGATGCAAAACACACACAATTAATTAAAACAAGGCAAACAGACTAGAATCTTAGTGCAATTCTTCAATTTCATAACAAGGGAATTGAACTAATCTCGCATTCCTTCACCATTTCAATCACTCCCATCATCATCATCTCCATCATTGTCACCACCATCATCATCTCTATTATTTTCACTTTCATAATCATCATTACTGGAATCGTCTTGTTCTTGTTCATCACGAATATCTCGGACTAATGATAAGTCTTCAATATTTTCCAAATGTTGCTCACGAAAAGGTATGTCCTCCATTGATGGCTCCTCTAAATCTACAAAATCCACATCTCCCATATCATATATGTCTCTCGGCTTCATATGAAAAACACAACACCAATTTTCTTCAATTGGATCATCAACATAGTACACCATTCTAGCATCAGTTGCAAGTATACATAGTTCATCTGTTTCTTTTGTACCTGTGTGTATCAAACGAGAAAAGTTTACACTTGTAATTCCAAATTCATCTATCTTGATTCCCTTGTTAAGTGTAGTGTCTACCCAAAGACATTTGAATAACACAATCTTTAACTTGCCATAATAATTTAACTCTATGATGTCAATCAATTTATCATAGTACATGCCATCACTTGATTGTTTAATAGATTCTCTACTATTTGAAAATCTTTTACTAACAGCAGACATAACAACACCACTATTTTGTGTTTTCAATCCTTTCTCCTTCCACATAGTACGAAATTTAAATCCATGAATGTTATACTCCTTGAATCTCCTCACAACATTATTTGGTCTATTTGCAAGCAATTCGATTTTTGGCATAATCTCCACACCATTCTGACTTGCAACATTTGTTATAAATATATATTAGGACAGTTATATATAAATTATAAGATTGTGAGTTTAAAAGGGAATGAAATATTTGAGATCTTACATATTTCTTAAACCACTCGTGAAAATGTTTGTGCACATATTCTTTCACAAATTTTGAGGAGTTTCTTTTGCCACGATGCATCCTAGTGACTTCAATTCTAAATTTTCTGAATGTAATTATAAATCATATATCAAGATATATATATATATATATATATATATATATATATATATATATATATATATATATATTAAAATTAAAAAAATGAACAATATGAAAGATCATATAACTTACTCTCGAAATACATCAACTAATTCACAATTAGTTAATACATATCGGTGAGCTTGTATGATTTCTAAGGAAGATATGGATAGAGTCTTAATAGCCCCAATAGGCTTGCCCAATGCAGGAAACAAATTTGACAAGATAGCATATTCACTACTAGCATTAATTTCACTTTCATCATCATTATGCCTTGATCGATTAAACCTTGTTTCAATATCACCATCCTCAAAATATCTAGAACAATTAGTAAGGTTTTCCTCTGTAAGGCAACCTTCAGCTATCCAACCTTCTGCAGCGGAATTGTTACGAACATAAGATTTAAAATGACCCATTTTCCTAATAAAATATTAAAACAAATCGTAAGATTAAAAAAAATTAAAAATACATAGACTTACTAAGCAAAGAATATACCTTTCAATAGGGTACATTCAATGACCTTGTACAGGACCAGCAAGAATTGCTTCCTCTCCAATGCGAATGACCAGGTGAAACATAATACTGAACAAGGATGGAGGGAATATTGCTTCCATATTAGCATGATTTAACCAAATTCGTCGCTGGAGATCCTCTACATGCTTAACATCCAAAACCTTGCTTGATATTTCTCTAAAGTAGTTACATAACTCAATCAACACTGAAGTAAATTCTTTAGGAAGAGATCTTCTACTGGCAATTGGCAAAATATGCTCCATCAAAATGTGGGAATCGTGACTTTTTAAATTAGAGATCTTGCGTTTCTTAAGATCAACACATCTTCAAATGTTTGATGCATAATTATCTGGAAATACCACATTGTTTAAAACTTTTAGAAAGATATCTTTCTTCATGTTAAAGCATAATGGAGGAAACTTAGAAGAATTAGGATATGGATGAAGCTTTTCTCTAATTTCCATCACTTGCAAGTCTTTACGAGCTTGCAAATTGTCTTTTGATTTTTTTTTGTCACCAAATATTATAAACAATACATTGTCACAAACATTCTTCTCTATATGCATCATGTCAAGGCAATTACGAATAAAATGGTTCTTCCAATAAGGTAAATACCAGAAGATACTCTTCTTCTTTCATTGTTTTGGGCCAGCCTTACTTGTACTATCATCACGAGGCCTCTTTCGACTATCCTCAATTTGTCTTAACAAGGTTAATCCTGATGGTGGGATAGGTGCAGGTCTATGCTCCTCAAAACCATTAAAAGACTTCTTATTATATCTATATTTGTGATCATGTGGCTAAAAACGGCGATGTCCCATAAAGCAATTTTTTCTACCAAACTTTAGCCTCATAGAATCTGTATCATAATTACATGATGGACAAGCAAGTAATGTATGTATATTCCACCTATACAAGTTATCAAGACCTGGAAAATCACTTATGGTCCACATCAATGCAGCATGCAATTGGAACATTTCCTTAGTTGAGGAATCATAAGCATTTACACCATTCCATAATTATTTTAACTCAGCAATTAGAGGTTGCAAGTAAACGTCAATGCTATTTTCAGGCATTTTAGGACCAAGAATTATCATCGACATGACAAGAAAAGTTTTCTTCATAAAACACCATGGAGGATAGTTATAAATATATAACATCACAGGCCAAATGCTAACACTGGAACTTAGATTTCCAAATGGATTGAAACCATCCGTAGCTAAAGCAAGTCGCACATTACGAGTCTCTGAAGCAAAGTCTGAATAGAATGAATCAAAATGTTTCCACGCTTTTCCATCTCTAGGATGTCGTAATAATCCATCTGGATTAGCTTTTGTAGCATGCCACTTCAACAGTTCTGTAGTTTTAGAGCACATGTATAGCCTTTTAGTCTAGGTATAAGTGGGAAGTACCGCAACACTTTTGCTGGCTTTTGCTTCTTTCTATGTTGGTCATCAATTACAACATTTGCACCAACACCATTTTCATCTGATATATACCTGGAAGTATTACAGACCTTGCATTTATCTCTATTCTCATCCCCTGATGATCCCCAATATAGCATACAATGATTCGGACATTCATCAATCTTATTGTAGCTCAAACCTAATTTCTTAATCATCTTTTTTGACTCATAAAATGATGATGGTAGTTTCGCTTGGGGAAAAGCATCCTTTAAAAGGTCAAGAATCATTGAAAATAATTTATCTGTTACACCACATAAAACCTTAATATGATAAAAGTGAACAATGAATGACAATTTACTATATTTTCTACAACCATCATAAAGTTCTTGATTTCCATCCTCCAACAACTTCTTAATTTCCTCTCTCTCTTCTTGACTCTTACCTTCATCACCTTTAGGATTGTCATTATTTAGTAGATTTGATGGACCAAAATCTTGAAATTCATTATTATCAAATACACCAAAAACATCATTCAACATATCATGCATAGCATAGTGTCTAGCCGGCTCATTATGTACTCGGGGTAATGATTCTACATTTGATTGAGCACGCTTTTCGTCATGCATATGCCAATAAGTATACTTTTCTGGAAACCCCCTTTGAAGTAGATGACTAAACACTTCAGCTCTATTGCGCATAATAGAAAATTCACATAAAATACAAGGACATAAAAATTTTCCATTAATAGATGCATTTGAAAAGGCAAATTCCAAAAATTGAACAACACCATCTGAAAATTTTTTCGATCTAATTGGACTCTCAATCCAACTCTTATCAATCATGTTGGACTAAAGTTGTTGAAGATATGAACAAATAAAAAATTAGGACTAAGTTTTTTATAAACTTAAGTGGAAAATTTTCAGTGAATTTAATCGTATACTTACTTCTCCCCTCCAATTAAATCATTCAAAATTTCTAATTACATGCATATCATAAAAATAACTAATAAAAAAAATCTTTATATTAGATGTTATGGCTTTTTATTACTCTATTTCTTTCCTTTCTTGCATTATTGTTTTAGCTATTTTGCCTATGAATGCCCAAATTGTGACATCTCCATGTACAACAACAATGTAGACTAGTTTTACTCCTTCTGGAATAGAGGCTCCAAATTGTGCCAAACACTTACTAAGTGTAAGTAAATATACTTGTGGATGACGTGACACAATAACTAATTAAAAGAGAACATGTGTGGTATGTAGATGCAAACTCATAATTTTAATATCATAAACTTTATCGTTGCTCACTCTAATCAGTGCACAAATTAAATTAATAATAATGATTAAAAAAAGAATAGACATACCAAAAACCATGATTACCATGAGGCCAAAAGATATTAAAAAATTTTTAAAACTTTGAGGATTAAGCAAATCAGGAATACACAAACTCTCATACAGTGGCAATTGTGGAATCATCCCCATGTAGCCATGTAATGGTTTTTCTAAGAAATTTTTTAATTTGCACTCCAAAGGAAATTCAAATAAACACTAGCCATATATAGACTCACAAAATGGAATAAACTTAGAAGTATAAATTCAAGTAGTGAAAATGGACACTTCAGGTGCCTTTAGCAGGAATGGATTAAAGTTAGAAGTATAAACTCACACTATCCATAAAATTGAGTACTAATACTTCAGAGTGGATCAATAAAAGACCACAACTTTGTAGCAATTGTCACATGAAAGTAAATAAGAATGGAATTAACACGCAAGCAAAATAAAGAACTACAAGAGTTCTGCTTTTGAGTCTTTCCTAGTACAGCAGAAGCAGAAAAAAGCATTTCAAACCGAGAAGCTAGTTCACGATGTGTAGATTGTCGGACACACAACACATTTGAAGACAACATAAGAAAGTTCAATACCAATAATATGGATTCTTCTTCTACAGAGTGTACATAAGCTAAACTTGGCTCACTTATCATGGACGATTATTAGTAATTATCTTTTAGGTGATGTGATAGTGTAAAAGTCTCAATATAGAAATATTTTATTCTTAAATACTTTGGGTACTAGAAGAGCCATCACACATGCACCAGCATAAAGGCTTGTAAAGAAATATTTCTCAACAATATGCCTCTCCTAGCAGTATATATTAAAGCCATTGGTGACTGGGGAGTGGCATCAACATAATCTGTAGTAATAAGTAGTGAAAATGGACCCTTTAGGTGCCTTTAGTAGAAGAGTGAAATCAGAAATTCAACCACAACAATCAGGACTAGGAATGGATTAAAGTTAGAAGTATAAATTCACACCATTCATAAAATTGAGTACTAATACTTCAGAGTGGATCAATAAAAGGCCACAACTTTATAGCAATTGTCACATGAAAGTAAATAAGAATGGAATTAAAACGCAAGCAAAACAAAGAACTTTTAAGCAGTTCTTAGTACAGCAGAAGCAGAAAAAAGTATTTCAAACCATAAAGTTTATATTCTACGATTACAAGTCATGTAAAAATAGAAAGTAGTGTTTGTTGGCCAATAGAAGGTTTGAAGGATTTCAAAAGACCATAAGCCCCGACAGGTTACTATTATCTTTAGATTTTTGTACTGACTTTGTCATCACTTAATTTATCTATGATTCAAGCAAAACTCACAATGTTCTTTGGTACTTCTCTTCATTTCAGACTCAATATTGTAAGATTGATTGATTTATTGGATAAGAGTGCGATCACTTGGGAAGAGTTTACTTCCGAGGTCAAGGATTTACATTCCAACAGATTAGGAGCTCCTTACTCTAGAGAAGTGGGAGAATCACCAAGATTATAAGAGAACTTTTATGCAAATCCTTTTCCAGATTGTATTTGTGACAGATCTTTGATAGAGGTAAGCAGCAAATTAAAAGGAGATCGATTTTGAAGGTTGTTGCACAAAGATAAAGATTTATTTCAAAGTTTAAATTCTAATGAAAACAATACTAGGTGATTTTTTTTTGAGTTACTCAATCCTTGTGTTGATTAGATTGAGTTGATGGGTGGGAGGTGACACATATCTAATAGGATTAGTCGATTTCAGACAACACCATATTTTATACACCATCCAATGAACTAAAACTTGTTACACTTCAAATTCAAATTCGACGTTTATCCTTCAAACATTGCGTCTGATCAGTAGGATAGTCAGTACAACTTCACTCCCAGTAAATAAGTACTATTTCAGAATGCATAAAAAGCAACAACTGCACAAAAGTCTGCTAAAAGGGTTTAAAACAACGTGAAACCTATTTTCTGTTGATATATTTACAGGAAAATGGAGAAGGAAACTCTCAAACCCATAACAAAATTGTCTCCTTAGAAAATCATGTATACACTGATCACTCCTATCTATTTTTGCATCAAAGATGCAGTGCGAAAATGAATGAAAGCTAAACTAAGTTGATATGAAGTACAACAGAGAGAAGATACTTTTTATCTGACTTTGAAAAGGGTAATTGGTTGTAGATTAGACAAATGTCAGTATTTCATCTAGAATACTATTCAAAGGGTTGTCAAGATTTCGGCCTTTTAGTATACTAGGGCAGAATCAAAGAGGACTTTGTGAAATAAATAGAGAGCATAGAAAACAGAGGAACATACTGAAGAACTTCACACTTTGCCGTCGATGAAGTTCGCTGGAGAAGAAGATCGCAACAAGTTTTCGCCGATGAAGTTCACCGCGCGCCAATGGGAAGAACTTCACACTTCAATTTTGGGCGTGAATTTATGTTTATTTTGGGTGAAATGAGGGAAAAGATTAAAAGTGTGGGAATAAGAGGAAAATAATAGAAAAAATGGAGGGAGTAAAATTTGTTTGCCGCTTTTTTTTTGCCACAAAATTTAGCCACAGTTATTAATGTGTAGAGAATTTTAACTTTTAATTTAATTTTGCCACGGTATTTAAAACCGTGGCTAATATACCGTGGCTAACATGCTTTTTTTTGGTAGTGTATGATCTCTAATTGCATGCTTTCAAGTATAATTTCATGATTTTAGTTATTCTTTCATGTTTTATTGATCAAAATTTTTTAAAAATATTTATCAAAAATGAGGAAAATGACTAATGAAAGATGATAAAACAAGGCTAAAGTCATAAGAGCCACCCTCTACATTGTTAACTAATTTGACACCTTACCTAAGACTTGTGCTTATTAAACGCTTAAATTGCTCAAAAAATATACGAATTGGACACTTTTTTTAATAATCAATCGAAAATATGAAGTGCGTGCACTACGTTAATGACATGTCAAACAGACAATTAATCAACGACGTGTGGCATTTTCTGTTTAAAATAATGACAAAAATGAATTATGAAGAAAACAAAATACATATTAACCAAAAAAAAAAACCTATTTCTTAAAGAAAAATTACTCTCTTTATCAATTGGTACACCACATATTTTACATGCTTGGTATATAATATATGAATTTTTAAACATTAAAGACCTACTTTCTTCACTCCCTTAGTGCTTCTCTGCCACGCACCCACCTTCATCTTTCGTTGTATATAAATTTGATATGCAATACCAACTTCTAGGGCTTTAATTTGATTGAAAAATTAAAGAATAAAAGTCCATCATGACTCAATCGGTAGGAAACTAATATTTATAGAAAAAAAAATATGCGTCTTAAAAAATTCATATTATCTATTTGAGGACGTGTACGATATTAACGACTTCTATCTTGATGATTAAAGATTTGATGATTGTATTTATATTTTTTTATTATGATGTCACTAATTTAAGAAAATTGGTGGACTTAATTTTAAGTTTTTTCGTATTATTTGTATTATAAACATAAAACAGACAATACAAACAACATTCCATATTGTCATAAAAAAAATATGTAAAAACTACATTAAAATTCAAAAAGCGATTACATAATAAATTAACACAATATCTAGAAAATAATAATACATAAAAAGTGCAACTACAACAAACAAAAACGAACACTATAACAAATCCAATAAACTTAACCAACTATGTAATATTATATCATCATATTATAGTAAATGGGAAGGTTTTAAGTTTGGATTATGAATAAAGGCCTTCAGTAATTTTTTATTAAAAAAATATTTTTTAATAACTTTTAAAAATTAAGTCAATAGAGATAATTAAACTAGACCAAATACATGGTTATATGTTATAACTTATCATTTTCACTTCTTAATTAACTTAATTGGTAATCCTTTAATTAGCTTCCGCCAAAAATCCATTCATTCACAATCTTTCATGAACATAATTTCTTCTTTTATAAATTAGACAGAAAATGTTACTCCACTGTATTTTTATGTTTCTATCATCTTATAATTCTTATGTAAATTTTTATTTATTGGTCATTCGTTTTTTTCCTATTAATATATTTCTTTGTTTAATTATTTTTTTTAAAATTTTATATGATATAATGACATGTATATTTTATTATTTTTCACGTAAATTGATTTTTGATATTATAAATATTTTCTCTTTAACTTTCATTCTTTATTTCAATTATAAATGTTCTTTTAAATTTTTGATTATGATAAATTAATAAACATGTAATATTGGATAAAGATTCTTAATGCATTATTCATCTATATACATTTTAATCATTAGTTTGTTATTTATTAGTTCAATTATGTTATCTAACCCCTTAAACGTATTAAAGTAGCAATTTTAGCATATTATTATTTTTTCTAGCAAATATTTCATTAATTTTTATTGAATATTGTTTGAAGATGGGACATAGTAAGATAAAAGGTAGGGAAACTTACATAAATATACAATATTAAGAAAATATTTGCCATTTATAGCAATAAATATTTTTTTTTCAGTGAACACTTATAATACATTTATAATACAATTTTAATACATATTGCAGAGAACTATTTATAAAACATATATAATACAAGTTTTATAGATGGATAATACATTTATCACATATTTTAATAAATTTATAATACATTATGTTAGTTTCTTACTACACAAACATAATATATATTTTAAAATACTTATAATACATTTATATTGTATGCATAATTCACTTTTAATACAAGTGTAGATTTATCATAGTATTGCTATATATTGCTATAAATGATAATAAATAAAAAATATCGCTAAAATCGATAATTAATTTTTAAAAAACATTCAATTAAGTAATTTTTCCATAAAGGTACTAGAGTATTATCAACACAATTTGGGCCTAAATAGATTTTATACAACAGCAGGGGCAAGTCGTGTAACACAAATTTTCAAAACTAATTTTCAAAATAAAAATAAGGACGAGAAAAGAACAAGTCTCAAACTGTTGATTGTATTCTCATTTTCGTTCAATTTTCTTTTCAAAACATCTCTCTCACAATGTCCATCAACAAGAACCTAAGTAAATTTATATCTTCTCCAACTTTGTTAATGCAATAGTTGTATTTCTGTCAATCGGGGGCCTTCCTTTGTCGGAAAATCATCTTCCCAACGAATATATTCTCATTCACCATTTGCCTAAAAAATTTAATAAATAAAATTAAAATATTTAAAACTAAAATATGTAAATCACTTTTTAATGCTTTCCAAGAGGTTGTAAGACATGCATGGAACCAACAAGAAGCATAAGGTAAAATGGAGAAGATATAAGCCTAACTCTCCAATTCAAGAGATAACTCAAAGAATGTGGAGAAAAAAAATCAACTCACATATAAGACTGAATGGAGTCAAGCCATAATGAAAGAAACACGAAATCCAACAAAGAATTTCTCAAAACCTGATATCATAAGCATAAAGAATATTTACAACAATTTTCAAGTCTGAAATACAACACAAGTTCACGAAATCAAAAATAAAGAGTGAGATAGATAAATGAACTAATGATGATCCGAAACATAGGATCTCACCACTAGTCCGAAATAACCCTTCCGCTAGAGATAATCAACTGCCACAAGGAGTACCTTGACTAGAATCTGCATCAAAAGTGACACAGAAGTAGGGGTGAGTACAATCCACATGTACTTAGTAGGTTTGACCGACTGAGTATAAGGAATTACTCGAACATATGAAATAAATTATGGAACACTTTCACCTGCATAAAGAAAAGTCTCATTCTGGCATCGGTGCCACCAATTTATATAGAATGGCGCGAGTAAGATAAACATATAGGGATAATTCAATATCACATATAATCAATTAAGTCAAATAATCTAAAGACCAATGCAATGCAATGATGTGGTGGTATGGTGGAATCAAGGTTGTCGCGTGACCTGTTGTATACACCTGTCGAGCTAAGGCTTTCAGAAAAGGAACCATAGGGAACTCGCAGTCCATAAACCGAATCACAATCTCTGTATCTCATCTACTTTCCACCTAGCTAGTGGCCAAGGATATAAAAAAGTGTCATATTTTCTTTCTCAAAAAGAATTTCTACATTTCTCAACTTTTCAAGATCATTAATATGATGAGTGAGGACGAATGCATCAAAACACATATGGCATGGAGGAAATATTCAACTCAACATGTAACATAAAGTTCAAAGTTCTCAAAACTCACCCTAAACATGATATACACCCTCAATAGATAGTAATGAAAAGGAAATACGTTGAAATACCTCGAAGGCTATAACTTTTCCCAAACACTCTAACCAGAGCTTTACTCACAAAACTCGACTCCAAAACGATAACCAACTATCAATAATGAAAAGAGTTCATCAAAAGGAGTCTATTGATACCTATATTGCAACGAATCAAAGAATTACTAATTTTTCAACTTAGAGAAACCCCAAAACTCACATTTGCAATGCGGTTAAAAAACGAGAAATTCTGAAAAACCTTTGTCAAAATTAGTTTACCACAATACAAGGACATTAAATGCAAAAGATCAATGAAAACCCATACAAATCAACCTTCAAATCAACAATTTTTTTATTTCTCTACTTTAGGGGTTTAAAATCTCCATTTTTTGAATAGAAATCACAAAATATGAAAGAGATATTCTTGAAAAATGAGTAAAATAAGGTTAGAAATACGTACCCAATAAGTATAGGAGAAAAAAGCATCAAAAATCACCTCAAACAGACCTTTTTAGCTCCCAAAATGTCAAAAATACGAAATGGGTTCGGATAGATTTTTAACACAACGATTTCGTCGTTAAAACCCATTTTCCATCGCTAAAGGTCTTTTTTTGTCGCCAAAAGTATGCACCAGCAGCCTTCAACATATCTTTGTGACCTTTGAAACTCATTTGGAAACCTATAACCACGAACAATAGTGTGAATTGATTATAAAACATGTTTCAAAACTAATGGAATAGTCAGATATCCAAAAAAAGATTGTTATGACGAAAATACCCTCCCAAACCCCTTTTAGGCTAAAAATTCAACTTTTAGTCTAAATTCCCCAAATGAATTCTAAGGTCTCGGAGCTCTAAGTCAACACTCAACTAGACCAAAATCGATGTTCCGGACTCATGAAACTGAAGGAATTTCCATATGATGCTCGGATCTCAATATGTTGACCAAGGTCAACTATCTAAATAAAAACTCTACTCAATGTCCTAAATCACTAAAATCACATCCGATCGCATCGGAAACCATTCCAACCATCCCCACAACACAAAAAATATAATTGGGTCATTTCACATAAAAAAATAATTTCTCAAGCATTGGGACATTACATCATCCACCACTAAAACATAAGTTCATCCTTGAACGAAAAAAGTAAAGTACTTGTAGGGGCAAAAAGATGAGGGTATCTAAGACGCATGTCGGGCTTCACCTTCCTTGTAGTGTCCTCAACAGGCTGGTGTCTTCACTGCACCTTCACTAAATCAATATGCTTTGATCTCAACTGTTTAGTCTGCCTATCCAAAATAATAGCAAGCTCCTCTTCAAATGAAAAGTCCAGATCCAAAGCAACTGAGTCCCATTGAACCACATAACAATCATCATGCAAGTCTCGCTTGATCATCGATACATGAAATAAAGGATGAACAACTGAAAGGTTTGGAGGCAAGGCCAATTTATAGGCCACCTCCTCATACTTCTCCAAAACCTCAAAGGGGCCAGTAAACCTCGAACTGAGCTTCCCTTTCCTCCCAAAACTCATTACACCCTTAGTGGGTGACACCTTGAGCAACGATCGCTCACTAATGACAAATGAAACATCACGAACACGCCTATCTCCATAGCTCTTCTGCCTACTCTAGGCAGCCACAAGGCGCTGCTGAATCAACTTCACCCTATCCATGACATCTCTCAATAAATTGGTACTCTAAGGTTGTACTCCAAAATAAACAGGCCATCCCATGGGAGATGTACATCTCCTCCCATATAAGGCCTTAAATGGTGCCATTAAATATTTTAATAGTAACTGTTGTTATATGCAAACTCCGCAAGAAGAAGGAACTGGCCTAATGACCACCAAAGTCCATGACACAAGCTCAGAGCATGTTTTCAAGTACCTGAATAGTCTGCTTTGACTGACCATCGGTTTGAGGATGAAAAGTTGTGCTCAACTCAAGCTTGGTACCATCTTCTCCTGTATAGAGCTCCAGAAATGAAGGGTAAACTGCGTACCTCTATCAGAAAAATAGAAATGGGTACTCCATGCAAGAGAACAATCTCACGGACATAGATCCCAGTCAACTGCAACATTATAGCTAGTCTTCACCAGAATGAAATGAGTCGATTTTGTCAACCGATCCATAATCACCCAAACTGAATCATGCTTACCCAAAGTCTAGGGCAACCCCTTCACAAAGTCCATAGTAATGCGCTCCCACTTCCACTAAGGAATAGGCATTATTTGCATAGGACCAACCGACTTTTAATGCTCATTATTCACTTGTTGGCAATTTAAATATTTAGCCACAAAATCAACAATGTCTCTCTTCATGTTACTCCATTAATAGTGTTATTTCAACTCATGAAACATCTTTGCCGCTCCCAGGTAAATAGAATGTTTGGAACAATAAGCCTCCTCCAATATCATACGCACCTAATCACCAAACTTTGGGTCATAAATATGGCCACTAATTCTCAAAACTCCCTCGGTATTGAGGGAAGCCTATTTAGCTTCACCTCTCAATACTTTGTCCTGAATACTCCTCAACTTGTCATTATTAAACTAATAGGCACGAATATGATTCATCAAGGTAGACCTAACCTCTACAAAGGCCAAGATGCTATGAGGTATAGAGATATCAAGTCAGACTAACTGTCTAGCCAATGACTGAACCTCCAAATCCAAAGGCCTGTCCTTCGCCTTAAGAAAGGCTAAACTACCCACACTAGGTTTTTTCTGACTCAAGGCATCTGCTACCACATTAGTCTTTTTCGAATGATAAAAAAATGGTGATGTCATAGTCTTTTAATAGCTCTAACTACCTACGCTGCCTCATGTTCAGATTTGGCTGAGAAAACATATACGGCTACGGTAAGAGGTAAAGACCTCATAATGCACACCATAGAGATAGTGTCTCCACAACTTCAAAACAAAGATCACTGCCGCTAACTCCAAGTCGTGAGTAGGGTAGTTCATCTCATGTACTTTAGTTTTCGAGAAGCATAGGCTATAACTCTCTCCTTTTGCATTAATACACCACCTAAACTGATGCCCAAAGCATCACAAAACATAATGAAAGCACACCCTCCTCGGGTAATGCTAGAATAGGTGTCAAGGTCAATAACTCCTTAAGCTTTTGAAAGCTCACCTCACAATCATCAGTATTCTGAAATGCCACAGGTTTTTGAGTTAGCTTAGTCAATAGGGATGCAATAGAAGAGAAACACTTAACAAACTGACGATAATAGCCTGCTAACCCAATAAAACTTTGAATCTCTGTAATTGAAGTATGCCTAACCAAATAACAAACCACTGAAACCTTGGCTGGATCGACCATAATCTCATACTTGGTCACCACATGACCCAAGAATGCAATGAGCGAGAGACAAAATAAATATTTAGAGAATTTTGCATACAACTTCTCTTCTCTCAATCTCTAAAGTACGACCCTCAAATGATGAACATGGTCGGCCTCATTCTTGGAGTAAACCAAGATATCATCTATAAACACAACCTCAAAGGATTCCAAATAAGGCCAAAATACTTGGTTTATCAACTAAATAAAAACAGTCGGGGAATTAGTCAACCCAAAGGACATGACTAGAAACTCATAATTCCCATAACGAGTCCTGAAAGCGGTCTTTGAGATATAAGATTCCCAAACTCTCAACTGATGGTAATCCGACCTCAAGTTAATCTTAGGAAATACTGATGCACCCTAAATTTGATCAAATAAATTATCAATACAAGGAAGTGGATACTTGTTATTGATTGTAACCTTGTTCGACTGTACCATTTTTATTCTTCACAAATGAAACTAGTGCACCCCACGGTGAAACACCAGGCCGAATAAACCCTTTTCTTCAACAAATCTTTCAATTGTTCCTTTAATTCCTTTAATCAGTCGGAGCTATCTGATAAGGAGAAATAGAGAGGGTCTTGGTGCTCAGATCCAAATCAATCAAAAAATTAGTATCACGTTCTGGAGGAACACCTAGTAAGTCTGTCTGAAATACATCCATGAACTCTCTCACTACTCTCATGGTATCTGAAGGAGATGAATCCTTAGTAAGGTAATGTACATGGTCCAAATAAGACACGCAACCTTTTTCTATTATACTGCGAGAACGAATGTAAGATATCACCCCCTTCGAATACAAACTTGGAGTACCCATCCACACCAGTCGAGGAAAACTAGGATAAATTAAGGTCATGATCTTGGCATAACAATCTAGAATTGCATGATAGGGAGATAACCAATCCATAAACAATATTACATCAACATCAAGCATATTGAATAATATCAAGTCTTCCCGAGTCTCTCTACCTAAAAATATCACTACACATCCTCGATAAACCCGATCCGCCACTAAAGACTCACCTATTAGGGTAAAGATACTAATAGGTACTATAAGGGGCTCACACACATAATTAATATTCGTGGAAAAATTAGTATCCGAGATTAAATAATACTGAAGTAGGGTGATGGAAAATTGGTATGATACCTATAATCACTGCATTGAAGGCCTTTGCCTCAGCTTTACTTGATATAGCGTAGAATAACTTATGATCGCCACTAGCCTGTGAACCGCCTCTTGCACTTTGTGAAGCACCTCAACTGGTGTAGTACAAATAGCCTGTGACCCAAGTTAAATACTAGAAGAAGCATGTCTGATTAATCCTTTGCCTTATTCCCAAACTCATCACAAATAAAGTAGCCTCGAGGAAGAGAACCATGTAGAGGATAACAAAAATTATCAACATGTCCTCTTAAAATCGAAGAACTAGCAAGACTAGTTTGATCAAACCTGGATCCACATGTACCATCTGTACTCTGAAATGCCACATGCATTGGTCTACCCTGATAACCCTAGGTTCCTGAACCCAAATATTCTCTACCTCTAGATGAATAACCATTGAACTAAGCCTAGAAATAGAACTTCTTAGCACCACCCTATCTAGCATGTTGGATACTCTTGATCATCCTGGCATGGTCAATAATACTCTAAAATGAGCCACCCGATAACACAAAAGAGGTTGTGGCCTCTTAAAGATAATCTATGAATACCTTCACCAACTTATGGATGTTCTCAAAGTCTGTAGGCATACTTGACATTGCATAACAAGATAATTCATGAAAATGAGCCTCTTACTCAGATACTGATAAAGAACCCTACTCCAATATATTAAACTCATCTCTATGCTGATTGCGAAGGATGTACGGCACAAACATCTCAATAAATACCTTAAAGAACTACTCCCAATCCATCATAGGAGAATTGATAGGTCTGCAAGCAAGAACTGATCTCCACCACTCCTTGGCCACTCCCATAAACTGGTATGAAGAGTAAGCCACTCCATGTTCCTCTAAAATCCCCCAGGTTGAACAACTTGTCTTGGCACTCAATCCAAAAGTCATAAGCTTCCTCACTAGTCATACCATCAAACTTAAAAGGCAATAATTTGATGAATCTCTCAAAACTCATTTGCTCTAAATAGACATAGCAATACTAGCAGAAATAAATAGAGCCACAGATCTCGAGAGAATGAAAAATGGGGTTGAATAGATGCCCCAAATCTAAAATTTAATACCCAAAGTCTAACCGACGATTTACCCACCACTTCAGTCTAATGCTCCATATACTCATACTCGTAATTGAGCTTGGGTGGTACCTCACTAGATCATTCTCGAGCAGGAATTGCCCTCTCAAACCCGTCCATTACTTTAAATGCATAAGGAATATTAGAGGTTTACAACACTTGATATGAATAACTCGCACGAAAGGAATCAAATGAAAGGAATGTCCTACTAAGTATCTTGTAGCCTTTCAAAAATAGGTACAGACATCTATGTACCGATCTACAAGACTTCACTAGACACAATGCTTTTTACTTATGCTATCGATGAATCTAGGGCTCTGATACCAATTTATCACAACCCAAAAATTGAGGTCATAATGGAACACACTCCAAACCCCAATCAGGTGTGTAAGCCTAACTCTGTAACTCAATAGATGACTTAAAGAATGTGGAAAAAGAGAAAATCAACTTATATACGAGGGCCATAATGAAAGAAACACGAAATACAACAAAGAATTTCTCAAAATCTGATATCATAATCATAAAGAGAATTTACTTTTCAAGTCTAAAATACAACACAAGTCTTTGAAATCAAAAATAAAGATTGAGATAGATAGATTGAACTAATGGTAATCTGAAACACGAGATCTTACCACTAGTTTAAAATAACTCATCCACTAGATATGATCAATTGCCAAGAGAAGTACCTTGTCTAGAATCTGTATCAAAAGTAACACAAAAGTAGGGGTGAGTATAATTCACATGTACTCAGTAGGTTTGACCGACTGAGTATAAAGAATTAATCGAACTTATGAAATAAACTAAGGAAAACTTCAACCTGCATAAAAAAAAGTCTTATTTTGATATCGGTGTCACTAATTTATATAGAAAAATGTGAGTAAGGCAAAAACATAGGGACAATTCAATATCACATATAATCAGTTAAGTCAAATAATCCAAAGAGTAATGCAATGCAATGTAATGAGATGATTCAATGATGTAGTGGTACGGTGGAATCAATGATGTCACACAATCTGTCGTATACACCTATCGAGTTAAGGCTTCCAGAAAAGGACCTAACAAGGAATGTAGTCCATATACCAAATTACAATCTCAATATCTCATCAACTTGTCACCTAGCTCATGGTCAAGGATATAAAAAATGTGTCATATTTTCTTTCTCAAAAAGAATTTCCATATTTCTCAGCTTTCCAAGATCAATGATAAGATGAATGAGGATGAATGCATCACAACACATATGGCATGAAGGCAATATTTAACTCAACATGTAATATAAGGTTCAAAGTTCTTAAAACTCAAACTGAATATGATGTACACTCTCAATAGATAGTAATGGAAAAGATATACATTAAAATAAGTGCTCACCCTTTTTGAAAGCATTTCATTATTCAAGTGTGATCAAAACCCCCAATTAAACCCTTCATACGGGTACTACAAGTCAAATAGTGTTACAAGCCTCTCTATAGGTAAATCATGAATCACATGCTCTCAAAGCAAATTTAATAGCAATTAAGGTCCCGACACAGGCTAAACCGCACAAATAAGCCCCCAAACGGGCAACACAGTAATAATCAAGCCCCTACATGGGCATCACAATATAATTAATAGCCTCAATTCACATTATGACCCCATCCCAAAGTCTATAACATATTAATTACTAATTACCCAATCTCAATCTCAAAGAAGGATAATCAAACCTACCTCCAAGGCAGTAACTTTGCTCAAACACTCTAACAGGAGCTCTACTCATAAACACCAACTCCAAAATGATAACCAACTATCAAGAAAAGAAGGAGTTCATCA
Organism: Solanum dulcamara; assembly: GCF_947179165.1. NCBI lineage: Eukaryota > Viridiplantae > Streptophyta > Magnoliopsida > Solanales > Solanaceae > Solanum > Solanum dulcamara. Next base: position 16,398,497 of record NC_077237.1, on the reverse strand, counting down.
AATGGAGTGTAACGATACCCATACTGCAAAATTTTAGAATCGCAGTCAAAATCATCCAAAAAATATTTCAAAATCAAGTAGGTCAAAATTATAATTTTATTTAAAAATTGTGTTGTAAAAGTAAAAAGAAGTTCATAGTTGAAAATCCATTAAAATCGAGTAGAAATTGAGCTCTAAATTAAAGAATTACTAATTTCTCTACTAATTTCGTGAATAAAAATCATGAAATATGAAAGATATATTCCCAGGAAGCGAGTAAAATAAGGTTAGAAATATGTACCCAATAATTATAGGAGAAACACCCATCAAATATCACCTCAAATGAACCTTTCTAGCTCCCAAAATGTCAAAAACACGAATTGAGTTGGGATAGATTTTTAATAGAGCAATTTCATCGTTATACCCCATTTTCCGTTGCTAAAAGTCTATTTTTCATCGCTAAAAGTATGCACCAGCAACCTTCAAAATATCATTTTGACCTTCAAAACTCATCCTTCGAGATGGCACAATAGATTTAGAGGGTGGTCATCCATACGAATGACTCGAAATCAATCCTCCGTCAATACCTACTGAGTCGAGCCTGTCGCATAGGGCTTACCTAATGTGGTTTACATTCCCTATGTGGTTTTTAAGCTATTACACAGTGGGGGATTTACCCAGTGCACATAAAGTGTTCATTTGAAGTGCAGAGGCTTTGGCAGAGGTTGTAGCGGCTGCAGGTTATCCTGGGGTTCCAAAGAAAAACTCTATAAATGCAAACCAATAGTGCAAATTGATTATATAATATCTTTTGGAACTAATGGAATCTTCGGATATCTAAAAAATATTGTTATGACAAAAATACCCTACTGACCCCCTTTTAGGCATAAAACTTAACTTTAGGCCTAAATTTCCAAATAAATTCTAAGGTCCCGAGGATCTAAGTCAATATTAAATCTAGAACAAACTTGATGTTTCGGACGCAACGGAACTGATAAAATTTCTATTTGACGCTCAGATCTCAATATGTTGACCAAAAAGTCAACTATCTCAATAAATACTCCACTTAAGGTCTCAAATCACTAAAATCATGTCCGATCGCATCGAAAACCATGCCAACCATCCCCACAATACAAACAAAGTATGAAAATGCTAATGAAAAGAGAAAAATGGTCATTTCACACGAAAAAATAATTTTTCAAGAATTGGGACATTACAATGATGCAGACTTATTTAAAAAAGAGAATGAGGGGAACTTAAGCTAAAAAAATGGGTACAGGTAGAAGAAAGAACCCTTAGACTAAAGTCGATAATGTAATGGATAAGACTCGAGATTCCAATTTGGCATACTTCTATGCTAGCATAAAAAATAAGATTGGCCAAAAATATAGTTAAAGAATTACAACGAGTAATGAAGACATAACCATAATGGAAATGACTAAAGGCTGCTGCTTAGAAACCAAACAGAATATATGTATTACCTATTGAATTTTGGATTGAAGGGATTATCCCTTCTATCCTTATAGTGCAAATCAGAGCTGAGAGAGAAAAAGAAATATTGAACTTCTACTTGAAGCTACTAGAATCATGAACTACCTTCTATTGATTCTCATATAATGAATTCAACACATATGTTTGAGATGAGATGAACACCAATATCTTATGGATCTCATTAGATAACTATGGATCTTAACAATTGTGCTAATCTAAAGGCTCTAGAATGTGATGGATACAATGTTTTTTTTTAAAAAAGCTTAGTAGACTATATCAATGAAAATTAAAGAAGTAGTGCAAGAAGTTTTCAATAGAAGAAGATGTTCAAAGTCATCAATTACACAAATATTACTCTCATACCAAAGTTACAAAATCCTTCTCTCATTAAAGAATATAGTGCAATATCTTGTTGCAAAATATTGTATAAGCTAATCTCTAAAATACTCACTAAAAGATTTCAAACAATCATGGACATTACGATCAGGTAGCTTTTGTATCTAAAAGGGCAATTACTAATAATATATTATTGAATCATGAGCTGGTAAATGAATATGATAGAAAGGGCATGTTTTTGAGATGTATGCTTAAGATAGACATGCAGAAATCTTACGACTTTCTGGAATGGGATTTTTTGAATAAGTACTGATCATTACTTTACATTTTTCTATAGTGTTTGTGGATTGATTCATGATATGTGTTAATATTGTATCACATTCAATTTTTATCAATGGTTACCCTACTATCCCCTTCAAAGCATAAAAAGGGTCTGAGATAGGAGGACCCCTCTTTCCTCTATTATTTGTCCTGGACATGAAATACCTAAATAGATTCTTAGAACTCCTAAGATACCATCTTCAATTCAAGTATCATCCTAAATGTAGTATGTTAACCTGATTCAATTGGACTTTGTTATTGACCTCTTACTATTTTATAGATAAAATATCAACTCAATCCAGGTACTCTTTACCAATTTTTAAGAATTTTCTAAAGCTTCTGGACTTATTGTAAATCTATCAAAAAGTTCTATTTATTATGCTAGTATGTTAACCCAAGTGTAACAAGAAATTCAAAAAACATTGGGGTTCAACACGGATGTATTACCTGACAGGTATCTAAAAGTCCCACTAAGTTTAGAAAAAAAATTATTGTACAAGGTTGACCTCTCCTAGACAAGATTCTTAACAAAATTAAATCTTAAACCACTAAATTTTTGTCCTATGTTGGTAGGACCCAATATGTCGAGTCTATCTTGTTCTCTATCCAAATATTTTGATCAAATCAGATCTTCATTCTACCAAAAAAAGTGATGAAGGTAATTAAAGCAACCTGCAGAAACTTTCTGTGGACTGGAAGCACTGAAATGTCTACGAAAGCATTATTAGCTTAGGATAGGGTATACTATCCTATAAAAGTTGGAGATCTAAACATTTTTGCTTAGAATAAGAAAGCAATAGCTAAAATTTTGTGGAACATTTGCACTAAAAAACTAAGTTATGCTATGATAGGAAAGAAGGAACTTATTGAAAGATCTACCAAATTCAATCTACAGTCTAGACTAGTGAAAAGATCATTCAAGCAAAAAAATACTTCATTAAAGCAGCGTATGCTATAACTGATATTCAAGACAAGCTATCTCTTTTCACAAAAAAAGTCCACAACAAGTTGAGAGGTCAATATCAGAAAGTATCATGGAGGAAGTTAACATGTAATGATATGGGTTTATGTAGGTGGGTGTTTATTTGCAATTAGTTGCACTCAAAACACTTAATACTCAAGATAGCAGGTTACACAAATGGGGTATCTCAACAAGTTTGGTATTCCCTTTGTAATAACCCTTTAGGTTATTTTTGCCTTAATTCCTTTTTTTGTCATTTAGAGCATTCATATAGCGACTCAAATCATTTATATCTTGTTGGCCTTGATTGTTCGATCACCTGATCGTTCATTTGGGTTCTATGCCTATTTTCTTATTTTAGAGCTTTTGAAACTTGAATTGTTGACTTTAGTCAAAACATCAAGAAAATGACCCAAAATGGAATTCTAAGGATTCCATCAGCTCCAAATGGTCCAATTAGGATAGTAGCATGGTCGACACAAGTATCAGGGCTTTTAGTGCGAATTTGGACCATTACACATTTTAGCCTTTAAAATTTAGCCTAAGTTTGACTTTGGTTAACATTCTTAGAAAATGCACTCGTATGAAAATTTTTCCAGCACAGTTAGTTTAAGAATATCGAGTTTGGTGTAGAACTGCCTTATGTTCACTTCTTGAGTCTTCTGGTCTAATCCTGAAGCACGTTGTAGAATTTGGCTAAAAAGGGCATTTCAATATGGGACCTACTTTCCTTAAAATAACCTCGTAATGGAATTTTGAATGGGTTATTGAGTCTGGAACATTTAATTTGGTGGGGTAGCATGTCTTGTTTGCACGCACGGGATTTTGAATAAAACTCGAGCACCTCATCGGAGACTTAGACAATGCCAAGAAATCCTTGTTGCAGCAGCTGCTAGTGTATGTGGCTTTCTTCACAGCGTTCGTGATTTGCAATTGCGAAGGTCACCTTGCCTAGTCATCCCTATCATGTAGTCTCTAGCCGCGATCGTGATGAAGAGTTGACTGGGTTTGACCTAAGTTGGTGTTTGCAATGGTCATTTTGGGGGATAATCGCTATTGTGACACGTGTCCCGCAATCACGAAGAATAATTTTTTCTGGTCTTTTAACTTAAGACCAAACCTTGATTAGCTATGAAGTCCAACTTTCATTTAGTAATTTCTTACTCGATATAAGTTATTTTAGCAATTTCAAGTCTTATGGATCCAAAATTATCGTGGCTACGTGGGTTAGTGATCAAAAATTATTGAGGATGCATTGTTTGAGGAATTTCTCATTTATAGTTGTTGCCCCATTACTTTAATGGTGATTAAATGTTGAAATAGATGCATGTCTTATTTTCCACAGTTCCGATCCCTAAATTGTGTTCCATTTTAGAACACAAGTTTGGAGAGGTATTTAGGACCCTTTTATGGAGTCAATTTTTGAATTACCAAAGCGGATCCCACATTCCCATTTTTTACTCTGAAATTGATCCTTCTCAGATTTTAGAGATTTTAGTTTCAAAACGATTGTATTGATATTGTGTACCTATTTTTTTGTAGAGTGATAACATTCGAAGTCCATTCGAAATGGGAAAGCTTCGGTTCTTTGATTTTAGAGTGATTGTGATGGGCCTACAAGTAGGCTACAACTTTTCTCTCTTTAGATTGAGCTCGAGAATGTGAATTCTTGTTGATTAGTTGGAATTTGGGTTGAGTAGCTATTAAATCATTCTTAGACGCTTAGAAATCATGTTTTAGGCCTATTTTGAGAATTTTTGGGTACTTGTGAGCATGTTACTTGCCTTTACTGATAATTCATGCCTTGTGGTATATTTGAGTACTTGGTTTTATGTTTTCTTAGAGCATATTTATCCTTAGTCTAGGGTTGACAAGTGAATGCCTTAGAAATATAGATGCGGACCCTGATAGCCCTTAGTCTTACCCTAACGTCGCTCTGACCAACTTAGGTCCTTGTAGACTGGTGTAGTAGACTTGATTCTGATAGTTTGAGTCTTAGTTAGGCGGTACTCTTGATCTAATGATATTCTATCCTTACTTCCCCGATTCAGTGACTTTGTGAGTTTTGACGGCGACATCTAGTTCCATTTTGCGATTCAAGATTGGTTTTGGGTTCAGTTCAGCTTGTTTAATTGATTCTCTAGGTGTGGACGGTGTTCCATGGAGATTTATGACTATAGACCATTTGGAGCACTTTTAGAAGCTATATTAGCACTCTTGGTGAGAATTCGAATTCGAGCTCCGACCTCCGCCACATTGATATTGATAAAAAGTATCTAGTTAAAGGTCCTGCCTCAATCACTCGAATACTTATAAAGAGAATCCACTTAGAGGTTTGGCCTCCGTATTATCAGATTCTACTAGTTTGATTTGAGGTTCTAGTTCTGCATTCTCCAGTCTTGGGTTCTTAGGTTCCTCTCTTGGTAGTTATAGTTATTATGTATACTCGTCTGACTTATAGGGGTCCATTCAGGTGTTTATTTAAACTTACACACGAGTGTACCATTTAGGCATATGGGGCCCAGTTAGGTGTAGTTAGCTTGTAGATTACTTTAGTTAGGGCCTTTTCTACACTCGTGTTCATTACATTATTTTATTTTAGACTTTTGCTCTAGACCTTTGTTCTATTCTATTCCTTTCTTTCATATTGCTTTTACTTTTCAAGCTCAGACGGCCTATGATACCTAATGGGTACCTGTTATTTTGGAACTCATACTACACTCTGTATTTATTTTCATGATACAGGTCTGAGTACCAATGGTTAGTGTTGATTCGAGCTTGAAGTAGTCTGATATGGAGACGGGGGTAAGCACTTGGCATTTTGTACTCTTCCGATCTCCATCTGTATATATCTGACTAGTCTTTTATTTTAGAGACAAGTCTTGTTTCTAGGGTCAACTATTGGGACATCTACTCTTTTATTTAGTCAGCTCTGTACTTGTGACTTCCAGGTTTTGTATTGTATATATAAATTTTGGCTTGTTTCTGCTTATGTGTCTTGTATAATTTTATATTGCTTGATCTTATTTAGTTTCTACCCTTAAACCAATTACTTGTTGTTCCGTATTATGGGTTGGCCTATCTACCATTGGATTATAGTCGGTGTCATTATGACTTGAGAAATTAAGTTGGGACAAGTTGGTATCAAAGCTCCAAGTTCACTAGTCTTACTTGTATAAAGCTAACGTCTATTAGAGTCCTACATATCAATGCAGAGACATCCGTGACTTATCTTCGAGAGACTATAATATGTCATTAGGAAGATCCCCTTTTGTTTTGCTTTCGTGCAACGTGTGCCTTATTGGTTCCTTAAAATCTCACTTGTTTCACTCTTTCACAGGATAGATCTCACTGTGGTACAATGGCCATGGGTGATGCACTTGGGCCCTTAAATAAATCCCGAACTAGGGGCAGAGGCCAACCTAGAGGTTGTACGAGGGCTACAGCACTAGCCTATTATATAGAGGAGATGCCAAAGCCTAATAAGGAGCCTTAGGCATCACTTGTACCTCCATAATAGGTAGGGCTAGGACCAACCCAGCCGTTACTGGCACATGCTACACCTCCCAACCTTGAGACTATACTCGCCTAGATTTTAGTAGCTATAGGTGTGATGAGGCAGACACCAGTTCCAGTTCTAGCTCTAGCACCACAGGTTCAGCCTATAGTAGTGGCCCTAGAGGTTCAGCCAATACCAGTTTATGTGGCCGCACTGCCAAATTCAGAGGATGGAGTTTTCCCACTGTGCAAATAGAAGATGCTAGGGGTATTTCAAAGATTATCACCGTCGATATTTATTTGGGAAATTAGGGAGGACGCCCATAGTTCTTGACTACATACTAAGAATAACTTCAGTCTTTAGGTCTTATGGAGTCAAGAGGAGATAAACTTACCGCTCATCAGTTCTATGGGCCTGCTAGGTAGTAATGACGCTTGTACTTACAATCCAGGCTAATTGGGTCACCCCCTATATCTTGGGATGATTTCCCAGAGACTTTCTTGGCCTGTTTCATACCACGAAGCATCAGGAATAGGCTTCATGATCAGCTCTCCAGGTTGGAGCAAGGCTCCATAACCATCTCAAAGATACAAGGCAAGATTTTGTGAGTTGTCTCACTATGCTACCCTGATCTTATCTACAGAGAAGGAGGGAGTCTATTGATTTATGCATGGACTGCAGTACCGGCTGAGGATTGACACGGAGCATCTAGCTTTACCAAGTCATTTGTTTCTTGATATGGTTGATCATGTTTGATCTATGTAGCATATGAATCGCGAGTCCTAAGGGGACGATGATTAGAGGGCTCAATACCAGGGAAATTACAATGGATCCCAAACTAGAGGAATGGAATCTTATGATAGGCCTCACTATAGATTCCAATAGGGTCGGTCCAATCGATGTGTTTAGGAGGCATTACCTACTTTTGAGGGCAGCCAGCATCAAGAGAGTGGTCCTAGAATAAGCCAGAGTTCAAGAGGACTAGACACAGGTTACTCAGGCAGAGGTGGTCATATCCTTACAGGTGGATCTTCTCAAGGTTCTTATTACTGTAGTAGCTTAGACTATTGGTCCAGAGAGTGCCCCCGGTGAGGGCGAGGGGCGATTGTACTAGCTTTCATTGCATATAGACCAATGACAGTAGTGCCCCCTCCAATTATAGGTAGTGGTTAGGATTAGGATCGTCAAGATGGCCAATAGGGTGTTAGAGGCAGATCATAGGGAGGTAGGTCAGATGATAGATTTGACGCATCGAGCAGAGGTGTTCATGGCTATTTCTACGCAGCTCTAGTGAGGGCAGAGGCTAAGGAATATAATGATGTCATTATAGGTACGCTTCTATTGTGTCACCAACCTGCCACAATTTTATTTGATTCAAGATCCATATTTTCATATGTATTTGTTTATTATGTTTCCCAATTATGTGTGAGGTCAGAGTTCATGGTAGAGCTGGTTCACATTTCGACCCCAATTGGGTGAGTCCTTAGTAGTAAATCAGGTATTGCGATCTTGGTTAGTGACTGTCTAGGGTTATGATACTAGAGTTAATCTTAGTATGCTAGATATGATAGATTTTGATATGATTCTAGGCATAGACTGGTTATCCCGTTACCATGCGGTCTTGGAATACTATGTCAAAACCATTACCTTAGCCATGCCTAGCATTTCTCTGATATTGTGGAGGGTTCTTAAAGTCAAACAGTGATGGGGATTATCTCTTTTATATGGGCTTGGCGATTGGTTGCTTTGGGTTATCTAGCTTATTTGGCCTATGTGTGAGATATTAGTTAAGAGGGCCCTTCAATTTACTCAATCCCTATGGTTAGAGATTATATGGATTTGTTCCCTATTAATCTACTTGGACTTTCTCCAGAGCGTGATATTGATTTTATCGTTGACTTGGAGCCAGGAACTTATCCTATTTCTATTCCACCTTATCGGATGGAATATGCATAACTCAAGGAGCTCAGTGTTTGGCTTAAGGACCTCTTAGGTAAGGAATTCATTTGTCCGAGCATGTCTTTTTAGGGTGCTCCTATTCTATTTGTGAAGAAGAAAGGCGGAATTATGAGGATGTGCATTGACTACAGACAACTGAATAAGGTGATGGTGAATAACCATTACCCCATGCCACATTGATGACTTATTTGATCATCTTTAAAGTGCCTCAGTATTTTCTAAGATTAATTTGATATCTGGTTACCATCAGCTGAGGATTAGGGCAGTAGATATCACTAATATCGCATTTAGGACTCGTTATGTCCATTATGAGTTCTTTTTGATGTCTTTTGGATTGACTAATACCCCTTCTTCCTTCATGGACTTGATGACTCGGGTGTTCAGTCTATACCTTGATTCATTTTTTATTGTCTTCATTGATGACACATTGGTATACTAGAAAAGCCAGAGTGAGAATGAGCAGCATTTGAGGATAGTGCTCAAAATTTTGAGAGATCAAAGATTTTATGCCAAGTTCTCAAAATGCAAGTTTTGGTTTGAGTCATAGCTTTCTTTGGACACGTAATGTCCAAGGAGGGTGTTATGTTTGACCCAGCGAAGATTAAGGTTATTTGTGATTGGGATAGGCTTACTTTTGTTACTAAGGTTCATAGCTTCGTCGGGTTAGTTAGTTACTATATGCACTTTATTGAGGGTTTTTCTACTATTGTTTCCCCATTGGCTCGGTTAACTCCCTAGTATTTTCCTTTTGGGTAATCAGAGAAGTGTGATATGAGCTTTCAGAGGCTCAAGGAGTTTCTTACCACTACTCCTATTTTGAATCTTTTAGTTGAGGGTGAGGGCTTCATGTTATATTATGATATATCTCGAATTAGTTTGAGTTGTGTATTGATACAGAGAGGATCGGTTATAGCTTATGCATCTAGGCAGCTTAAGTTGCCTGAGCGCAACTACCCAACCCATGACTTAGAGTTGGCGGTATAGTTTTTGTGCTTAGGATCTAGAGGCACTATCTATATGGGGTTTATTGTGAGATCTACACTGATCACAAGAGCCTTGAGTACATTATAAGCTATGTGGATCATAATTCGAGGCAGGCTCAATGGATTGAGCTCCTGAATGACTATAACCTCTTGATTTTCTACCATCCAAACATAGACATTGTAGTAGCGGATGCCTTGAGCCAAAAGGTGGTGAGTATGGGTAGTCTAGCCTTTCTTTCTATTTTGGAGCAACCTTTGGCATTAGACATCTAGTCCTTAGCTAACCAGATGATTCGACTTGATATTTTAGACTTTAGGTGGGTATTAGCCTATATGGGAGTTCAACCATCTTTGCTAGATAGGATCCATGGTCTTCAGTTTGAGGATAAATCTTTGGTTGCACTTAGATATAGGGTTTTGGAAGGTGATGCTGGGTAGGCTAATTAAGATTCAGATGGGATTTTGACATTTGCCAACCGATTATGTGTTCTAAGAGTTAGGGGGTTTGATTTAGCTGATCCTTAGAGGGGCTCATGATTCCAGCTATTTGATCCATCCAGGCAATGCTAAGATGTATTGTGATTTGAGGCAGCATTAGTAGTGGAGCACTTTAAGAAGAGACATCTCAAAATATATGGCTCGTTACTTGTCTTCCAGCAGGTGAAGGTCGAGCATTTGAGGTCTGGGTATGAGTTTCAGAGATTACCTATGTCACACTATGGGAGAGTACCCTGGGTGTGGCCAGTACTCAGAGACTATTGATAGTCCCTAAATGAACCACTTAGCCTGTTCAAACAATCATTCAATCAACACTCTATCAGTGAAAGATTTAGCTCATCAAGAAAATAGATCAATATGATAATCAAATAAATAGCTTGAAGAATAAGGCCAAAGTCCAACAATCTACCTAATCCAATCAATAGTACTAGTATGAATGAAACTAGCCAAAAAACAATATCCAATCAACAAGTCAATAATCTAGTCTATAAAGCCTCTATCAACTATCTAAGTGGTGTCAATGATAGGTTCATGGCTATCTTAATTAAAATAAAAGTAAAAGTCTAAACTCTAAAGCTAGATGATAAAAGGATGGTATTCTCCGAAAGTAGGGAGGACTCACTAATCAACTGGAATGTGGAAAAGATCATCAATGGTGTGCCTTTTGATGATCTCTAGAACCTATCTCTACATCATGAAATGATGCAGGTCCAAATAGACGTCAATACGTGAAATGTATGAGTATGTAATATGGAAGAATGAAACATGTATCAAGGTAGAATAATACATGTTCAGATATCTCAAATCAGAAAGATGAGAAACTCAATCAAGATATCATAAATCTAAAGCAAAAGTAAGGTTTAGATAGAGACTAATCATATACAATCCAATACAATCCAATGAAATCGAATCCAATCAAAGTACTATCAAGACCTATATGGGAGTTTGTCTTATCTAACAACAATCAATTATAAGACAGTGATAATACAACAAGCACGTTGTTGTTGCCATAATTGTCCAATACCTTGGCAGGGTAAAGGAAAAATCTACCAATATGGATCCAACAATCAATAAAATCCTATCTTTTTAGGATATAAAACTAGGGAAGCATCCGACTTTAATGGTTCAATCCTCTCCTATGTTTGGAGATGTAGTTATTGAGTTCGACTTATTACTTACTCTTACCCAATTCGGTGCTCGCTACTCCTTCAAAGACTCAATACTCATAAGACAATCAATTCAATCAAACCAATCAACAAGTCTCATATGGACTTTTATCAATTCGTCAGTTCTATCCAATCAATACTTTCAACCAATCCATCATCCAATCATTCCCAATAATTGAAGAGTAGTTGGGACAATCATTTATGAACACATTCAGTTGAGACCATTCAATTGGGTTCAATTATTAAGATATAAAGGACCATCAAGTTTTATCAATACAATTATCATGCTCACATCCCAAACACAATTATACATTCACAAGTTCAAGGTTCTAGACTCAATCCTTAGCCATATACATTTGATATTAGCCAAAATACCATTAGGGTTTATGAAATAAGTAGTTTAAATCATTTGTTCAAGAAAAATGTTCATGGAAAACATCAATTTCACAATATTATGTAAAATATGTTAAGCTTACAGAAATTCTCAAGAACTCAATTCATATGAAAACTCAAACTCGTGTATATATATATATATATATATATATTATTCCAAATCACTCTCATCATCAATACTTAAAAACCATCATCTTTACCCAAAAATGTGTATGTAAAAATTATAATTATCAAATAAATTAGGATTCATGGGAAAGTAGCCATGAACAATAGTTAGAATCAAGTGAGAGATAAAAAAAAAGTAACAATAATCTGAATACATAATTATACGAAACTCAATAGAAGAAGAATTAACTCATTCCGAATTAAAGAAACTAGGTTAGACTCAACTCATTCTCAACAATTGATAGAATTAGATGTAGGGCACGTGGACGAACTCAATCCAACTTTGTGGTTAGCCTTACATACCTGGGATGAAAAGCAGCAAGAGAAAGTAAGTAGGCTTTTCTCCGCAAGAACAATCTTGAGACAAACAATCAAACTGGCAAGATTCTGGCTTGAAATCCTTGAACCTTAGCCTTTTCTCCTCTCCTTAGCCCTAGTTTCTTTTTCTTGAATGCACAAAAAGTCTAAGAAATGGGTTTAGAAACTCTTATAAGGTCAAAAACGGCATATATCAATTATGAATTAAGTATAGAAGGGTGGAAAAAAGACCAAAATATCTTATTTGAAGCTGAAAAATGTACAGAAAAAATACACATAAATCGCATTCGTCAAATGCGATTTATGTACAAATGTCGTGCAACACATAAAACACACTTTTGAAATAAGTTTTATGAACAAAGTGAGAAAATAAACTAGGTAGGGCCAGGTCCACGATGCGTACTTATCGTACCCTCTTCTATTTAGGCTGCTTTTTTGCTAAAATATTATCTTCTGATCCGGTCGGCCTGAAATTCAATCAAGACCACTTTCCCATGTGATTTTTCCCCAGATCGATATTCCTCCTTGAATTGGCTAAAAAAGTTAAGGATGGTGCATTGTGTGAGCATTTTTTTGTCTAGGGGTATTTTGGAAATTTTACCAAGTGTAACATTTTCTCCCCCTTGGAATAATTTATCCTCGAATAAAAAGCAACTACATATGGAAATTGCACAAGGCACGAGTGCAAATTAAGAACTCAGATACTCAAACAATCAACCCATCATTACTCGGACTCAAGAATACTCATCATATAGTCAAACTTGGAATGAACATGAACTATAAGATAAGTACAAGGAATATTTCTAGCAATATCATTATTGGAAGGCACGAATGCAATACAAGAACTCAAAGACTCAAACTCGTGAATAACTCACTCAATAACTCAAATTCAAGAAGGTACTATCTCAGAGATAGGAACAGGAATATTACCATCAACATCATCACTGAAGCAAAAAAGAGAGAATGACTATAATCTCCAACATTTACATTGAAACTTCTCATAACTTCGGGAAAGAGGCTTATGAGCCTGATTTAAGAGTATGGCCACTATGAATTAAGTGACATGACCGATATGGCCACTATGAATTAAGCGACATGACCGATAGCTTTTGAGATTAAATATCTTCTTTCTAGATATAAGTCTTTCTCGGTTGCAACTCATAACTCACACAAGGATATAACTAGCTTCACTAAGGCCTAGGACTCCAAGTTTATCTACATGCTCTTATTATGTTCAAGACTAATTCTAAGTCATAGGGTACTACACATGATATAATTATGTTAATCTAGACCATAAGCTTTATGTTCTATAACTCTACAGAGAACCTCATCTCAAGAGTACTACTTTTTTCCATTATATTCAACCAACCTCGAGTCCAAATCAAGAAGAACCTCATGGATTGTGCATTCATCCATATGCCATCAATACCACCTTCAATTCTTGTTCTATAACCATCCCATTACCCTTACTTAATACCCTCCACAATAAATCATCAATAGCCTACTGCAATCACTTATATAATGACCACCACACATGCAAGCCTATCATTCTAACCACTTTATGGATTCTTTGAAGTCAACATCTCTTAAGAATTCTCATGCCAATCTTAGCATCTCTACACTGGCAATTACATTAACTTCTACCAAGAGGTACACCAAAATACTATTACCTATCTATTTTACACAATAAGATCCGATCTCGCTCTTCCTCCACGTCTATTGCATTAAATGAAATAAGCATACAATAACTATCATAACAAGGAACACTGTTATACCCTGCACTTTTGATACATGGGAACATCTATTTAGCTTCTCTAGAGCTACCATGTGATCCATGTGATCCATGACGTTATCAAATAATCCTAAGGAAGGAAGGATGAGGCCATCCCAAATTTTGAATAAGCTAGCTCTATGTGAGTAGTAATGGTTGGAAATAGGTTTGGAAGGATTGGAAAAAAATTGGAGGCCAAGTAGTGAGTTGGGGTAATCGACCCACTTGTGAATCGACTTGGATGTCTTACATAATTAAGCTACTTGAGTACATGTCAAGCTTAAGTAGCAAGGATTACATAGGTTCTTAAAGTGAGACTAGATTATGAACCTATGAAAAAAAGAGTAAGTAGGTGATGCACCTACTATAAGTAGGTGATGCACCTACTTAGAAAGTAGTCTCCACCAAGCCATATGGCAGCAGTTGGTTGGAGCATGGAGGGAACGGACCTATAGGAGTTGGACACGTGTCACCCTTAGGGTTGGACATGTGTAGGGGCTGGAAACGTGTCACCCTTAGGGGATGACATGTGTAACTCTTAAATGAGGTGTATATAACCTTAATTTATGACTAATAACAAGTCATTTGTTCATCCTTTTCTTAACATTAACTTAGAGAAAACTAGAGAGAAGAAAAAGAGAGTTCAAGCCATGGCAACTTTCGGCCATGGCTGAAACAAAAGGAGGGCTTTGAGTCTTGCTCCATAAATTATTCTCTAAGGTAATTTTGACCCATTAGAAGGTTATTATCTACGTATGTTTCATTTCTTATCTTCAAACTTGAAGAATTTTGGAGAGAAAAGAGAAGAAAGTTATGGCTAGGGTTGCAGCAAGGTAGGCCCTCCAATTTTGATCCATAAATTAATTATTTAAGGTATTCTTCGATTAAGTAATGGTGTTTAATAGCGTAAACTAATTATTGGGGAAGCAAGGAAGTCAACGTGAACCTACAACTTTTGATAAGTTTCGGAAGCTCATTTGCTAAGGTACGGTTTGATTCCCTCTTCACACATTTTAGTAAGGGTTTAAATATGTCATGGATGTGTAAATATGGGCTGGAAATATGAAATTATACCTGTTACTGTTGAAGGGTATTGAAGCCGTGTAGGGGGCTATTTTGAAGCTATTCTAATGGGTTAAAGTTTGGCTAGTGTTTTCGTTAGTATGGTGTTGTATTTGGAAGTGGTTTGAATATGTTGCAGAGCTGGAAACATGGTTAAATATGGATATAAGTGTGGCTGATTGCAGCCACATTGTGCTCCTTTCCGTAAGGTTGTGCTTTTATGAAATAAAGATTAAAAACCGTATCTTAATGTCATAGTTTTGAGTGGGCTATTTGGAGCTTGTATTGAGTAGTATTGAAGTAATTTAATTGTATATGGATGCTGGTTGTTGGTGGTGGTGTGTCTGTACTACTCGAAGGATACTTGAAAGTTCGGAGAGGGCATATTATAAGAGAGGTGCTGCCCGATTTCCGTTAACTTCTTAACTAATCGACACACTAGTCAAGAAGTATGAACAAGTCGAAGGCTATTCATAATAGTGTAACTTTCGTGTTAAATAGGTTAAAGAAGTAACAAGACGAGCTTGGTTACGGTTGATCCATAAAGGTATGTAAAGCTATCCTTCTTTTCTCTTGGCATGTCTTATCCATAAGTGGTTTGTATATGAAATATGGGGATAATCCCATTAATAAAGCTCCGAGTATGATTCATGCCTCTTACCCATATCTTGATGTTATAACTCCTACAATAATTGAGTTATTGTCTCTCAAGTCTTCTATATGAAGGAAAGTAGTAAGCTTGTAAAGCTTACTCCTTCTTTTATTTTGGCATGTCTTAGATATAAGTGATATATGATACGAGCTCTGGGGTGATTCCATTCCTAAGTTTTGAATATAATTCATGTCTCTTATTCACTTTTTGATGATAAAACTCTCATAGTAGTTGAACTACTTCCCTGAGCCTTTTATATGTCGATTAGTAGTGGAATGTATAAGCTCCTATTTCTAAGGACTCTATGATGAAAAGTGTCTCTGATTTCATAAACCATTTGGCATTATCTTAATAAATGTCTATGATTCCTGAGAACTCCGTTTGATATGGACCCTAATGGCATTTAGAGGATACTTGAGATGATTACTATTTTGATCCTCAATTTATAGTTCATTATGATTGTTTTATTGAGTCTTAGATAACGAGCTAATTGTATATGGTTACTCACTACTCTGTTTGTGCATGTTGTTGTTGTTACTTCTTTCACCGAGTCCCGGGCCGGGTATGTTATCATGCACATTTTACTGCATTATCCACCAAGCCCCTCACTAGATGGCCAGGTATGCTATATGATGACATTATGGTATAATGAGATGGTTATGGCATCGAGTCCCACAATGGAACAGGTATGGTATAAGTGTATATTACTCTATTCACCGAGTCACTTACTAAAGGGTCGGGTACGGTATATATATATGATGTGAGCATGCATGATTTTATTTCATAAGGTAGCCTATGATGGGCCAAATGTGATACATGTACATGAGAGATTCACTGAGCCCCTCACTAGAGGGCCGGTATGATGATAGCATGATATAATAATAACATCAAGTCCCAAAGTGGGCCAGGTACGATATGTGATGATGATATACATGACTTGATTTCATAAGGCCTAGGTACAACGACTTACTGAGTATCATACTTGTCTCCTGAATCTCTACTTCAAATGTGATCTCATTTATGATATATTATGCTTTTACTGCATATTTGATTCCATTTATAAATAGATTTTCTTCCCTATGTATACTCAGTACATATATCATACTGACCCCTCTTTTTCAGGGGGATGAGTTTCATGTCTGCAGGTATAGACACGTGTTTTAGGGATCTGTCAGCTTAGGACTTCCCATTTAGCCATTTTGAAGTTTCTATTATACTGGAGCCTAAGTTGTTGGTATTGATTTGTTGATGTATATATTTAGTTATTCGAGGGTATGGCAGGGGTCCTGTCCCACCATATAATACCGTTAACACTCTTAGAGGTCGGTAGACATATATGTATGTGGGTTGTACGTAAGTTTTGTTCAAATGTGTCTATACGATGTGTTGTAAATGTTGTTATGTTATGGCAGCCTTGTCATCTTGCATGCCCTTTCATGATATGATACAAATAAAAAAGGCTACATGTATATGAAAATGTTATGAACCATTGGGGTCCTCATGTATTGTATCACATGGTTCACGGTTCAACTAGCCTACAACTGATATATATGTACACAGGGGTCCAGGTCAAACCCCAGTTACGGCCTACGGAGTTGGATCATGACAAAAGTAGTATTAGAGCAGTTCATCCTCGGAGTGTCTACAGACCATTTCTAGTAGAGTCTTGTTTATCAGTGTGTTGTGCACCACATCTATAGATAAAAGGGTACAGAACATTTAGGATGTTACCTTCCTTTCATATCTAAGATCGTGCGATAGAACCGATCTATAGGAAATGAGATTCTGTATACTAACCTTTGATTACAATTGAAGAACGACATTGACAGAAGGAATTGACTGATGATATTGGATGCTCCACAATACACAAGGTAAGTAACAATGCGAAAGAGGCATATTAGATAAGGTAAGAATATTGAAATATGATTGAAATGTAAAGTTGAAACTTTAAAGAAAAAGTAGATAGGAAAGTGTCACAGGTACAATTTAAGTTGGACATACGAGGTAAGTCCATCATTTTATACTGTTGTTGATATTTGGTGCCCTATGTGGATGTGATATGATATGAATATATATGTTGGCCTTGTGAGGCATTATTGGCATTTTCTGTGTGAAGGTTTGAGCTAGTAAGAAATGCAGAGGAAACTCAGCCCAAATTTTCTCAGGAAAAAAGAGGGGGAGAGTGAGATAGAAGTTCATAATATGCCTTAAAAGTTTATACCGATAGGTGAACTTATTATGTTGAACTAAAGCTGAAAGAGGTACCCTCCATGTTATCGGTGAAGGGCACTACTTTTACTTAGGGAGTTTTATTGCAGAAGAAAACTCTTGTGGAGGGCAAAGTGTCCAGCGATTGAGTTTCACTTTTGTGGAAAAGTACAAAACCCTCAACCATAAGTTGTGAACTAGATAATTTGTTCACGACTCAAGAATAAATCTAGAGGAAAACCATGTGGGTCAAGCACTAAAAAGTATTGTGGTGCTTATTGGATTCTAGTTCCCTTCTGGTGGTGATTGGAGAATGCTTCATGGTGACATTTTATTAGGTCTTAACCAACTAATGGGAGATATAACTTGTGAATAGAAAACATAAATTTGTGGGCTATTCAAGATCATGTGTTTCATATGTTATTGATAAAATGCAACGATGAGTCGGAAGGGCTTGTAATACTAAGGGGTGATTTAGAAGAGGTTAGCAATTCTTGATAGGGTGTTATATAAGGGTATTGAGTGAATCGATAAGTAAGGATAGAAGCTTGTGAGATATGAAGGATAAGGCTGACTAGGAAAGGTAAAAGGTTAAATGTGTTTACTTCATCGAGTGCAATTAACCCATAGTAGGAATCATGAAAAAGGTTAAGAAGTCTCATACTATGGGATTGAATGCAAACAGGATATAATGTGAATATAACGAGGATCATTATGGAAATAAGGAAAGCCTAGTGAGAAAGTAGCCAAAGATATGACATGATCCATGTGACTAGAATATAAAGGTAAGTGTGGAACGGAAAAGAAAGCTATAGAACAAATAAGGAAGATTTATCAAGTTCTGTAGGGAAAGCTTCGAATAAAGGTTATATGATAACGGAAATGATAGTGAGTACAAGGAAATAAAGAGTAACATGAAATTCCTCGTTCACAAAAAAAAATGGACATGAACTGGAGAAATGAAAGGACTACTAAATGAAGTACTCAAGATAGACGTGATTAATTAAGTATGAGTATCGGACAAAAAGGGAAATAGATAGATACGAATTGAAGGTGTAGTATGACGAAAAGGGTGAGAAGACAAGACCTCTATTAAAACAAAGTTGATATGATTTGAGTAAGATTAGAAGATAGAATCGGGTACACGACAAGGATGAAAGCTCATGAGGCATAAAGAGGTATTGCGTATATGTGACTCCACCATGAAAAACAGGAAGATCCTTAGAGGATAGGGAATGTAGATTTGCAAAACAACTGATGCATTGCAAATTTATTAGAAGAACAAGTGGTATCCACTGGAATAAAGATAGTGTTATAACAAAGCTTGAAACACGTGTCATCAGAGTATAAGTGCTCCCTAATAGAGAATTTGAAATGATTATAAGCACTAGCTAATTACTGATTGGGATGAATGGAATGTGGCTTTGAATAAATTGCTATATCAATTTTATGACTTGAGTACCAATAATCAGACTAGATTTTGTACTATATATCGAGAACTCTAAGCTCCTCATGATTGTGTTAAGATTTCATGCTTGGGTAACCTAAAGTATAGATGATATAAAGGAAGGCATGGATATACCCTAAAGGGGGAAGTGGATATGAGAAATACAAGCGTGAGATAAAATCAACCGACACTACAATGTGTTAATGTGAACACTTAAACTTTAAGTGAGATCCCATGCTGGAATGAGCTAGCAAGATCTAAAAGCCAGCAATAGACGGATAGAAGCCAAGATGATATCTGAGACAGTGCTGAGGATTATTGGTAAAGACCTCGAACAGTACGATACCAAAGGATGGGTGCATACAAAAAGGGATGAATACGACAAGAGAATAATAATGAGTAACTTAAATACATTGTAAGGGATAGCCAGGCTATACTTGACGAAAGGTTAAGTTGTTGGTAACAGAGTTATTGGATACTCATATTGTGACATCCAGGTAACAAAGAAGAAAGGATAAGAAATATCTCCTACAGTAGAATATGGGGAAAACTTACGGGTACATAAAAGTAGCAAAACAAGTGTGACAAAAGAGACTACAAGTACATGTTAGGACAATGATATATGTAGAGCAGAATAAGCCAAGAGAAGGAAAGACTATGATTAGGATGGAACTCACTTTGTACAAATTGTACAAGAATAGTTATGCAACTTGCGGGTGTTGGTATACTAAGGGTGAGATCAAGTGATTCCTTGATAAAGATAATAAGAAGTCAGTAATATCAAGGTGATTCCCATATTTCAAATACATTAAAGAAAAATATAAGATGGTTTGAGGCAAAACTATTGAGATATGATTAGTATTGAGGGCAAAAGCCATAGTGAGCCCTGACATCAACTGAAGAAGGTAAGAGAAGATATAGGGTCTGCATAAAGACTAGTATAGCGATGATAAGGCATCTTCTGGGCTAATTGAAGCACCTACACATGTTCATATAAAGATTGCAATATGATATGTGGTAAGAGAACTAGAAGGAAAATTTGAGTAAAGGCGCAGTAGGATATGCCTAGAGTGTTATAAGTTGGGTTAAGAGAAATTATACAATAGCTTAAACAAGATCGAGAATGAGAAGCCTAGTGGACTATTACAGAAGATGGGAATCCCGACTTGGAAATGGAAAGCAATTAATATGAATTTTAGTACAGGCTTACCTAGCACTCTATAGCAGTATGATTTCATATGGGTTATGGTTGATAGGCTGACATGATCAGCCCATTTTCTTCCAGTTAGGAATATATATTTAGCGGAGAACTACGCAAAATTATATGTTAAGGAAGTAGTAAGGCTTCATGGGGTTCCCACATCTATGATATCGGATAGAGGAACTCAGTTTACCACTAACTTTTAGAAATCATTCCAAGAAAGATTGGGGACACAAGTAAATCTTAGCACAGTATTTCACCCTTAGACTGATGGACAGGCTGAATGTACTATTCAGACACTAGAAGATATGTTGCGGACCTGCATTATTGACTTCAGGGGTAGCTGGGATGATCACTTGTCACTTATTGATTTTGTTTACAATAGTACCCAAGTGGCACCATATAAAACTTCATATGGAAGAAAGTGCAGAGCACCTATTGGTTGGTTTAAGGTTAGTGAGACTAAACTAATAGGCCCATACATGGTTCAACGAACTGTGGATAAAGTGAAGCTCATTCAGGAGAACCTATTAGCAATCCAGAGTCGACAGAAGTCATACGCAGATAACCAACGTCAATACTTAAGGTTTGAGGTTGAGGATTAGGTGTTCTTGAAAATGTCACCCAAGAAGAGAGGTAATAAAATTTGGCAAGAAAGGGAAACATGGCCTGAGATACATTGGTCCTTATCAGATCATTTGTAGAATAGGCAAAGTTGCCTATGAGTTGGATCTACCATCTGATTTAAAGACAATTCATCCAGTTTTTTCACATGTCAATATTCTGCAAATGTATAAGTGAACCCTTCCAGAATATTCTCCGTGGATAAGGTCCACATAATAGAGGAGTTATCCTACGAGAAGCGACCTATCGCCATCTTGGAGGGAGATTGGAAGGTTACGAACTAAGAATGTGGCTTCCGTCAAAGTATTATAGCAAAATAAAAATAAAGGGATGACCTTGGAAGCTAAAAGGGAGATAGAGAAGAGATATTCGTACTTGTTCTATATGTCTACAGGAAATCTAAGCTCTTAAGTTGATTATATTGGTTAATAAGAGGCTTATAGATGACAACTGCTATAGAGAATTCCCGAAGTCCTCATACGACCCTATGAAACTAGTTAACATTTGAGGACGAATGTTCTATAGAGGGGAAGAATATTATACCCCACAATTTTGATATATGGGAACATCTATTTAGCTTCTCTAGAGCTACCATGTGATTCATGTGATCCATGACGTTATCAAATAATCCTAAGGAAGAGAGGATGAGGCCATCCCAAATTTTGCATAAGCTAGCTCTATGTGAGTAGTGATGGTTGGAAATAGGTTTGGAAGGATTGGAAAGGAGTTGGAGGCCAAGTAGTGAGTCGTGGTAATCGAACCACTTGCGTACCAACTTGGATTTCTTACACAATTAAGCTACTTGAGTACATGTCGAGCTTAAGTAACAAGGATTACATAGGTTCTTAAAATGAGATGATGTTATGAACCTATGAAAAAAAAGTAAGTAGGTGATGCACCTACTTAGAAAGTGGGCCCCACCGAACCACTAGGCAGCAACTGGTTGGAGCATGGAGGGGATGGACCTATAAGAGCTGGACACGTGTCACCCTTAGGGCTAGACACATGTCACCCTTAGGGGATGACAAGTGTCCCCCTTAAATGAGGTGTATATAACCCTAAGCTATGACTAAGAACAAGTCATTTGTTCATCCTTTTCTTTACATTAACTTAGAGAAAACTAGAGAGAAGAAAAAGAGAATTCAAGCCATGGCAACTTTCGTCCATGGCTAAAACAAAAGGAGGGATTTGAGTCTTGCTCTGTAAATTATTCTCTAAGGTAATTTCAACCCATTGGAAGGTGATTATCTATGTGGGTTTCATTTCTTTTCTTCAAACTTGAAGAATTTTGGAGAGAAAAGACAAGAGAGCTATGGATAGGGTTGCAGCAAGGTAGGCCCTCCAATTTTAATCTATAAATTAATTATCTAAGTTATTCTTTGATTAAGTAATGGTGTTTAATAGCATAAACTAATTACTGGGGCAGAAAGGAGGTCAACGTGAACCTACAACTTTTGACAAGTTTTAGAAGCTTGTTTGCTAAGGTACGGTTTAATTCCCTCTTCATACATTTTAGTAAGGGTTTAAATATGTCGTGGGTGTGTAAATATGGGCTGGAAATATAAAATTATACCCATTACTATTGAAGGGTGTCGAAGACGTGTAAGGGGCTATTTTGAAGCTATTCTAATGGGTTAAAGTTTGGCTAGGGTTGTTATTAGTATGGTGTTGTATTTGGAGGTTGTTTGTATATGCTGCAGGGCTGGAAACATGGTTAAATATGGGTATAAGTACTGCTGGTTGCAGCCACATTGTGCTCCTTTCCATAAGGTTGTGATTTTACAAAATAAAGATTGTAAACCAAATTTTAATGCCATAGTTTTGAGTGGGCTGTTTGGAGCTTGTATTGAGTAGTATTGAAGTAATTTAATTGTATATGGCTGCTAGTTATTGTTGTTGGTGTGGTTGTACTACTCGGAGGATACTTGGAAGTTCGGATAGGGTAAGTTATAGGGGAGGTGCAATCTAATTTTTGTTAACTTCTTAACTAATCGACACACTAGTCGAGAAGTATGAACAAGTCGAAGGCTATTCATAATAGTGTTACTTTCGTGTTAAATAGGTTAAAGAAGTAACGAGGCGAGCTTGATTATGATTGATCCATAAAGATATGTAAAGCTATCCTTCTTTTTTCTTGGCATGTTTTAGCCATAAGTGGTTTGTATATAAAATGTGGGGATAATCCCATTCATAAAGCTCCGAGTATGATTCATGCCTCTTACCCATATCTTGATGTTAGAACTCCTACAATAATTAAGTTATTGTCTCTCAAGTCTTCTATATAAAGGAAAGTAGTAAGTATGTAAATCTTATTCCTTCTTTTCTTTTGGCATGTCTTAGATATAAGTGCTATATGATATGAGCTCTGGGGTGATTCCATTCCTAAGTTTTGAATATGATTTATGTCTCTTATTCACTTTTTGAAGATAAAACTCTCATAGTAGTTGAACTACTTCCCCTGAGCCTTTTATATGTCGATTAATAGTGGTATGTATAAGCTCATATTCCTAAGGACTCTATGATGACAAGTGTCTCTGATTTCATAAGCTGTTTGGCATTATCTTAATAAATGTCTATGATTCCTTTGACTCCATTTGATATGGCCTCTAATGGAATTTAGAGGATACTTGAGATGCTTACTATTCTGATCCTTAATTGATAGTTCATTATGATTGTTTTATTGAGTCTCAGATGATGAGGTAATTGTATATGGTTACTCACTACTCTTCTCGTGCATGTTATTGTTACTTCTTTCACCGAGTTCTAGTCTGGGTATGTTCATACACATTTTACTGCATTATCGACCGAGCCTCTTACTAGATGGTCGGGTACGCTATATGATGACATGATGGTACAATGAGATGGTTATGACACCGAGTCTCATAATGGGTTGGGTATGATATAAATATACACTACTCTATTCACCGAGTCCCTTACTAAAGGGCCGGGTATAGTATATGTATATGATGTGAGCATGCATAATTTTATTTCATAAGGCAGCCTATGATGAGACAAATGTGATATATGTACATGACATATTCATCGAACCCCTCACTAGAGGGTCAGGTACGATATGTATATACATATGATGATAGCATGATATAATGATAACACCGAGTCCCAAAGCGAGCCGGGTACGATATGTGATGATGATATACACGACTTGATTTCATAAGACACAAGTACAGTGACTTACTGAGTATCATACTTGTCTCCTGAATCTCTACTTCATATGTGATCTCATTTATGATATGTTATGCTTTATATACTCAGTACATATATCGTATTTACCCCCCTTTTTTGGAGAGCTGATTTTCATGCTCGCAGGTACAAACACGCGTTTTGGGGATCTGACAGCTTAGGACTTCCCACTCAGCCATTTTGGAGTGCTCTATTGTACCGGAGCCTAAGTTGTTGGTATTGATTTGTTGATGTATATATTCAGTTATTCAGGGGTACGGCGGGGGCCCTATCCCTTCATATGATACCGTTAACACTCTTAGAGATCTGTAGACATATATGTATGTGAGTTGTACGTAAGTTTTGTTCAGTTGTGTCTATACGATGTGTTGTAAATGTTGTTCTGTTATTGCAGCCTTGTTGGCTTGCGTGCCCTTTCATGATATGATACAAATGAAAGAGGCTACATGTATATGAAAATATTATGACCTATTGGAGTCCTCATGTATTGTATCACATGGTTCATGGTTCGACTAGCCTACAGCTGATTTACATGTACATGGAGGTTCAGGTCGGACCCCAGTCACGGCCTATGGGGTTGGGTCGCGATAAACACCAACTCTCTTCCATTGTCATGACCCGACCTAGGGCCTAGTCGTAACACTACAATCAAAAGCCCAAAGGGCTCCAACCAAGCCTCTTGTACATATCATAAGCATACATAAGGTAAAGTAAAAGCGGAAACATCATAAGAGAGTCTAAATCATGAATAGAAATTAAGGAATGTCACATGACAACATAGACTCAAAATATTTGTCCAACTAGATGCCTCTACTCATGAACATGGGCAGGGACTAAGACATGTCCCTAGCTCACCCTAAATATGAAACATAACAAAGGTCATTGAAAACATTAACCAACTCAATGACTAGTCCCCGATAGATGAGGACTTACTACAAACACTGCCGATGGGAAGGCTTAACTAGCCACGTAGAGGAATATGATCTTCGACCTCAACCCCTACATTATGAGACAATATAGGCAAAAAGTATGCATTAGTATATTGGAATGTACTAAGTATATAGGCAATGCAATGCATAGAAAACCATGTTTGTACAAATGACCATTTTAAATAGCATGATAGGAGAAGTAGTAAAAATCATAAGTAGTCTTTAAGAAAGATCAATGAATAATAAACCATAAGAGTATCATGTAAAGTAAAAGGTAGGATTAGTCATTTAAAACATGAAAAGGATCATACATACATGGGATTGGAACCATAACCGACAATAAGACCATGCAATCTATACCATGGAATCCCAATGCTGCCCCTACATCGGAGGAAAAGGGGAGACTACTTGCCAAGGTAGAATCCTACATGCCTAAGTGGATCCACTAAGTGGTTATGTGAACCGAGTACTCACTCCTAGTTCTTAGACTCAGATACACCTCTAAGTCTTGATATTTCGGGTACTCACCTACTAGAGATTTGAGTATTCGCCTCTAATCCCTTTTATACCTACAGTGGTACGTAGTTATGTGACAAGAGACTTTATATAAGGATCCCATATTTTGTGTTCCCACCTCAAGTCCACATTCGGTTCTAAGTCAAATTCCATGAAATACATACATAGTATAGAAATCATAATTTCATATATCATAGTCATTGTCATAGGTTTGAAATTATATAGTAGCTCATTTTCATAACATAAGTGCAATGCGGGCATTGTCCTTCCACAATACAAGTCATACATAATAGTTCATATCATAGTTGAAATACATAATCATAATTCATATTTTGAAAATTCAAGACCATAGCTTATACTTGAAATTAGGATAAGATATTATTGCATGATTAATTGATTTGAAAATCATGAAATTTGACTTGAAAACATGCATGATCATAACTTTCTTTCAGCCCATACATAATTCATATAGATAATATCATTAGGAAGTATAATTGAAAATACTCATATTTTACATCATGAACCCTAGAAACCAAAATAGGAGAATTCATGGAAAAATTCTTCAATTTAATGCAATAACCATCAATTTATATCAAAATAGACTCATGATTATACTTTGAATCATAATTCATGCAATATGAATAGAGATCATAAAATCCATAAAATATCATACTTTAATTTGATAGAAAACCTTGAGAAATTTAATTGGGCTTCATGGATGAAAGAATCCATGAATCAATACCCACATATCTTAAGTGAGAACACCTAATAATTTATAAGAACTTGAGAGTTTTGATGGAGAGCTTGAGTGAATTTACTTGAAGTCTTCAATGGAGTCCTTGAGAGTCTTTTGTAGGGAAAGAAATATTTGAGTAGGTGAATTGTAGAAGAATGAATAGAATTAGAGGTTTAGGTTAATTTATAGAGTTGAATTAGATCCTAAAAACGTCTAGGTTCATTAGCTAAAATTTAGAAAAAGTCTAAAATGCCCTTACTGAAAGCTAAATTCGGCCAAAAATGCATTGCCATGTCCGCGATGCAGAGGCAAGAAAGTCTGCTATGCGGACTTGTCGCAGACCATACTGGTTTGCGCAGTTCCTTGAGAATTCTTATTTTTTGATCTACAGGTCCTAAAAATCCACTGAAACTATTTTTTTGCAGGTTTTGACTTCCTGATCAATATTACAAACTCGGATTTTCCAAAAAGATTAAGGATAAGGTATTACATGAGCGGCCTATTCCCAAGGCATTCTTAAGGAACTTGGGATGTTACACCCATCTTCCACCAATATACTATCAACTCCATTGCTATCAAGATTGAAAAGAAAGGATCACAGGAAGGGCTTAGAGTGATAAATCATAAGGAAGATTCATTCAAAAAATCTAATCTGAGAACATTCATAACGTGACATGGTCTCACTAGCCTTTTAAGACCTATCATGGCTTTATGAAACTGAGCATGCTCTGAAAATGAAAGAATATATCATGTCCCATATAACATATGGATGGAAATTCATAGATTCAAGAAATAATATTGGGATCGCTAAAGGAGGTTACCACTTCTCACTTTAGAAACTAAGTATGAACACGAATCAACATGAAGTATAAGGAACATAAGAGATGGAAAAACATTAATTTCTCATCCTGGTCAACTTATCACTTTTTAAAACTCAAGACCCACTTTGGTTCATCACCTCATAATCTGCCCCTTAGCTTGGCAGTCTCCACTCTGAGCCTGCGGACTAATTTTCTACACTTAGCTATAAGCACACTGCTCCACATGACAAAGTATCACTATTCACAAGAACACTTAAACTCTCCAGTTATACTATACCTGAAGATACCAAATTTCTATTGGGGCCTCATTCTAAGATACTTCCCTCAACTTCATTCTATCCTTCATGCATCCTTCTATACTAGCTGATCTTATTGGCGTACACATCTAGTTTCTCTAACTCTTATGATCTAACCTTTTCTCTTTAGATTGCTACCACTTAGCTTCTAGGTTCACATATTCGTAACTTAGTTGAAGAAAACTTGAACTATAATAGGATACTCATCATTATCTATATACAACTCATTCGACCTAATTCTTATGAATAATATATAGAAAGACAAACTCACATCCAACCTTCTCCATATTAGCATCTAAAGGGTACTAACTAGTCACCTAAAGCAACTCATAAAATTAAAGCCTCATACAACTCTATACTATCTCAGATACACATCTTAAGCTTCTTTTTTTTTGAATAACTTAGCCTCAATTCACTATTTACATCTAAGGGTCACATACCCCCCATTCATAACACGAACTCCTTGCAAGTTAATATCTTAATCTCTCACATACGTCATGTCAAGCCTATTAAATAAATCAAATCTTAAAAATAGCACTATCACAATCATAATATAATCCCCTTTTTCTTCACACCACTCATCTCAAATTCAAAATTAGGGTCTAGTACTAACACACACATCACACACTGCTCGCATACTATACCAACTTACAACTACTAGGTGAAATTAAGAAACACTCTCCTACTAAGGCCTCATAACAAGTAATCAATCCTTGTCTCACTGTCTATCTAATTATAATTTATCACCTCATCTCCATTCATAACCTAAGTATTACTTACCCATTCATTACAACTCATTGCCTAGTTATACTCATATTCCTCTAAATATCATGGGGATCTCTCTTTAAAATCATAATCCTAGCTTAGATCTATCATCTCATGACTACTCCTCCCTTCCGTTCAACACCTATACTAGGTATTTACTAACACAAAGACACTTCAACATAAAACTTCTCTCTTGGTTCAAGTACACTCTAACTCATTCTAACCAACAACTCTTCCTCTACCTGTTATCATGAAAGCTAGACGATACTTACTACATCTTTAGTCAAAGTCAAAGGTACTTGACTTATAACCCCATTGCTTATCTTGTAGATACCTAACTCTAGGTACATTCCTCAATCAACCACCATTCTCACTATTTGGTGTCTACTCTGTTAACTTTATTTTTCTAGGTCTAGGATCATTCTATGAATCATAGCTTACCATGCCTCAAATCATATTCCATCGGATGGTGACACTAATCATTTAGAGATATAACTTTCCTCTCAAGGATAACATCTGAAGCAAGTTTTTAGAGAAGAGAGTATGGAAATACATCTTTCTCTGGCTCAACGCACGATTCATATGAGTAAGGGTGCATTTTTTCAAATCAACAAACTTAAGCACACTAATCAGCTCCTCTCGAGCCTGGTGTCCTCTCTTTACTCTCTAGATACTTTATCTAAAAGTAACTCATCAATAAAAATCAGAGTTTTACTGTTCCAACCACCTTGAGTATGGGGGGTAGTCAAATGGATTTGAGTAATGCATGAATTAGAAGGGAACTTTTATAGAGTTAAATTTTATCGCACGAACTCAGAATATGTAAGAAGTGAAATAATTTTTAATGTCCTATAGCCTCTTCATTATAAGTGCAGTGCACAACATATCCATAAGAAAGACTCTACTAGACACGACTTCATAAACTCCATATGACTCTTGAACTTTGTGCTCTGATACCAAGTTTGTCACACTCTAAGAGGGTATCCTAGGAGTGGCTGACACTCAGAGACTATTGTTAGTCCCAAAGAAAACTACTTGGCTTGTTCACTTAATTATTCAATAAACACTCTATCAGCAGAAGACTTAACTTATCAAGAAAATAGCTCAATATGATAATCAAATAGATAGCTTAAAGAATAAGTCCAAAGGCCAACAATGTACCTAATCCAATCAATAAGACTAGTATGAATGAAACTAGCCAAAAGATAATATCCAATCAATAATTTAGTCTATGAAGCCTCTATCAACTATCTAAGTGGTGTCAATGACAGGCTCATGGCTACCTTAATCAAAATAAAAGTACAATTCTAAACTCTAAATCTTGATAATAAAAGGGTGGTATCTTTTAAAAGTAGGGAGGACTCACCAATCAGCTGGAATGTGGAAAAGATTTTCCGCAGTGCACTGTTTGACGATCTTTAGAACCTTTCTCTACATCATGAAAAATTATAGGTCCAAATAGATGTCAGTACGTAGAATGTATGCATATGTAATACGGCAGAATAAAACATGCATCAAGGTAGAATAATACCAGTTCAGATATCTCAAATCATAAAGATGAGAAACTCAATTGGGATATCATAAATCTAAAGCAAAAGTAACGTTTAGACAGAGATTAATCATATACAATCCAATCAGAGTACTATCAAGACCTATATGGGAGTTTCTCTTATCCAACAACAATCACTTATAAGACAGTGATAATAACACAAGCTCATTGTTGTTGCCACAATCTTCCAATACCTTGCCAGGGTAAAGGACAAATCTACCAATATGGATCCAACAATCAACAAGTCCTATCTTTTCAGGATAATAAAAATAGGAAAGCATCCGACTTTAACTGTTCAATCCTCTCCTACGTTTGGCAACGTAATTATTGTGTTTGAGTTATTACTTACTCTTACCTAATTTGGTACTCAATACTCCTCCCAAGACTCAGTTCTCATAAGACAATCAATCCCAATCAAACCAATCAACAAGTCTCATATAGACTTTTATCAGTTCATCAGTTTTATACAATCAATCATTTTAATTAATCTATCATCCAATCATTCCCCATCATATAAGAGTAGTTGGGACAATCATTTATGACAACATTCATTTCAGACCATTCAATTGGGTTCAATTATGAAGATATAAAGGACCATCAAGTTTTCTCAAGACTATCATCATGCTCACATCCCAAACATAATCATGCATTTACAAGTTCAAGGTTCTAGACTCAATCATTGGGCATATATATCCAATATTAGTTAAAATACTATTAAGTTTTATGAAATAAGTAGTTTAAACCATTTGTTTAAGAAATAATTTGTGAAAAACATCAATTACGCAATATTATGTAAAATATGTTAAATTTAAGGAAATTCTCAAGAACTCAATTCATATGAAAACTCAAACTCATTTAAACTCTATAACACACACACACATATGTGTGTGTATGTGTATGTATATGTATGTATATATATATAATATTAGTCCAAATCACTCTCTCCATTAATGCATAAAAGACATCATCTTTACTAAAAAAATGAATGTAAAAATCATGATTATCAAATCAAATAGGGTTTAAGGAAAAGTAGCCATGAACAAAAGTTTCAATATAGTGAGAGATAGAAAACAACAATAATCTCAATACAAAATTATATGGAACTCAATAGAAGAAGAATTAACTCATTCAGAATTCAAGAAACTAGGTTAGACTCAACTCATTCTCAATGATCAATAGAATTAGATGTAGGCATGTGGAAGAACTTAATCCAACATCGTGGTTATCCTTACATACCTGGGATAAAGACAAATAATCAAACTAACAAGATTCTGGCTTGAAATTCTTGAACTCTAGCCCTTTCTCCTCCCCTTAGCCCTAGTTTCTTTTTCTTGAATGCGCAAAAAGTCTAAGGAATGAGTTTAGAAACCCTTATAAGGTCGAAAATGACCTATATGGGGGTGGGGAAAAGACCCAAATATCCCTTACTGAAGTTGAAAAACGTCTGGAAAAAATACATATAATCGGATTCGTCAAATGCGATTTATGTAAAAAAAAGTCATGCAATAAATAAAACACACTTTTCAAATGTGTTTTATGAAAAACGTGAGAAAATGAACTAGGTAGGGGCAGATTCGCGATGCGAACATGTCGCACACTCTTCTAGTTAGGTTGATTTTGCCCAAAAAATTATTCTTTTGACACAGTGAGACCCCTTTTCCACATGAGTTTTTCCTCTGATTGATATTCTGGCCTTAGATTGGCCAGAAAATTTAAGAATAATATGTTGTTAGAGCGTTCTTTCTTCTAGGGGTATTTTAAAATTTTTATTGAGTGTAACAACCCATTTCGAAATGGAAGTGAGAGCGTATCACCATGGACTTCATTGTGGGTTTACCTCATACTTTTTGAGGTTTTGAAAGTATTTGGATCATCGTGGATCAATTTACCAAGAAAGCATAATTCCTTCCCGTTCATACTCTCTTTAGTGCTAAGAGATTGGTTTATATCTACATTCATAAAGTGGTTCATTTTCATGGTGTGCATGTATCTATCATTTCATACTGGGGTTAAAAACTCACTTTGATATTTTTGAGTGATTTTAAAAAGGAGTTGGGTACCCCATGTCCACCTTAGCACAATATTTCACCCATAGACTGATGGCTTATCAGAGCGTACCATTCAGTTCCATGAAGATATGTTGCGGGCCTGTGTTATAAATTTTGGAGGTCAGTAGGCCAGTTCTTACCTTTTGTGGAGTTTGCGTACAACAATAACTATCATTCTAGTATTCAGATGGCCCCCTTCGAGGCCTAATGTGGTAGGCATTGTCGTTTTTCCGATTTGTTGGTTTGAGTCTACGGAGTCTAGGCTGTATGGTACAGACTTACTTTAGGAGGCCTTATATCAGGTGAGGGTAATTCAAGATAGGCTCAGGAAAACCCAAAGTAGACATTAGAGTTATGCGAATCACAAGCATTGGGGGCTGAGGTTTGCAGTCGATGATCAGGTATGTCTCCGAGTATTTTCCATGAAGGGCGTGATGAGATTTGAGAGGCGGCACAAACTTAGCCCCAAGTACATAAAATAGTTTGAGATTTTTAGGATAGTTGGAGATATTGTCTATTAGTTAGCCCTACCTCCAGATAATCAGATATCCACCCAATTTTTCATGTTTTGATATTGCGTCGATGTGTTTCGTATGAGTTTCATTTGCTGTAGTGGGATTCATTTGAGTTAGATGATCGTCTGGCCATTGTAGAGGAGTCGATTGTTATTCTAGTTAGAGATGTTAGGAAGTTGCAATCGAGAGCCATTCCTATTGTTAAAGTCTATTGGAGGCACCTTTTAGTAGAGGAGGCTACTTGAGAAATCTAGCAGGAGATGCAGGAGCAATTCCTTGGCTTATTTGAACCTTTAGGTACTACTTGACACTTAATTTTGTGGATAAAAGTCCTTTTTAGTAGTTAATGTTGTAATGACCCTATGGATAATTTTTGCCTTAATGCCTTCTTTTCTCCATTTAGAGCATTTCAATAGTGACCCTGAGTAATTTATGACTTGCTGGCACTAACTATTCATTTGCTTGATCGTTCATTTGAGTTTTATGCTCATTTCCAAGTTTTATAGCTTTTGAAACTTGAATAGTTGATTTTAATCAAAACATCAGTAAAATGACCTTAGAACAAAATTCTAAGGGTTCTGTCAGCTCTGAAATTGTCAAATTAGGCTAGTAGCATAATCAGCACGAGTATTGAGGCTTCTAGTGCCAGTTTGTACCATTTGGTGTTTTAGCCTTTGAAACTTAACCTAAGTTTGACTTTGGTCAATATTTTTGGAAAACGCACTCGAATAGAAATTTCATCAGCGTAGTGAGTTCCAAAATACCAAGTTTTGTTTGGAACGACCTTCCATTCTCTTTTTGAGTCTTTTGATCTAATTTTGAGGCCCATTGTGAAATTTGGCTTAAAATGGCATTTCGGTGTGGAACTCACTTTCTATTAAAATAACCTTGTATGAGAATATTAAATGCATTATTGAGTCTAAAACATCGAATTTGGTGGGGTAGCATATCTTATTTTTGCACACGTGATTCCGAATGAATTTTGAGCACCCCGTCGGAGACTTAGACAATGCCAAAAACCCCTTGTTGCAGCAGCTGCTGGTGCAGGTGTGTTTCTTCATCACGTTCACGATAAAGCCTTTGCGATTATAAAGGTCACCTTGCCTAGTCTTTGCGATCGTGTGGCCCTGGTCTCGATCGTGATGAAGAGTTGATTGGGTTGACCTCATTTGGTCTTCGCAATCATGATACTTGACCCTCACAATCGCGATGGTAAATTTGGGGGATGGTCTCGATAACAACACGTGTCCTCGTAATTGTGAAAAACAATTTTGCCTGCTATTTTAATTTAAGACCATGCATTGATCAGCTCTCAAGTCCCATTTCACTGGTGATTTCTCACTCGATATAAGTACAATTTTCACGATTTCAAGTCCTGTGGGTTCAAAATTATTGTGGCTACGTGGGTTAGTGATCGAAAAGTGTCAGGAAAGTGCCATTTGAGGTAAATTCTCATTTATGGCAATTGTCCCATTACTTTAATGGTAATTATTATTGAAATTATTACATGTCTTGTTTCCCGTTGTTCCGAGCCCCAAATTGTGTTCCAATTTGGAACACAAGTTCGGGCAAGTATTTAGGACCCTTTTCACAGAGTTAAATTTGGAATTACCAAAGTAGGTCCTACATTCCACTTTTTTACTCTGAAATTGGTTCGTCCTCGGTTTTATATATTTTAGTGTCAAATGACTGTATTGATATTGTGTACGTATTTTTGATAGTAGAAAAGCATTCGAAGGTCGTTCGAAAGGGGAAAACTCCAGCTTTTTTAATTTTAGAGAGTGCGTGATTGGCCTACAGGTAGACTTAGGCATCCTTCTCTTTAGATTGAGCTCAAAAATTTGAATTATTGTTGATTAGTTAGAATTTGGATTGGTAGCTATTGAATCATGCTTAGACCTTTAGAAATCATGTTTTAGACCTATTTCTTAAAACTTTGGGGTACTTATGAGCATGTTACTTGCCTTTATTTATTATCCATGTGTGGTATATTTGAATACTTAATTTCGTATTTATTTGTAGCATGTTTGGCCTTAGTTTAGGGTTCACTAGTGCTTTTCTTTAAAATGTATGATTTGGACCCGATAGGCCTTAGTCTTGCCCCGATGTTGCTCTAGTTGGCTTAGATCCTTGTAGAATAGTGTAGCAAACTTGAGCTTGATGGTTTGAGTCTTATCTAGGCGGTACTCTTGCTTTGATGATATTCTATCCTTACTTCCCCGATTTTGCGACTTTGTGAGTTTCAACGGTGACATCGAGTTCTATTTCGCGATTTAAGGTTGATTTTGGGTTCAATTCTATTGGTTTAATTGATTGGCTAAGTTTGGACGGTGTTCTATGGAGATTTATGACTATAGACCATTTGGAGCACTTTCAACAGCAATATTAACACTCTTGGCGAGCATCCAAATTCGAGCTCCGACCTTGGCCACATTGATACCGATAAAGAACATTTGGTTAAAGGTATGTCCTCGATCACGTGGATACTTATAAAGAGCATCTGGTTAGAGGTTCGGCCTCAGTTACATTGATCTGGTCGGTTACTTTGATACTTCTGGTGAGCATCCGATTAGAGGTCCGCCCCCCATACTTTCAGATTCTACTGGTTTGGTTTGAGGTTCTAGTTCTGCATTCTTTGGTCTTGGGTTCTCAGGTTCCGCTCTTGGTGGTTATAGCTATTCTGTATACTCATCGGGCTTATTGGAGTTCATTCACATTTTTATTTAAACTTGTGCATGAGTATACATTTTGGGCTTATGAGGGCCCAGTTAGGTGTAGTTAGCTTGTAGATTAGCTTAGTTAGGGTCTTTTCTACACTCGTGTGCATTACATTACTTTACTTTAGACTTCCACTCTGAACCTTTATTTTGTTCTATTCCTTCTTTTCATATTGCTTTTACTTTTCAAGCTCAGTCGGCCTATGATGCCTTATGAGTACCCGTTATTTTGGTACTCATATTACACTCTACATCTGTTTTCATGAGGCAAGTCCAAGCACCAGTGTCCTGCGTTGATGCGAGCTTGCAGCATTCTAATCAAGAGATGGTGGTGTTTTGTACTGTTTCAGACTCCATCAGTATATATCTGACTAATCTTTTATTTTTGAGACAAGTCTTGTTTCTGGGGTCCACTTTTGAGACTTGTACTCTTTTATTTAGTCAGCTCTATACTTGTGACTTCTAGGTTCTGGGAGGGATTATTTTGTATGTATATTTTAGCTTGTTTCCGCTTATCTATTTTGTATATCTTTAAAATGCTTGCTCTTATTTAGTTTCTACCCTTAAACCTATTATTTGTTGTTTCGCATTACGGATTGGCTTACCTACTGGTGGATTATAATAGGTGTCATCATAACTCAGAATTCGGATCTTCACACCCTTCTTGCTAGAAGAAAAATGAGAACATTGCACATGTATTCTTTAACGCAAGACTATTATAGGCTGAAAATGGAGAAAAGGAAGACTACCAAGCGAATATGTATACAGAATGATGCTAGCAGGACAGTATACTATAGTTGGAGAGAGAGGAACATGCACATTTTCTATCAAAAAAGGCAACAACCACAAATTCTGATCACAAGTATTATTCAGAAAATTCATTATAAGGCCAAAAGCAGGACTAGAGTAGCAACTTGGTTAAAAAATCTTGATGCTTATCATGTGTAAGGATAACATTGGAAACTATAGCTATATTTGTCTTAATAACCTGAATTGACTGTTGGAATGGTTGTCCAGTAGCATCTTCATCTAATGTACTTCAATTCTCACTTTGGTATAATACAATTATTTATCTAAAAAATAAAATAAAATCTTGCTTTTGATTTTTTACAACTCGGAAAATAGAAAGGGCTCTTGATGTCTTAATCCTACAATGGCCTTTATAAAAATAAATATTGAGTTATACAAAATACTTTGACATTTCGGACTCTTGATTCATAGCTAATCTTTTAATAAAATATAAAGGAAGAGAAAAATTTTAAAGATGAAGAAAATGAACTAGGGCAAATAGTTTTAATGACTCATATAGCGCACTAATTTAGTGCTCTATATAAATCTGTAGGACATTACGTCCATTAAGGACTAGGCTGTATATGTAGTTGATATAGAGCATTAATTTAGTGCACTATCCGTATATGTTGTCAATATTTTTCACACGTTATTTCAGTCACTTTTTAGTTTTCATACGTCATTTAGGTTCCGGACTCATCTAGGAGGGCATTAAGATGTTCGTCTCAACTCATTAGATAAAATATTATATTATAAATATAAGGTAAAAGATATAAAAATATTGAATCTCCTAAACACAAGAATTGACCCAATTCCCCACACTCCTACCTCGATTTTACTTCAGTACTATTTGTCTAGATTATATAAAATATTTTTGGTATAACAATTTTTACTTACTTAATCTTTCCATTCCAAAATAATTAAATTATTGGAATATGACACA
The DNA here is from genome assembly GCF_947179165.1 of Solanum dulcamara. Taxonomy (NCBI): domain Eukaryota; kingdom Viridiplantae; phylum Streptophyta; class Magnoliopsida; order Solanales; family Solanaceae; genus Solanum; species Solanum dulcamara. The sequence goes on along the minus strand of NC_077237.1, from coordinate 16,361,638 downwards.
CAACTTAAGAAAAAAGAACAAAGACATAAATTCGTCTTGTTTTTTTCATTTTTTCCCTTTTCAAATTCCATGCTAACTCTCAATACTCATTTATTTCATTCTTGGAACTCAACCTTGAAAATTTAATTAATGAAGGGTAAAATTGAAAAAAAAAAACATCTATCTTGAATAGTGAACAATTCAATTATTTTGAACACTAAATAATACTCCAACAATTCAATTATTTTGAAATGGAGAAAGTACTAAACACCAGAAATACGTAAAATCAACTCAGTTTTTATAAAAATATTTTCCTTCGTAACCAACGCATCCTAATTTTCACTATTAATGTGGTCGGATCATTTCTTGAATTAATTAACAGTTACTAGAACCATATAATGTATCTGACTGTGGCTTATTTTTTTTTTCTCATTAATGTGTTTGGATGTCATTACCCAGAAAAATTAAATGGTGATCCATCGTAAATGGCTTGTATAAAGGTATCCCACTTTTGCCAGGGGGCGGGGGGAGCGCATTTTTCTCTTGGCATAATCCAGTTCAAAGTCATAAAGTCAATCTGACACTAAAAAGTTAAATTACCTATCTACACACCTTATATTATTATATTTATTATTATTTCTTACCATTTATAAAAATCTAAAAAATTCTTCTTTTTTTAACTCTCCCTCCAACTCACCGATACATTCAATTTTAGTTCTCCCAACTATCATAAATTCACGCCTATTTTCAAGCCACTACTTATTCAGTTTTTTTTTTTTGAATTTTCAGTCCAAGTTTTACCGAATTTCAAGCTTCTAATTAAAGTAATTCAAGTTCTTCCTTCTGTCATCTCACTTCAATTTCACCTCCTTCGATCTTTCATTGATTTCTACTGTAATTTTTTATTGTTTTTACTCTTTTGTTCATTGATACATATGGATTCTGCTCCATCTTTTAGTGTTGATCTCACATAGTTGAATCAAAATCAAGAAATTCTTGTTTCACCGGGTTCTGATTCATCTTAAGAAGGTTACCACGAGATTAGATTCAAACATCGTAACGATCCCGTAGTCATGGATAAATTACGTATGAAATCGAAGTCGAAATCTCCAGTTTAATAAGCACCCACAGAAGCAGAGAAAAGAATTGAAGGTGTTACAACACTCCCTAATCTCCCAAAGCTATGAGTTCATCTAATCTGTACTCTGTTATTTTTATTTTTAAATCTTGATTTTTCTAATATATTTCAATGTATCTTTCTTAAAGTTCGTATGCTGATACATAAAGTTCTGATATGGTTTTTTTTATTATGTTACTAATACATAAGGTCTACTGCTTTTTATAATTTTCATGATACATCATGTACTAATCATGATACATAAGATTTTTCTGATTTTACATTGTTTATGATACATTAATTTCTTCCTTTTTTATTATTTTTGATACATAAGGAAAAAATAAAATGTCTCATATCAATATACATAAGCTCTATATGTATACTGACTAGTCATGCACCTGATACATAAAGTCATTTTGTATCATCTATTCTAATGTCTCATGTTATGTTATGTTTTCATGAAGGTAGATATATAATGTATCGAGTACAAGTTGTATTTATTCATTTGTTCTGTCAATGCAATGACTGAAGTACGTCATCAAAAAGATCTATTTCCACTCTTTGAGATTCGGCACTACATATACCGCTAATTTTGAAATCATCAATAGGTGAAAAAAGGTATCCAGTTGTTTAGGCAAACCATCTTTGATCACTACCTAAATATGCCACAGTATAATTTTCAAGGTCAAATCATCAATGTCTCTTACTTCTCGAGGTGGAGTAGAAAAACATAGATGAATTGCACATTCGTCACGTTCAGGGTAACATACTCCATTTCTCAATCAAGAAATTTGTTGTTATTATTGATTTGCAATGTACCGATAATATTAATGAATTTCGATACCCGGATGCACTCCAAGCAGATTATTGTCTATATATTTCCCTAGTACAAAATATTGGGGTAAACAAAGAATGTTTTGTTCAGCGTTTCCTGATGGGAGAATGGAAAATCAATGAAGACGTTGTTCAGATGGTCATTCTCTATTTCATCCACAGTTTTATCTTTTCTCAACTAGGTGATTCACCTATTTATGTTGATGACTTTAAGATGGTAGAGGATGACAGAAATGAGCAGTTCCCATGGATAAAATAATATTTTCCAAATTGATGAAAGACATGAGGCAGGAGTTTACAACTGTTAAACAAATGTATCGTTTGGGCGGCATGACATACGCTCTCAATGCATGGATTTACAAATGTGTATCTCAAGTCCCTTCTAAAATTATTGTAAGAATGGGTAATCATATTCCAAAATTTTTTAATTGGCATGTTGTTGCGGTCAAGCCCAAATATGAGACTTTCATGTCTAGCCTTTTCAGTGAGGTATATTTCATAAAATCCTATTCATATTTATATCAAATATATATATCATCTGATGCTATTTAACTATAGTTTAAAATTATTTAGTTTTTAATTTTTCATTGATTCAGTATACAAAATATTTATGATACATTCATTATTCTTGAATCTGATACATTAGATGTTTTTATACATTAGCTCTCTGTAATGATATCATGATACATACTGATTTTTATTTTTGTTTTTCATGCTTTTCACTCTTATTTTTTTTAGTATACATGTTCCAATCTTGTCCCAACACAAGATGAATCGGAATCACTTGACATCACTGGCAGTGAACCTTCTACTGAAGCTACTACATCAGCTACCAAGGCCAAGCGAATGAAACCTCAAGAACTCTACGGCTTTGAGGACTTTTCAACTAAAAACCCAAAGATTTGTTAAGAAGATTTGATCTTGTTACTGATGCATCTACTCCACCTCCTCCCAAAAGAATGAAGACTGTCCATGGTAAAAAAATCCATTCCAGTAAAAACGGCTAACAAAGACAAAGATATTCTACCACCAAAACCATTAAAAAATTATATGTTTACTACTTCAAAATCAGTGGCAAAGACTTTCCATGGTAAAAACCCCATTCCAGTAGGAGGTGAATCTTCAAGTCAGTCGAACTAAATTGCTCAAGTGAATTCAAAGTCTTAAAGAAGTCTCTAAAGAAATACGTAAGTTATTAGTATAATATTTAAATTAGTAAATATACTTTTAATAAGTTGATACATTCTGATTTTTTATATTATTATATTCAAGTTGATCGAAAATTCAAGAGACTAGAGAATAAAATCGATTCAAATCAAATCGATCTCTTGAAAGCCATTGACAATATAGTGCACCACATAACTGGCACATCTCTCTAATTCAAAAGGATGGTTTTGTTCAATCATTCCATGTGGTTGAAGAACAATAACCAGGTATTGTATTGGAGGAGCACAATGATCCAAATAAATTTGATTCCCCCATAGAACATGACCAATCTCATGGTCAGGAATATATTCAGGTAGATACATCATGTAGTTCTTGATAATCCTTTTTTTCTATTTTGATATACTTTCAAACTACTTGATACATTTCATGATCATATATGAGATCATTAATTTTTATTTTTATAGTTATTTTCAGAAGTAATTGTTATTATAATTATAGAAAGCAAAATTATTCAAGTCGATACAAAAAATGGAGGATGTATCAGAACATCACATGATATCAGATGCTGCAGAATCCCTTGAACAGCAGGTTGCTACTGATACATTAAAGGTAATGTATCATAATTATTTTTTTATGATCAATCTGATGCTACATAGATCTTGTATCTGATAAATCTGTGATGATCTATAGATCTTGATACATTTCATGATCGTGTATCAGATCCTTTATTTTTTATTTTAATAGTCATTTTTATAAGTAATTATTATTATTATTATATTTGTAGAAAGCAGAATCATCCAAGAAGATAAAAGAAATGGAAGATGTATCAGAACATCACATGGAATCAAATGTTGCAGAATTCCATGGAGAGCAGGTTGCTAATGATGCATTAAAGGTAATGTATCAGAACTAATTTTATAACTAATCTGATGCTACATAGCTCTAGTATCTGATACATCTATGATGATCTATAGCTCTTGATACATTTTATGATCATGTATTAGATCCTTCAATTTTCATTTCAATAGTCATTTTCATAAATAATTGTTATTATTATATTTGTAGGAAGCATAACCATCCAATATTACACAACAATTGGAGTATGTATCATCACATCACATGAAATCAGTTACTGTAGAATTTTTTGAAGTGCGTGTTGCTTCTGATACATTAAAGGTAATGTATCAGATCAATTCTTATGATATATTCAACATTAATAAGTTTAGTATTGATATGATACATTTAATTTAGGATAATGCATTAAAAAATCAAATTATGCCATGAAAGATGCAAGAGAGTCTGTTGATAATACTGATCATGTTAAAAAACATGTTGAGCAGATTGATAAAGAAAAAATAAGCCCGATGTATCAATAATATTCTACACTTGTATCTGATTTATTAAATTTAGTGCAGGTTATTATATTAAAGTCATAATATTTTTATCATTCTTAGAAAATAAGATTTCACAACTTCAACCTTGATATCGTCTGAAACTCGAGAGGTGGTAAATGCTCTAATAGATGGACTTCTATTACCAGTCACGCCATTGACTGCATTAGTCATGAACAAGTAGCTTAGGCTGCTATGTGATAGCCATCTACCTACCACTCTTTCATACAAACCCGTTGTGTTTCCAGATGATGCGAAGACACCTCTTCCATAAAGTAGGATGCCTTCTAAGATCTTGCAATCCCTGTATCTAACAAATTTTGAGTCTAGTAAAAAAGGTAAGGAAAAAATATCGACTGATAGGTATCAAACACACCCCTTTGAAGGTTTTGGCATATGTTATACTCCTCTAACCGAGCTTATCACTTACTACTCCCAATGAATAGATAAGGGACTATTAAAATCGCATGCCAACAAGTAAGTACGATATTTACAATTTATATCAATACAAATTATTTACTATATATGTACTCTCATTTTAATATAAGTTTTCATTCAGAAAATCAAAGGAGGAACACTACAAAGCAAAGTGCTTTTCATTCGGATTTGAAAAAAATAAACTTTGTAGTAGCATTTCTTCATGATAAGAACTGGTTCTACCTCATGTCACAGCTGAGCAGATGCTGGAATGATGAGGTAATTATTTTTTAATATAGTACAAGACATTGTGTGATATATTTCAGACACACTGTCTGATACATAAGTATTATGGATCAGGTACATTTAATACAGATATTTCTATTATGTTTACTAATTATGTATCAGTTTGTATAACTAATATTTTTTTAAAATATGCAGCACATCGATGTAATATTTTACTACCTTCGGAAGAAGTCCAAGATACAGTTGGTCAATCAGTATTGCTACACAACAACCTGTATCTTCAAAGTTTACATCGAATCTTCACACACATGATACTATCACATTCCACCTGATATTTCTACCGCAGAAGACATGGCACGGGCCTCTACTGTAGCTCATCACGAGAGGTATGTGAAGAACATTATAAGAGGTTTCTCAATCCCCATCGATTTGCCATGGCATTTGGTAGATGAGGAATATATTCCGGTAAACTGTGATAGGAATTTTCATTGGGTTCTGACAGTAATTGGGTTGAAAGAGAGGTTGATACGCGTCTATGATTCATTCTCTGGAATAAGAAGTAGAAACCCTTCCCCAGATATTCAAAAGATAGTAGTAATGATACCTACATACCTTTAAGATAGTGATTTTGTTTAGAAAAATAAACGTACTGATTGGTCATCACTTCATTCATACAAGGACAAATCAACCGGTAACATGCTTGAAGAACATCACCCTTTTGAATTTGAATATGTTGAAGGCGTTGCACAACAAGAAAGTGATAGCTTGTGAGAAATAACAACTATGCATATTTAATTCATTAAAATTCCATTTTTATTTTTTAAAGTTGGTTAATATTTTATTTGCAGGGATTGTGGTGTGTTCGTGGATGTTTTTGCTGAATATCTTAGTAATAGAATTTCTATTCCAACTACAGGACTACATGCCGAATACTTACGTTCAAGATACGCCTCGCTATTGTGGAATTATGATTGTTGGAAGGCCAAGGATGATTATATTAGTGAAAATGATGATCCAAAAAAAACTAAGAGAAATTTCATCTATCCCGGTCAAGGAGAACCAGTGAACGTCGAGTAGTTTTTTTAAATTTATAGTAGTAGAATGCAGACTGTTGTTTTGGCACCAACAGTAAATATTATTTTTGATTATGCACTATTTATAAAAAAAAATTTGAAAAAATACTATATTAATAGTTTGCTGTGCAACTATTTAGCAGGTGTTGTTGAATATAATATTTTGTTGTTCATAACATAAGCCTTTGTATCAATTACATTTCTCTTATGTATCAATTCTATGTACAGGTCTTCAATATATCAATCTAAAATTTAGATCATAAACACTTTGAATCTGTGGTGCATTGTATCTAATAATTCTAAATTAATATCAGTTTTGTTCATAATACCTAACCTTTCAATATACCAGTTACATAGCAATGTTTATGTATCATCTTTTGTGGAAGATACATCATTCTGATATATCATTTACAAATAATAGTTGAAAGCTTATATAGTAGTCTTCAATGTATCAATCCTAAATATCAATCGAATGGTCATGTGTCAATAATCAATATATCAAACTCAAATTAAAGTTGAAAGTTCATGTATCAGAATTTTAATGTATCAGTCTTTAATGTATCTGATACATTTTAATAAAAAATCATGTAGTGCTTTGTACCAAATAAGCCTAAGTCAATATCAGATTTATAACTGACACATTCTCTTTGTATCATATACATATTTTGAATTTATCATTTTCATATATTTGTTAAATGTAAAATACTTAAATCATGAAAATAGCTCCTTTCAACATAACCATGATTTCGTAACATACTTATAAGAGACTTATCTAAAGCATCTAAATCATGATAAGTTTTTTCATAGAAAATCAAACAACAATAGAAAGTGGCTAAACCATAAAAATCTTTCATAATGAAAATACTTCACTTTGAAGCAACTTTGTTTTCATAAAAATCATATTGATACTTCATTCAAAAGTTTCCTTAAATCATATTCTTCAATTCATGATTCATGCTTAAAGTCTCAAAACATGATTTCAAAATCAAAATATGCATATAGTGTGGGTTCATGTAAAAATTCTTGAAAATATGTAATTAAGATCCAATCATACACAACAAGAATAATATGAAGGAATAAAATAATATTTGATTAAAATCATAGCATAATCATAGAAATCCTAGATTTTTGAAAGAAATCATAAAGAGAATTTGAAGATTCTTTGGGACTCCATAGATGAAAAGGGATCTACAAAAAAAAATTCATATACCTGGATGAATTCTAGCCTTGGAATTGGAAGAGGAGACTTGAATCCTTGAATCCCTATCTTGTTTGAAGAACAAGACTTCAGAGAGAAATTCCTTGAGAGCTTTTGGAATTTTGAGTGAATGAGAGGGAATGGGAGGATTTTGAAGGGTAAAGGATATAAGACATCGGAATAGTCTAGAAACGACATAGTTTAGGTGTTACTAGAATAGAAAATGACTAAAATAACCTTGATAAATAATTGTCAGAGGGACTCTACGGACCCCACCTACGAGTCGTAAGTTCTCCTACGGATCGTCCATGATCTCGTGGAAACTCAGTGCAAAAAAACAAATCTCCGAAGTTTGGTCTATGATTCCACTCTAGGGGTCGTACATGCGTCTACGGTCCGTAGACCCTCTCCTCTTGATCAGCCTCAAAATCTAACTCTCTAAATCTCTTCTATGGTACCACCTAAGACTCGTAACTCCCTCCTATGGATCGTATCACCTCATGCGGTTCGTAGATCGGTCTGCATGCACCTATTTGAGACTTAATATTTTTTCCAACTTCAGGACCACATCTATGATTGCCTTCCTATAGGCCGTAGGACCTTTTACGGTCCGTAGATTGACTCATACAAACTAGTACAAGCAAATTTTCTAAAAAAAAATTCCAAACAATTTTTTAATTTAAGGTGTTACAATATCTCCCCCTTGGAACATTCATCCTCAAATGGGACTCAAGCTAGCATGTATAGAGTAGGGAAAGAGATCTAACAACCTAACATAAAAGTAAATCACATCAAAATGCATAAAATCAAGGATTAATCGACTCCAAGCTAAAACATGAACTTAAAAACTGATTTTCATGAACGTGCATGCATATGAAAATATGAGAATAGTTCAAAAGCATGAATCCAAAGAGTAAACATGAGGAACTAATACCTCAAGATGGAATTGAAGTGGAGGGAAAGAGATAAGGATAGAGGGACATCATATCAGCTTCGGCCTCCCAAGTATCACCCTCAACTAATTGATTCTTATAAATAACTTTCACAGAAGCAACTTCTTTATTTCTCAACTTTCAGACTTGATGAACCAAAATCTCAACCAAACCTTCTTCATAAGAGAGACTTTATTTCACCCCCAACACTGTCCAATGACATAATCGAAATAGGATCACCAATACACTTCTTTAACAAGAAAATATGGAACAGTGGATGCACCAATGTCAATTCTAAAGGCAAATCCAACTCATAAAGCCACTACCAAAATGTCTCAAAATTTGATATGGGCCTACATAGTGGAGACTGAGCTTTCCTTTCTTACCAAACCTTATCACAACCTTCATGGGTGATATTTTCAAATAAACTCAATCATCAAGTTCAAATTCAAGCTCTCTTCTCCTCACATCCACATAGGATTTCTGCCTACTCTAGCAATTCTCAACCTCTCTCTGATTAGTCAAACTTTTTGTATGGCCTCATGAACTGAGTTGGGTTTTATCAAAGTGACCTCACCAACTTCAGACCAATCAATAGGAGACCTACACCTCCTACAATAGAGATCATCAAACGAATTCATCTAAATACTCGAGTGATAACTATTATTATAGGTAAACTCAAGCAACGACAAATGATTATCCAGTTACCCTTTAAGTTAATCACACAAGCTCTCAACCTATCTTCTAAAGTCTGAATAGTCCATTTGGTTTGACCATTAATCTGAGGCTGTTGTACTAAGCTTAACTTGAGTATTAAGACCCTTCTGAAACAATATCCAAAATGAAAAAGTAAACTAAGTACCTCTATATGAAATGATAGACAATTGAACACCATTCAACATAACCAACTCCCGAATGTAAGGTCTCGCATAATCCTCGGCTGAATAAGAAAGTCTTGACAGGAAGAAAATGCGTTGATTAAGCCATTCGGTCTAGAAATACCCAAATCGAATCATGATGATGACGTGTATAAGGTAAATCCATAATGAAATTCATATTCAAATCTTCCTACTTCCAAGTAGAAATGCTAATAGCTTGAGTCAAACCTCTTGGTCTTTTATGCTTAACTTTGACTTATTGGTAATTCAGACTCTTAGGAACTAATTCCTCAATATCTTTCTTCATGTCATTCCACCAATAGACTTTCTAAAAATCAAGGTACATCTTAGTAGATCTCGAGTGAATAGAATATCAAAATTATGAGCTTCTAATAATATATGTTGCCTCAAACCATCAATAGCTGGAACACACAATTGACCTAGATATCGAAGCACGACATTTATCCTTTGGGAGAAAACCTCAATATCTTTATCTGAAACCGCTTTATTCAATTGAATCAAAGTCGGATCACTATTTTATTTTGCCTTCACATTCGATACAAGAGACAATTTTGAGCAATTTTGCAAAATAATATCACCATCCTCAAAATCAACCAAACGCACACCCAAATGTGCTAGTCGGTGCACATCATGAACCAACTCTTTTTTCTCATTGTCAATGTGAGAAACACTATTCATGGACAATCTACTAAGAACAGCAACAATTATATTTGCCTTTTCGGATGGTAAAGAACGCTCAATTCATAATCTTTCAATAATTCAAGTCACCTTCTTTAGCGAAAATTCAATTTTTTTGCTTAAACATGTATTGAAAACTCTTATGATTGGTGAACACATCCACATGAACACCATAGAGATAGTATCTCCATATCTTCAAATCAAACACAATCGCCATCAACTCTAAATCATGAGTCGGTTAATTCTTTTCATAAACTTTAAGTCTCCTAGAAGTATAGACTATCACCTACCATTTTGCATCAAAACACAACCAATACACAAGAATAGTTTGTCCCCCACAAGAACCAGATGAAGTACCCTGCTGAGCATAAAACATGTTCTAACGGAAGTGGCTAAATCATAGAAATCTTTCATAATGAGAATAATTCACTTTGAAGAAACCACATTTTCATAAAAATCATATTGATATTTCATTCAAAAGATTTCTAAAATAATAGTTTCTTCAATTCATTATTCATGCTTAAAGTCTAAAAACCTGATTTCAAAATCAACATATGCATATAGTGTGGGTTCATGTAAAAATTCTTGAAAACATGTAATTAAGATCAAATCATACATAATAAGATCAATAACAAGGAATAAAATAATAATTGATTGAACTCATAACATAATCATAGAAACCCTAGATTTTTAAAAAAAATTATAAAGAGAATTTAAAAATTCTTCGGGACTTCATAGATGAAAAGGGATCCATGGATAAAATTCACATATACCTTGATGAATTCTAACCTTGGAATTGGGAGAGGAGACTTGAATCCTTGAAACCCTAGCTTTCTTGAAGAAGAAGACTTCAGAGAGAAATTCCTTGAGAGCTTTTGGGGTTTTGAGTGAATGGGAGGAAATGGAAGGATTTTGAAGGGTAAAGGTAGTTATAAGGCTTCAAAATAATTTAGAAATGACATAGTTTAGATGTTAGAAGAATAGAAAATGGCTGATATAACCCTGAAAAATAACTATCGAAGGATCTCTACGGACCCCACTACGTCCTGTAGGTCCTCCTATGGACCGTCCATGGTCTCGTGGAAACCCAGTGCAAAAATTCAAGTTTCTGAAGTTTGGTCTACGACCCCACTTTACGGGTCATACATGTGTCTAAGATTCATAGACTCTCTCATCCTGTTCAGCCTTAAAATCCAACTGTCTGAATCTCTTCTATGGGACAACCTACGACCTGTAACCCCCTCCTACGGACTGTAGGACCTCATACGGTCCGTAGATTGGTACGTAGGCACCTATTTGAGACTTAATATTTTTTTCAACTTCAGGACCCCACCTATGACTGCCTTCCTACGAGGCGTAGAACCTTGTATGGTCCGTAGGTCGGCTGGTATAAACTGGCACTAGCAAATTTTCTAAACTTTTTTTTTTCAATCAAACTTTTCAACTTTCGAGGTATTACATGTCAAAACGTCATAACTTATTTAAAACCTTTATAAAAACGTTTCAATATTAAAATTAATCCTTATCATTTATGATAAAAGAATCTTTATTTTTATTTTTTCAATAAATTCTTTCAGATTCTGCATTACTTAACTGTAGAATTTGAAAGATTTCTACACCATTAAATTTGAAAGACACCTATATAAACAGAATACAATATGCATTCACCATCTCATTTTTTTCATGAGCCAACATGAACTTTATACAATATGAATTTGCAGAAGTATATAGCATAGAAAGAATGAGTCCAAGGGAAAAGGCCATAATAATCCAAGATTAGTTTGTAATCTCAAAGCACGAACACTACTACTATCTTGTGTTCTTGTAGAGATGTTGGATTAACAACACATTATATTATTATATGAATAACTCTTCCTTGATCACCTTTCAAGATACCAAACACCATCATATTTGACTGACGTCCGAGGGTGAAACAAGATGAAGAAAAGAAGCAGGAATTGAAACTTTTGAAGAAGTTTTAGCCAAAATATACGGTTAATTTAATAGGTACAATTTTCAACCCAAACTCTTGTATGAATGTTGTAGTTTTTCTTCTTTAGTCCTCCCTTCCTTTTTTCATTAAAATACTTTGAATTTGTATAACAAAAAATGAAAATATTTTAAGAAAGTATTATATTGGGAGATTTTGCATAAAATTAGAGAAGACAAAAGGAAATATATGGAGTTTTGAGAGAGAAAGGAAAATGAAAACAAATAAAGAGGAATAAGAAAAATAGGAAAATAGAGATGTCAAGAAAAAAAACGAAAAGAAAAGGTTCCATATAATATTGCCAAAATTAAAGTTAATATACAAAGAATGATTCATTTATTTTGTTCCATATATAAGTCTTGGTATGTTCCATATGCAGGCACCCTAAATTTATAGAGAATAATGATAAATTATTTAAATGATAGGAGATGTTTTTTTTTAAAAAAAAAAAAGCAAACATAGAGAGGGTATTTAAATTTTAATTCAATACAAGGAGAAAAATAAAGGAAATGACTTCTGATTTGAAAGAAAATTTTGTGAGTAAAAGTGGTAATTAAGAAAGGCACATAATTAACGTGTGAGGAAAAAGGAAAAAGAAACTAAAATGGAAAAGAGAGGCATAAAAATAAAAATAAAAACTGCCGTAAATTTGAATTTGATTTTCTATTAATTTTAAGTTTATTTCATGTTCTATAAAATTCATTTAAAAAAAATATGACTAGATGCATACAAAAATATTAGTAACGACTAAATTCTCAAAAAGTATAATTCACAAAATTGGCAAGCACTTTGTATGTAGCATTATTTATAACAAAATAAATAAAAGATATGGCTGAATACATTAAAAAAATATTACTAAGGACTTAAAAACTAAAATTTGTAGATATTATACTTCACAAATTTGCTAATACTATGTGTGGTATTATATTTATATTTGTAATTCTCTGATGATTTGATGAATGAATTTATTTAGATATCGTGTAGGTTTTATTTTGTAAATTCATTCATGTTTGTAATTTGTATAAAATTAATTTATGAAGGAGTAGTACCTTCTATAGGCAAAAGAAAAAGGGGTTTTATTTATTTTATTGGTAATTTTGTTTTCATTCTTTTCATATTTTTTTTCTATTCTTTTTGTAACTTATGTGTCTTTTGGTCTGATATTTATATTGAATTTCGAATAATTTGAATTCGAGTATTGTAGAATCCATTTAGTATTCTTCAAAAGTTTGTAAGAAAAATGCTTATGCAAGTGTAAAGATATAAGTTCATTCACATCTTTCTGGCTTACACAGATTTTATAGCACATAATTAAAGACAAAACTAAAGGTAAACGTAATAAAAATGCTCATACACTACGTATTCCGTAATATATCTTCTAAATAATTCACATTTATCAATTATCTCAAATATATATTGTTTATATAAAAGTTATTTTATTTTCATAAAAAAGAGGGTATAATAAATTTAAATATATTTTTACAACCGTATGAAGCACGAATAAATTCACTAATTAAAAATGAAAAGCATTTATCATTCGAGCAACTCCCCGGTTACAGAGAATCACTTAGACGAAAAGCTAATCTTCCTATTAAAGTTGAATACTCATAAATAGTATGTATATGACAATTAACAGCCGCAAAAATAAAGTGGAAAAAGATACATTAATTAATTATCCTCTATGCTGATCCTGTTTGTCAACTTAATCTCCAAAATAATCTTTTTAACTCTCAAGGTCATTTTCTTAAGCACTTAAGAATTATTTTATAAGATTTTGCAGATCATTACCTCTCCTTAATTTAAAGGGAAAAAATAAGTTAAAAAGTGAAACTGGCATTTCCATAAATTAATTAAAAGTTGATGGAACTATTTTAACAATTTTAAAAGGAGAACCCTATGAAAATTGATAATTTGAGTGTTCATTCACTGAAAAAATTGTATTTACTTAATTCATCTTTAATATTGTGTCCTCATTCTTCAATTATATGAATTCTATTATATCCACACCACGAATTCCATTCAATTCAATTACAATGGGAAGAAAGATGTTTAAGAAAAAAAAATAGAATAAAGATTAGCAAATAGTTGAATAAATAAGAGTGGCACAATAAATTAGAAAAGTTGCAAATTTAAGTATGTACCAATTTATATATATATGAAATTACTAATTTTTTTTTTAAACAACCGAAGCTCCTAGAGGGGGGCTGGGTCTATTGGTCTAAAATTATTATTCAACTTATTCTACTTTCTTATAACCGTCATATGAGATCAAAAATTTAACCGAAATAAAATTGCTTAATTTCAAATAATATATAGTGAATTTTGACCGTATATACATTAATAAATTACCACGTAGAATTTTATAAGTCTGAGTGTTTGATTTTAAAATTTTAAAAAATAAATCATATTTTTGAAGCGTAGAAAAATAAGTATATCTGTGAGATGAAAGAAACAACAAGGATCCGTGGAGCAATGGTAGCGCGTCTGACTCCAGATCAGAAGGTTGCGTGTTCGATTCACGTCGGGTTCAACTCCCCCGATCCATAAACGGTCCAATTCCTTTTTTTCCTCCAAACATTAGGGAATTCTTTTTATATATTTTTGAGTTACTTCATCTTCTTTTTTTGTTTTGGCCGAGTTGTCTTTAAGTTATCGATTTTAATTGTCTATATTATTGTGTTGAACTTCACCTTGGATAGTCTTAACGGAAGAGGAGTATATTTGAACTAATAGCTTACATCAACCACTCATCGGGGTATTTTTGTAACCGAAAGGTAAATACAAACTATTATCCAAGCATAGGAGCAAATACGGCTCTTTTTTCAATTTTGTTCAACAAAGAGTAGAGAGGCTACCAACATTGCGAACTTTCAAATCCAAACTATGAATCATTAAGTTGATAAAAGTCATATTGTATCAGTTGATAAAAGTCATATTGTATCATCTAGGGAAATTAGGCATCTCAAACTTTAATAAGGAAAAAATCAGGCTTTCATTAAAATGATATTCCTTTCATCCAAATGGCAAGATTTGCTAAATTCCTGATATATACTCACATCTATCTATCTATCTATCTCATAGTTGCTTTGACTTCGGCATGTATGGGATTTTCTATCCTCTATATCATACTTCATACTTGGGATTCACTGAGAGCCAATTACAAGCAATCTTTTTATATGAGTCAGCCACGGTGGATATGGAGTTTTTCTACAAAACCAACTGCTTTGATCCTTGTGGATTTTTTGTGTATTGCATAGACAACACATTTTCTTTCGAAAAAAAGAAAAGAAACCTAACAATGCTACTTTTCCAGTGTTTTGACTTATAATCTAAATGGCAGAAAGATACTTATAGTCCATAGAAAGGAAAAAGAAGAATAAAAGGATACTCCATTAAGTTTTTGGTATACCTACACTGAGAAAGGAAAGCGAAAAATACGCCAAACTTCCTTCCTGGGGAGGAACACGATAGTACTACTAACATGTCTTTGTTCTACTCACAAACATGGGGGCTGACCACAACAGAAAAAATATCATCATAATATATAATGTGAAATGTAGAAGATAAAATCAGTAAATCTGTCAGCCTCAGTTCTACCTGCCATTTTTATTCATGGGGGGGCTGACCGGAAAGATTATGCCTAAACCTCTTAAAACCATGGGAACAAGGCGCTATACACATACTCGTTTTCCTATATGAAACATTACAAGAAACAACTTAAATAGTTTTGTATACCCTCCCTAACTTTATATTTTCCTAGCCTCAATCTAACTGCAATGTATGTATTACATTCATAATTCATTAATTATTTGCCTATATGAACGTTTTCACAACATTGGAATACATCATCATAGTCACAATTGTTGTGTGTATTCATTTGGTTTGCCTTCCCCCTCATCCATCTTAATTGAACGCAGTTGCCACTTGCCTTCACCATCAATCAACCGTAATTCCAGAGAATGGAAAGGTATTAAAGCAGGACGCTGAGGAAAAACATAGCAAGAAAAAAGTTTGATAAGATATGGATTGATGGCCATAAAATACCAATGAAAAAATGAGACATCAAGCAAACCTGTGAGGATGTAACAACAGTAATGCCAGCTTCCTTAGCAAGCCTATAAAGATGCTCTTCAACATCAACACTTGTAGCACTACAAATAGAAGAGGAAATAGCAGGGTCAGGTATACGAGGCCATAGAAAAGTTTCCATACAATTGAAAGACACTGAGATCTGAGCTTGTTTACTTACTTTGTACATTCGTCAAGGATTCCAAACCGTGGCTTGTGAAAAAATAAGCGTGCCTAGTAGGAATGTCAAATCAGTTAGCAGCAAAGAAACAAAACATGAATTACATGTCTATACAAAGTTTTTGGGTCAAGAAGCAATCAGCACTTTTTGAGCTCACCATTCCTAATCGTTGTTGTTCTCCAAGAGATAGGATGTCCTCCCAGTTCTGGTTGGCATCCCAGCCACCTTCTCTTTCTAAAAGGTAGACTAATTTAACATCCTCGAGAATTGATTGCAAATGAGAATCCAAAATGTTAGAAGACCCTAGATGTCTGAGACCTGATATTCAAAAGATAAGTCACTGAGAAGACAATTATATTGGCATCAACACCTGTAACTGCTAAATCAATGACTACTTGAACAGTAGCAAAAGCCATTAAATAGACATTATTAAAGATTTGCCAAATATTGAAATTCTTACAGGTATGTGAATATGTTTTACAGAAATTTGTGCTTTCTGTCTCTCACCTTTCTGTTGATCAACTTTTAATTATTTGCATATCTATAAAGCAGAGACGCCAGATATATGACCTGATACCGGAAGCTTATGTCAATATAATTATGATTTATGACCCTCTTAAAGATGAGTTGAATGCCATCCTTTGATATTTTGGTGATTCTGTTTAGAACATTTTATTTTTGGACTTATGCCTTCGGGACTTGAACTCCTCAAAAGACAACAGAATGACAGATATACCAAAAATGGCAGCCCAATTTAGTAAATTTGGAGTTTAAGAATAACATCAAGTCCCCAGTGTTATCAAAGACGAAAAGAGCAAAAAAGCTCTAAGGTCCGTTGGGGCTTTAAGCACAAAGCGCAAATAAAGCGTGGGCTTTAACGAAAAAAGGCGCAAAGGGAGAAAAAAATACAAATATATATGTTTAGTCCAAGACTAATAATTATAAACATGCATGACTAATATATGACCAAAGAAATTGAAAACAAATTATGATAAAGTGAAATATCAATTGTTTAGTGTCACTTCTTAAGAAGAGGCTCATTGGCAAGGAAAAGTTTGCCTTAGAACCTTGATGACGACACTGAAGCGCACATAAAGCGAGGAGAAGCGCTCAACGCGTTTTGAGCCTCACTTCAGGGCTTAAGCGCGCTTCAAGCGCGCCTTTGACTACACAATATCAAAATGCATGACCTAGTAAAGAGGATCATAATACTACTCGATCGAAACCCAAAAAGCAAAAGGCAAAGGGTCCACCTCATGCATGGGTTAAAATGTTTACATTGACTATCTTGGTCGTGTTATATTTGCCTTTTCGTTTACTTTGGAAATTTCTCAAGTGATTATGCAGCTTATGACTAACCGAGCCAAAAAGAAAGAGTAATGCAGACTAAATTGATGA
Organism: Solanum dulcamara; assembly: GCF_947179165.1. Lineage (NCBI taxonomy): Eukaryota > Viridiplantae > Streptophyta > Magnoliopsida > Solanales > Solanaceae > Solanum > Solanum dulcamara. The sequence continues at coordinate 16,344,070 of NC_077237.1, read as the reverse complement.
ATTAATTAGTTACAATTATCTGCTTGCAAATTTGACTACATATAAGATTGTATTTATGGTGTCATGCCCCTAAATCTCAGTTTCCACATCTCAATTTGACTCTACATTGAAATACTGGAGTCTTTGCGCTCGTGCAACATAGCCTGTAACAATGATATAAGCTTTGTTCTCCGTATGAATATTACATATTTGGCACGAGGGTCTGTGATGATTAAATTAGCTTAATTTTCAATTAGACCTTACTCTTTTCTTAAGAGTTGCTTACTTCATTGGTAGCTCACACATGTATTCTTCCCAGGCAGATTTTTCAAACAATGTCATGAAGAGGAAGACCTTTGAATGATTGATAGATCCCAATATTGACTGAGGTTTACAAGTTTTTGGAGGCATTTCAAGGATTAAAAATTGGAATGGACTGCTTATCGTGGAAGGGACATACATAGCAAAGGTGTGTACAAAGTGAGGGATGGGTATAAGATCTTAAATCAGGTTGAGCCACAGACTACTAATTGGACATGGAAGCCTATTTGGAAGATCAGAGTGCCTCATAAAGTAGCATGCTTCACTTGGATCTTAGCCAATGAGGCTGTTCTTACCCTTGACAATGTGGGGCAAAGAGGGGGATACCCTTATTTTCAAGATATATTTTGTTTCTACATTGTCCGATCACTGATCAGCTTTGGAAGATTTTTATCAATCTCAGAGGTATCTCATGGACAATGCCTAGTAAGATTGTTGACACTCTTTTCAGCTGGGAAGAAGCTAGAGTTGGTGCAAGAAATAGGGATAGATGTAGGATTATTCCACCAAGTATTTGGTGGACAATATGGAAAGAAAGGAATGCCAGATGTTTTGGAAATAGTAGTAGATGTTTTGGAAATAGTAGTAGTAATATACAGAAAGTTGAGCTTAATTGTATATTGTTATTCTGGTTTTGGAATACAAAGGCTTTTCCTGATGGTACTGTAACAATTCTAGACATTTTGGGGTCTGTATAGGATTGTAAGTTCAGTCTAAATTTTATTCTCTTACTTTTTATAAATATGGTTTTCCAGGTAATACTGATATGTACAAAATGTTTCAAAAAAGAAACATGACGAACATGCTTGGATGGTTCAGAAAAATCTCCATTTCTGAAGGTTTTGCACATGATAATATAAACTCTGACAGTAGCTTTGGAAGATTTTTATCAATCTAAGAGGTATCTCATGGACATTGCCTAGTAAGATTGTTGACACTCTTTTCAGCTGGGAAGAAGCTGGAGTTGGTGCAAGAATTAGGGATAGATGGAGGATTATTCCACCATGTGTTTGGTGGACAATATGGAAAGAAAGGAAAGTCAGATGGTTTGGAAATAGTAGTAGTAATATACAGAAAGTTGAGCTTAACTGTATATTGTTATTCTGTTTTTGGTGTACAAAGGCTTTTCCTGATGATACTGTAACAATCCTAGACATTTTGGGGTCTGTAAAGGATGTAAGTTCAGTCTAAATTTTACTCTTACATTTTGTAAATATGGTTATCCAGGTAGTACTGATATATACAAAATGTTTCAAAAAAAAAACATGACAAACAAGCTTGGATGGTTCAGAACAATCTCCATTTCTGAAGGTTTTGCACTTGATAATATAACCTCTAACAGTAAAAACTTACCAAGCATAGTTTTCCCAACTGCTAAAGGAAAGCTATGTATGACATCTGTATCTTTTAATCTTCCTCTTTAAAGAAATAACTTTATATCCCTTCGGAAAGCTCACTACAAATATGTATTCATAAACCTGGAATATCCCTCGGCAGTTGAATTTTCATTTTTAATATAAAATAGATAATATTAGCGGTTCAAAGAAAACTCCAATTCAAAATAAATTACTGCATCACCCTTCATAGGGAAAAGTCAATCAAATAATCTCACACAACCGGCACCCGTTAGAAAGCTCTATTTCCCAAGAATGCTGTATGATTTTTAATTACTTCACCTCAAGTACAAACTGTAACAGTCAACAAGCAAGCCAACTCATAAAAAAACTGAGGAATATACTATTAGCCAGAAAATTTACCTTCTCGCATAGCCTGTACCCTTTTCTCAGCCACTTCATGTGAGAGAGGATATATAATTTGATCCCGTAGGGTTCCTAAGCACGTATATGGTCGTTGAGGTACATAGAAGATGCCACTGCCTAATTCTGAGTTAAGAGGCTGACATGGTTTAGCTAGTTTTCCACTCACAACTGGCCATAAACCACGAAGGACTCTGAAGATTGAACTCTTTCCACTTCCATTAGGGCCTTCAGAAAGGAAGTAATTAGCAAATAAATATCATTAAATACTAAAGTATAAGTAGAGGTCATCTGACCACTAACCAGTTACAAGAAGGCTTTTCCCCTTCTCTATATCACATGTTAGCTTCCTAGCCAAGATTTTTTGTCCTGGTGTAATGATGTCTACTTCAGAGAAAGAAATTAGATCCTCAGAGGAACGCGATGAACTAACACCTTCAGGTACATCTGCATGCATACAAGAAACATCAGCTCCATATAATGATACTAACTTCTGCAGACTAGTATTAAAAATATCCAGCCAAAAGCAATTTGATAAGGAAAGATCACTATGCTGTGATGTTAGAACTGAATGATTTTAGGCAGTTTTCAGTACTGGGGGATATCAGGAATTTTGTCGGAAATAAATTTAGCTTCAGCTATTTGAGTTTGCTATACCAATACAACAACTACATACCCAGTGTAATCCCACAAGTGGGGTCCAGGGAGGGTAATGTGTACGCAGACCTTGCCCCTCCCTACCTTGTGAAGGTAGAGAGGTTGTTGCCAATATCATAGCTAAATGTCAACCTACTTTGTACCAAATTTCCCACATAAGCAGAAATTCCCAACAATTTCTGGTAAAATGTGGAGTTCTAACCATTCAAAATCAAAATTGACCCTACAATTTGAGCCTATAGTTCCTTTGCGTGCTACATGAAATATTTACAGATGCACACTTGTTCCCTCTAATTTATTTGGCGATGCTAGCAATTATCCTCAACAATGTTATACATTTTATACTCAAGAAGAGAAGATAATTAGATGGTGTTGATAGAAAGAGAGGATCATAGAAGAACTGGGAAACATGAATGTTGTCAAAAGGAAAAAGAAAAGAAAGATGGTAAAATATTCAAACAAATAATGATTATAATTTACTGGAGACAAACTATATTTCTGGTGTGGCTAGAAAGAGCACTTTTTATTTATAAAAGACGGTGCCCATGGAATCCAAATTATGCAATCTAGGAACTATGTACGCCACTATGTCAAAAGCCTCAGAACAGATTGGCTGGTCATTCATTAGCATAACCTAGTTGTAGCATCTTCAAGATGAACACTTTCATCCCAAGAATTCATCAGCCAAAACTAAGTGTTTTCCGCATATCCACCAGCATTAACCATCCAAATAAGCTTTTAACAAAAGAAAAAACTTCCCATTAAATTTATCTATCTTCAACTTCTTTACCAAGTTAATGCTCGCCTCTCCTTCATACACAAAACTATGACATCTACAATACTATTGCAATGGACTCAAACCGGCCTATCAACTCAAAGGTTTACAGCATAAGGCTTGGAGCTTAACCATTAAGTGCCGCACAAATGTGTTGAAACTAACAACCAGAGAAGAGCATTTGAAAGTTGGAAGTGACAGAAACAAGAGAAAATTAAAAGTCAAATCACACCCACCATATTGAGCAGCATCGAGAAACTCTTCCAGCTCAAAAATTCTATTGATACCACCAGAAAGCTCAACAAATTTTTTGTGGAGCTCAAGAATGTCACCAAAAGCTAAAAAGCTTTGAGACACAACAGACGCTAAAAATCGTAGTGCATGAGCGAGTTCACCTAAGAAAAGGGACAGTAAAAAAGAATTGGTTATTTTTTACAAAAATAATAACAGCATAAAAATAAACAAATTCATAGTTGGTTGGGTATCACCTTGAGTTGAAGTCAAAGCCCGGTCGCCCTTGTGCTCCATAGCATACAAAAGGCTCAATCCCCAAGTAACATTGTGAGGAAGCTGCTTCGTGATGAACTCATCTATTATGCCAAATAACCATTTCTTCTTAAGAAGCAAAGAAGAGTGGTGAAGAAGTTCTTTAAACCTTGCTTCAACCATCTGCCATGCATCATAACATGTATCAGTATTATGCTAGAGATAACTGGATAAACAAGAAAACAGTAAAGGACATAATAAAATCAAGAAATCTTCTATGAATCCTTACCAGTATGAGCTAAAAAATAAGTATTTTCAAGAACAACCTGTGTTATTAAAAGAGGTCATTCCATTGCTTAAAGCAACCGAGAGATGCAAAACAAGGGGTTGTTGCTTCTCATGGGTGAAGCAATGCAACTCCGGAGAAGCCCAATGCTTCAAGCAGCGGGTGCAAAGCATTTTAAGTGAGAAGCAGGTCTCTTATTTGATGTTGACTTTAAAAGGCGGTAAAAAGAGAAATAAGTTCCATCCCAGCAGGTACGCTTCTTTGTGCTCTTTAGCATCTTTAAATAAGGTTCCATCCCAGCAGGTATACTTCTTTGTTCTCTTTTAGCATTCTTTTTTCAATGATTCTTCTTCTATTAATCCTACTTCGCTACTGCGATGAAGCCTATTCTACTACTGTTTTGGAGCTTTCCTTCTTCTCTTCTCTCTCTCTCTCTCTCTCTCTCTCTCTCTCTCTCTCCTTTTTTTTCCTATTTCTCGGGATAGTTTTTTCTCTCCTAAACTATCTTGATGCAATTTTATATTCTTCTTTACTTGTCCGTCTCTGATCAATGTTATCAAAAGCAAAAAGCGCAAAAAAGTCTAAAGTCCGTTGGCGTTTTAAGCGCAATGCGCAAATAAAGCGTGGGCTAATCAAAAAAGGCACAAAGGGAGAAACAAATACAAATGCTGATTATTTTGAAAATAAAAAATGACTAACAAATTAAGGTAAATAATTAGTGTAATGAATATACCTTGCGCCTATGTCAATCCCAAAAGCTAACTCCTAGGGTGAGGATTACTCAAAACAATATAAGGAGACAACCACTAATTGCCTCAATGTGGAACATTAACACCCCCTCCCCCCTCCACATGTCTAGATTTGGACATCTAGAACTTGGACAATATAAAATTAGGGGCCAAATATTGGGTAAATCAAGAAAGGTGATGACTCTGGGATTTAATGGAAAAAGGCGCAAAGGGAGAAATACCACAAATATATATACATATTTAGTCCAAGAATTATAATTATAAGCATGAATGACACATACATGAACAAAGAAATTGGAAAAAAAATTACAATAAAGTGAAATATCAATTGTTTAGTGCCGTCTTTTCAGAAGAGACTCATTGGCAAGGAAATGTATGCCTTAGAACCTTGATGACGACATTGAAGCCACACTAAGCGAGGCGAAGCGCTCAACATGTTTTGAGCCTCGCATCAAGGCTTAAGCGCGTCTTTGATAACACTGATTCAAGCACAAAAACTAGCTCATAAGGTGAGAATTGTCCAGGATTATATAAGGAAGCAGCAGCCAGCTCTCTCAACCAACAAATGTGGGACATTCTAACAATTAGCAAAGTTCTAAAGCAATTAGCAATGAAATTGATGATGTGATTAATTGTTTTGTAGCTGATTAATAGACAAATGGAAACCAATTGCAATTGAATTTATCTTATTGTAGGCTAAATGAATTATGTTATAGTGATATTTAATTTGAGCTATTGGGATTAATATGTCACAGTTGTATACTGGAGGCTATTTCCCATTTCCGCCATTGAGAGACTTTTATAACGATAGCATGCCAGAAACGGGGAGTTGAGGTAATTAGACCTACACCCCGAAATGCTGAAGTTAGTAATGCTAATAGCAGTTTTAATGTTGCTACTAAACTCATATATATTAGGTACTAATTTTTATATTTTCTTTAGATAGTGAGTTCCACTTTAAAAAGCCAGTTGCTTCCTCAACTTCTTGTTTATAACAACATTCGGTACAACATCTATAACTATTCATACGGCATAAGGATTTAGTACTTTATTAACGCAGAAAAAGGAAGCTCCCCAACATATTTGATACACACAAACATATCCAGTATTGCTAAAGGGACACTGCCCCATTAGGTCCATGTCTACAAAGTGGTGAATTGACAGGTTATTTTTCTTTTCATTCTGGTTATGAATAGCACAACTTCAAATAGCAAATTAAATGTCAATTCTTTCCACAAATCTCTCTTTTTTAATCACCATTGATGTGCTCCATTGCATCACACAGAAGTTACGACTAATCTGAGACAAAGATTACTCAAAAGATAACAAGGACAAGAGGAAAGGTGTCATATGTTACAGACAACCATCCATTAGTTTATTCATATGTTCCCTATGGCCTATAAACATTTTGCAGTACATGGAACTGCATTTTCCACAAACCATCAATTATGTTAGAACCTGAATTTACTATGCTTTACCTGATGGAACTGCAGTTTCAACAACCAATTACAAGAAAAGGCCGGTAAAACACATGCAATTATCTACGAAACTGGTTTAGCTGTTGCGTCCGCTAAAATTGGAGGCAGTAAAGCTATTCCCCTTTGTTATCCCATCTCAAAGACCATTTAACACAGATTTTGCTTATACATACCATCATGACAACATATCTTCTCAAGGTTCATTAGGATGCTATCTATTGCCCATGGAATTACATGTAGAATAGGTAGTAGCTAAACAATGGGATAACAGAAGATACAGATATCCCAATATACAGTCTTAAATTATGCGGAAGCAAAAGAACAAAAAATCATTGGCTGGAATTGAGATATCTATTCATGCTTTAAGATAGGTACTCAATTTTTTATAAGAATCACATTTCTTGGACAAAATAGAGGTGACTGGATTCATGCGCACCTCGACTATTCTATCAAGTACCTGCTACATCCCACCAACACGGACAGCTATAAAGGGATTATAATGCAGGAACTCCCTGTTAAATGTTCGGTTTGATATACTAAGAAATAGTATTCCCTGCATGATTTCAATGTGCTTTACTTTTTAAATGTTTATTTTGTTTACTATAATGAGGGACATTTTGTCATTTAAGTTTTTTAATCCTTAATTTACTAGAAGTACTTGCATTCTTGATCCATATTCCATCCCGCAAAATGTAGCAACCAAACATTGCATTAGTAAATTTTTTTGAATTGTATGCGGTGATTACATCTCCTCACTACCCAACAAAACAATCACTAAATTTTACTCGAAAGGGGAAATGATTATCAACCAAACTTCTAGAAGAAAAAACTTTTTTCTTGGACAAAAACAACAAAGTACTAATACAAACCCCAAGATAGGTACTGGATAGACACCTAAAGGCCAAAGCCATTACATTTCTTGCATACATCAATGCCTGTGGCAATTTTCTCTATTAAAAAGAAAAAATTCCTATTGAAAAGAAAGAATATTCTTATTGTATTACCCATAAATCCAGACATTCCAAACGTAGTCCTTACACTAAACATCTCAGCCCCACTTTTGGGCCAAACAATTATTTTTTTAAAGGACAGTGAGCTCTTGATGTAATCTGTAGCAATTGATATGAAGAGATGATAACAACTTAAAACGGTCCAGCTTATTTACCCGCTTTGTTTTCCAAATTGGAGGCACAAAACAGGAACAAAATATCCTATACCAGCTAATTTCTAACATATCACACGGGAAATTGATCACCTCAATGTATATGCATGTATACAGATATCAGACAACGCACCTATATATCTTATTTCTGAAAGGTCTCACTGCTGATAAAAATATTGTTGTTAAAAAATTATTACTACCTCTTTTTCACGAGCACCACCTCCAAAGAAAGCAACAGATTCAGCATGTGTTCGCAACCTTTCATGCATGAACCTGATAACAGATACTCAGGATTAGTAGCCTATCCAAACACAATAAGATGAGCAGTAACTAAAACATCAGGCAACCTGAAAGTTCCTTCAAGCTGTTGTTCTTGACTTGCCAGGTCACCAAAGTCAGGAGTAACACATCTCAGGAAACCCAGACCTAATAACATGTAAGCATATAATATTGCAACTCCCCTCTGGCCAGTTAGCAGTTTCATTCTCCATGTGAACCTGCATTTCAGTAGTACCTCTATAAAACCAGAAAACATACTGTTAAAACATTATTAGCTTAACAACCACAACAGAAACTTGCCATAGAATGTCAACAGTTGGCTTCACCATTCCAGTTACCAGACTAGACAAGTCAGCGGTTAGCTTCTCCAGATCTTGAGTTAATCTCTGATCCGCATCCAAGTTGACACCCGACATGTTAAATACCTACAATCCATCCTTCAACGTTACATTTGCAAGATATTTGAACAGTACATCAGATTTCTACTGAAAAGTAAAGGAACTACAGCATAAGTTATCCTTTAATCAAGGATGACGGACACGGGATTATGAACAAAGAAGTTGTCCTACTATTCCACCAAACGAAAGACTGCAACAGGACCAAAATGGATAATAAATCTACCAAAAGCTTTTGTATGAATTTTCAATAGTCAAATTGGATTTCCAAATGCATTTCTCAGATGTAAAGAAAATCTAGACCTTTCACAAGGTAGAATATTTCATGTAGTTGATCATTTTCTCCATTTCCATAAGAAATTGAGAAACCTAGTAATCAAAATACTTTGGTCAAAGCCCGATTTGACCTCTAAAATTTACACCAAAATTAGGATGAATAGTAGCATAAAAACTAGACCATTTTTTTTATCAAACTGGTGCTCGGAAATACAACAGGACCAAAACGTTTCAAATGGTTAAAACTTTCACAATGTCACGGGTGAGCATGGGATTTACTGAACAGCACATCTAAAAACAAACTTATGAGTTGAACAGAGTGATAGACGTTCAAGTAACAGTGTAACTTGACAGAACTGAAAAGGATTTTTAGTAAATATTTATCTTGTAGAATAATATAGGTACCTTATAATATGCATTATTTCTTAAGTAGTTCTTCAACAAGTGCTTGGTCAAACGAATCCTCCATCCAAGTGCCAGTGTCTGCGTCAAGTGCCTGTATGAGAGCAGGAAATTTTTTTATTGATCTCAAAGAAGAAAGGACAAAGGTCAACAAAGAATACACATTTAAAAATTCCAATATGAAATACAACAGTCTAACACGACAAGATTCATTAGCAGATAATAAACAATAAACACACTAAATGAAATGATCGTACACAGTTTGCCCACCCAATAAGCAGCCAAAGCAGCAACCTTGTGAAACTTAAACCTACCCAACCACAAAAGTTCCTTTAGAGGCCCCTATCATACCTAAAGATACTTCCAACCTTCCAGGACCCTGAATTAGCAGACAGATCTTACTGTCAATGGCTATGGACTATGGTGGTATCTAGTTGTCCACAACTATTAACTCAGAGTCGAGAAAAAAAGGTTTCAGGATAATGTTGGAAAGAAACCCTGCAGAATTGCCTCTAAAATTTCCATTTTAAAAAAATAAATAAGATCACTATATGTATAACCTTATCAAAGATACGTCACTACCTACATACTATAGAAGAAAAAGTAGACATAGGTTACTATTGCATTTGAATCTAGGAATGTAGAAAGTTTAAGATGTACTCTGTTTGAACTTTGAACCTCATAATTATTGTCTGAGTGTTCTTTTGTGCAATCATTCATCAAAACGAATATTGAAAGTCAATTCTACTGGCTGAAAAAAATAAATGTTTTGATCTTGTCGACTAAAATTGGATGTCCATGTAATCGATATACATGTCCAAGATAATTTTCCTCTATGTGTCGCTTCGAAGGGAGCCTATTAGCTCTTTGTAATAACTGAACACAGAATCATCTTTTTTTTCTGGTCAGGGAAGAGAAACCGAGTTACCTAAGTAAGACTTAGTCTCTGTCTTCCAGGTATACATTATTTTAAAATTTGTAGATGCTAAGCATGTTTAAAGTAAGGAAAGGCGTGTACTCTTTCCACATATAAATTCACCTCAGAGACGGTGCAATAAAGGAGGACGCAGCACTCTGAAGGACACTAATAACAATCAAACGTAGGAATGCCGCCTTATCTTGCTCCAGGACAAATTTCACAGTTGTTCCTACGTAAGCAGATGTCTTTGTTATAAATAGTACAATAAAATCCTTCATTCCAGATAAAGAAGAATAACATTTAAAAGAACAGAGAAGTAGTACCATTTAAAGAGGCAATGCGATCAGAAACCCATGTTCTGGACACCACAAGTAAAGCGACTGCGAGGAACTGTGCCCCCTGTTTATCTAGCAGTCTGGGTACCTAAAATAAGCACTAGAGCTATAAGAAGCAAGCAAAAAGGATGGTTCTCAATAATATTAACTCCCTCCACACAGATATGGTGATCAGCTCCTCATCAAAAAGAAAATGATGATCCGCTTTACATGTTACTGCCAAAAGCTCCTCATTTTCACAAAACCAAACGGATATTTTTAAGATTCAATTTTTTTCAGAATATCCTATCTTGACTTTAGGACCCAGACAAGAGTAGATATAGTAATATCATATTGAGACAGAATATATATCTATCTACCTATTACTAGGCGATATTGTTTTTCATTTCAAACCCGCCTTACCATTTTTCAAATGTACAATTCCTTTGCCCAATGTTTTTTAAGTCTAAACCAGTAAATGTTACAGGTAAATCACATTGAATAAGATATATTGTCTTTTCTTTGTTTCAATTTCACAACCAAAGAAAAGAAAAGCAACCACCGCGAGAGGAAATTGGGAACTAACCAACTTAAAGGACCGAGATTGATGTCATAGCAATACAACACTCACCAGAACTTTAGACATGGCAGCAATTCTCAGTGGAAGTATCCTTGGAACACTTTTAAGATGTGGAAAGACAAGCAAGGGAGATTCATCATCTTCAGATGGCGATGCTAATATCAACTCCGAAAAATACAATTCAGCCTCTGACTTGGAGAATTTTGTGCCCTGTGGATGATGCCAAAGAGGAGTTAGTTAGAGCAAGAGAAGACGTCTCTGAGAACAAGTGTGAACAGCATGAGTATCCAAACCTTTTTTGCAGTTGCAAATGCACGCTGCACGGTCATTGCATCACTTTGACGATCTGTCTCATTATGCTGGTCGTTATTGAACTCTGAGTCAGCGAGACTGGGAGCCTCTGCCCTGGAGATTTTGTTGAACAGCAACTAATAAGTATCTGCATTTGCAGTGTGTGTGGAACACTTAGTTACCTTAGCTTTGTGTACCTCTTATAGTGAACCCTCCAGCCTCCTTCACCATCCAAGGACAAGACGACATCATGAAATGCAACCAACGCAGGACGGTGAGAAATAGTGATACATGATGTTCCCATCGCTCTTACTTTTGAACAAAAGCGTTCCTCCATATCAGTTGTCACAGCACTTGTACATTCATCCAGAATGGCAAATTTCGGTTTATGGTAGAAAAGTCTAGCCATCCCCAATCTTTGTTGCTCTCCCAGAGATAATTCTTCACCCCAGTTTACCTCCTTTTCAGGAGGATAGCGATCCAGAAGATACTCAAGATCAACCTAGTATGACAATGTAGAATTCAATGCGTTAAAACAAAATGACTGAAATTATAAATTACAAGCCTTTAAATACATGAGATTGGTCATAGAACAAGATGCAGAATTCGGGGATTAATCATAGAAACTTACATTTTTAAGAAGTTCAACCATGCCACTTCGTGTGAGAGGTTCAACCTCTTGATCAGCAGTCAAAGGATATATAATCTGGTCACGTAGTGTTCCAATAGCTGTATATGGACGTTGAGGAACATAAAAGATCTCCTTATTCAGATCAGAACCAATTCCAGGTTTTACAATATGGCCAGAAACAAGTGGCCAAAGACCTCCAAGGACTCGAAAAAGTGAGCTTTTGCCGCTACCATTTGGACCTTCAAAATGAACCAGTGAGAATTATATTCTCTGTTCCCATATATCCACAAATAAAATATAGTGAAGAACCAGATGCCAACATTTTGTTCACTGCGCTACAACATAACACTTGAATAACTAAAGGGTTGTTCGGTTGATGGTTTGAAATACGTAATTCAAGCATAAAATCCCATATAAGATAATAGTGTCTAGTTGACTGCATAAAGGAAAAAACAATTGATGCATAACTAATGCAACATTTGTTTGACATTATTAAATATCACCCGCGTTAAGTTATGTGGAAAACTATGTATAATTTTATGCAAAGAATAGAATATGTGTATTAGCTGTGCGGAAATTAAACAATTTAAAGACGAAAATGCCTTTTGAAAGTAAGTAAAAAATTATGTATAACAATCTCCTCATTGTTAATCACCTCATAACAACTAAAAAATTATGTATTACAATCTCCTCATTGTTAATCACCTCATAACAACTCCTACATTACTAATTCCCACATTAACCATCCCTGCATTATAATCCCCACATAACTAGTATATGAACCAAAGGGACCCTAGAAGTTTGTTCACCGTGTTCCAACATGACAATTAAGTATCTCTATTCCCTATATTTATGCCTAAGATTAGGATTATATGCTTGTAATTATGTAGTTCTCCTATTTAGGGAACTTTGTGAACTTTAATTAATCCCCCCAAACTTCAGGACATAGTCACGCATAATATTCCCCAAAAGAATCTTTTTCTTCTTTTCTTCAATAGCATTTAAAGTAGCTAATATAGTGTTGCCAATAAGTAAACAAAATGCATCTCAGAGAAAAAAACTATATCTGTGGCTAAGTGCTAACCCACAGGAACAACGCCTCCACACTATTATGACCCTTAAAAAATGCTTATTTCAACAAAATGATTGTATGCAATGCACCAATGATGTCCAATATATTACAAAAATGCAAATACATGATGGATCTGCGGTCAAACAAAATTAGACAAGATTAGAAATGAAAATATCCAGGAGAAGGTGCAACTGCCACGAATAGAAAATAAAATAAGAGAGAGTCGCTTGAGATGGTATGTTCATATCCTGTGTTGATCACCAAAAATGCACCAATCCATGGATGTGAAAGTAAAACGGTCCTATGTGTTAAAGAATCTTTTATGGTGAGAGATTTGTGTATCAATGGACAAAGTAAAGAACTTATAATGTTAGAAACTATTTTTTAAAAAAATAAAATTAAGACGAGCTAAAATGGAAGTATATGAATAGTAAGAATTCATATAGCCCACCCTAACTAACTTTGGGATTGAGGTGTAGTTATTGTTGATCCCACATGTTTCTGGATTTTGAAACTATTAGTAAATAGGATAATTCATCTCCATAACCCAGATTGGTCGAAGGGAAAGGAGATAAAATGACTTTCTTTTCTAACCTTGCTCAGTTGTTTGGTACAATTTGAAGGGATGGATTAGCTATCAATTTCCCAATGACATGGCTATGAGCTTACTCCATTTAAGACCGGAGGGTCGCCAAGTATTTGACCATGTTTGACCACGACATTGACTAGGTTGACTAGCATTTGAACTTTGGAAATATCATTCTCATGACCGATCACTTGTGAGCCAGTCCACCCCAGATGGCCAACATAGTTATTTAGGATCTTTACTTTGAATTTAGGCCAAGCCAATTAGCTTGCGTAAAAATATGAAGTCTTTTAGTTTGGGGTTTAGTTTATGACACACTTCCATGAACTCTTGAACGAAGAGAGGGATGGGGACATTGTGCTAGGAAAGTTGGAGCACTCCGAGAGACGGCGGTATTTTGGGTATAGCAAGTTTATAAAGGTTGACGAGCTTAAGTGTGATATTTGTAGGATAAGCATGGGAATAAAGTCCACACCAGGCACTTGGAGTTTAAAGGGTTCAGGTTGAGCAAGACCAAAACTAAATCCTTGGAGTGTAAGCTCAATAAGGCTATGCATAATGTTGACGTGGAAAAGAGGTTTGATACTCAAGTCATCTCCAAGAGAGGATGTTTCAAGTATCTGGGTCTTTAATTCAAGGAGATAGGGAGATCAACAATGATGTCACACATTTTGGTGTGGGATGGGCGAAATAAGGCTCGCCTCTGGAGTCTTGTGTGATAAGAAGGTACCGCCGAAATTTAAAGATAAGTTCTATAGAGTAGTGGTTAGACCAATTATGTTGTATGAGGCAGAGTATTGACTAATCAAAGAACTCGCATGTTCAGAAGATGAATGTTGCAGAGATGAGGATGTTAAGGTGGGTATATGGGCATACTAGGAGAGATATGATTAGGAATTAAGTTAGCTACGACAAGGTACGGATGGCCTGTCCTCCTTAACGTCCCTTGTTATCTCGTGCGGAATTCTTCCTCTGTTGAGGCTTCTGCTGGACAATATGAGAGAAGCGATGCTGAGATGGTTTAGCCATGTGAAGAGGAGAAGTGTAGATGCCCCAGTGACAAGGTGTAAGCGGCTGATGTTGGCGGGCATCGGGAGAGGTAGAGGCTGGACGAAAAAAGTATATGGGGAGATAATTAGACAGGACATACCGCATCTTGAGCTTACGGAGGGTATGACCTTAGATAGATGGGTTTGGAGATTGCAGATTAGGGTAGAAAATTAGTTGGTAGTTGAGAGTTCTCTCACTTTCCTCTAGGATAGGCTTAGTGGTCGCACTTGGGCCTTCTTTATTACTAGTAGTATTAGCAATATTCTCCTAGTTTCTTGTTCTTCGTTTTCGGTTATTACCAGTTTTTTTTTGTGTTTCGATTCTCGCATTATTTCATTGTCGTTAATGTTCCTTCTTCTGTATGTTGTGTACTGCTCTCTATTTCGCATTATGTCATTGTTGTTACTGCTTCATTTTTGTATTCCCTTTTGCAAATTGTTTGGAAATGCTTTATTTAAGCTGAGTGTCGATCAGAAACAGCCTCTCTATCTCTACGAGGTAAGAGTAAGGTTTGCGTATACTTTATCCTCCCCAAACCCCACTTGTGGGATTACACTAGGAATGTTATTGTTGTTGTTGTTTAGTTTATGATGTTTTGATGCATAAATTTCTTGGGAGAGATCCGTTTCATGGAATTGACCTTTACCTCTTCTCTTGATCCTTCTAGTAAGCATTCAATGCATGAGTTATTAGTTGGTACCAAGTCCTTTTACTTGTTCGCTAGGAGTAATTTGCATCAGTTACTTGATTTCTCCTACCTTCTTGACAATCTAGTTGAAACTTATTAAATAGTAATTTCAAGGAATCAACCATTCTATTACTTGATTTTGTATCATCACTTATCGACACGGTCTTGCACTATCTATTCCATGTTTTCACCATATACATGTGTGTGTTCTCCATCAATTTGCTTGAAACTCATGGAATTTCTTGTCGTGGCCTTTCCACATTCAGACACGTTGAAAAAATGACGTGGAGGAATGGATACCCATCCACTTTAATTTTTTGACTAAACAGATAATTGATGCTTCACTTCCAGCTAGAGCTGAGTATATTTAAGAATACAACCAAATGACTACATGAGAACCTTTAGTAAATCTGACAAAACTGAACCAAAAGCACCATTGCTCAAAAAAACAAAGTCGGGTCAATCAAAAGAAAATATAAAAAAACTTAATGTACCTGTTATCAAAAGATTAGACCCTGATTCAACCCTTAGGCTCAAGTCCTCTACCAACACATTATCACTAGGAGTAACAACCTGAAAGCACCAAGACCTACGATCAGAACCCAAATACAGATGATGGTAAAATCAAAACAAACAGATTGTTTATCACCTTAACCCCATCGAACTCAATGTAATTTGCCTCAGTGACATAATTACTACTCCCGTTAGATTGTACGGAAGAGGCATTGCGTCCACCTAAATCTCTAGAAATAACCATGAGCTCATGAATACGATCTGCATACCCACTGCAAGTGCCAAAACTGATTTAGAAAATGCAACTAGAATATTTCAAGTATACAGTGGAAATGCAAATGAAATTGTGTAGTACAACTCTAGTATGTCAATATGATTGTTTCATATATAGCTCAAACCTGTTACAATCTAACATATGGTTAAATGTATGAACTGTAGACCAGTATAAGATCTTCTAAGGTCCTCACCACTTAGCTAGTTTTTGGGGTAGAGTCAAACTGGGCCCTTATGTTAGGCCACCAAATACAGGATATTACTTCACGCTCCAAATGTCCAATCTTAGGGATGGATGGAAGAGGAAGAGCTGCTATAATCCCACATGGGATAAGTTATAGGCTATAGTCTTCTTATTAGCCTTGGATCCGCACCATTTCAACTAGTATTTGAGTTGATTCAAACACCAAGGTCAATTTTCTTAACAAAAATAATGAAGCAAAATTAGTATCTTCTAGTGATTATTGCCAAAGACTTGCAGCCAACAGATAGTATTCACAAATTGATTCGAATCATTGGAAACAAATCTAGCCAATTCTTTCATTGATCTATTGTTCAGTTTACTGCTGATAAGAGTTTCACTTCTTATATAGGTTCCATGTTATCAATCTATCACAGATGAGTAAAAAAAGAACTGGAAAGTTTATCTTAGTCATTTCCCTCTTGTTCTGTCTTTATTTTACTGGGTTATAGCCATGCCTGGTTCTGTAACCACTGTTAAGTTCAAGAAAAACACAATCATCGGCCTCCTTTAGATAATCTTGTGGATACGGAAATTAGAGCCTGCTTGGATTGGCTTTTGCTTTTGACTTATAAGCCAAAAGCCATAAGTTAGAAATCCTAGTTTATGGCTTTTGGCTTATTTTTAACATTTTACCTTAAAATCACGTGCTTATAAGCACTTTTTTTAATTTATCCAAACACTTTAAAAGTGCTTAAAAGTTATTTTGGCTTAAAAGCACTTAAAATAAGCCAATCCAAACAGGCTCTTACATTGTGGCTGAAGCAATACAGTAGCAACAGATGCAGAAAGTCTTTATCGGCTAAATCTAATGAGGAGCATGTGCTAGCTATACTGATCCTTCATATTAAAGGCAATAAAGCAATACCTTAGACGATTGAGTCGTCTTGAACTTATCGCAAGGGTTCCCAATGCCTGGAATAAGGATATTATGACACTGGTGTGATATCTCAAGTTACTCAACATCTCTGCTCGTCCCAATGTGGATGCGTCAGGTCTCAAATTGCCAGAGAAGAAGGGCTCAATAATCAAGACAACAGCAACTGTAGCACCAAGATACTTGTGTAAGAAATCCTGAATCATCCCAAACCACCAGTGCTCATGAAGAACGGCCTTCATGTGCCGAACTAGAGTCTTAAACTTCTGTTGAATGTGGAAATCTTCTCTAGTTTCACCACCATAAAATGCTATGCTTTCTGCATGGGTCCTTAATCGTGAGTGAAGCTGTCTGTATTCCCCTTCCAGTTGCTGTTCTTTTGACATTAGTTTCCCGAATGGAGGTGAGAAATTTCTAATAGTAAGCCCTGCACCTAGGACATAGGCCTGGAAAATAACATCAAATAAGAGAACCCACTAGACAAAAAAATTCCGAATTGAAATTTTGGAGCGGAAGTAAACATAAATAGGCATTTGAAGAACTCAACCATCAAAAGGTAAAGGTTGAAGAGTTGGAATAATTTAACAAAATAATTACCAAAATCCAGAAAAGATACTTTGGACTTGCATACGAACACAGGCGCCAAGTATATAGAAGTCCATCAGTGACAGCTATGAGATCCTCTTGTACAAGATCACTCAGCTCTTTAGAGAACCTGGGTACATCACTGGCAATTCTCTGTTCTGGATTTGTAATCCGACCGTCAACATGGGACAGCTTATAGTACACCATATCCTAATACACATCACAAAGATTTGTTAAACTATGATAGTAGACAAACTTCCATTATTTAGTTCCTATTTGGACACACCATCAAAAGTGTTTAGCAAACAAAATTCCTGAAAAATTTGTAAGACTGTTGTGCAATTATAAATATGTGCCAATAAGAAGCCATCAAGGTGATTTTGACTACAAACCGTGCAATGCTATACTTAATTGTGATGTATAAACTAGCGTTTCAGTCAAAGCTGCTCTGGAGCAATCTCAGTTTAAATGATAGATAGCATCTCGGTGACCCAAAGACCAACATGATACACAAAACAAATGTTGTCGGAAGATGTTACCAGTTAATCTCTACCTGAAAATATTGTGCATGAATAAGCCTTGTTAAAATATTCCGGAAGCGTAAACTCAAGGTCCCAGTTATATATTTAGAGGTTGAGTGCAAGGCTGACTGGAGGAAACACAACAAAATATTTTCAAGTATGAGGCGCAAAAACATTGGCACACGCCGGAGGAAGGCAGCACGAAAAAGAAACCCCTGCACTTTTGCCAATCGGTTGCTTACTGCAGTTCGTAACACCTGCAAACAAAGCAAAACAACAGTTTCAGTTACTGGCAATGCAAGCCTGGCCTAATAGGGAAAAATCTTGAACAACTTTTTACTGGGAATGCTTATACCATCCCACTTTTCAGTGGTTCTTGTAGAACCCTGCATAACAGCATTTGCGGTTGTCCTCATGTTATGACCACCAAAACACTCAAATTTCACAGGCATCATTCACATGCAATGACAGAAACCACTCAATTTTCCACCTTTAATTGCAATTGAAAAAAAAACTTGGAACACACATTTGCATTGAGAAACTTGAGATTTGACAATAGAAGATCCTCAACTTCTAACCAAGGATAACTAACGTTCAGCTTTCCAAGCTCCCATTGAATTTCAAGTTCAGGTTGTTCCATGTGCAGATACTGATTCCTTCTATAGAATCAAGTTGATTTTTTTATGAGTTAATATTATGAATATTTCAGGATACCTGAGGCAAAATCTCTGTCAATCTCTTCATCACTGTGGAAATATATCCTTTCCCGAGATCACAGGATAAATGTTCTTTTTTTATCAGGAAGATCACAAGATAAATGTTTAGACCCGTGCAATTCATCTCAAGACACAAATAAACCGTTCAATCCACACGCACTCATATAAAAACATACATAAAAATAATACACAACTATATATACGATCCAACCACTCTTGCCCACAATTTCACATCAATGTTTCCCTCTCCATTAAATTTTCTGTTTGATTAAAAATTTCTCGACTGAAGCCAGTTCCATCGGCGTCCTTGACAGCTATTACCAGTTTTTTGAGACAAAATTGCAAATTTGCTCCAAGGTATACGTAATTTGATGAGATGCAACAAAAGAAAATGCAAGCCAACCATGTACACTTTACAGATGCTGAAAGATCAGTATGTCTGTAAGAAAGTCAATCATCAAGATTTTCTTAGTTCTTTATACACATTGTAAAGTACTCTTTTGGATGTAGTTTGGCCACAGCATTTCCTTTGTTCATTTACATCAATAGTACTTTCTTATTGCTTAGAAAAAGAGTCAATATATACGAGAAAGGGTAGGTGGAATAATCCACAAAGATTGTATGCCAGCCAAATTAGCATTGTACAAAGGTAACTCTGATAACTTTTGTCCCAACTTTCAACTTTAGACCAAAATGCAAATTATAAGCAAGAAAAAGAGGCCAGCTGTTCATGATTTCACAATCCAAGATCCCTCTGATTTTAAAGCCAAACCTCTAAAGCAAAAATACCAAAATCCAGCAGTAGTATCTGCATATGCTATTAACTTGTGAAATCTTAAAAATGCTTTTCTTATGTTTTCCCTTTTGATAAGTCTCAATGTTATGTCTTTCTCTCCACTGAAAACTACAGCATACCTCCTACACATTTCTACATACTCCAAAATTATCAGATCCTAGGAGCGGTTGAACAGTAACATATATGCTTTAAGTTATATATGAAGTATATGCTTTGAGTAAAGAATCTCACCACTGTGGCTACCAGAGCAAACAGATCTCTTGTACCCATTCTGCCCATTCGAGATAGCAGAATGGCTGCTAAAACTTTTACGGACTTCAAACCTCCTTTCTTTTGCCTGCTTTTCTTCACATTATTACCCTTTCCAATCTTCTTATTTGGCTCTATTACACCATCATCCACTCCATTGGACTGCATAGAATCATGCCCGTTATAGGTTCTCCGTGACTGCATGTATGCGGCAGCTGTTCCACCAGCAACAATTATACCCGTCGTAAGCAGCAGAGCTTTCCTGTAAATTAAGAATAACATTTGAGATTACTATTACAGGTAAGGGCAAAGGAATTGATTGATTGATCCATAGTTTTCAAAACACTGTTATAAGATATTGATGCATGCAAGAATATATGAACATGATGTTGCATCAAATGTCACTTGAAGTTCAGAGGTATGGTTTCAAGCACAGAAAAGTGGAAAACCTGAAATAGGTTACAGTTAAAACTTCAATTTAAATTACACAAAGCTAACATACACTCTCAGCCCTTCTGTGTAGTAAGGTACATTCACTTAATCCTCATCAGTTTCAAGATTGACTCTTTTGTTCATTAGTTTTGGTGATATCTATCTCTTGTAGATCCTTCTAACTCTTATATTTTGCTCTTTTCACTTTTTAGGCACTCCTGAGTGTCTTAATTCAAATTTATAGTATCTCCCGTTCCATTAATAAAACATCAAATGTGCATAAGTGACTCCTTTTAGGGAATGTTTTTTCTCCTTCCCTGAATGTTTCTTCTATCCGCATTTTTATTTCTTTAAACCACGTGTTCCTATAAACACCAAAGGCCTTCGCCTGGACTTACACTTTTGCCATCTAAAACATTGGTTCATTCTATTGAAGTTTGACCCAGAGCAGCCATGACGATGAGGACTTTCCATTCTGAACTCTGCCTAAAACTCTCTCCCAATGAAAGCATGTCTAGGAGATCTTACTTTCGAAATTTCTGTAATACTAATATTCTACCATAATCAATAAGATATATTTTCTGCAAAGAGAAGGCAATCTCTAGTTAACGACAACGTTTTGCATTCTAAATCGTACTGAACCTGATTATGTATCGCTTCTGTTAAAACTCTTATACTATAGCTCTTTATTTGTAGGATCACAGGATGAACTTTGTTGGAAGGAACTTTGTAGAGTTCTATTATGTACAGATCTGTTTTGGGAAAGTAAAGTTTTATCACCTATCAAAAGAAAAGAGCGAACAGTGCGCTAGTCTCAGAAATTATTTGGTAACGTTCTTTTCTTTTGGCTATTATTTTTGGTATTTCAAAACTAGACATGCATTGACACAAGAAAAAAGATATGAACTAGCAGCACAAAATGGAGAAAACATTCTATACCTTTTAGAAGCCAGAAGCCCTCGCCCATGTTCAGTCAACTGCAGAAGCTGAAGAGAAGGCATGTCTGAAAATAAATCTTCCAAACCAACAGATTTTAGCAGCTAAAGCTCTTGATATCTGTAGGAATAGTACTTGTCTATTAGTAATGTGGGACATGAGTAATTGTCTATTAGTAATGTGGGACATGAGGAAAATATATACTTCAAGAACAACAGAAGGAAAAGCAAATAATATCACCGTTTCAGCATACCACTATCATTATACAGGAACACCAGATATGAAACCATCACGGCGTGAAAATGATAACATATCAAGGAGCACAGAAAGTTTAACACCATTTATACTGAACCTTTCCTACCAAAAGTAACACCTATTCATTAGTTCTTCTAGCAGCTCTCCCACACCCCTAGAAAAATTCTAAAGGGTGGAGGGGAAGAAGAAGATAGGAAAGCAAAAGAGATGCAAAGGACAATCCAAAGATCACCAAATACAGAAATTTGCATGTTTTGATATCCAGCATTCTCTTACAGGCTAGTTATTACTGAGCAACATTACATTTACTAGCTTTTTGACATTCATGAGAATCTTATTGTGCCAAGGTGGCTGACATAGCAAGCCTTACAAATCAGGGACATGGCTTTCGATTACTTAAATCAGAAAAGTTACCCACGACAACAACAATTTTCTTTACCTAAATTTTCAGCATAGGCGACTCCAACCTTGACAATTGTAACCTAAACAAGTATAAACAAGTAACTGGCAAAAAAAAAAGCAATAATTTCGGCCCAATTATCCTATCCAGAAAGGAAAATAGAAAAGCATATCATATACTTTAGCTTACTAAACCATCCATTGCTTAAAGAGAGTATGTGGTGATCCATTGAGCGGTAATAATCCAAATGGAAAAGTATTATATCCAATCTTACTCTTTAACTACCAAATGAAGGTTCAAAATTATGGGTTTTACAGGTGTTTGGCTTTTCTTAATGTGGCTACTGATATATAAAAGAGGATCAGTGTTCAAATTTCTGCAACAGTAGTTAGGGAGTATGGAGATTGTTTTGAAAGCATCATGAGCCAATTGAAGGTTAAAGTCAGAAATCAGAATCTAAGATAATTAGTATTATATAAAGTAGCCGACAAAAACCATTGCCTACTTAATTGAATCCTTGTTGGCAGAACCAACATCATCCTACTTTTATTCTATTCTTTCCATTTCATTGCTAGCTCAATAGCACCTAGATTGTTCAGTCCTGTCTTGATTCTTTATTTTCTCTCTTATCTTTACTCCCTGTTGTCTGATCTGTTGGATCTCCCTTTCCCAGCAGCTAGTCCACTGGTTTGTTTCTCTTTACTAATGAATTTCACCTTTGCTGCTCCCTTTCAATATCTGGAGCCAAGTTCATTTAGCATAGACACTATACGCCTAGGTAACTTATCTTGAATATACTCACAGGTAATTTCTAATTAATGTACTAGTTGTCACTAGGACTCATTCGATCTTCAATAGGAACTTTTGAATTTTCCAATGGTTATCTTCTTCTCAATCTGCTTAGCGTGGGACAGTGTCAATCGTGACCTCATATGGATCAGACAAATGAAAACATGACAAGATGCATGTATTTCCAAGGTAATCAAAGTCCTGATCATGTAACTCATGAAATCTAAATGGGACTTCATTCATATTTACAAAATGGTTCAATTAGCCAGTTGTACACGTTAATGAGCAGCAGGAAAAAAAAGTACTCAATGATGGTGATAGAAAGCTACCTTTGGAAGTGGCGAAAAATCTAACCAAGCCCCATCAAATAAAGAAATCGGTACAAAAACATACTTCTTTTAAGTGGATTTTCTGGATGAACTTCAGCCCATTGCACAAGATACCATGCGTAAATATGGCACAAAACTTCTCTAGCAGAGTTCACAGTCTCAAAGCAACAGCTGTACTTGTAAATTAAAAAACTTGATTTAGTCGAATGATTTGATTCACATAGAAAATAACATAGAGAACATGGCATGGAACACTGATGGTAACCACGCAGTGCTGAAGTAGTGGATCACTTAATACCAAGATCAAAACCAACTTGATCTCAATTCAAGATCACAATTCATAGTTTTCAGATCACACATACATTGACAAAACAATATTTGTAAATTTTTTATCTTGTGCATGCCTTCACCCCGTGTGAGGACCAAACACTCAATCCAATTCCTAAGCAAAAAGCTCAGGTGAACAGCTCCTCATAAGATTATCAACATCATTCCCCCACTCCTGCACTATTTTCCTCCATAATTCACCCATCATACTTTGCATCATCATATAGGGTAGATCTTAGAAACAACCTCCATCCAAGAATGACCCAACAATATCATACCCTATATTTGAGTTGACATTTGACAAAGAAACCAAAATGCAGCAATGCAGAAAAGCAAAGCAACTTTGAGATTTTTAATTACAAAAATGATGAGATTAAACTTGCATTAAGCTGACAGTGACGCTGATCTCAAAATTGAGTTGTTGAGACTTGTTAGATCTAAGGAAAATACCACTTAATTCAATTAATTGAATAGAACAAAACACCTGTTTGTTTCATTCTTGACGCAACTCAAGTCTCAGTCAACAGTTCTAAAAAGATAATGATGTTTGAATGATGTGAATCAACAGTACATGGTTTCAAAATCTTATTGCCTCTCCTTTATTGATGTTGTCTCAACTTTGAGACTCCCAATTTCTATGTATCTAAGGAATGTTTTCTCAATGCCAAGAAGTACATAACTATTTGGGAACAATCTAGAATTTACATGTTTAAAGCTTTCACCATCAACTCCTATCCCAATCCTTGTGGACACTATCAAAGAAATACTGAAATTGAAAAGTTTAGTGTGCAGTTTCCACACTTAGTAACAACTTTTGCTGCTATAAGAAAGCACTAATCAATAAATGAAGGTACAAACTTTCACGTTACGACAAACTACTTATTAATGTAGAGGAAACAAACAAATAAAATTATCAACAACGCATTGCTTTAATTAATTTTTTGACAGCGTTCGACAAAACAAAGATCCTATATTACAACATTCCTCCTTTAAATCTCACTGAGGATCATTAATCATACTGTTTATTTTGCTATCAACTTCAGCAAAAAGATTGAACTCCAAACAGTTGAACGGAATCCTACAAAATTTGAATTTTCAACAAAGTTCAACAAAACAAAGATCCTATATTACAACATTCCTCCTTTGAATCTCCATGAGGATCATTAATCATACTGTTTATTTCGTTATAAACTTCCGCAAAAAGATTGAACTCCAAACAGTTAACAGGAAATCCCACAAAATTTGAATTTTCGGGGCAAGGGGAATTATAACAAAGGAATGTGCTGGCCTCAGTATACATAGAAGAATTCTCAGTCTTGAAAAGGGGTCACTTTAAATCAAAATTACTAAAGAAAACAAATACTAACCCACATTTAATTATATTTAAATAAAACAGAATCAAGGACACCAACTTCTTAAATTCCCATGTAGTTATCAAATTGATCATTCTTGAACTATTTCTTGATATGTAATCATAGATTTCACAAACACTCGCGCTATACTCCAAGAAAAGATAAACCCACATCTATCTCGTGTCTACTTGCTGAATCCAAAATACAGAATCTAGAAAGGAAAAAAAAAAAAGGCAGCAAAGCAAATTAACAAGTGAAAAATGGATGACCTGAAATCTTGAACCAGAAAAACTCAGACTATCCAATTGACAATTAGCAACACCGCTAAAAAAACCACCAGACTACTGGTCAAGCCCTAGAATTTTTATACAAAAAAATCTAGTTTTTATTTATTTATTTTGGTTGCAACAAAGTAACAAACTTGCTGAATAGTTGGGGGAGTGCAAAAAAAATGGAGAAAAAGAAATGGTATTGTGCAAGTAATAAATACTTACTAGATTGGAGAAGACGTAGCAGATGAAGATGATGATGATAGAGACAAATAAAAAAAGTGAGGTGTTTTTTTCTCAGGGTTGTTACCTACTATTCTCTTCTCTTGTTAATAATTAACCACGACAACTCCTATTTTAAGGATTCATTTAAGTGTGTTTCCCATCATTCACTTTTTAACCATTTTCAAAATCTTATTTTACCATTTATGAAATTGTTTCTTATAGAGTCTTGATGAAAATGCGGGTTATTGATGAAAATGCAATAACAAATAAAAATAATTATTAGAAATAGAGCACATATATTCTCAAATTATATTTTGGCTCAAAAATATTCTTTCCGTCATATTATTGGCTTAATGAAATGTGGCATTTCATATATATTAATTCACGTCATGTAAGATTTCTACAAAAGTACTTATCCCATCAATTAAAAGACCCAAATTAAGGATGGATTTGGGTCTTTTAATGGATGAATTTGGAGCTTTTAATTGATGGATGGGATGGGTGTTTATGTGGAGATTATATGTGGCATAAATTAAGACACATGAGATGCCACATTTCATTTCGTCAAACGGAGGGATAGAAGTGAGCCAATAGTATGACGAGAAGAGTATTTTTGAGCCAGAATATAATTTAAAAGTATATGTGCTCTATTTCATATAGTTAAAGAGTAATCCGTAATAAAAATAAACAAGTCATGACAAAGGCATCTGGATAGAAAGCTACACAATATGATAATTGAAGTATCATCAAAACAATGCACAGACGGGAGATTTGATTTTATAATCCTTTACAAAAATATTTTTTTTGTTTTATATCATTTTTATGAGAGATATTTACTTTTACTCATAAAAGATAATTAAAAAAGGTCTTTTCAACCACTTTCACATATAATATATATTATGATACAATAGGAAATAACTATCCAAGCAAGTTGTTAGTATTTTTTAATTAATTTTATTTATTTATTTTCATGATTGTGATGTTTGGATCAATTTTTGCGCATCTCAATTAATTTTAGGAGAAACCTATCACTTTCCACCAATAATAAATATTATATAACTCTGTCCACTAAAATTAAAATTTGGAATTGGATTTTTTTTTATTAACTTATTGGAGTGCATGTTAAAAGAAAAAACATATTAAGAGATCTATTAAATTATTTGATTTTTTATTAGAAGATTATGAGCCCGTTTGGATAGGCTTAAAAAAAGTAACTTTTATGTATAAAGTGCTTTTAGAACTTTGAAGTGCTGAAAGTTATTTTTATAAATAAGCAGTTGAGTGTTTGGATAAAAGTGCTTATGATGTGAATTTTAGGGTTAAAAGAATAAAAAAAGGTAGTTTGAGAATTTAGTTAAAATATAAAGGATATAAAAGTAATTTCCATGGTCAAAGAAAATGACTTTAAGCACTTTGGAAAAAAAAGTTAGAAATCCTAACTTTTCATTTCTGACTGACTTTAAGAACCTTATGGCTTAAAGTCAGCATTAGGCAAACACGTCCAAAAGCTAAAAAGGGGCTTTAAATCCAAACGGGCTCTATATAAGTAGTATTAGGATTGTTGCCATAACTGTTTTAGCATACTGAAGTTTTATTGTTTTCCTAAAGGAAATTCAAAATATTATCAAAATTGTACTTTCATAAAAATATATTTTTTTATATTTAATTTTTTTAAGGAAAAGTTTCGAACTTTTATGAATTAGATCATTTACTCTTCACAAAATACAAAAATATTCATAATGTAGTTTTCAAACGAAATTAAGTTTAGGAGGAGGTTATTCTCTCAATAATTTTATATATATTTTTATATTTGCTAATTAATCCAATCGATTTAATATATTATGAATTTATTTATAATTTCTTTTTGTTATTGCTATTCAATAATTGTTTATTAACTTTCATAGGACGCCTTGTTATTTTGATCTTAAATAAGTAATAATGTGCACCTTCACATTTTGTACTTCCTCGTGTAATATTACTTTTATTTTTTTTCTTTTATGTTGCTCTATGAATTGAGATTTGAACTTTCTCAAAAAGAGGGTATCGTGCAGAACCTTTTTTTGATCTAAGGCTCCACACCAAAAGTATTTTCTTGTTAATGTTACATAAATTATTTTTTGTTGACCAAATGAAAGTTATAAATTATAAAATATTTTTTGTTGACCTGAATGTTATAAACTATTTTTCCTTTATAGACAGTAATAATAAATTATTGTCATTTAAATTGGACATAACTTTTTTGAAATTCAAAATATAAATAAAAGTTTTTTGCTTTTTTGATATCTAAATTTTTAAAATGAGACAATTCACACAATTTATCATTTTTTTATAATAGAAGTAGAGATCAAAATTCTAGTCTTATTGATTTTAATTGAGGATTGGCTTATTTTTAAGTACTTTTAAGTTAAAATAGTTTTAAAGCATTTTTAGAGTATTTGGCTAAATTTAAAAAGTACTTATAAGCACTTAATTTAAAACTAAAATAATAAAAATAAGTTTAAAATCATAAGTTAGAATTTTTAACTTATAATTTCGGCTTATAAATCAAAAATGAAAAGTCAATCCAAACAGGTTAAAGACAATTATCATAGCTAATGCTTCAAGAGAATCTAGTTATTTAGTCAAATCATAACTATACATATAAAGTAAGGGGTAAAGCTTGTATGAAAAGGATGGGCATTCGTTATTTGGTTCAAGATTTCCAAATTTTGGATTCGATAATTCGACAATTGGTAGTTAAAGTAGATACCAAATATCAAATTTTTAAATTTTGATTCGGTAAACAATAAATCAAACTTCCGTTCAGTACGATATTTTGTAATACTATATTAAAGTCATAGCCGATTGTATTAAAAAGTGAATATTGTTGCTTCAATTATTTCTAAAGCTACCCTAGTAATTTATTAAACTTGTGAAGCTTTACAGTCTAAGAGATTTTTTTAAAAATCTTTTTTTTATTTGAATATTAATTGTGTTTGATAAAAAAAATGATAACCAACCAATTATTAAATGTATTGAATTCAAATTATAATAATTAAAATTAAAATCTATCAATAACTAAAAGTGCTAATGTTTCCATTAATTATTGTATAATCAAAAAATAATGATTCACATAATACGGGTCATTGCCCTTCTCTTTTTTGTGCTGCTCTTTAATTTTCCAAGTTTACCTTTGATGTTAATAAACATCATGATATTTTAATCGTAATATTTGAGACAAAAGTCGATTTGTGAGTAAGTACAAATCAGTGTTCCATGGACTATGACAAAATATATTATATCTATAACATCTATCCTCAACAACGTAGGAATCAATTTTTTATATTATATTACTATTTTATTTTAATTTATGTGATGTATCTTAACTTGACACAAAATTTTAGAAAGAATTTTTTTAAAATTTATGGTCTAAAATAAATTATAGATGTTTGTGTGGCTCTAAATCATTTCATTAAAGATAAAATTAGTATTTTAAAGTTAAATTGCTACTAAATATAAAAAAATTTGAGGCTGACTAAAAAAAAAGTGAGTCAGATAAATTGAGACAAAGAGAGTGTATGATATGTTCTTTATAATAATATTTTGCTATAGCAAAATTAACAAAAGTGGAAAGAAATTTTGACGCTCACTACAAGAAATAAAGTCTTTTTCTACCGTGAATTAATGAGAAATTGGTATTATAAAGTATGATTTTTCTACTTATTTCTCACTGAATCAACTCATTGCGGAAATATATGATGAAAATAATATTCTCACTGAAATATTGAGAACCTTCCTAAATTTTCAGTGTAAAAGCACTACTATTTTTTTCTTAGTTCAACTAAAAAATCTGCAGAAATGAAATTTTTTAATACAAAAATAACAACTGTTTAGTAATGGCTGGTAAGTTTGCTGCTAAGACATATTGACCATTTTGAGTTATTGCACATGTGTAATTAAATACCTTATCAACAAACGGGCTATCTCAAAATAGTTGTCAACAACAACAACATATTCAGTGGAATTCCACAAGTGTGATCTAAAAAGGGTAAAGTGTACACAGATCTTACCACTACCTCATGAAGATAGAAAGGTTGTTTCTGAAAGACCCTTGACTCAAATGTATCAATCACAAGTAAGAGAAAAAAATAGATATAGCATAGCGGCTAAAACGAAGAGCATTGTAAATTTTACAAGACACAAACAATAACAGTAGCACCAGCAACAACAAAACAACTATAATGGTACGACTAGTCCTATGACCAACCTTAAACCGTCCTATCCTTACTAGCCTTCTATCCGAATACGCGATCTCCACACTTTTTTATCTGAGGTCATGTCCTCTGTGATATGAAGTTGCGTCATATCCTATCTAATCACCTCCCTCGGTGATATGAAGTTGCGTCATATCCTGTCTAATCACTTCCCCCATAATACTTTTTAGGTCTACTCCTCCGTGTAACCCCTAAATTCAACCGCTCGCACTTCCTAACTGGGGCCGACACACCTCCTCTGCACATGTCCAAACCATCTCAATTTCACTTCTCTCATTTTGTATGATACAAAGGTCATTCCCACCTTCTCCCGAATAACCTCATTCCTAATTTTATCACTCCTAGTGTGTCTACTCATCCATCTCAACATTTTCATCTCTGCAACATGTATCTTTTGAACATGTGAGTTATTGACTGACCAGCACTCCACCCCATATAACAATGACGGTCTAACCACCATTATGTAGAACTTACCTTTAAGTTTAGATGAGACTTTTTTATCACATAGCACTCCAGAGGCAAGCCTCAATTTCATCCATGTCGCCTCAATGCGATGCATGACATCATCGTCAATGTTCCCACTGCTATGGATGACGGACCCAAGATATTTAATGTTTTCTCTCTTGGGAATAGAAAGAGTGGCAAGCCTCAATTCCATGCCCTCTTCATCCATCGCAATACAGAATTGTACTTAAAATAATTGTCACGTTTTGAGAATTAATTTAATTTATTCTCAGAATTAAATTTGGTTAGATTAACTTATTATTATATAATTTTTATACTATAAATCACTTCTTTTTTTTCTCGTATCAATATAGTGAAATATGACAAATATTTTGGGACGGAGGGTTATTTCAATTTTTTTTATTTCTATACTAATTTGAATCAGGCTTTTATGATCCTTTCTAATTTTATTGACTGATAAACCACACTCTTTTAACTACATTCATAAAATAACTTAAACACCTTCTTTACTGGCCTTTACTTCTTGACTTTTGACTCTCACTTTCCTATCGGCTATCATAATGGTTGATAGTTATTATTAGATGTTTGACACAATAGTTACAAGGTAGCTAGGCTGCTGTTGCATCTATATTTCATGTCATAAAGAAGACTTAAATGCACTTCGATAAAAATAGAAATGAAACATTGACAGCTACTCCTTCCAAAGATGTATTTTTTTAAAAATCATATTAATATAGGAGAAATTATAATTTATAATATTCTTTAGGGATAATTTCAGAGACCTCTTTTAAATATTGTTGTATAACACTCACATCTTCTGTGATTTACGATATTACGCTTACTTTCTTATTTTGAATTTTTTTTGTAATCATTCTTTAAGCCTATTAAAAATAAATATCAAATAATTACGATTTGACAAATTTGCCCTTCTTTATATTAATGCATATTATAAAAATAAATCAACATAAATAAATATTATTCTCATTCTTAAGAATCGAAAGTCCTTTTCTATCCAAGCTTCCACGTTCCTGTTCAGTTTCTCTTCATTTTTCTTGGTGAAAATGGCGAATTACCGTGAATGAACTCACCAATGAATTAGTTCACTTTGCTTTGCAAATACCTTTAATTTTTGTTTGGTAATTAATGAACATGTATATCTATGTATAATATATTATAGTACTAATTTATTTCTGTTAATTTAATATTGATTTATTTTTAAAATATTCATTAAATAAGATAATTTTTTAATAATATGCACTAATATGAAGAAATTAATATAAATAAGGAGAAACTTGTCAAATCGTAATTGATTTATATTTATTTTAAATAGATTTAAAGAATGGTTACCAAAAAAGTTCAAAATAAGAAAAGTAAGCATGATATTGTAAACCATAGGGGAGGTGAGTGTTATAAAGCAAAACCTGGAGAGAAGTTTCTAAAATTATTCCTATCTTTTATGTAACTTTCGGACATCTAAAGTTTAAATTCAAAATATTAAATTATTCTAATTCAATTGAACTCCAAAAATTAATCAAATCGACTCTCGTAAAGTAATAAGTGCGGGCAAGGAGCAACAAATGACACTGTGGATACTAATATAGACATACATCTTGCCTTTCTAAGCTTAGAGTCGAAGTAAATTTAACCAAGTACATTAAATCCCACTCACCACAAGTTTGGTATATGTTGATTCAAAATTTGTATCTTTTTAAAATTATGAATTTAGACCATGTATTATAAAACGTGCAAATTACAACATTAAAATCTTTAGAGGTCAGTGACAAAAAGTATAAAAGTATTTGTAGGTAAATAAGGAAGAAACCTCATTAAACTGAGTAGTCCATTTCAAACAGAACCTCTTGGCTAACACAATAGACTTTTATAAGCCATCTGTTAACTGCTTTAATAAGCTATGGTCCATACAGTAAATACCAAAGAACCATTTTTGATGCAATCACATTAATGAAGATAACTCACAACTGTTTTTTTTTTCCAGAATTAGCCAAAAAAAAATAAATACCAAAGTGTGTATGTACAGAAACCACTTTCGACTTTGTCGATATTCTCAAAGAATGACTTGGAAACAAACCAAAACCAAAAAGGAAAACAAGAGAAATAAACACACTAACAATTCTTTTCTTTTCCTCTAGATCTATTTAAACTATATGTAAAAAGAGGGTGGCTACGAGGGGGGGGGGGCAGTTATTCAGCAATGCGACGTGCAAAAACAACGAACAAACACCTCTGTCCTTTGTGCAGAGTAGACACAGCAAGAGAGACTCTTAGATTCTCAAGCTAATAGATGCTAAATTTTCCAGAACAGAGCTAATTGGCGAAAATTTACACGTTGTCTTCAGTAAGCTGCACATTATATCCATGCTTTATCTCTGCATCAGTGTAAAATTGGGTAAAGTTTAAGGATGAGATGAACCACAATATACATCCAGAAATACATCTAGACAGCGATATAAAAAGTATATCGTTTTCATTGGGAACAGTAAATGCTACAAATATCGGAACGATTATGAAGTTCATGAGCATTCTAACAACTTGCTTTGCCTATAATATTAGGCTGGAAACTCTCATCTCACCTAGGATCTTAGTTTGATTAAGTATGTCCATTAAAAGTAAGTCAAGACTTTGTATGGTATTCCCTCTATCCCAATTAGTTAGGAGCTCTTTCCTTTTTTGTCCGTCCAAAAAAGACGGGCACCATTTTATATTCAGGAACTCTTAAAGGCTTTGATGTGATTTATCATGGACTCCACGGCAGAGATTCATTAGGTATTTTATGCATATATTCTGCGACATAAGAAAAAGAAAAGTAATAAATTCTTATTGGGACGTGCGTGACCATTTTCTTTTTTCTCTCTCCAATTGCTACACTTGTTTTGTGCATTGTTATTTTCTTGTCTCTTTTTCTCTTACTTCCCTTCTTTTTTGAGGGTTCATTGGAAACAACATCTCTGCCCCACAAAGATAGAGGTAAGGTTTGTGTACATACTACCCTACTCAGACCACTCGTGGGATTAAAATGAGTATTATGTTATTGTACACTTTAAACACCCGTAGTATGGCCCCGCTCTGTCATTTTAACACTTTTTCCTGTCATGGCATAGTGAGTGTGATACACTCATTAATGGCGCGTGAGAGGCTTATTTCGCCACTTTTTTTTTATTCTTCTCTTCTTCTTCTCCATTTCTCAAGCCACTACCTCCCACTATTTCCCCGAGCTTATCAATGGAGATCGGATTTTCGATTCAAATCTGTTCTCAGAAAAAAGGAAAAAAGAACAGATCTGACACAATAGAGAAAAAGAACAGATTCAAAAAACACACGCAAATTTAAAGTGGGAATGAGGAAAAAGACGTAAAGGGGAAGAAAGATGGTGAATTCGCACTTAGATACCATCAAAGACCCTATCTTTTCGAACCCAATTCCTTTTTTAAATTATTAGATGAAAACATCAATTCTTCGATTCTAATGATTTGTCAATTTTTTATGTTAAAGATTTGTTTTTCTTTGTCAAATGATTTTTTCTATAAGAGATAAAGAGAGTTTAGAGGTATGGGACGATGTGTAGGGGGGTCGGGGTGGGGTGGGGGGTCTGTGTAAGCTAATTTCTTTTAGAACATTATTTTATTTTGTTTATTAAATAGATTTTAAAATAGTTCTTTCTTCTTCTTTTTTTTTACTTAAAATGTCACATGTAATCATTTAATTAGTTGCTTGCCATGTCATCAACCCTTAACTTTTTGTTGATTGTCAAAAAAGTGTCAAAATGACATAGCAAAGCACTACTATACGGGTGTTTAAAAAGGACTAGACCTACTTGAGGTGTATAAGTGAAAAGTTGATACCAACTTTAAGGGGCTGCAAATGGGTTCCTCCGAAAGTCAACTTATGCTAGCAGAGCCCAAAGGATATACTAAACTGTAGATATTGAGACCCCAAAGAGAAGATATTATTCACAAAAGATATGCTTAGATAAAATTCCAGTTCATTGCAAGTGTCTAAATGGCTTTCATTATGAAATTTAGGATCAGCAAATTCATTGATATTATTACTATTTTGATAAAGAAGAATTACCACATTTAAAGATTAAAAGAAAAACACAAACGAAACAAAGAAAGATAAATAAAGATAAGAAACAGGAGCATATAGTTAACATTGCCTCTCTGTTATGGATATGGACCGTGGTTACCACTTGTTCTGCTCTCAACTAAATGTGAACCCAATGCCAATCATTGAGCATTACCATTTAATAAAAATGTCTAGACAAGAATCAGCAAGATAACTCAATGGCATTTATATAATGCTAAGTGAGCTGTAGAAAATAACACACAGAATCCTGGAAGAAAGTGTTAAAACAATCATTTGACACTGCTAGAAATTAAAAAATTATCTTGTGAATTTCATAGAAGTGTCCAAGAGAACTCCTTACAATATATTTGCTTCATCATTCTAATCTTTCACTACTTTAAAGAAATCATATACTTGCATCACTTGCTGTATACGTTAGATGATTACTTCATATCCAACTTGCTTCCCTCTCTTCAGGAAGTAACCACAATGGATAAGACTGTTGGTAGTCCAGCAACAATTAGCCAGAGGAAAGGCAACAGTTCACAGAGTTAAGAAAGTTTCTTATTCATTTGTCTCACTTTATATATCCTTGTTCAAGATTTCAATCACTCCCCAAAAATAGTGGTACTATGATCATTTATTTGAAGCTACAGAAATGCATATGATGGACTAAAACTAATCTATTTGAACAGATACACTTTCACAAATCATATCACGAATGATGAAATAAAGATGGATAAAAGAACAGCTCTGTACTGGGTTAGTGAAGTCCAGAATTCAGTGAATACAAGTTTTTTTTTGTGGCAATTGTAATGAAATATATCCCGAATACAAGATTAATTAAGCAAAGACGACAAAAATTGTAACTTCAGCCAAATTGACATACACACGATATGGCTTATATTTTCAAGATGTATAATTCACCATTTCTATAAGCTTAGCAGTGATAGGGGCAGTTAACCATTAGAAATTAGGAATCAAATTACCTTTGATTGAAGCCTTTTTGTACTTATCCTTCCTTTCAACCTCATTTTCCCATCCACAAATGTCATCGCCGATTTCATCTCTCTCCTCATTTCCTATTTCACTTTCACTAGCTGTCTCCCATTCAGAATCATCAGTTTCCTGGCCACACATGTCTCCAGCATCACCCTCACATTGAACTCCACCATGTTTAATAGCAGCCTCTCTAAATAACCAAGCTGCACGCATCTGCTTTTTTACTAAACGCTCAGCATAGTCAGGAATCTTGTTTTGCCTTAAAGACAGATCAGGATCATTTGATTGTGAACACTCATTTATAAACAGAATAGCATCTAATAAGCTCTCTTTAGCTAAACCAAGCATGTCATATGCCTGTGCTCTTCTCCAAAGGCTTTTGGCATGACGGTTCACAGGATTATGAAGACACAATGCACGAGTGGCATCACCTATTGCAGCCAAGGGTTGTTGCAACAAAAGATGGCATTGAGCGCGATTGCTGTAGAGCACCACTCTCTCTTTCTTTGACCTCATTGGGCATAACGCCAATGCTTCAGAGTATTTAGCTGCAGCCCCAGAAATATTTCCTGATGAAAACAGCGAATTCCCTTCAAGTTTTACCACCAGTGCAGCAGCCTGTTTGATATGAAGGTCCTCTTTAGGCATATTTTTCTCCCATTTTAGTCTCTGTTTGGAATTCAATAGTTCTTCAACTTCTTCTTTCACATGACTATTGATTTGAGTACGACCTGTCCCTTGTGATTCAATACATTCCTGAAGAACATTGACAATAGAGTCTCCAAGCTTCTTATGATCCCCAAGGGATGATATCTCCGCAAGATCCACAAGTGCAGGTACAGCCTTTTCAATAACCTACAGTAAAAATAGCAGATAAGAACTTCAACAATTTTAGATGTGTCCAGATCTATGGTTAAGATACTGCAAGCCATGGCTTCTTCAGACTCAGATTATGGCTATAATATTAATATTGTAACATTAGTCATCAAAAAGAAATTAGGAGAATGCTGGGCACAATCTCATCCTGTGGGCACATCTTGACTATGAAATATAGATAGAGATCACACCCAAAAGCTGCTATTTCTATTCAATTGATACCACATCCAATTTGATTGAACGCACCGATCTAATTGCCAAGTTAAGGTCTACTGACTAGGGTTAAATTCCCAGAAAAACTCCTAGTCTTCCTTATTACTTGTACTTATCGCATTTACACTTTCTTTTATACACAAACAAAACCTAAAATTCTAATATAAGGAGAACTTTACATGTTAATGGATCATAGCAGTACAATACTGAACCTAAAGTGCTAGAGATGAAAATGGCTGCAGTAGTTTATAATGATACTATCAGGAGCAATATGAATAGCAGCACTACCAGAAAGAAACACCAGAAATTTCTAAACTTTGAGCAATCAAAAGTGCATATGTTTAAAGCAGTAGTACAGAGTCAATAACACACATGCACATGTCTGATTTGATGTCTTCATCTTCCTGGGGTTGCATTCTATTCAGAGTATTAGTGGTAACACTGACATGGCCACTCTGGAATTTTCTTTCTTTCTCTTTTGATAAGTCAAATTCATATCCTTGATAAAGCAAGGTGTCTTAAAAGTATTTACAGTCTGGGGACTTTGTTAGCAATTATTAATCATTGAGTTTACTCAAAGTAACTAGTCCTTAGTAAGAGAAGTGTTTTCAATCTGTCAAATAGGTTAATATTTCTTCTCAGTCAAAATATAAAGGCATAATACATAAATATGACCTTTAACTTGACTTTAGCCGGCAACTATGACCTCTAAATTTACTAGTGCACAAGTAGACATTTTAACTATCCAAAACTTGAACAAATAGACACATTCGTCCTACATGACATCCTACGTGACAATTTTGTGTCCTATGTGGCGTCCTACGTGTATTATGCCACGTGGACACGTGTGTCTACTTATTCAATTTTATACAAATTTAAGTGTCTACTTGTGCACATTCAAAGTTGGAGGGAATAGATGCCAGTTGAAGTTAAGTTAAAGGGCATATTTATGTATTATGCCAAATATAAATGTCAAAAAGGACATGTATGAAGGACCCATCACTAGTGTGAGAACATTAGTAGGAGACACAAAAAAAATTCCCATAACCGTGGGTTTACACCAGGGATCGGCATTGAGCTCGTCAACTGTAATTGTTTACCCTAGTTATGGATGAGCCACTCAACAAAATACAAGATATGGTCCCAATGCTATTTGTTGAGAATACTGTGCTAATTGACGAAACCTGTGAGGGTGCCAACCAAAAGCTTGAGCTATAGATAAGTACTCGAGGGTAAGGTTTTCAGGATAAGGAGAAGTAAGACAGAATACATCTACTGCAAGTTTAGTCAGCATTAGAAGAGCGAAATTGAGGTGAAACTAGACGTGATTGTGGTGCCTCAATGCAAACACAATTCAGAATGTAGATTCATCATTCCACGAAAACTAAAGATAGATGTAGATATACAGAGAATCAGAGTCCATGGTTGTAATGTGGAAGTGCTAACCATGGTGTTACGTAATAGAATGATGCCTACCAAAGGTGAATGATAAGCTCTAAAAAGGTGCGAAACCATGATAATGAAGGTGTTGAAAAGGGAAAAGATAGACCTAAAATCACATGGAAGGAAATTGTCTTAAAGTACCCACAATCTCTTGGAATCCATGCAGACTTCATGAGAGATAAGGCATAAGGGAAGAAAAGATCAAGATAGATGATACTAACTAGTTGGAAATTTAGTACGTTTACTTTAGGTCCTATGCTTTCTAGTCTTTTAGCCCTGTCAGAAAATTTTATGCCGGTAGAAAACATAGAGTTTCCAGTACTTTTCATTTTTATTTTTGTAATGTTCACCTAGATGACTTTAAATGGAGAAAGATGGACAACAAGAATTTATATAGCCAACTCTAACTTGTTACGGACTGAGGCATAGTAGTAGTTGTTGTATTTTCTACTCCGTCAAAATAGCTATGATGTTCACTTCTCTCTTAAAACTAGAAGATGAGAGACTTTCATAAAGCAAAATGAGAAGACTTTCAGTTTCTCCTAAACCTAATGTACAACGGTGTAAGTAAATTAACATAATTCTCTTCTTGCTAATAGAACTTGCGGTTAATTCTCATTGTGCAAGTAGATTTTTCTATCTGTTGCAAAAAGGTCTCAAGTGAGTTATTCCAGAAGGATAAACTAATATGATTTCATTACATTGTGTCACTTCCCACCTCTAAAATGGGTTCTCTGCTTCTACCTGAAAATAGATAGACAAAACAAAACCTACTTAGAGATGCATCAAGAATGCTATCAGTCCTAATTGTATGGCTCTGCTGATTTGGCACATCTCACCAACAATAAGAAAGAGTTATCTTTGTTAACAACAGAATTTATCTCAGAATTGTAAAACTTGTTAAACAGAATATCTGAAAGAAGAAGTAGATCAACCAAACAAGATGCTCATTTTAACCTTTTTGACAGCACAAAGCCAAACATTTTCAAGACAGACTGGCATCAGAGAAAGTAACAATAGTGAAATCAGGTGCTGTAGGGAGAAAAACAGAGACCCGTGTAAGTAAACATGACCAACACCCTCACACCACCCTCTTTGCTTTACGTCCTTCCGCCTAATATATGAACATAAACTGTCATCCATATGCACATGCAAAGGGAACATACTGGTCTTGAGGAAAACACACTGGTTACTGTGGTGGTGGTGGTTGAACAAGCTTTCCAATTGTTATGTAATTGAGACAGTAGTGGCTCAAGCACTTTAGCAGCCTAAAGCCAAAATTTATTTGAGGCCTTAAATTTAAAAAATAGAAAAACTTTTTTCCCATCTATTTTTCTAGCTTTTTGAGATGCAAACTTATTAATATTTTGTTATTATCCATTTCTTCTAATAATTCTTTTTCGAATAATAATATAGTCAACTCATTTAATCTATTTTGAGAATTGTTGATCTTAGGTAAGATTTTTCAATTTTAATTTTAAAAATCATTTTTCCAATGAGGCAACTGGCAACTGTAACAGGAATTATTAACATTATTTTATGTGGTCTCCACAAGGTTGGAACCTAGTATTCAGAAGGATGCTTAATGACTGGGAGATTGATAGAGTGGTGGAGCTCTTGAGCAGTTGAGCTTGATTGGTGGATTCCATGGTACTACTCTAGAGCCAGACAAATTAGCATGGAGATGTTTTCTGTGAACAGACTATACAATTGGGGACTTAACAAGACCTTGGAGTACAATATGAAAGTGTGTGGCCCCTACCAAGGTGAAGTGCTTCACTTGGCTGGTTGCTAGGAAAAGTTGCCTGACTCATGAGGCAACGCAGAAGAGAGGCATCAACATAGTATCTAGATGCCTCCTTTGTAAAGAAGTTCTGGAGACTAACAAACACCTATTCATGCACTGTAAGGTTAGTGCACAAGTGTGGGCTCTGTTTACTAGCATAGCCAATGAATACTGGACTATGCCAGAACACACTTCTGACCTCCTAAGTTGTTGGATCAAAAGGGGAGGCAGTAAAGTCAGAAAAGATGGTGGAGAACAGTTCCAGCATATGTTTGGTGGACTATATGGAAGAAAAGGAATCAAAGAATTTTTGAAGGAAAGGAGTGTACAATAAAGAAGATCAAATGGAAAGTAACTACTACTCTAGGCTTTTGGTGTAAAGAACAGGATATAGAAGAGGAGATCCAATTAGTGGACTTCATAGGATCTCTGTAAGTATTTTTGTATTTTTCTTTTCTTGTAACATCTTTTGGAGGTGGCCAGCATATAAGCCTTAATGCTGAGGAATACAAAAAGTTACCAGTTTCAAAAAAAAAAGCATTTGAAAAAGAATCAAATCTTTTTAATTGCTTGAATATGTCAATTAGAGTATTACTTTCTACTTATACTATTTTCCTTTACACTTCTAATTCAGAAAAAGTCTAATCATCAATATCAGATTGACTATTATATTTTAAGGAACACTCAAAGTTAGGACAATATCTTTTTAAATTCTCATCATCTAATGATCTCAAATAAGTATTCATACATCCCGTAATAATTATTTGATGATTTATTCAAAAATGTAACAAAATTATCTTTCTTTTTATATGAATTTTTTTAACCTTTATACTAAAAGTACTCACTATTTTTATTTAAAAAACCTATAAATTTATTATTTCTAAAAAAAATGCCCCACCCCCACCCCTCTGGAAAGCCTTGAGCAAGTGTCTTACATGCTTCACCATGGAGCCGGCACCGGATTGAGAGGGTATACATCAAACTTCAGAACTCAGGTTCTCCTATTTGCTGATTGATTCTTTTTTTAATTTCTATTTCTTTCTAATATTTACTAATACCATCTCATTACATAATACATCTCTCAGGTGTGGCATGTTTGTCTTCAATACTTAATCTAGCAACACAG
This sequence comes from Solanum dulcamara, assembly GCF_947179165.1. Lineage (NCBI taxonomy): Eukaryota > Viridiplantae > Streptophyta > Magnoliopsida > Solanales > Solanaceae > Solanum > Solanum dulcamara. The sequence continues at coordinate 16,303,605 of NC_077237.1, read as the reverse complement.
ACTTCATCAAATGGAGCTGAATATACCAAGCTAAGAAGCAGAATACATAGCACAGTATTCTGAGATATATTCTCAGGACATCTGATTTTTCTTTTTTGGACAAGTACAGTTGCCACGGCATATTCAGGATGAGGTTCCATGGTGTATGCTATTTGCGGACGACATAGTACTGATTGATGAGACTCGGGACAGAGTTAATGATAGGTTGGAGATTTGGAGACTAACTCTGGAATCCAAAGGGTTTAGATTGAGTAGGACCAAAACGGAGCATTTGGAGTGTAAATTCAGTGTGGCGTTGGCTGAAACGGCCGTAGAAGTAAGGCTTGCCACACAGACTATTCCCAAGAGCAAAAATTTTAAATATCTCGGGGTCCGTCATTCAGAGTAGTGGGGATATCGACGATGATGTCACACATCGCATTGAGGCTGCTTGGATGAAATGGAGGCTTGCCTCTGGAGTCTTGTGTGACAAGAAGATACCACCTAAACTTAAAGGTAAGTTCTACAGAATGGTGGTTAGACCATCCTTGTTGTATGGGGTGGAATGTTGGCCAGTCAAGAACTCTCATATTCAGAAGATGCATGTCGCAGAAATGAGGATGTTGAAATGGATGTGTGGCATAATAAAAGTGACAAGATTAGGAATGAGGTTATTCGGGAGAAGGTGGAAATGGCTCCGATGGCGGACAAGATTAGGGAAGCAAGACTGAGATAGTTTGGGCATGTGCAGAGGAGGTGCGCTGACGCCCAAATGAGGAGGTGCGAGAGGTTGGATGTAGGGGGTAAGCGGTGGGGTAGGGGCAGGCCGAAAAAGTATTAGGGCGAGGTGATTCGTCATAACATGACGCAACTTCATTTTACCGAGGACATGACTCTAGATAGAAAGAAGTGGAGATTACTTATTAGGATAGAAGGCTAGTAGGGGTAGAGTGTTGTCTTGCCGTGTAGAGGTATAGTGCAGGTCATAGGACTAGTCGTGCCCTTATAGATCTTGCCATATGTTGTTTATTGCATTTTGTTTATCATATTATTTGTTGTTGTTGTTTTCTCTCTTATGCTTTCGTCATTGTTTTCTTCTTTTTCCTAGGTTTGATACACTTGAGCGGAGGATTTTTTGGAAACAACCTCTATACCTCTATGAGGTAGTAGTAAGGTCTGCGTACACTCTACCGTCCCCAGACCCCACTTTGTGAGATTTCACTGGGTATGTTATTGTTGACAAGTACAGTGGAACAAAACTTTTAAGACATAAGGTTTTTTTTAGGGTGATTGCTTATGTCTATACCGATAGCATGCATACTTTAAAGTTCACACAGAGTTCCACATCACTATAACACTCATCTTTTTTTCCATTGTCTCTCTACAAATTATGGACCTACACGTGCATGCTCCAAAATATGAATACTTATGCACACTCTGAAGGACCAACCTCTTTGAATTAGAGTCTGCTGGGTGTATGAACAACATTGATTTCAAAGATCAGTTAAACATCTATGATAAGATACGTACATTGTGAACTAGGAGAAGAGGTATCCAAAGTGTGAAGTGTATACCTATTTTGATTTAATAAGTTCTGGACGCAAACTGCAAACATAGGAAAATGGAGCATTTCCACATTTAATGGATGAGCTTATATGATCAAAGTTAAGCTCCATGAAGTAAAGGAGAGATATAAAATCATTTATATAACATAGGTATGTCATATTCCACCACATGATTCAATTTAACCTAAATACTAACACTACTGAATAACGTATTCCAGCTACATTAGTGCCCTATTCCGCCACCAGATTCTATTGAATGTAAAACCAATACCGAATAAAATATTCCAGCTATTAGCTCCGGCAGAATAGTTCTAGAGAACATAATTACCTTATGACAGGTACTTGGATCCTGGAGCAACCACAAAAGACAGTCAATTGCCATATACTGCCAGTCATCCGATGAGCGAGCTATATTGCACAATGCCTCTATAATACCAGGACATGCAGCAACAGGCCCTCTACCAAGCTTGTGATGGCAAATTGTCCTTAACAGACCAATTCCAGCAGGGGAGTTTTCATTAACAAGTCCACCCCACATTCCTGGAAGCTTTGCTAGAAATTCCGGTTTGCAAATAGTAGCAAGAAATTCAGGTTTGAAAGCAAAACAATTAATAAGCTGAAGGGACCAACATTGTAGCTGACTGGCCCATTCTTCTGCCTTTCGGGACTCCATTTCGACTCCACCCATGCCACGCGTAAGGAGGTCACAATGATAACTAAGTCTTCTATCAACATATTGGTAAAAGTGGGAGTAAACAATTTCAAGAGAACTCATTGCGAGTTGGATGGAGAGCTCTAGAATCTCACCATGACTTGCAACAGCTGGAAAGGTGCTGGCATAGGTAGCTAAGTGTCCTAAAGCTCTCACTGCAACTCTTTGTTCAACCCAAGTTAGCCTACCTCTCAAAAGTTCAACTAAAGGAGGGATGATTCCAGCACGCACAGCTCTATCAGCAAACTCTTCCATATTCATGGTGTAGGATCCAATTATATGTGCCGCATAATAAGGAATATAGATATTTTGGTCATGTGAAAGCCAGCGACGGTTCTTTAAACCCTTCCAAATAAGTGCTGACATGCATTCGAATATCCCCAATTCAATAAACTCTGGATCATTAGGATGCGCCATGGCAGTGTTCCATAGGCCACTGATGGGAAGAACTTGACCATCATCATCCTGTGAAGGAAGTTCTCGAAAAAACTTCAATATACTTGCTCGGCGCTTACTTGGGTTTCCTTCCTTCATGACACAGAAGAAGCATCCTGGGTATGGACAGTCAGCAGAAGCTTTATCCATGCTCATCTAAATGAAAGAGTAAGAATTTACTTTTTAATCCACCTTCTCGTCGGCAATTATACCTGCAAAGACATGTTGGATTGCCATTGTGAAGTTCTGAAATGCATTTTGCAGCAGAGACCATAAGAAGAACTAAGAAGTCAACAAATGTGCATAACATAAGAACTTTGATACTCTTCCCCAAGTCACTAACAACACATCAATTTAAGGTCCATGGCTTTCGTCTAAACAAGAGTTCATGAAATAACACGAAATATTATTCATGATTTATTTGTGAATTAGGTGCTTCATCACCCCTCCAGCCAGGCTTTCACATTTGCTTAGGGCAACAATAGATCCATGTATGAGAGGGCATTGTATTTGAAAAAATATATCTTGAAAATGTGAGGCCAATAAACGGAACCAAATCCGCCAATAAAGTAATTTTCAGGCAAGAAAGCCCATCTGCCATTGGGAACTATAAATGGGGAAATTAAACTTACAAAACAATGTACTTACACATTTTCCATTTCTTATACAAGTTACACTATCACGTCCACTCCTTTGTCCATGTCCAATTACTCCACAATTTCCGCGAAATTACAGTAAAAATCTAAACATAAACTTTTTAAAAAAACCAGTTCCACTTTTGCCTTGAAGCATTAATCACTACAAACAGAGCGAGCACCCGAATTCAAGAATAAAACAAAAACCATAAAACCCCAAGTCCAAAATGCAAATGAGAGAAGCAAACAACAGACAAAACAGCTGATCCTTCCTATAAAGTTGACATCTTGCAAAATCAAACAGATCTAAACAACAAATCAAGAACAAGTTACACCTAGCAGAAACTACAAAAGAAAATTTGAACCCCAGACAAATTGAGATTTACAAAATTAAGAAACTCCACCCAAAAAGTTGTTTTTCTACTAATAAATTTGTCTGAACAGTATAAACAAGCCATAACAACAAGAAAAACAAACTAACCTAGCAGAAAAAACCCAGAACCAAAGAGAAGAATTGAGAAAGTTACTTGGAAAGAACAGGCAGAGTAGTTTCTTTTTCAAAAAAATAAAACTTGGGTATGCAGAAGAGTACAGCAAGAAGTAGCTTTCAGACAAAAAAAGATTGTGTTTTTTAATTACTGTTTGAGAATTTTGGATGTCTCCTCACTCCTCTTGACTCTCAAATTTCAAGAATGGGTTTTTGAGTAAATTGGTCTTTTTATTTTTGTGCTGAAAATATAGGTGCACATTAATTCCAGTCAAGGGAAAAAAGAAATAATAGTGCGGGGGAGAGAATATAAATTATTTTTTGGAATAATTATTGTTATATCCAAAAAAAAGAAATTATTTATCACTGCATACCACATTATTTTCATACTTCTTATTTTTAACTATTTTGCGCATTTGATATATGAGAGTATATAATATGCTCTCATGGTGATGGTATCAAAGAGGAGCAGTGATGCTGATGTCAGCATCACGTCATGCGATAAATTAAAAGGAAAAAGTGAGGTAAGAGGGTAAATAATTTGGGTCATGAGTTTATTAAGGCTAAATAGTTTGGATTGAGTCCAATTTGAATAAATAGTTTCATAATTGGTCTATTAGATGTAATTTTCCCAAATATTTAAGAATATATTAGAGATTTGTTCTAGTTTATATTCAAAATTATTCAGGATTCTAAAGAGGATTAACGGACTGTTTAGCCATGAATATTTTTTTACTATTTTTTAGAGTTGAATTATGAAAATTATGTTTGACCATAAAATTTGGACAATTCTAAAGTTCAACTTAAAGTTGATTTACGAAATTTGAAACATACCAAAAAATTATTTTCACTTCAAATCATTCATAACTTTTGTAAAAAAAATAAGGAAAAATTACATCTAATAGACCAATTGTGAAACTATTTACTCAAATTGGACCCAACTATTTACCCTTAACAGACTCATGACCCAAACTATTTACCCTCTTACCCCCATTGTTTTCCATTTAACTTCGCGCATGACGTCATGCTGACGCCAGCATCACTGCTTCTCTTTGATACCATCAGAGTATACTATACTCTGATGGTATCAAGTAGTTTCGTTGAAGCACTATCTCTTCTTTCTTGATACCATCATAATATATATATATACTCTCATAGTATCAAACGTATATTTATTCGAGTGCCCCTTCCCTTGTTCCTCTTTGATACCATCAGAGTATAATATACTCTGATGGTATCAAGCAATTTATCAAGCAGTTTCTTTTTGATACCATCATAGTATAATATATATTCTGATGGTATCAACAAGGAAGAGACAGTGCATCAGCGAAACTGTTTGATACCATCAAAGTATATTATATACTCTCATGGTATCAAATGCGCGAAATAGTTAAAAAAAAAGGGTATGAAAGTAATGAGGTATCCAATAATAAATAGTTTCCTTTTGGGGGTATAACAATAATTATCCCTAAATTTTTTATATTTATTTTTTCTAAATAACATTAACAATTATCTAGACCACAATCGGATCAATTATAAGAAACTAAAGATACAAATAATAATAAAAAAATTCTATGTTATCTTTATATTTTTTTCAAATGATTAATTATCGTTAAATTTAAATGAAAATTAGTAAAGATAAAAAAAATCAATTCTTAGTTAATTATTCCCTCCTAACGATAGTAAATGGTGTTGAGATTGGGCATACCCTTACGAAATTTGCTCACTCCTAAAGAATAAAAAGTATTTTTATTAACTTATTCTTGATTAAATAGTACATAGTAATATAATTTTTTGATTACATAAAAGTTCACTTATATAAACAAGAAAGAAATTTGAAAGAAAATATTATTTTGATTATTAAATTTTTTTATTTACCAAGTGAGAAGCTACAAAGTAGAAAGACACAAGAACATATGGACAACCCCAAATATGCACCCTATTAGACATCCTAAATAACCAAGTCACTATCAGTCATCAATACAAGACTAAAGAGTCCGTTTGGATTGGCTTATAAGTTACTTATAAGTTGTTTTTAATTTTTTAAGTGTTTTGCTGACCAATTTAAAGTCATTTTGTATTTAATATACGCCCCAATAAATAATTGAGTTTGTTTGAATAGATTTATTTTAAGCAGACTATAAATTAAAAATAATTTATAAGTTAAAAAAAATAAGTTGGGTTGCACCTATTTTTTAAAAAACTTATAAGCAATTTTCAACTTATAAGTTACTTAAAATAAGTCCATCCAAATAGACTCTAAGAGCTCGTTTGGATTGGCTTATAAGTTGCTTATAAGCTATTTTCAGCTTTTTTGATTGTTTGGCTAGTCAATTTAAAACCATTTTATGCTCAAAATAAGCCCCCAAAAATAATTGAGACTGTTTGACTTAGCTTATTTTAAGCAACTTATAAGCTGAAAATAATTTATGAGCTAAAAAAAATAAGTTGGGCTATATAACGATTTAAACTATTTAGCTTGCTCCTCAGTCTGTTGTTAGGTCCTCTACTTACTATTTGTTAGTTTAATACCATGCCTCATAGAGAAACATAATAAAAATATTTGAAGAAAATATGGTCAATGGAAGGGGACAAAGAGATTGTGTTGGGAGATTTGGAACATACAGGGAGGCGTCACGATTTTGGGTGTTGCAGAAGTATTACGGTCGAGGAAGTTGTAACAACCCCTAAAATGTTGTATGTCGGTATTTCAATTCTCGACAAAAATAATATAGCCTTTGTATTTTGGGCATAACTTTTCATAGGTTGGTCCAAATTAGGTGATTCAAATTTCTGGGTAATCACAACATCCTTACCTACAACTTTCATGAAGAGCATAACTTCAAATTCGGAGTATAAGTAGGTCAAATAAATTAATCTTTGCAAGATATAGTGCTGTGACGGAATTGAGTGTTGATAGAAAAAAATTCATATCTCACTGTAGGTTGCTCCAAATTGGTTGATTCTTAAACGATATGAAACTAGACTTCCATATCTACAATTCTTATGAAGAAACCAAATCCTAATAAGGAATTTATCTTATTCAAACGTAGCTTCGAAAATGAGTATTCTGTTAAAAAGAACTTATCTTACCTACCATGGAAACATCTAGATGCATTTGACATCATGCATGACATAAATTGTCCTCCATTTAACATCATACATGACATCAATATATTCCATTAAATTTTCAGATTTTTCTTTATAATTATTTTATTTATTGTTAGGTCCCTCTTTCCCACCTATAAATACCCACCTTATTTCCTCATTTTATTCATCAAGCTTTCCTAAGCATTTCTTCTCTCTATATACTTCTTCTCAAATATAGTTTTAGTTTTAGTAGTATAAAAATACTACTTCGGTTATTCTTATACTCCGGGTAGTACACAAAACGCTCCGGCGAGGAGAAAAGGCTAGGGATCCAAGAGTATTCCAATTCGGAGTAAACCTTCGGATTTAAGGTATGTAAGGCTTTCATAGCATTGGATTGAGTTCGTCCATGCGCCCAATATTTAAATTTATTATAATTGAGTTATAGTTGAGTTTTATTCAAATCTTGAATTCTAGATGAATTAATTCTTCTTCTATTGAGTTTGATATATTTATGCATTAATATTATTATTATTGTTATCTCTCATATTATTGGAATTATTGTTCATGGCTACTTTCCCATGAATTCTAATTGATTTGATGTTCATGAATATTTTTACATATGTTTTGAGTAAAGATGTTGGCTTTTTATTATTTTTATTGATAAAAAGAGAGTTATATGAATTAATACTATATATGTATTTTATTGAGTTTTGAAAGAGTAAAAGAGTTGAATTTGAATGAATTTGAGAAAAATGATATTTTGAGCAAGATGTTTTGATGAGATGTAAATGATGTTTTTGGAAGTATAATGATTGATGAACATGAAATGAGATGAGTTTGATGATTTAAATTAAAGTCCAATGAGACTAGATGATGAGTTTAATATGAGCACATATTTTGGGAGTAGTATTGAGCACCGAGTTGGGTAAGAGTTTAATTGACTCAAACCCCAGAACTACGTAGCCAGCGTAGGATGGAGGCTATGCCTCTTAAGTCCCAAAAAGAGGACTTTGATGAATGGATCCAAGATGGTGATGTCCTTTACCCTGGCAAGGTATTGGATGGATGTGGCAACGACATCGCTTCGTTGTATCATCGCTAGCTCATAAGTGATGGTTGTTGGTTAGAGAAACTCCCAACTGAGTAAGCATTGCTTATTACTATTATTTTTATTGTTATATTTTAAACTTGCATTACATATTCATGTTGAGATGATGTTGAGTTCTGAGCTGAGTTTTCTTGAGAGGAGTTTCTTGATATCTGTCCTTACCTTCCTGCCATTTTACATACTCGTACATTCCACGTACTGACGTCATTCGACCTGCATCATTTTATGATGCAGATACAGGTGTTAGAGATCCTCAACAGGCGCATCGTTGAAGATCATTTCTTTTCAGCTATTTGGTGAGTCCTTGTATTCGAAGGAACTCCTTATCCTTTTATTATTGTTGAGTGTGATGTTTCTTTTGAGGTAGCCATGGACATGTCATTGGCACCATCTAAGAGTATTAGAGGCTTCATAGACAGAGTCTGATGATGTAATCGGAGTAGTTCTCCTTAGAAACTACTTCTTCTAAGAATTATATATTTTTCCTTTGATTATGACAATCCCACATTAGTATTATTAAGTCTTCCGCTGATGAACAAATGAGTAATGAGACCAAGTGGTTCTCTCGGAAGCCAGAGATGGTTTTTGAGTGCCGGCCACGCCTAGGGTACCCTCTCGGGGCGTGACAGAAGTTAAGGGTGATGTGCGTAGGATCCGTTGGGAAAAAGCGGCCGGACCTGACAAGATTCTGGGAAATTTTGGAAGAGCGCGAGCTCGGTAGGTTTGGAGTGGCTGACTAGGTTATTTAATGTCATCTTTAAGATGGCAATGATGTCCAAAGAATGGAGGTCGATCATAATGATCCCTCTATACAAAAATAAGGGGGATATCCAGAGCTGCAACAACTATAGAGGTATCAAGCTTCTAAACAATACTAGGAAAGTGTGGGAAAGAGTGGTGGAGATGAGGGTGAGGAGAGATGTGTCTATTTCAGAGAACTAGTTCGGATTTATGACAGGACGCTCAACTACAGAAGCCATCCACCTTATGAGGAGACTGGTGAAGCAGTATAGGGAGAGAAAGAGGGACTTGCATATTGTCACACCCCAATCTTAATAGGGTGTGATAGGCACCCGACCCCATGCTCGGAGCCGAGCGAACCCGCTGCCTCATATTACATACTTAATCTCTTTAGACTTGTACATCAAAAAGAAATGAAAAACATAGCTAAGCCTTGTGACTCTTGCTTTCCAAAATCCATCATCCCATAAAACTCGTGACATACGATATAATAACGTATCGGCTGGTGACGCTGCTTACAAAGCTGACACTCTATACCCACGACTCTTTCTGCAAAATCTCTAACTTCGAACGAAACATCATAGCGCATATACTCTGACTCGGCAGCACTCCAGGAAAAAGTGGAGTTGCTAACCCCACTGGAACATCTTCTATAATGGCTTCTACTCGTTTGGGTGTACCTGCGCGACATGAAATGCAGCCCCCGAAGAAAAGAGGGTCAGTATGAGCTTTGTACTGAGTATGTAGGGCATGAATAGTAACATAGTAAGGAATATAACTACGAATAATAACATAATAGAAATATAGAACATATCATGAGGTAGAGAAGTGACCTGTACATATGAGTGCCTTTTAGGCCGAATGCCATGCATGCTTGTCTTTTCCTTTAAAAATATTTCTTTTTCATATACATAGAAAATAGAACATGTCATATCGCCCACATATGTCCCGTGTCTGGGCATCCCGCGTCTGGGATGAAAATTACGCCAACTGACCAGGTGGCAATGCATCTATAGCGCAACATATGGCCCTTCCTCATATCCCCCATATACATATACATATACATATGTCATATAAACAACATGCATGAGAGCCCAATGAAAGTCATGTATCTATCGGAGTGACAGAAGATCGATAACCTCCGATTATATTATGGACTAACCATGGTCGCTGTGTTTCACCTTGAAGGAACAATTATTATAAGATGAGACTATCAACGAAGAATAATCTTAACAGAATATAGAATAAGGTCACAATCTCATAGGGTGCCAAACCACTTACATATGCACATAGAGAAAATTATTAAGATCGATGGTTACGTATATGGATCAACACATGGAGGCTCAGAAGCAAGTTTCGGGTTCTTCTGAGTTAGTATCAGAAAGTTATGAGCGTTTGAATTACAAGACATTCTATGACCGTTCCAGAAGCTGTTTTTGGAAAACCATAGCCATAATCATCTCAAGAACCCTTTGGAACATGTTATGGATCAAATCAAATAGGGCTTTTGAAATCATTCGCACATATCAAACATATCAACCAACTTTGGTCATCATAGAAGAGCATCATGACCATGTGAAACAACTTAGAGAAGTCGGGAATATTAGTCCTCCTAGCGGTTCTATGAAAAGGAAATTTCATTAAAATCATACATATACATGTACATCATTTGCTCGTTTTACAAAGATCATGCCAAAGAAGGAAGGGTAAGCCTTACATACCTGTACCGCGCCTTACTAGCTACGCTTATGCGTCCAACTTATTAGTCTACATTCAAGAGAGTTGACATAGTCTTTAGATTCATCACCATATACTTGTCTTAATCCTTCAAACAAATTCATTTATAACCTGCCGAAATTTCGGCAGCATCTCTCCTATAAATACACCATTCCTGAGAATCTAACTCGGCCAATATTATGAACAACAATCCGAGAATTCAACTCGGTCAAATTACCAACAACAATACCAATCAATATACTACTTCCTCCAAGACCTTTCAACTCCAATAAGAACAATAACAATCTAATCCCTTCTTTCAAATTCAATTCCGACAACCCAATAATTTACACACTAACCACATCATACTAACAACATTATCTTTCATACATGCAAGAACATTATATTCAATTTACATGACTTCTAAAACAAGTCTCCAACTACTACAACTTTACTAAGATCATTAAGCTTTTATTAGCAACATAGAATCCATAACAACAACTAAAATGTCAAATAGAATCAATTCACCATAACTTGTCAAACCACCCCCACATTCGGCCACAACAACTACATGCATATTTTCATAAATTTTTCATCCATTTCTATACTTTACAACAACCAACATACTACATAAAATTAATCCATTCTTTCTACACAACATCACACATACACGGCCAACACTATACATACACGGCCATACACCAACACACATATTTTCATATACTTCATCCACTTTTTCACTCTACAACATATACCAACCATCCATAACATATAAAATAAGATTGAAACCTTACCTTTTCCACTTAGTTCTTCAACCTGCTAGAGTTGTGCCTTGAAATAATGAATGGTTTTCTTGTTCCAACAACCACTCTATGTTAATTAGGGCCTTCAACTTGCTTGGAATGCTAGAAGAAATAATTTTTGGTGAAAATTTTTCCAAGATTCTTGCCTATTAGAACATGGCCAAATGACCCTTTTTATTTTCTCCCTTTCTTCTTGCTCTCCAAGCTTCTTGAAACTTCTAGGAAATAAAAGATAAGATGACCTATCATATATATATATCTTCCACCACTTATCCATATTTATAATTAAGTCTCTCAAATAAGAATATAGACACATGACCCCCTTCTTCATTTTTTTAGAACTTTCTTTTAAAAAAATAAAGATGACTTCATTGTCTTGCCATGTACACTTTGGTTCATATATATTCATCACATGGCCATAAAAGAGTAGAACCCAACATGAATTTTATTGAACACTTTGGTCTTTCAAGAACATTCTTGAACACTTTGTGAAATTCTCGTTTTACCCCTAGCCTTGCACAATATTACCATAAGCCACTTTGCGAAGTTTTTTTTTTGCCCTTTACCTTTCCCAAATTTCTACACTATTACAACAACAACAACAACCCAGTGCAATCCCACATCGTAGGGTCTGGGAAGGGTAATGTGTATGCAGACCTGACTCCTACTAATGTAGGACGGCTGTTTCTGAAAGACCCTTGGCTCATTAGAAGCATAAAAAAAATCAGACAAGAGTATTAAAAGTAGATAAATAGATAACGAAATAATCAAAGCACAAAAGCAGTAGGTATTATTAGATAGTAACATAAATACCATAAATCAAAGTACAAGATACAAGGAATCATAGTGCATTAATACGCCTAAGGCTAAGGGGGAGAAATGCCATTATTTGCTAGCCTTCTACCCTAATGCGTGTCCTCCACACCCTCCTATCTAAGGTCATGTCCTCGGTAAGTCGTAAATGCGTCATGTCCTGTCTGATCACCTCTCCCCAGTATTTCTTCGGCCTACCCCTACCTCTTCTGAAACCATCCATGGCCAACCTCTCACATCTCCGCACTGGTGCATCTAGGACTCTTCTCTTCACATGCCCAAACTATCTCAGTCGCGTCTCCCGCATCTTGTCTTCCACCGAGGCCACTCCTACCTTGTCTCGAATAGACTCATTTCTAATCCTGTCGCTCCTAGTATGCCCACACATCCATCTCAATATTCTCATCTCGGCAACTTTCATCTTTTGCACGTGGGAGACCTTAACTGGCCAACACTCTGCCCCGTATAACATAACTGGTCTAACCACCACTTTGTAGAACTTGCCCTTAAGTAGTGGTGGAACCTTCTTGTCACACAACACACCGGAGGCGAGCCTCCATTTCCTCCATCCTGCCCCAATACGATGTGTGACATCCTCGTCGATCTCCCTGTTGCCTTGCATTATAGAACCAAGGTATTTAAAACTACTTTTCTTTTGGATGGCTTGGTCCCCGAGCCTAACTACCGTGCCAACCTCCTGAGGTGTCTCACTGAACTGACACTCTAGGTACTCTATCTTAGTCCTACTCAACTTAAACCCTTTAGACTCCAAGGTGCGTCTCCAATCTTCCAACTTAGCATTAACTCCGCTACGAGTCTCATCGATGAGGACTATATCGTCCGCAAAAATCATACACCATGGCACCTCACCTTGAATTTGTCGCGTCAATACATCCATCACCAAGGCAAATAAAAACGGACTCAAGGCTGATTCTTGATGCAACCCCATCACTACCGGGAAGTGTTCTGAGTCCCCTCCTACTGTCTTTACCCTGGCTTTGGCACCCTCGTACATGTCCTTGATCAACCTTATGTACGCTACCGGTACACCTTTAGCCTCCAAACATCTCCATAGTATCTCTCGAGGGACTTTATCATAAGCCTTTTCTGAGTCGATGAATACCATATGCAAATCTCTCTTCCTCTCCCTATATTGCTCCATTAGTCTCCTCATAAGATGGATGGCTTTCGTAGTTGAGCGTCCCGGCATAAATCCGAACTGGTTCTCTGAAATAGACACGCCTCTCCTCACCCTTATCTCCATCACTCTTTCCCACACTTTCATAGTATGGCTTAGAAGCTTGATACCTCTGTAGTTGTCGCAACTCTGGCTATCCCCCTTGTTTTTGTATAGAGGGATCACGATGCTCGACCTCCATTCTACGGGCATCATTGCAGTCATAAAGATGACATTAAATAACCTAGTCAGCCATTCCAAACCTACCGAGTCGGCACTCTTCCAAAATTCTCCAGGGATCTCGTCAGGTCCGGTCGCTCTTCCCCAGCGCATCCTATGAACAACACCTTTAACCTCATCCACCGTAATACTGCTATAACCCCCAATATCGTGACTCCTTCCTGTATGTTCCAAATCTCCCAACACAATTTCTGTGTCCCCACTGTCATTCAAAAGTTTATGGAAGTAAGACTGCCATCTTTGTTTGATAAGGGTCTCCTCTGTCAGTATTTTTCCGTGCTCGTCTTTAATGCACTTCACTTGATCCATATCGCGTGCCCTTCTCTCCCGGGCCCTGGCTAGCCTGAATAACTTCCTGTCCCCGCCTTTCTCTTCTAGTTCAGCATAAAGGCGTTCAAAAGCTGCCGTTTTTGCCGTTGCAACTGCCGACTTCGCCTCCTTCCTCGCTATCTTATATAGTTCCCCATTCGTCCACTTCTCCACCTCATCCTTGCTCTCCATCAACTTAGCATACGCCAGCTTCTTTGCTTCCACTTTCCCTTGCACTTCTTCATTCCACCACCAGTCCTCTCGATGCCGTCTACGACTGCCTATTGAGACTCCTAACACTTCCCTTGCTACAGCCCTAATACAACTAGCTGTCCTATCCCACATACCATTCGCATCCCCACTACTATCCCAGGCTCCCATATCCTTCAATTTCTCTCCCATCTCTAGGGCCCTAACGGTTGTCAAACTCCCCCATCTGATCCTAGGTCGTTCTTCCCCGACCCTCCTCATCCTCGTTGTCTTAATCCCTAAATCCATCACTAAGAGCTTATGTCGGGTTGTAAGGTTATCGATCGGGATGACCTTACAGTCTTTGTACAAACCTTTATCATCCTTCCTAAGGAGTAAAAAATCTATCTGAGTTTTAGCCACTGAGCTATGGAAGGTTACCAAGTGGTCCTCCTTCTTTGGGAAACTCGAGTTGGCTATCACTAACTCGAAAGCTCTTGCAAAATCCAGAAGTGAGATTCCTTCTCCATTTTTGTCCCCGAAGCCAAATCCCCCATGTACATCATCATACCCTCCTGAAATAGACTCGATGTGCCCATTGAAATCCCCTCCCACGAAAAGCTTCTCAGTAGGTGGTATGCCTACCACTAACTCGTCCAAATCCTCCCAAAAACGCCTCTTATCCTCCTCGCGTAAGCCCACTTGCGGTGCATAGGCATTAATAACGTTCAACGTGATCCCTTCAACGACCATTTTAATCGACATCATCCTATCATTGACTCTCCTAACCTCTACCACCCGATCCCTTAAATCACTGTCTATTAAAATACCTACCCCATTCCTATACTTCGATTTACCAGAAAACCAAAGCTTATACCCATCTACCTCCTTAGCTTTAGAGCCTACCCATTTTGTCTCCTGGACACAGGCTATATTAATCTTCCTCTTCTTTAGAATCTTAACCAGTTCTATGGATTTACCCGTTAACGTCCCAATGTTCCAAGAACCTATTCTCAGTCTAGACGCTCCTTTAACCCACTTACCCCTCGTTACCCTCGTCCCCGTCCATGAGCGAGAACATGACCCTAATCCACCATCACTATCCAAAGCCACGAAAATGCGTATGAACTAATAAATTATTAGGGGGTCTAAAGTCGGCAAAAAGTAACGACAAGTATATGAACAAAGACTAGATATATAAAGATATAAGAACCGGAGGTACCAACTCAGGTAGAAATGAACCTGGTTACCGCTGGAAAATACTGCTCCCGTCGGAGTACTGTTCACGTCTGCGTACGGAGATGAGATGCTTCGGTTGTTCATCACCGGGAATCCAGATCTATACACCTAAAAAAAAAAAAAAACTTCACCGGAACAGTACTTCTGCTGATCACTCCAAATCAAGCACCGGTAAACTGACTAGAAAATTCGGCGAAATGACCGTTACTTAAAGCAAAGCAGCAAAGCAGGCAAATTAATGGAGTTAATTTTTAAGATATTCGTGGCGCCGGTGCAATTCTCCGGCAAACCATTGCGACGTCGGCGGAGAAGAGGTGAAAGAGAGAGACCGAGATGCGAGTTGGGAAATCTAGCTGCGACCTCAGAAATTCCGCAATTTCCGTCGGCTTTTCAGAAGAGAAGGAGGAGTAACTGCTAGCACAGCTACTGATGCGGAACTCTGAAGTAGAGGACGTCGGCGGCGGACAACAGCGGTCAATATTATTAAAAAATATTCATAGTGCAACGGCAACTCCATAAATAATATTCATAACCAACTTGTATATTAAAATAAATTTTGGAAGATGGTCATTCCCTTACTTTACCACGGCTATCTTAAAATATCCAATCATATAAAATATGGGATATAACACATATGGTATTCATCGACCTAGAAAAAGCTTATGATAAAGTTCCACGAAAGATACTATGGAGATGTTTGGAGGCTAAAAGTGTACCTGTGGCGTACATTAGGATGATCAAGGACATGTATGAGGGTGCCAAAACCAGGGTAAGGACTGTAGGAGGGGACTTAGAGCACTTTCCAGTTGTAATGGGGTTGCATCAAGGATCAACTCTTAGTCTATTTTTATTTGTCTTGGTGATGAATGAATTGGTGCGACAAATTCAAGGTGAGGTGCCATGGTATATGCTTTTCGTGGACGATATAGTCCTAATCGATGAGACTCGTAGAGGAGTTATCGCTAAGCTGGAGGATTTATGACATACCTTGGAATCTAAAGGGTTTACGCTGAGTAGGTCTAAGACAGAGTAATTAGATTGTAATTTTAGTGAGACACCTCAGGAGGTTGGCGCGAAAATTAGGCTTGGTGATCAGGTCATCCAAAAGAAAAGTAGTTTCAAGTACCTTGGGTCTATCATGCAAGACAGCGGGGAGATTGATGATGATGTCACACATCGTATTAGGGCAGGGTGGATGAAATGGAGGCTCACTTCCGGTGTTCTATGTGACAAGAAGGTGCCACCACAACTTAAGGGCAAGTTCTACAAAGTGGTGGTTAGATCGGCTATGGTATATAGGGCGGAGTGTTGGCCAGTGAAGGTCTCTTACGTCCAATAAGAATGCTAGTTCTTACTGTTCATCTATTATGATATGAATATACCACATCAATTCGTTACGATGAGAATGTTGAGATGGATGTGTGGGCATAACAGGAGCGATAAAATTAGAAATGAGGCTATTCGGGACAAGGTAGGAGTGGCCTCGGTGGAAGACAAGATGCGAGAAATGCGACTGAGATGTTTTGGGCATGTGAAAAGGAAAGACACAGATGTCCCAGTGCGGAGGTGTGAGAGGTTGGCCATGGATAGTTTCAGAAGAGGTAGGAGTAGGTCGAAGAAACATTGGGGAGAGGTGATTAAAAGGACATGACACAGTTATAACTTACCGAGGACATGGCTTTAGATACGAGGGTGTGGAGGACCCATATTAGGACAGAAGGCTAGTACATAGTCTCGATATTCTTCCGTATTAGTGGGCGCATCAGCGCACTATAATTTTTTGTGCTCTGATTTCTGTTATTATCTATTACTTTCTGTACTTTGATTACTCTATTTTATCTGTGGCGCTTTCGTTATTTGCTTTCCTATATAGTTTTGTACTTTTTAGCCTTATCTGACCTCGTTTATGCTTCTATTGAGCCGAGGATCTCTCAGAAACAGTCGTCCTACCTTGATAGGAGTAAGGTCTGCGTATATTTTACCCTCTCCAGATGCCACGTTGTGGAATTTCACTGATTTATTGTTGTTGTATGGTCAGTGGAATTATTCTCCAATTCACACAAAGGATACATATATTAGATCATTCATATCCTTTCACCTTTCCAATCTATCTATGGTAAGTTCCATAGCATCTTAGAGATGGTACTTTGAATGGATATTACTTTGGTGTATTAATTGATGAGTCTAAAAGATATATTACGCAAAGAACATATTACTTTTGTTTTTCATTATGTTGATAAGAATGGTGAAGTGGTAAAGTGATTTTTGATATTGTACATGTTAGCGATACATCGCAAGCCCATTGAAAAAAGAAATCTATTTTTTTTAATTTCAGAACACTCATTAAGTCCATTCAAAATACATGGACAAAGTTATGATAAAGCTAGTAACATGAAGAGAGAGATAAATAGTCTCAAAATATTGATTATGAAAAATAGTTCATCAACATATTACATTCATTATTTTGCTTATCAATTGAAACTAACACATGTAGCTATTGCTAAAAAGTATTGTGACGCTAAAGATTTTACTTAATCATACCATTAATGTATTGAATGTAGTTGGAAGATCTTTTAAGCATAAAAATTTGCTACATCATCATCAAGTTGAAAAACTGCATTAATTATTTGAGTCCAGTGAAGTTTACATTAGACAAGGATTAAATTAAGAATGCGGGCTTCAAAGATCAAGTAATATTCTTTGGGGCAAATCTTATGGAGACTTACTCACTTATTTATTTATTATTGAAGTTGACTCTAATTTTATCCGTTGCCACCACAATTGTGGAGTGAATATTCTTATTCATGAAGTAGATAAAAAATAAAGTGTGAAATAACATTGATAATCAATATTTAAATAATTATTTAATTTGTTACATAAAACGTGATGTATTTACAAAAGTAAGTAATGATATTCTCATTGACGTTTTTAAATATGCAAACTTGTTGAGTACGATTATAAATGAAAGATGCATATAGTAATATTTTTTTTTTTTAAAATAATGTTTCGTGTACTTTGCAGAACCAAAGCTCAAGATTGATCTAATCGATGCATCTGCTTGGCATTCGTTAACTCCAAATTGTGAATCCATCTCTAGACACAAACATGATGAAAATTTGATAATCTGAAAAAACGCTCTCGAGAATACGAAATTTCTTCTCTTGACAGACTTAGTCAGTGTTACTTATGAAAAATCATAAATTATCTTTTTCGAAGCACCCAAAAAATAAATACTTCCGCTATCTCAATTCATGTGACACAATTTTCTTTTTAGTCGGTCCAAAAAAGAATATATTTAGTAACAATTTAACTTTAAAATGACTATATTATCTTTAGTGAGATGATTTATAGCTACACAAACATCTATAACTTGTTTTAGACCACAAGTTTCAATAAAAAAATTTTCTTTAAATTTTATCAAGTTAAATAATACCACATAAATTAAGACGGAAAAATATAAATAAAGAGAGAAAACAAAACAACATAATGAAAAACTAAAGAGGTAAGTAAAATTCTATTCACCCCCTTTGATAAACTTTGTATTAGTAAAAAAAAAAAAAGCTTGTGAGGTGATGATGGGATGCCATTCATAAATTTAAGGAGGGGGTGGGGTCTAAGCATTATATCTTGCACTATTATTACGCCCGCAATGTGTTTTTCCCTCTTGTTTGAGTCTCCCTTTTTGGCTTTGGTCCCATTTTGTTTCTTACTTTACCGTTGCAATGACAGAACAAGTACATGGAAATTAGAAATATGCATAATAAATGACTTCCTATTTCCTTTTGTCTACTCATATAAATTTAGAGTAAAAGAAGACACTGTCCATGTTATTTTTGGAAGAAATAAATATATATAGCTATTTATCAAAATATTTTGGTTCAACTAATATGGACATGTCTTGACTTATTAAAGAAGACAAATCAAGGATTTAAATTTTTTGAGTTTTTATAGCAATTTTAAATTAATATAAAATAAAATGGATTTATAATTATTTAGTTATGGATATTGACTGAATTTCTAAAATGTAAGTATAAGGTGTGTGGATTAAAGCTATTTGGTTTTCTTAAAATTAAGGGTATATTCTGAATTTTAAGGAGATGGATGTACTATTACAAAGAAGTGAATTCATTAAATAAATTTGACGAGATCAAACTTTAGGTCCACGCCATACCCATTATGCTTTTGAATTATAGATTTAAATGTTTGATCGGATATTTTGACCAAAAAATAACGGACAGAAGCAATATTATTTGTCGTTTTCAACAAAATAATAATAATTTATATTAGAAACGAAGATGTCCAGCGTTCTAAGAAAATTTATTTATTTATTTTTAAAATTAAAAGCGAAGGATAATGTTGCTTTTGTTAAAAAGATAATAATAATAATAATAATAATATATATATATATATATATATATATATATATATATATATATATATATATATATAAAATCCGTCAACAAAAACAACGGACAAAGATACACTATCCGGTAAGACTGCATATCGGTCAGTTCGATTTTAAAATTTATCGACTTATCGATTATCGATTTGTAGACATGCTAAACCGTGATAAAACCATTAAGATATTGACTTATCAGTTATCGATTTATTGGTTATTGATCGTTCTCGATTTGATTATCGATTTAACCGCTAAGATTTGACACACACAAAAAAGTCATTGAAAATTACTTTAAAACAAGGTGACAAATGATAGATCGTACCTTGCTCAAAAGCAAATAATGACACATTGTAGGATAACTGATAACTTGAGAAAACCAAAAATAAAAGTATGAAATTAAACCCTAAATCAAAGACTATATTCTAATAACTCGAATCCAAATTTTTTTAATTAAGGTGACTTTATTGTATTGTAACTTTGGTGATGCTCATTTTATATGATGACTAACGAAGAGAGAAATAGGGTATTGGTGGTGATTAGTAAAGGGAAATGAGATAGGAAGAAAAATAGTGCGATTAATTATTTTAAACAATTAAATTAATCGTGGAGGCGGAGTTGACATTTCAAAAATCACTATTTCAAACGACACCTTCCCGAAAGTGGCTCTTAATTAAGGGTGTGTTACATTTTTTTTAATTTTTTTTTCATGTTTTATTGACTGAAATTTTTGGAAAATATTCTTTTTTGGAAATAATTATTTTTAAAATGAGACAATGAATTTTGTAGTGAAAATAAAAATAACAAGTTCTACAAATGATATATTGATTATTAATTGTATGCTCACTATATCCTGCAACACACTTCATGATTTTCACTCTCCACCTCGTAGCACCCATCCCCCCCACCCCTACTCTCACCCACCAACTTCCATGATATTTATATAGATTATATATAAATAACATTGGAATAATATTTTTTTTACTTACGTACTAAACACAAAAAAATAAATTAAAAAACTCACTTACTTTCGAAAGAAAATATTTTCCTTAAATGTCCCTTTTATTTTCGACCTTTGACACCATAATTGTAGAATTTTTGTGAGTGGAGGCATGATTACTCGATTAATTGCTTTCTTTTGCTCTAATTGGTAGTAAAATTTTGATACAAAGAATTTCAACCTAAATATGTTCTATCATAATGATGCATTTTTGCCTTCTGCTCACACGACTACACACTTTTGTTTTACCAAAAAAGGTAAAAGAAAAATATAATAATAATAATGATGATTATTTTGCAATGTAATCATCACCAGGTGCATAATAGTTCATCATATTATATTTAGAGAAATTCACACCATATAAATATTTAAGACTATATTATAAGTCATAATTTTTTTTTCTATTTATCAAATAATATTTGTTATTACAATTACTGCATAGCATATAGTGTCTATATTTCTTTTTGACTACTAAAAAACAAAGCTGGATGGGTTTGGAAAAATCCCCTAAGATGGGAAAATATGAAAATTAAATTATGGACAAGGAAATGTGACACTCTGACTTGTGAATTAACAACATTAGATGGTGGATCTCCTGCACCTTTGTGTATTTCTCCATATCTTCCAAGAAATTAAAATTTGTACAAATTTGGAAGTTGAAGTGCAAAAAAAGCAATTGTTTTTGTTCATGTTTAAAAATATATACCTTGTTTATTTTCTATAACAAAATCAATATTAAACTTTCATGTAACTTCAAATATCACTTTATTTTAATTTATACACGAACACACGTGAATTAGTCAACATCGGGTTTTCATTTTCGAAACCAACATTTTGTGCTATACAACTTTACAAGTTTATAGAAACCATAAAAGAAACTAAGTCACTACTTTTATTGAATTTTGAAATTCATGTTCATGTAAATTTCGAATTTAGTCGTGCTTATTTAGTTGGATAATTCATTGTTTAACTAATCTTAACTCAATTAACTTTTGAATTGAATTTTAGAATGACTCATTTATAGATTTAATCGGGGACAAAACAACAATATTTTAGCATTTAATAGGACCCCTTAGCTACATTTTCAATATTTATCGAAAATAGCTATATTTTAGTTTGCTATGAGGTTGATTTATGTATTTTTTTTGTCTAACTTAATAGAATACAATTAAGAAATAACAAATTAGAGAAAATCAAGGGAGAAAATCTTTTAAATTAGGTAAATAGTTCTGAAAATATATTATTATTTACTTTACATATTAGGAGACAAAAATAGGTGACAATTAGTGATTACAAAGATTAATTGTCCCGGCTTCCTCATCCTCCATTAGCGACTATGAATTCTCCATTGATGATCTTCCTTCTTCGTAGAAGGCAAGACGATTGATCAAGATTTTTATTGAAAAAAAGGAGATCGCTATCAGTGAAGAGCATTTTGAATACAAAATGGATCCATATGAGATAATAGATCAGAAAAACTTGTTGAAATACATAATTGCCAGACAATTTCAATTTGATCTCCGAGCTAAAGTCCATCAGGTATTTATTCAAAAGTTTAGTTAAAGTAAATTATGATGAATCATAAATTTGTTTGGATTAAGTTTCGAATTCAATTTGTTTTGAACACCAAAAATTGAAAGTTTTATTTCGAATTCAAAGTGTTTTGGATACAACAATTCAAAGTTTTATTGTGAATATATTTTGATTTTGATACAACAATTGAAAAATCAAAATTTGTATGCTTATCTGTTTCGAATTTGTATGCTTATCCGTTTGTATGCTTTTTGATAGAGAATTTGTATGCTAATGTGTTTCAAATACACATTAGCACCTAAAATACAATTTAGATGATGTGATACACATTGTATATTCAAGCTAATACATTTTGTAATTTGTTTGGGATACATTTTGTGCTTCAGAACGGAAAATGATGCAAAATCGAGAACTGTAGTTGGATTATGATTTATAATTGTGAAAAGTGATGAATACAAATATGATCGAATACAAATATACTTAAGAAGGAACATGTGAATACACATCTGAAATGAAAAATGGAAATACATATATGACCGAATACAATATAGTTGAGACGAAAAATGGAACATGGGAGTGCATACACCCAACATACAAAACAGAAGATTACAAACAAATCCATAAAATAGAAATATTGGATGAGGGAGAAGAGGAAAAATAATCTTTTTGAAAAACAAAACAAATCCGTAAAATATAGAAAAATCGTAAAAAATACGTATCAAAAATAGGATACCTGAATTAATGGGATTGTTGCCTAAATCCTTTAGGAGATTATTTTCAATTTCTGAAAAAGAAAGAGAGAAGTGGGATAATGAAAATTGAAGAGCTAAAGAAAGAGGAAATTTGATGAGAGATAAAAAAATTATTTTTGAAATATTGTGAAAATTGGACAGAGAGAACGTGTGAGGAATTGAACGAGAGAGAAAAATTCAATTTTGTGCTGAAAATATGGCCTTAATATGAGTTAATTTAGGAACTAACTTAGGATATCATTAATTTGCTATACAACTAAAATATTATTCTTTTTTACAATATTTTTAAATTATAGTTATTTTCACTAAATAAGTTACAAAGTTAAATAATTTTTCCTTTAATCTATTTTGATCCATCTAAAATCCACTCAAATCATTTATTTGTCATCCCAACAAAGGAAATAACAAAGTGACATGCCTCTTTTGAAGATAAGAGGACCAAACAGTTATTCGACACATTGTTTTCGGTCTTATAACATATGTCCAATTAGGGTATTAATTTTTTCAATATTTCCCATTTCACCATTGAAATACTCCAAAAGTTTACTTGAATAACATTTCTCAATGTCATTGTTCTAATGTGTCTCAAATCTTGGAGACACTTTGGTTGTTTTCAAGCAACTTGTAACAGTGATATAACAATGATTCTAAGAACAAAAACTAGACACATTCTAGTTCTCCATCCACATGGAATATACAAGTGTGTGACATCTCAGTCATGAAAATTAAACTTTGGGCCAAATTTAGGCCCACCTAAACTTCTTAGTGATCCATGGTATACTGTGTGGTCCATGAGGTCAAACTGACAGTGAAAATGACTAGTTTTGAGTCCAAAGTTTTAATGTTCTAGTATCAATGGTTTGGACTTTTGCACTTGTTGGAGGAGGAGGATTATTAAGAATTATTTTGCACTATTTAATGAAATAGGATCCGTAATTACTGCTTTTATACACACTTTCAAATAGTTACTCAATATAATAAGAGATCGTTTGGATAAAAGACAATAGTTTCTAAATAAATATATTAAATGTTTGATTAGAGGTATTAATTAGTGTTGAGATGATTTATCGAGCAAAAGAAGCCCAATATCTTTGGGTGATCTAGTTTACAAAATGTGTACATAATGTATAGGTTTTATATACTTATACTAAACATACATATAATATACACACCTATACCTATAATATACATACCTATACTTAATCGATGCATATGTTGTGTATACTTCAGTCATTTTTGTACATATTTTGTAAACTAGTTGGTCGAATTGAATATTTGGTAAGTATCCCTCAATTATCCCATCATTTTTGTACTAAAGTGATGAAATTAGTTATTCCATATAAATGATGGAATATCTCAATTCATGGAATAACTTTATCTATCTCATCTCTCATACCAAACGACCCCTAATAGGAAATGATGAAAGCACTCTATAATAAGATATCTTTTAATTTTTATAAAATCAAACAATAACTTAGAACTTTTTAAAGTTGTCTTCATTAACATATTACATGCTCCAATTAAGTTGTCTTCATTAACAGTGCAATAAATATCACATGCACCAATATAATGCTTATTTTCACATCATGTAAAACACATATGTTCGAATTGAACAATTAATTTAATCGTATTCTTCTTCAACTTTATTTGAAAATTATTCAAGAGATAGATTAAAATTATAAGTATCAATATATTAATAATTTTTATAAAGTCAGACGAAACAACAAAGTCTATTGAAACATGTATAGATTAGTGTTGAGTATACTTAAATTCGTTTTTATATGTGTTTAACGAAAGAAATAATGACCTACTTAATGAAAATTAAAATGAATCATATCATTCTTTACAAAGAGATAAAAGAATGGAAAAAAAGTTATAATTTTATGTCTTGTCTTATATACATCAAAATTAGGAGAACAATTTAGTACAATAAGCAAAGAATTTTTTCTAAAGTAATTTGTATACCTGATGAAGGACCTCAAATAAAAAGAAATAAAAGACATTAACAAAATTTAATATAATATACAATGCAGTAATTTAACACAATGTAGTTAATATAACAATTTATATAACTTGTTTAAAATGATTTTAACTGTTGATATAATAATAATAATAATAATAATAATAATAATAATAATAATAATAATAATAATAATAATAATAAAAATATATGTCTCCATAATATATTGTAATGACCCGTTAAGTCATTGTGAGCACGAGTCTTCTCTGTTTCTTGAAAGACCCTTTCCATAAATTTAAATTGAAAATTTTGGATTATTCGGTAACCTCGTTAATTAGTTGACAGATGATTTTAGATAATTAATTTAATTAGTGAACTAAATTATTAATTTATTTAATACCCTATACCACTTTATATATTAAAAGAAATTAGTAGGGTTTATAACTTTTGATATATAATTACTTTAGAAGGAAAAAAAAAGGAACAAAAAGAATAGACAAGAACTTACCCACAATGTCGACGCTGGAATAACTGCGCATTCAAGTGAGAGCTTCAAAAATTTCAATTCATTGAATATGTAATAGATTTCTGGTATACGAATAAATGGTGTACTGTTCCTAAAGGCAAAGAAGTATTATATTATGAGTGAGCAAACAATTGAATCTTTTCAAATTGAGGTTGTGGCAAATGTGACTATTTCTAATTGATGTGTCAATGTAGGGCTTAATGATGACCAGATGACTAACACTCTGTTTGGATCATTGTTACCCATCGTTTCATAATGTATCATATTGTATTGTATTGTACTGTACTGTATTGTACTATATGATACATACAATGTTTGGCTAGATTGTATTGTTTGCTGCTGTTTAATAACATTTTTTTGTTTGGTTTGACTGTATTGTAATTGATAAGTTTACTAAAATACCCTTAATTATTCTAAATATTAAAATAACAACACTATCATGCATAATCTTTTTATGTCATATGAAAATAACATAAAATAAATCATCAATTATAATTATATTATCAAACACTATCATCACACCTATATTTATGATAGATTTAATTAAAAAGCACTAATCAAGAAAATTTGGAAAATGGAGGAAAAGTAAGAAGATACTACTATGTATCAACTAACTAATTAATATATTTATCCGTTCACCAATTGTTAACTCTATATCATTAACTATAAAATTTTAATCCATTCAATAATTGTTAATTCAACTACCCATTCCAAAAAATTGATAAGCTAATTAAATATTTGTCAGCTTGCAACAATGTAGACGTATGACCATGCATATCATTTTATTCATAGCTTAGATCATACTAATAGTAATATCTATAATAAGTATGCTATAAATTTTCATAATAAAAAAAATAATTCAAATAATTTGCAGCTTAAAATGCATAACAAAATAATTGTCACTACCGAAATATTCATATCGTTTATAAAATAAAAAATACTTAAAATTCAATTAAAATTAATCTAAACTTAATCACGTGCTAGCATCATGGTCAATAAAAGAGTCTTGCATTCTTCTTGTGGACATCCCATCAGTGTGCAACATATATTTGCGTCTTGACAAACGAATATATAAGCCTTTGAGTTCTTATGAGATTCCAAATTCATCTCTTTCACCATTTGTCATATCCCACTTTCAGAAATAAGTGACATAGTTGAAAGTCGATTAATGGCATGAGCCAAATTATCCATGCCACCTCTCAACATATCAGCCATGCCTTCAAGATGATTATGTTTAAACTTTTTATTTCTTATAGGAGTGGGTACCTCTAAATAGACATTTGATGTAGGTGTGTCATTAGTTAGTTGACTTTGCTCATCCTGTTTATGTTCCCGATATTTTCCAATGAAGCAACATTCATAGAAGTTATTTCGTCAACCTCATCTATAGTCAACGAAATAGTACTTGATCTTTTCAAATTTTTACCATCTCTTTTTAACATGTCTAGTCCAGTCTCAACATGCTTTTCAGTAGCTCTATTCTTTCCATATAACATTATTAACTTATCATAATTTCTGATAGACTTGGTCCTCAAATTAGCAGCTTCGACCTTAGCCTACATATAAAAAGTACAACACATTAAGATGAACATTAAACTATAAAAATAAGAGCAAAACTAATAAATATGAATATATCTGAATTAATTGATCCCACACTTCAGATTCAGCACCCCACTTATTTGTGATAGGATCCCATACAAATTCACTCATCCCCATTTGAAATGTATCATAGTATTTGCTGAATTATTTTTTTAATTATTCTCATTCGATTGTGAATTCTCTCCTTATTAATAATTTTACCAGGAAATTTTGATCGTAGCTCCCTCAATATGTTATCTAGTGCGTGTGTAGTGAAATATCCACCAACCCTATTTCCAAGATCATGCTCACGACATGCATCAATTAATATATCGTCCATAGAATGTTATCAAATACAAAGAGAATTATCTGAAATATTTGTATCACTTGAAGTGAATCCCTTCGATTTTTTTGCCATCTTGACAACTACAAAATTAAAATATATATCATAGTAGTTAAATAAGAGAATGTCATCACACAATATTAAAGAGTTAGAATATAAAGGGAAATGCACTACACGTGATATTTATAATTAAAACAATAATTCACAAAATTACTTTCAAATAACATAAAATAAATAAATTTGACACAATACTTTCTTTAAATTTTTCTCCTAGAAAATTAATTTTGATAATTATTCCACATGGCAGTTGCTATGCGATCTTCAATCAACTCCCCTCTTCTAAATTCTTCATTACTCTGCCTAGGATTCAGAACTTCTTCATGCACATCATTATTATTTATAAGCTCCGCATCAACTTGAGCAAGTAAGTCATCGTTTGAATCTACTCCTCTTAAATAATTGTGCAAAATACAATATGCAAATATAATAAGCTTTTGAGTTTCAACACCATATGATGACTCTGTTGAACTAGAAATTATAGAAAATCTATTTTTAAGAACTCAAAATGCTCATTCAATAGCATAACGCAAATAAGCGTGTCGCAAATTAAATAATTCACGAGAATTTCGGGGTGAATTTCTTGAATACTCTTTCAAATGATATCGCTCTCCCCGATAAGGCATAATGTCACAACCCAAATTCACAAGTCGTGATGACACCTATGTTTCCGATCGATAGGTAAGCCAACCCAAACATTCTTATCAATTCAATAAAATAAATAAAGTAAGAACACAAGCGACAAGTGGAATATCCAACACACTAAGTATGTCATAAGTATGAAATGTTGAAAGATAAAATACCACCTAATATTTGGTGTCATAAGTACAAGAGCTTCTAAAATAGGATTTAAATATGAAATTAAAATGGCCAGTTTAGACGTAATAACTATCATGTCTGAATACTAAAATAACAGAATAAATAAAAGATAGAAGGAGGTGTGGACTGCGGAACATCCAAGCAACTCACCACAACTCCAAGATAACCCAAGATCTGACTCAAGAAGCTCCACGAGATGTGCTCATATTTGAAATCGAATATGCACCACAAAAGAGTGCAACAAGTATAGTATGAGTACGAAACCACGTGTACCAGTATGTCTCATTGACCGACAACGAAGAAGTAGTGACAGGAGTATATAAAATTCATTCTCAAATTTTATAATTCTACATTATACTTATCAATCAAGTTTCACCAAAATAGGTATAATCAAATGTCACAAAATATTTAATGCATAATCAAGTAAAAATGAAGAAGATAATGAGATGCAATGCAACACCATGAGATGAAATGCCTCCAATACCAAGTAACCTTACAACCGTATATACACAATACTTCTCGAAATATACTTCGAGAGTTTGTGACCAATGGGGGACTCACGAGGTCCATATACTGACACGGACGATCTCCACGTGTCTATGGACGATCTCAAGGCACTATCAAAAAATCAAACCATCCCCAGCACGGACGATCTCCACGTGCCCAACTTATAACCATAAAATGATATCTCAGGAACGATTTCCATGTGTGAGACCTTTACTCATACTCAATCTCATGTCAATGCATGTGTACAATATAATATCAGCAACATAGGAGATGATGATGCATCTCAATAAATCGAATATCAGTATGACATATAATCACCTCAACTATCACAAATATAAGGGTTCAAATTAGGAGCACAATCATACAAAAGGTACCAAATCAATAATACATCAGCTAATGTCCATATGCTTTGGCATTCTCGAATTACAATCTTACATTCTATAGTAATAAAATTTCTCTTTATAAAATCGGTACTCATACCAATGCCCGTCACACCATTGGTACGAGACCCCTATTTTCTCCCTTACCCATTATATATTTCAAATTTTAATCTTTAATTAGAAAAAATATCCTTCAACGAAGTCTGAAAGTCTTAACATACCTCGAATGTCGAACACGTGTCTCGAATGCTCAAGATTTTTCCTTTCCCTTTTGTAAGGCTTCAAAACGTTCCCAATCTATCAAATATGCCTTATTCATTAGTAAATGAATCCGTAGACACCCATATTACTACCTGTCTAGCCTAGATCCAAGACTCACCCAAACCTATAACCAATTACCTAAGTCTCAAGTCTAAGATTAAGTCTCAATTTTTCCAATATTATAAATCTAATGGTATTTGTATAATACCATACCCCTAATAATTAAATATAGACCAACATGTCAAAATAAACTTAACTACAAAAACTTGTGAACTCACCAGCAAATTATAAGAAACCTTACATATTATGAACCTACTGTTTCTGATTTAATAGCTAGTTCCTTAAACTTAAATCTGTAGACATAAATTACTATTACTTGTTACAAGTTATATTAACAAAAAAAAAATAAAAGAAAGAGAGCATACTACTATTCCACTAATTCTAGGATACTGCAAAGCAAATAGAAAACGACATTAAATTTAAACAAAAAAGTCAATTTATCTTCTTGCCCAATAAGTAACTCACTGCATCACACTTTTCCACTATCCCTGGCAACATTACCTTTTTTTTCAATAGTATAAATGAAGTGTTCTACTCTTAAAAAAATTAATATACAATCAACATAATGTTTACCTAAAGCACACTAAATACTTCTCTGGTTCACGCCGCCGCAAGTATTGTCGTGCTTTCTATTTTTTTCAAGTACAAATTATAAATAACTATTTCTATTTTATCTAACCCAGATATATGGACTTTAAGGGAGTAGTGAATATGATCCACTTCTAATTTAAAATAATTATTTTCTTCTATTAATAATTAATTATTAAAAAACATATATCATAACATAAATGAATTATTTAAAAAAATACCATTCAACTAAATAGCGATAGTTAAACGGATAGTTCACAATTCTTATTTAAAACTTTATGGGAAGAGTCAAAATAGTTCTAGCGCTCAAAATGAGCTAACGGGTCATTACATCATCTACCACTTAAACAAACGTTCGTCCTCAAACGGTTAAGGATTAGAAAGTACCTGAACGCTCAAAAAGTTGAGGATATTTAATCCTCATGTCTGACTCAGTCTCCCATGTAGCCTCCTCCACCAGAAGATACTTCCATTAAACCTTCACTTAAGCAATCTCTTTCGGCCTCAACTTTTGAATTTGTCTATCCAAGATTGTTACTGAATCTTCCTCAAAGGTCAAATTTTGATCAAGTAACACTGAGTCCCATTGAATCACATGAGCACCATCCTGATGATACATCTTTAGCATCAAAATATGAAACACAGAGTGAACACCGGACAACCCAGGTGGCAAGGCTAATTGATAAGCAACCTAACCAATACAATCAACAGTCTCGAAAGGACCAATGTATCTCGGGCTCAACTTGCCCTTTTTCCCAAATCTCATCACCACCCTTCATGGGTGAAATCTTCAATAGAATTCACTCTTTAACCATGAACTCCAAATCGTGAAGTTTGCTATCTGTATAACTCTTTTGCCTACTCTGAGCCATGAGAAGCCTATCCTAAATTAACTTGACCTTGTCCAAGGACTCTCTCAATAAATATGTGCCCCACATCCTAACCTCAAATGCATCAAATCAACCAATTGAAGATCGACATCTCCTACCTTACACTGCCTTGAATGGTGCCATATCAAAGCTCGAATGGTAACTGTTATTTTATACAAACTCCACTAAAGGAAAAAATTGATCCTAATGACCACCAAAGTTGATCATACATGCGTGCAATATATCTTCAAAGACCTGAATAGTTCATTTAGACTGACCGTCAGTCTAAGGGTGAAAGTCCGTATTAAGATCCATCCGAGTGCCCAACTCCTTTTGCATAGACTGCCAAAAATAAGATGTAAATTGCATTCCGTTTTCTTAAATGATAGAAATAGGAACCCCATGCAAGCAAACTATCTCCCGAATGTAGATCTTGGCTAACTTCTCTAAATTATAGATAGTCTAAACTGGTACAAAGTACCCAGACTTAGTCAATCGATCCACAATGATCCATATAGAATCAAACTTACCCAAGGTACATGGCAATCCTACCACAAAGTCCATAGCAAAATGCTCCCAGTTTCACTCAGGTATGAGCATCCTTTGAGTCACACCACCAGGTTTTTGGTGTTCGTACTTTGCTTGCTTACAATTTAAATATCGAGACACAAAATCTACTATGTCCTTCTTCATACAACACCACCAATAATGCTGCTTCAAGTTACAATATATCATAGTAGCCCCAGGATGAATAGAGTACCTCAAACTATGAGCCTTTTCCATGATCAGTCTAGTCAAATCACCTACCCAAGGAACATAAATACGACCTTTTATTCTCAAAACTCCCTCACCATCAAGAATTAACTCCTTGGCTTCTCCTTTAAACACCTTATCTCGAATCTAACACAAATCACCATCATCAAACTATTGAGCCCAAATTTGCTCTAATAAGAATGACCTTGACTCCATGTAAGCGAAAACTCTACCATGTTCTGAAATATCAAGTCTCACAAAGCTATTAGCTAAGGGATGGACATCCATAGCCAAAGGATGCTCTCAAACCTGTAGCAAGGCTAGACTACCCATACTCATCATCTTTTGACTCAAGGCATCTGCTACCACATATACCTTGCTTGGATGATAAAGGATAATCATGTCATAATCCTTGAGAAACTCCAACCATCTCCGTTGCCTCAAATTGAGATCCCTCTGAATAAATATATATACTAGAGACTACGATAATCCATGAACACCTCACAATACACACCATAAAGGTAATGCCTCCAAATCTTTAATGCAAATATTATAGCTGCCAACTCTAAGTCATGAGCAGGGTGGTTCTTCTCATGAACCTTTAACTTCCTTAAAGCATAAGCTATCACCTTCCCCTTCTACATCAATACGTAACCAAGATCAATTCGAGAAACATCATAATATATAATAATTTTTTCTCCCTCCATAGGTGTAGTCAAAATTGGGGCAGTAGTCAATAGAGTCTTAAACTTTTAAAGCTTACCTCATACCCGTCAAACCATTGGAAAGCCACTTCCTTCTAGGTTAATTTAGTTAATGGAGATGCAATAGATGAGAACTCCTCCACGAATCATCGATAATAACCTGCAAGGCCTACGAAACTCTGAATCTCAGTAATTGAAGAAGGTCTGACTCAATCTCGAACAACCTCAATCTTCTTTGGATCCACCATAATACCCTTCTTGGACACTACATTTCCCAAAAATGTCATCGAAGTAACCCAGAACTCACACTTTGAAAATTTTGCATAGAGTTTCTTCTCCTTCAGAATTCCAAGCATAATCCTCAAATGATGCTCATGCTCCTTCCTACTACGGGAATCTATCAATATATCATCTATAAAGACAATAAACAAACAAATCCAAGTACGGTCTGAACACTCCATTCATCAAGTCCATAAAGGCTGTTGGAGCATTAGTTAACCCAAAAGACATTACCAGAAATCCTAATGGCCATAACATATTCGAAAAGCTGTCTTAGAGATATCCTTCGCCCTAACCTTCAATTGATGATAATCGGATCTCAAGTTAATCTTGGAGAAAACTGAAGCATCCTGAAGCTGATCAAATAAATCATCAATATGAGGTATCGGGTACTTGTTTCTGATGGTAACCTTATTTAACTATCGATAGTTTTCATGATCCAACCCTGTAGGCCGTGACTAGTGCCTGAACTGGGCACTCGTATACATATCTGTTAGACATCGTCAAACTTAACTAAACACAATATGGGGACTTTGTGAAAATAGGATGTCATCTCAAGCTTACATACATGTATCAGGGTAACCTGTCTCCTGAGGATTCACATTCAATTAAAATATCATAATACACGAGCCGACAAGTTTGTCACTATATATAATATCCCAAAATATGTACATACGTAAGCCGACAAGGTTGCCTCTATGAATGAGAACGTCCCAAAATACAAGTTATATAGGCATAATCGAACACATATACACATAATCCACACATATGTCTATAGACCTCTAAGAGTATTAACAGTAGAATATGATGGGACAGGGCCTTGTTGTACCTTTGGATAACCAAATATATACATCAAAAGAATCTGTACTAAAATTTTAGGCTCTGGGACAATGGAGCACTCCAAAATAGATGAATGGAAATTCTAAGCTGGCAGATCCCCAAAATGAGTATCTGTACCTGAGGGCATAAAATGCAACCCACTCGAAGGAAAGGGGTCAGTACAAGAAATGTACTAAGTATATAAAACATGAAATACAGTAAGAAAGATGATAACTGAAGTAGAGAGTCCAGGAGAGAAGTATGATAATTAAAAACTCACCACACCTATGCCTTACGATACAAATCATGCATATCATTATCATATACCATACTCGGACCATTATAGGACAGTGCCGGTGTCATATTTATATCATTATATTATCATATTATCATATATATATATATATATATCGTACCGTCCCTTTAGTAAGGGACTCGATGAACAAAGTCATATGCACATATACCATATCTTACCCATCGTGGGACTCGGTGCCATAATTATATTATTACATCATTATATCATCATATATCATACTCGGCCCCCTAGCTAGGGACTTGGTGGATAGTATAGTAAAATATGCATGATAACATACTCGGCATGGATCTTGATGAGAGATGTAATAACAGTATGCACGAGTAGAGTAGTGAGTAACCATATGCATTTAAATCATCATTTGAGACTCAATAGATAAGTAGACTAATCAATACTTGAGTATCAGGGCGATAGTTAGGTTCAGTACTGTTTGAATGTCATTATGAACCATATTAGATAAAGCCTCAGGGATCATAAACACTATCAAGATAACGCGAGATAGCTTATGAAAGCTATAGACATTAATCATTATATGGTACTTAAGATTAGGGACTTTTATATACCAACTACTGTCAAACGTATAGAGGACTCAAGGGCTGTAGCTCAACTACTTGAAGAGTTTTAACGTCAAGAAGTGAATAAAAATCATGAATCATACTCGGAACCTATGAATGGAATTACCCCAAAGCTCATATCATATATCACTTATATCTAAGACATGCCAAAATAAAGAAGGGATAGCCTTACATACCTTTAGCGCCTATTCGCCACTATACGTATACGCTGTCCGTAGTGTCTCAACCTATATTAAGACGTTAAGCACTATGGTTAAGCTATGAAAAGGCATTAAACGTAATTTATCATTTGTAGGTTATTTCTAGATTATTGAACAACACCTCCCCTATAGAGCTCATTGCTCTCACATCCCAGCTAGCCATACAACCATCAAGTAGCATCAATAATTACACATTCAAATGCCATGTTATGGCTAGCCAAGACAAGATTCAAAAATACTCTGAACAGCTAACATAACATTTTAAATAGCCCGATATTCACATACGACTATCACATATTCAAGTTATCTTTAATGATCCATAGTCTTAATGTTTTATAGAATGATCTTCTAACAGTCCAACCAATATAGTAACTGTAGTCATACTTAATCTTCCAAGCTCAATAAGAAGAACGATCCCTAACTGGTTGTTACTACATACATTTAAGTTGGTCATTGATTATAAGGAACATTATAACGGTGGATTTTGGTATGGTATTAGTGTGTTTAAGTATGAAGTGTATTGCAAGGATCTACTCGGGGACTGACGACTTCATTATAAACAAAAATGAGTGGACTAATAATAAAATGATAGGCTTATGGGTAAAGAAAGTTCCAATAAGTATATCTTTATGGAGGCAAGTGAGTGTACTAGTGAGAAAGTACATATGGAAATTGGTTAATGTACATATTAAGCTATACAACGAATTTGAGATATCACGTCAATGATAAGGTTAACTTAGTAATAATGGCAAGGGTCGCTGAGCATGGTAATAAGAAATCAAGACAGATTATGATTAAGATGCAATTATGTGGTAATGGTTTTTGGTTAAAGGAATCCAGTATGGTAATGAAAATTTATGAGTATCTAAGGTTGCATTTGATAATATTTAATGAGTACCGTAGTTATTTGAAAAGTTATATGGTGTGTTGAAAACTGCTCGCATAGAATTGAAAAAGCTTCAACTTATAATAGGAGATTTAGTAGGCTATAGTTTGTCCTTCGGAATGAGGCGAGAACAAGAATACTTATACTGATTGGAAATTTCAAGGATTTAAATTTTGGGATGTTGGAGACTTGGGTTTTGAAACACATGACTTCATTCATGTCACTCTAGTTATAATAATAGTAGCAGTGTTCATCAGTCAGGTTGAGTATGCTTCAAGAGTGGAGTCCCCAAAAATTCAACTCTAGTGTTGTGGTAAGTTCTATAGTACTTTCGAGTTTGATAACTGGCATAATTTGAGTTCCTAATAAAGGACATGGTAAGATCGATTGATAGGTGTTTGATGATGAGCTAAGGTATGTTATTTCATAAAATCTTCAAAATATGGGTTAATGTCGATTGATAAGATGATTCGTTTACATGGTTTGAATAGAAATTTAGATTTTATATTGTAAGTCTACATTCATGGTAGTGGATTTTTTTAAGGTATGAATTGGCAAGATAAGAAATGATTGATTGTGCTAATTGTTGAGCATTTGGAAGGACTAGCGCGTGGTCTAGATTGTAAAGTTTATTAATTTTGATTGCGAAAGACTCTATGAAGTCTTCATTTGAGAAGTTTGATTTAATGTAAAAGGTAATATGTTGTGGATTCTTGTCCAAGAAATAATAATGATAAATGAGTTAAGGAAAGAAACAATAGTTCGGTGCATCAAAGGGTTCAAGCATTTAGGAGTGGGTCATGAGTATGAGGTTGGAATTTGAATGTTCTATCAACATTGTGCGATGGATACAAGTTAAGAAATGTGAAGAGATAAGACATTATGTGTAGATCCTTAGTTTAAAATTGGGGATTGTATGAATCTTCCTCTTTAAGTTTAGTTATGAAAATGCAAGGTGGGATAGTTTGGCATGAATTTATGAAGGTTTATCAGCTAATTTTTTGAAGATTTGGTTTGGGTGATAAATAGTGATGTATAAGAAATTCTGCTTTTTTTAGTTGGGTCAGATTATTCAAATTATGGTTGGTAACTTAAGGGTGCGCTGCTTGAAGGGCTTATAGTTCTACTTGGTTATTGAGGATTTTGAGTTGGGATAATAGCTTTATTGATGGACCTACACAGACTGTTGTGATGCGTTATATTGACACTTGATGATAAATTGATGTTACATGCCCATAGTATATAAAATTGTTGGGGTGACCAAGAATTTCTCTAAGTTTTGGCATGACGTACATGATGGTTTGAATAGTAATTGAAACCGGGCAAGTGGAAGATTGTATGGAGTTGATATTAGGCATGATTCAATAGTTTTAATTTTGTAGAGAAGTACTATTAGATTTTAAATTAGTGCTATCATCCTTGGGTGTGACCTGTATCTGTTATGAAATGCCTAAATGGAAAAAGAGAAAGCCATAGTTCTAAATATTGGAGGCGAGAATATGTTGCTAAGAAAACTTTGATACTAATGACAGTTTGAGAGTAAGTTAAATGATTGGTATGGCTATGATGTTTTGTTAGTATTAAGAATGTTGGGTTCAGTGGAGGATTGAAGAGTATGTGGGTTTTGATAAATCGAGTATATCTACGATTGTAATGGAGACCAGACTGGTTGATTGTGGGTAGCTAAAAATCAAAGAGATGTAGTCAGATGAAAAGAAAATTTTGATATGGATAGTATGAAAGGAGTATCTTATGTTATTCGACCTTATTTCCGTACATTCTTATGTGACCACCTACTTTATTTCGAACATGATTTGGAGTATGATTCGCAATATACGCCCACTCTTGTTTCCATATCTACGGTGATTCTTTAGTGGTGGATTGGGTGTACCAATCCTGTGATTATCTTCTTGATAGAGTGGTATCCTTTGGCAAAGTTGGTCATTTCAGTTGCGGCAAGTTTAGTGTTGTTTGAGATAGTTGAAGTATACTAATAATTTTACATGCCTAACCTTGCTTATGAAAATTTATGGAATAGGTACCATGGATATTTACAGTGACCGATAATTCTGATATACACCTCGTCGCTAAGTTCACATTTCGGCTATGTATAATTAAATTTAGGGGCCATTAGGTCTAGTGCTACCATTGTTAAGGGTTGTTTATAATCACATCTACTGATCTATCATTTTTGATAGTGTTGTTAGAGATTTGGCATGCTTGGGTATATCGCTCGCTAGAAGGTTATTCAATTATTTTCTTCTTTGGGTTAGATAAATCATATTCTCCAGTGATGAGTACCCAATTTCTAAAGATCATATTTGTATAGCTTAAGCTCGTGAAAAGATTTGGTTGTGAGAATGAAATCTTAACAATATTGGTGATTGTTTTTGTATTATGAGTGTAGTGGTTGGTTCAAGTTCACTTCTGGTGTTAGACAGTATTGGTTCAAAATTCTCTTGTGGTTATGTGATGAAATATTGTCCTGTTATGCTGTTCTTTAGAGGGTTTTGGTTTAGGTTTTGTCCATGAGTTAGTCTGTCAGTTGAAAATTATTCATGATTTGTAGATTCACAAAGTTCGATCTGAAAGTTCAGTTCTTGGTAGTAGATCCTGATGGTGTGGTCCTAAGAATGGGTTCCTTTGGAGATGCAATTACTGACATTGGAAATTATGCCTTTGACTCTTAACAACGTCGAGTATGCTTCTTTATTTTACTTTATGTTCGAGGATGAACATAATTTTTAGTGATGGATAATATAATGACCCGTTAGGTCATTGTGAGAATGAGTCCTCTCTATTTCTTAAAAGACCCTTTTCGTAATTTGGACTATTCAATAACTACGTTAATTAATTGATGGGTGATTTTAGATAATTAATTTACTTAGTTGACTAAATTATTAATTTATTTAATATCCTATACCACTTTATTTATTAAAAAAACTTAGTAGGGTTTATAACTTTTGATATATAATTACTTTAGAAGTAAAAAGAAGAAAGGAAGAGAAGAGACAAGAACTTACCCACGATGTCGACGCAGGAGAGACTGCTCATTCAGGTGAGAGCTTAATTTTTTTTAATTCATGGAATATGTAATAGATTTCTAGTGTAAGAATAAATGGTGTACTGTTACTAGAGGAAAAGAAGTATTATAATATGAGTGAGCAAACAATTGAATCTTTTCAAATTGAGGTTGAGCCAAACGTGACTATTTCTAATTGATGTGTCAATGTAGGGCTTAATGATGACCAAACGACTAAGAATTATTTATGAGTCAATGATGAGGTGATGATTGTAGGAGGTTGGATTGAAATAGGTCAAATTGTAATTAGGCTAATGTGCAATTTTGTTTTGTGGTTCACATTACTGGTCCTTAATTAATTGATGTTAATCTTGTATTATCTTTCTTGGTTATCATATTATGATCTAAATTTTGATAAATGGGTATAGATAATTAAATTTAAGTGTATTGTATAAGATGAACAATATTAGATTTATGATATTTGGAGGAATTTGGACTTAACTCTAGTCTTGAAAAATTGGAAAATACAAGTTTTAACCTATTAATTGGCATCAAAATTAGGAAATTGATTTTAGATTTGGGTGAATTTTGGTCTAAGCTAGGCATATAATAATATAGGTATTATTAGTTTTGAAATCTTATCACAATTATTTATTTGAATAGATTGCATTAATTTGGAAGTCTAACTAAAGGGGAAGGCTCAAGTCTCAGAGTGATTGTTTAATTATTTGATGCAAGTGAACTTCTAAAACTCAGTAAATCTTTAGAATCCTCAAATTTCTTTTCTTGTATGCATTTGGGAGTAATGAGAATGAGGTGATGCGTTATTTATTAACATGAATTGACTTAATAAAGAGGGTTATTTGAGAGTAATGGGAAGGGGGTTAATAAAAAGGCAATGTGTTGCTATGATTATGATTAAAAAGTGTGAAATGCCTTGATCTTGATATTGATGCACATTTTTATGATATTATTTGATAGCTTCATTGAGATTGTGAATTGCTTGAATTTATCATTTCCTTATTATTGTGTGAACATGTTGAATTGCATTTTCTTCTTGAATATTGTGATTTCAAATTCATTGCTGATGAGAGCGTGATGTCGAGGTCATTACCGGTAAGAGTATGATGCCAAGGTCATTGCCGGTGAGAGTGTGATGCCAAGGTCATTTCCAGTAAGAGTATGATTTTGAGGTCATTTCCGGCAAAAGTGTGATGCTGAGGTTATTTTCGGCGAGAGTTTAATGCTGAGGTCATTTTCAGCGAGAATGTGATGCCGAGGTCATTTTTAGCGAGAGTGTGATGCCGAGGTAATTTCCGATGAGAGTGTGATACCGAGGTCATTGACAGTGAATATGAATGATGCTCGATTATTAATTGTGGATGAGTATTCTTGTATCTTTATTTATGGTGTATTGGCTATTGTGTATGATCCGTGTGATATTTGTGATTTCTGGCAAGTGATTACTTTATTGTGATTACGGAATATATTTGAACTGTGTATTATGAAATCTACATTGAGTAGATTTTCTATGCAAATTGTAGTTATGGATGTTCGGTTGGGATGAAAGGAGTTCTTGTATTCTTTAGATTTGCCTAGTTTTATTAGTTGAATTGCTAAGTACTGTGTTGTTTTGTACTCACTCCTTGCTTCTATACTTGTGTAGGTTATGAGCCCGGATAAAGAGTTTGAGTTATCCATTATCTTTCGAGGCTTTGAGGTGACTTTGAGAAGTAGTGATTGATGCCTGACGATCTCTCTTGTCCCTTTATGTTTATGCTTTGTTCTATTTGAGATTCAAAGATATTTAAGACTTGTAATTATCTTTCATTTCATATTTATTAGTGAGTTGTACACGTGACAATCAAATGTTGGGGGTTATTCTAGTTATTTAAGACTTCCACTTTTATTTATTTGATATATATAGTATTTCCACAGTATTTCTTATAATTATTGGGTTTAGGCTGACTTGTTCTGGTATGATAGGACGAGTGCCATCACCTCCAATTTTTGAATCATGATATATATATATATATATATATATATATATATATATATGTGTGTGTGTGTGTGTGTGTGTGTGTGTTTGTAACACCCCTCAATTTCTAAGCAAAGATTCAAATCATTCTTTGTATGCATATAGGCCCGAACCTGAAGATCTCTAAGTTCTATATGTATGTTAAGGTTCATTCCTAAGTAATTGAAGTGTATTAGATGTGAGTTAGGGTCTGTAATGATCCGAGCTATCATTAATTTTGATTAAAAAGAAATCCCGCGAATCTGGCTTAATTGGTTCCCACTATCCCATCAGAGCGGGAATATAGCCACTAGAGCAGGAGGTCGTGGGACAGAACTTAAGTCGCAAATTTCTTATTTTCCCCACTTCTCCCAAGTTTGAGTTAGAGGCGAGAATTTTTGCAAAACCCTCCAAAAAGGCTACTCTTGAATGAAGAAGAGGAGGGGAGGGAATCTCAGCTTTTGGAAGGTTTCGACCCGGGAAATTCAATTTGGTTTGCCCGTGGAACATCTGAAATCAATGATTTCAATAGTGTTATCTCTCTGTGAATGGTTGGCGCCCAGGTAGGCTAGGTTTCTCTTTTATGAGTAGTAAACCTATACCTACTAGGTAATATAGAAAAAACATTAATGATAATTCATATACTAAGCTGTGGGTCATGGGTTACGGGCAGAGATCCGGTGGTGATAGGGTCAAATTCGAATGTGACCTAGGTAGAAAGGTTCTGCAGTGAATTAAGAAGTTATTGTTTGTGATATTTTGTGTGCAACTGGTTAATTTATAATGGTCATAGAATCTCATACACAGAAGTAAGACTAGTAGATTTTGAGGTTAGACTTGTAAGGTTTGGTAGGGTGGACGCTGATTGTTTTTGGAAATGTCTTAAATGTGTAATTAAGTTACTTATGATATGCCTAAATGTGTGCAAATAAGGGTAACATGTTAGTCCTTATATAAATGAGCTCTTGGTGGCCTA
Source organism: Solanum dulcamara (assembly GCF_947179165.1). Lineage (NCBI taxonomy): Eukaryota > Viridiplantae > Streptophyta > Magnoliopsida > Solanales > Solanaceae > Solanum > Solanum dulcamara. Next base: position 16,262,191 of record NC_077237.1, on the reverse strand, counting down.
TTTTTGTGATGAACATGTTCTTAGTGATATAAATGGTGCGAATACTGAATGTAATTATGAATGTGGTATGTTTGAATCAGGTGTCACGTCCAGACATAAATATGACTGAATTAGATCCCCTAAGAGGGCCAAGTTTATGTGTGTTGATGGTCCCATGAGAGGACCTGATGATATATGTAATATCATTTAATAATAAGGTTAGCGGTAGATGAACAATGGACTAAAAACTATAAATGAACTCTTGAGTTAGAGGTGTGCTAGATATAGAGAATTATGATCATCAATACACTTATTGGTGGGTAAGAAGATGGCCATGTTAGGCCTGGATGTGATCTATATGGTATAATCGTATTCTATATTTATTTACTTAAAAGTTGAGGTTTCTAGTTATCATAGAGTGTTACCATTATGAATTCCATGAATAACTGTGGTAGGGATAGTGGCTATCCAGAACTCAAGTGAGTTGGAGAGTGTGTTTGTGAGACGGATTACTTTATGTTGTGAGACAATTAGACCAACTAGTGAAGGTTGGGCGAAATCATTGAACGGTTAAGGTTGCTATGTGGGGAATATTGGGGCGATGAAATAATAGTAAGGTGGGTCCTTAATCCACAAGTTTTAAGTTGTGACTAGGGTGATAGTGGAACCGTGTCGTTTAGGGTGGTGAATACCCTAACGGTGAGAATAAGGAGTGCACTTATTAGGCTGCGGTGACTAAATTGAGGAAGTTTAAGTATTATGATATCTCTTATTTCTCTATTTATATATTATGCGGTGAGTATCAGATTGAACGATGATGCCTAGTAGTACATATGATTTGTAGTGATATTACTCTGGCTATGCCACTTGGTATAGTCTGGTTGTAGGGTCAGTTATGTCTCTTAGGTGAAGACGAAGGCGATCCTCCAGTAAACTTCTATTTTCCCTTATCTTGGTGGAAGCTGGGTCATTGGTCTTCTATTTTATTTCACTCTTAGTAGCTCTTGTACATGTTTAGACTAGTATCCTTGGGGGATTTTGTATAATTGTATAAGTTAGTTTTTATTATAGTTTTCTTTAGAAATTTTGGTTTAATTATTCAAGTTTTTTTTAAAATTTCGCAATTGTTCTTATATAAGGGGTTAAGGGTTCTCCTACTTAGGGTGTATAGTGGGTGCCCATCGGTTGGTTGGGTCATGACAATTTGATATCAGAGCCCAGGTTACCTGTCTCTCAGTACAAGAGCAAGTGTGGAATAGACTACTACGTATTGGTGTGTTTATGTCCACATCTATTCTTCAGGAAGCTATGAAGCATTCTAGGAAGTAGTTCCATTCCTTCTCTCTTATTCGTGCAGTCTATCGCTTTTTGTATGGTTGAGTCTAATTGGTATCATTAGATTTCAATTGGTATCTCAACGAGGTAAACTGGACGCCATTGTCATGGCTGAAGGAACACAAGTAAAGAGGTTGGAACCAAGAAGGTTCCAATTGGTTTCTTGCTTGAGAGACGGTGAGATTGCATGGATGATCAACTAATGATCATCCATGAAGTGGACTTAATTGACGTATTTTAAACTTGATTGAGTTATATAGCTGGTATTTATTTTTTTGCATAGTGTCTTTTGGCCTTAATGTGTGAAACACCTTTGCCTTTTAACTGAAACTACATGATATATGTTTTATAGTAATTATGTAAGCTTGATGTCAGAAAAGAGTCATAGTTGGATTATGTGCACTATTATTTTGTGAGACCCGAGTTGATTAGAGAATGCAACTAATGTGTTAAATGATATATACTTATGTGAGGGAATGCTATCTGTAAATAGTACATGGACTTACCATTGGTGATAATTGGTAAGGGAAGTTAACAAGTGGGGACTATGGAGAAACTCCTATTTCGGGGTAGTCGGAACTTGGTTGGAAATCAGGTGAGAAAAAGATTTAGTGTTGAACATTGGTCTAATGGTGATCATTAGCATATTTCATATTTGAGCCAAAACAAAGTGTTGCTGAGTTGTGTCTATCTGATGTGAGGGATTGAACCATTGGCTTGAGTTAATAAGAACTTGATGTCACAAGTTGTTTTAAATGATTCTTTGTTTATATTGATGTCCTTGTTTCTAAGGGGAGCAATAATCCCCTATGTATAGTGTTGGGTTCGACTCTGGGATAGTCTACGTCAAAATTCTCGTGGAAAAAAGACTCAGAGAGGTTGAGTTTAACCTGGGGAGTCTAAGGGGGAATAGAGGATGGAAGAATGCCCAAGGGAATTCTCTAAAGCTACAGTCTCGGCGAATTCTGTACCAACAACAATATCCTGCCAGAGCGGGAATTATCCCATCCAGGCAGGATCTCGCGAGATAGAGACCTCAAAAAGGGGTCTCCTATTTTCCCCTGCTTTTGCAATGAACTCCAAAGAAATTTTGGCTATCTCTAATGTTAATATAGTGACCAAAAAAGGACTGAATAGCCTTTAAAATGATGGTATTATTATATACGGGGATGCAAGAAAATTAAAAGCATCTGATGCTTACAAAAATTAGAAAAATAGTAAAGGAAAGTGGTAAATTGTTTGTTTCTTTCACAAACGGGGCAACCCAATCAAATAACAAATGTCTAACGGGGGCGAGGGAGAGTGTCGACATCTGAATCTAGGTCCTCCGTAGGGGTACTCTCCTGCCCAGGCCTTGTTAAGTAAGGGGAACTGGGGAAAATCATCGGGTTCCAACCTAGGCAATTCCCTCTAGGAGCGATACAGGAGAAGATGGTCTTGATAGTCTTCCACATCCTCATAATAAGTCGGTCCCTCTCTATGCTCTCCCTCCTCTCCCACTGTAGTTGACGATGAAGAATCTCCACCTTTATGGCAATAGCTGGAGGCTATGGAGCTGGGATCTGGGCAAGGTGGCCTCCTAGTCTCCTCTAAACCACAGCTAAGTCCTTCTCCAAATGAGGGTGAATTGGTGGCTGTGACTGAGTAGGAAAGGCCGCATCCTCTTTCTCGTCCTCTACTGCTGCTGCCTGGCTGCTCTCAACCCTGATAACACTCTATCTTTTCGATATTTGAGAGGAGGCTCTCCTGATAAGCACAGGGTGGGAAGGAGGATCCATGGGGAGTACCTCATCGGAGTCCAGTAGTAGCACCTCGTCTATCTTGCACATAACAATGATAAGGACCGATATGAAGAATGACTCATTCTTGCCATGGTAGAACATCTTCCATTCTGACACAATTTGGGCCCTCACATTCAGGCCTATCCCTTAAATAATACAAACCATCACTAAAGCCCTCGAAAAGGTCATATTTGTACGGTTGTTGGAAGGGCAGATCCTCCTGGCCACCAAGTGTAGCCACCTCATAGCATCGTTAGACCCGTTGGTACTAGTGATGCCCTTGTTGTTGGACAGTAGACCCTGCTCTGGTGCTTTGGGACCACTAAAGTGTTTCGTACCTACTCTAGGTCCATCTCCCTCAGTTTGGCCTCATACTCAGCATTGGAGGCCTCCATTACTTCAAGCACAACATTAATATAAGAAGGATTCAGGGGATGTCCAATCCTTTGATGTGAATGGTGGGGTCTGGATCATCCCAGGGGACCGTAGTAAGGATGGCATAGAACTCCTTCACCCAACCAGTACGTGCAGAGGTAGGGAATTCGGTCAAAGGACCCCACCCAAACTCCTCCAGTCGGGCATAGAAGGCAGGTATCTTATCAACCAATCCTAGCATGTGGAAGCTCTTCTTCGGAAGGAATTTATTATTTCTAAAGTCGTGGTGCCTTTCCCGAGAGGCGGCATTGGGGTACCGAGCAAAAAAGAGATTGGCATCATCGTGGTGAGCCATAATGAAGTACGTGTAAGTTTCACAAAATTTCTATTAGAACAAAGTAAGGTAAGTATAAAATCAGAGGTTAAAGGGGAAAGGGTATCTAAAACGAGGCCACTGCCTGGCAGGATCCCGCCAGAGCGGGATGAAGCCCCCAGGAATTTTCCTATTATTTTTTCAACTGAGATTTCGCCAGAGCGGGCTTCATCCTGGATGAACACCAGGCGCGATCCATGGAGCCTCCTCACCCAAACTTATAACTTTCCTCTAGAATTCTGCAGATCAGTACTCCTAAGTGTCCTAGCAATATTATCTACAAAGGAATTTAGGTTAAAACTCCAAATAACTAGAATAATCAAGATTTGGGCAACCAAAAATCTTTCAACTTCCACCCCCACAATTTAGTTCGATTTGAGTGAAGCTTGTTGTTAACCTTACGCCCAAGACATTAGGGAGACATTGTGGACGTAAGGGGAGAGTCCTTGCTACGTTAATCTAACAATGCAAGCAAAATATTTCTAAGGGAGTTGGAAACTGTTCTATTGTCCTTTGATTTTACGAATTCCTAGCATGGTTAAGCTGAAGGGAAGCTTTGGAGTAACTGGTAAAGTTGCTACCATGTGATCAGGAGGTCACGAGTTCAAGCCTAGAAAATAGCCTCTTGCAGAAATACAAGATAGGTCTGCGTATAATAGACCTTTGTGGTCAGGCCTTTCTCTGGACCCCGCGCATAACAAGAGATTTAGTGTACCGGACTGCCCTAGCATGGTTAAGCACTAAATGTAAATATTAATATGAACGTAAAGTTAAGAATGAGTTCTTACAGTTGCACAGGTGATCAGAGTGGAAGGTTTGCGAGAGTTTTGAGAGATTTTGAGTGAGGGAATGTGAAGAATGGGTGGCAGTATCCCACTCCAATGGTGCTTCTCCAGCTGGAATATTCCCACCAGAGCTGGATGAGATGGGTTAGTGTGGTTTGAAAAATGGGTCCACCTCCTTTGGGTAATCCTTATCGAGAGTGTATTGGTGGTGATTTCATTCGCACCGTAATTCGGAGTTTGTGAATTTTCCTTAGATTATGGACAGTGGTCATTTCCTACAGTGAGCACTAAGTCGGCTGATACCTTCCCTTGCATGTCGTTAGGGGTCAAACGTAGGCTAAATTAGTATATATTGTAATCATCCGAACTATCTTTAATTTTGATTAAAAATAAATTACATGAGTCTGGCTTGACTGTGTCCTACTATCCCATTAGAGCAGGATGGTCCCGCTCCAGCGGCGCCGCCAAAGCGGGAATATAGTTGCCAGAGTGGGAGGTCGTGGAACAGAATTTAAGTCACAAATTTCTTATTTTCCCCATTTCTCCTAAGTGTGAGTTAGACATGAGGGTTTTTGCAAAAACCCTCCAAAAAGGCTGCTCTTGAATTAAGAAGAGGAGGGGAGGGAATCTCAACTTTTGAAAGACTTCAACCGGGGAATTCAATCTGGTCTTACCTATGGAATATCTGAAAGCAATGATTTCAATGGTGTTATCTCTCCGTGAATGCTTGGATCCCAGGTAGGCTAGGCTTCTCTTTTGTGAGTAGTAAACCTATACCTATTATGTAATATAGAAAGAAAATTACTGAGAATTCATATACTAAGCTGTGGGTCATGGGTTACGGGCAAGATCCGGTGGTGATAGGGTCAAATTCAAATATGACCTAGGTAGAAAGGTGCTGCAGTGAATTGAAAAGTTATTGATTGTGATGTTTTGTGTGCAGCTAGTTAATTCATATTGGTCATAAAATCTCGTACAGAAAGGTAAAACTAGTAGATTTTGAGGTTAGACCTGTAAGGTTTGGTAGGGTGGATGTTGATTGTTTCCAAAATTGTCTTAAATGTGTATTTGAGTTACTTATGATATGCCTAAACGTGTGCAAATAAGGGTAACATGTTATTCCTTATATAAATGAGCTCTTGGTGGCCTATTTTTGTGATGAACCTATTTTTGGTGATATAAATAGTGCGAATACTAAATGTAATTTTGAATGTGGTATGTTTGAATCGGGTGTGATGTTCAGACACAAATATGACTGAATTGGGTCCCCTGAGAGGGCCAAATTTATGTGTGTGGATGATCCCATGAGAGGATCTGATGATATATGTAATATCATTTAATAATATGGTTAGTGGTAGATGAACATTGGACTAAGAACTATAAATAAACTCTTGAGTTAGAGGTGTGCTAGATATAGAGAATTATGATCATCAATACACTTATTGGTGGGTAAGAGGATGACCTTGTTAGGCCTGGATGTGATCTATATGGTATAATCGTATTCTATATTTATTTACTTAGAAGTTGAGGTTTCTAGTTATCATAGAGTGTTACTATTATGATTTCCATGAATAACTGAGGTAGGGATAATGGCTAGCCAAAACTCAAGTGAGTTGGAGAGTGTGGTTGTGAGACGGATTGCTTTATGTTGTGAGACAATTAGACCAACTAGTGAAGGTTGGGCGAAATCATTGAACGGTTAAGGTTGCTATGTGGGGAATATTGGGGTGATGAAATAATAGTAAGGTGGGTCCTTAACCTACAAGTTTTAAGTTATGACTAGGGTGGTAGTGGAACCGTGTCATTTAGGGTGGTGAATACCCTAACAGTGAGAATAAGGAGTGCACTTATTAGGATGGAATGACTAAATTAAGGAAGTTTAAGTATTATGATATCTCTTATTTCTCTATTTATATATTATGCGGTGAGTATCAAATTGAACGATGATGCCTACTAGTACGTGTTGTTTATACCGATACTACTCTTTCTATGCCACTTGTCATAGTCTGCTGGCAGCGGGGTCAGTTATGTCTCTTAGGTGAAGACGAAGGTGATCCTCCAGCAGCTTCTATTTTCCCTTATCTTGGAGGAAGCTGGGTTATTGGTCTTATATTTTATTTCTATTTTTAGTAGTTCTTGTACCTGTTTAGACTAGTATCCTTGAGAAATTTTGTATAATTGTATAAGGTGGTTTTTATTATAGTTTTCTTTAGAAATTTTTGTTTAATTATTCAAGTTTGTTTATATTCCGCAACTGTTCTTATATAAGGGGTTAAGGGTTCTCCTACTTAGGGTGTATAGTGGGTTCCCGCACGATCTTGGGTTGGGTTATGACAGGGTCATAAAGAACCTCTAGCACTAAGCCAAGTTCAAAACTTTCTTGCCGACTAAGTTTTCGAATGAGTTCATATAAGGGTTAACTTCTAACGACCATATCTCTCAGCATACAAAGAGTTAGGTGGCCTATGACCTATCAAATTAAAGGTCTAAGAGCATGCTTTCCAACGCTGTCAAGTTTGCATTAATTATAGTTAGGAGTAAAATGTTATGACTATTTTACTGGGCATTTTCCTGTCGAGAGTTGCCTGCACGCCCGAGGCATCTTCCGCGCTCTAGCGCAATGAGGCAGTGGCTACTGCCTTCTCCACGCATTGGATGCTCACACAAAGTATTTTTTGCTTGCCCGCGTGGGCCCATGGCTATTTAATAAACCCAAGGACGTTTTTCTCTTTCTAAGTTCAGAAATATTTTCTTAGAAAGAGAAGCTCTCAAGAAGCCAACCTTCCCCGAGGTTCATCCATCATCTAAGGTAAGATTTGACCATTGAATTCCATAATTTCTTCATCTTAACACCCATTAATATCTTCTACCCAAGGATCTATAAGTTTTCAAGACGATCCACCTCTAAGGTTCATGAAATTGATTTTTATCATCTCTTCCTCCAAAGATCTCATCTTTCTCAAGAATTAGAAGCGTATAAGGTATGCAAGACTTTAATGAGGGTATCCTTTCACCCTTGTGCCTAAATTTATTATTATTTTTTGTATTATTTGTAAGATTTTATGAAGTATAGTTAGGTTTTTATGGAATTATGATCTTTCTTCATCAACTCATATTTTCACGAGTTGATTGAGTTTTTTGATTCCATGAAATAGGTTCTTGAGTTATTTATAATTTCTATTGAGTTTTATATATAAATTCATATGTATTGATGATGTTCTTGAGTTGAGTATTTTGGGTATACATTCATGTCTTCATTCACATGAACCCAAATTGAGATTTTCTTTTTATTTTTTTATTTTTCAAGTCTTATTGAACTGAATTAACATGATTTCTATGGTTCCATGAACCTTATGATCCCGTATAATATAATTTTGCATGATATGAATTATAGCCTTAATTCAGGCTACTTTAAGGTATGAATTTTTCAGCTTAGTCTCACATATGATTCAAATATATGAACAATTTTTATATTTATGAGCACATTTTTATATTTATGATCACTAATATGTATTTATGTATTTTGGGAGGACTATTTAGCACTGAGAGGACGTGGGTTTTAGAAAGACCCAATTTTCATAACTACGCATCAATGTAGGACTGAGTGTACTGCTTTGTCGGGCAACTCCATATGGCCTTGAGAGGCACGAACCAGTGGATCCATCTAGATAAGATATGGTCCTATACCCCGACAAGGTATAGGGCAACCATCCTAACTGGGTTAGCTGGTGGACATCATGAGCTCAAATGATGTATGTCGATTATAAGAAACTCGCCAGTTTTATGCATACTTTATGATATGCTCTTTATTTATTATGGTCATTTTAAGTATGGTATTTTAGGTATATGATTATGCAATGCTACTAATTTAAACTCATCTATAGGTATATATGCTTTGAGAGAAGCTTTTGAACTGAAACTCATTTATGAACTCCAGTTGTTCCTCGTCAACCCATTTATTATGATTATGATTTTTGAAAGCTTTGTGACATAGTTCTTCCATATGCTATTTTATTTGATTGTGTTGGTAGTAGTGTAAAATTATCAAGTCACATTTATTGCAGATGTTTTATTGTTAAGATTGTAAAATTTTCCTATGAATTTATCCGCAACTCTCTTTATAGTTTTAAATGGGATCCATGTGAATGATTACTAAGCTGCCCCATTCAAGCAAAAACTTAGAGCTTGTTTGGATACGTTTTTTTTTAAAATTATTTATAAATTAAAAATTACTTATTTTAAGCTAAAATTTTTTTAGAGTAATTCAATTTATTTTTTTGGCTTATAAACTGATTTAGATAAGCTAAATCAAATAAACTTAATTATTTTTTGAGGCTTATTTTAAGCACAAAATAATTTTAATTTGGTCAGCCAAACACTCAAAAAAGCTGAAAACAACTTATAAGGTAATCCAAACGGTCGTTTAGACATCTCTAGGCATTACAATCTCAACTTATCATATAACCAGAATAAAAATCTTAATCCAATATGGTGAGAAAAGGTGCAATAAACTGACTTAAAAGTAAAAAGAAAACGTGCACAATTAAAGAAAATAATTCTCTAGACTACATTCACAATTTCTAGTTAAACCCTCAATAAATAAATCCAAGAAAAAAAATAATAAATCAAAATAGGCTAGTGAATCAAAAAATTCTTCCAGTTACTTCTCAAAACACACAAAAATAGTAATATTGTTTTAATTTGCTCTAATAAAAGAGGAGCACTAAATGCTATATTAGTCACATAGTGCTAAAGATTTTGTTATCAGTTTTTTGTGCGATAGTTATATAGTAAGTACTTTCTCGCAATAGATCGTGATATATTTTAATAAAATATTAATGTATACTTTTAATAGTAATGTGAACTGTGAAGTCTGAACTGTTAAATGGTTTAATCATCAAATTAACAATATGACTAATTGTAAGCGAAGTAAAACGCAGAGGCACATGAAAAGAGTATATTCTTAAAAAATCAATTTATTGACAATAATCTATTATTGTCAGTGTAAGAGCTGTTTGTAATAGATAAAGCAACAGTATACATGAAAAAATAAAAAATACAACTGAACCAGCATTAATATATAGTGAGAAGTTTGAGAAGCCATGATATTAAATTAGATACCAAGAAGGAAAACTATAACAATCTATGGAGAAGCATGACAAATACATTAATTTTCAAAAGCGTCAAAAGGCTTAATAAGAGTAACATATTTCGTGAAATTTCACAAATGAAGCGTATAGATAGAGTGTATGTAGATCTTATCATTGTCTCGTAAAGATAGAGGGATTGTTTTAAAAAGTCGCTCTACTCAAATACAATAAATTCAGGTACAAGGAAGAAAAATATAAAAAGAAGATGTAAGATTTTATTATCTTATTGTTTATATCAATTTCTATTTACTTCTAATATTTAGCACTGAAATTCCTAAAATCTTCTATCAAACGCAATTTTTGTGATAAATACTATTATTTATGTACAAAATATAGTAATTCATTGAAATATATTAACTGAGCACCCACTCAATGTAGTTTTCAAAATAAAATAGTTCAGCATCCACGATATAAAATTTCTGAATCCACCACTGATCAAATGCAAAACAAAGTAACATAATTTTTTCCTTTTAAGAGCTTCAAGCGCTCCCCAAAGAATCAAGTCAGAAAGAAAAATAAACAAGTATAATCAATACATAATTTTAAGGGACAATTTTCGAAATGCAGAAAAAAGTCTAAGGCAAATAAAATTTGTACCATGATCTGTTTCTTTATTATTATATTATCTTCTCCCAGACACATGCACCTGTATATTTTACACATAACAAATCCTTCTCGTTTATGTATTTTTATAAACTCAAAATTTGAGTCTTTTACCTGAAAGCAATCATGAAAATGAAAAATCGACGATGAGAACTGAAAGTATCGATGAACATTGTATATTTTTGAAGAAAAATAAAATTATGTAAATAAAAATAGTTAAAGAACAAAATATATCAAGATGAATAATAAAGACAACAATAACGAAATTGTGAAATTTGAAGATAACTGAAAATTAGAGAAACACTGACTTGAAATAATGAAGAATAATAAAAGAATCCACATTTTTTCAATTCTCATGGATCCTGTCTTGCGTTGGAAAATAAGAGGATCCACATTTACCCTGCATAATGAATATTATTACAAGTTTGCCATTAGTCGTCCTCCTTATGGTATTTTTTAATTTTTTTCTTCAACTGAATTTTATAAGTAGTAATTTTATTACATTTAGGGTATTTGATATAAAACGAAATTATTTTGGATTAATCAATAATAAACCAATGTAATTCATTTTTGTAAATCAATGCCCTTATGTTTTAATATTTTCTAATTATGTTTAGTATATTTTTTTCTCCGTTTTAATGTATTAATCTTATTTTTCTTATTAGTATATGTATTTCATTTAACTATATTATAGAAGAAAATTTGAGGAGCTTAGGGTCAGTCATTTGATCGATTTTCCCTTCTCCTTTAATTCCTTCGATTTATATACTTAATATTTTTTTAATTTAATTTATTTATCTTACTTTTTTTTATATATTATGTTATGTATTTAAAAATTACGAAATACTATAATATGTTATTTAATAATTACGTAATTACGTTAAGAGAACTATATATCACAATAACTAACAACTTAAAATATTTAAAAAACATATTAAAAATTTGATTAACTCTCAAATTTCACATGTGCCACATAAATTAGACCATTGAAGTACAACAACAACAGACCTAGTATAGTCCCACCATGTGGGGTCTGAGGAGGGTAGAGTGTACGCAGACCTAACCCCACCTTGAAAGGTAGGGCGGCTGTTTCCGAAAGACCCTCGGCTTAAGAGAGAAGAACAAGGGAGGAGAAACAAAAAAAATAAGAAAAACAAGAAAAATAAGACATAGGTCAGTAGAGCTAAGCATATAGAAAAATAATATAAAAATATGAATAATGAGCGCGGTAAAGTCAGGGTAGAAAGATCGGGGATAAAGGAGCATTAACTACTATAGATAAAATAGGATATCCAAAGTGAATTGGGCCAACAAATATAAGCAGTATTCACATACAAGAATCAAATGTTAATAAACAAATGAGCGCAACTACGACTACTATGGAGAAAAGATAGGCCACCTAGCCCACTATCTTAGTCTGAGTCCTCCACAGCCTCCTATCTAAGGTCATGTCCTTGGTGAGCTGCAACTGTGCCATATCATGTCTAATCACCTCTTCCCAATACTTCTTCGGCCTCCCTTTGCCCCTCCTGAAATCGTCCATAGCCAACCTCTCGCACCTCTGCACTGGAGCATCTGTGTCTCTCCTCTTCACATGCCCAAACCATCTCAGTCTCGCTCCCGCATCTTGTCCTCCACCGATGCCACTCCCACCTTGTCTCGGATATCTTCATTCCTAATTCTATCCATTCTACTGTGCCCACACATCGACCGCAGCATTCGCATTTCTGCGACTTTCATCTTCTGAACATGAAGTTTCTTGATTGGCCAACACTCCGTCCCGTACAATAGAGTCGGTCTAACCACCACTTTGTATATTATTTAAAAATTATGTTTTGATTAAGTTTCAAAATTTCAACCATGCCACATAAATTGAGATAGGGAAATAAGATATATTATTTGAAAATTACATTAAGAATATTATAAATCACAACAATTAATTAACAACTTAAAAACATTTAAAAAAATATTAAATTTGATTAACTCTCAAATTTCCACATGTGCCACATGTGCGAGAGAGAAGAACATATATTATTTGAAAATTATGTTAATTAAGATTATTATAAATGACAAAACTTAACAATTAAAATATTTGAAAAACATATGAAAATTTGGTTGACATGTATTATTTAAAAATTACGTTAGAAGTATTGTAATATTTAAAAATTATATAGAAATTAGATTAAAACAAGGGGCATCCCGGTGCACTAAACTCCCGCTATGCGCAGAATTCGGGGAAGGGCCCGACCACAATGGTATATAGAAATTCGATTAAATCTCTTAATATTATTCGTGTCCACATAAAATGAGATAAATAAAATAATATATATTGGGCCCATGCTTGTACGAGCTTTCGTATCTAGTTTACATATAAGAGAGAATGAGGAGCTTATGGTCAATCGGTCAGTTTGATTGATTTGCCCTTCTGCTTTTATTTTCTCTATTTATATTTAGTACTAGTTCCGTTTCAATTTATTTTTCTTACTTTTCTTTTTAATATGTTATGTATTTAAAAATTATGAAAAGATATTACTATAAATCAAATTTATTAAAAAATTAAAATATTTTACAAACTGTTACACTCGGTAAAATTACCAAAATACTCTAGATGAGAGATTGCTCGTTTAACGCATCTTCCTTAACTTTTTAGGTCAATCTGAAGCCGAAATATTGATCAGGGTGAAAAATTGTGTGAAAAAATGGACTTGATTGATTTGATCGAACTGATCAACTGATAAAAGTCCATATGAGGCTTGTTCATTGGTTGATTGAGATTGATTGTCTTATGAGCATTGAGTCATGGTGTTACATCCCGAAAAAATATTGTTTTACTATGGCTATAAATGGCTTAACCGTGAGCTGAGGTGGAGCCCACATAATGGAATGTTTATAAAAATAACATATGATAAGTTATATGGATAATGTATGTAAAGTTAAGCACAATTCAAGAAGGAACCTTGAGCCAAATCCAAGTGTAAGCCACCCCAAAAAAAATGTTTTTACGCTACGTCTTCGGGCGATCTTATTTGGGGAGAGATTAACGCCATCATAATTTTGGAATTTGGGAAAACACATAAATTGAAAGTTGTAGATAATTGGATTATTTTTCCAACCATAGTTCGTGGAAATTTATTCGATATCAGAATCAAAAGATATGACTGTTTTACTGAACATTGGCGTTGGCCGCAAGTAGAGAGCTAACACGTGGTGGATACGTGGCGAGACCAATCCACCGCCCTTTATCATTATACGTAGGCTCAAAATTATATCATAAACAACATGAAAATTGTTATATTTCATATTTTCATACGCTGAGTTATACGCAAGAGAATTGACTCAAGTTAAAGACGGGATCGTTTTCGGACACGGAGTGGAAATCCTTAATTTCCAATTTTAATTAGAACATAAATTGTTCATCAACTTTAATTAGTGTAACTAACTTATATCATTGGAGATTAGGAAAAAATTCATTAATTGAAATTAGATGATTAGGTAGGAACTAGTGGTTCATTAAATTAATTAATCTAATCACTTGTGTGGTCCCCACCTACACTAGTTAATCAATAAGATAGATAGATGATACATAGAGGGGCACGTGGGAAGCAGCATATAGAGCATATAAAGTCCATAATGCTGAAAATAAATTTCATTATCTTCTTGACCAAAACAAATTAGAGAGAGAAGCGAGAGGGGTAGAGAGAAGGGCTCTCGGCCAAGGCATCAATTGAGGAAGAAATTAAAGGGTGAAGTGTGGTTATTTCTCATGTAGATGGCAGCAAGGTTGGAGTATTTAGGGCTGCAAAATCTTTGATGAATCAAGACCTCAAGTCCAACCAAATTGTATCCTTTTAGCCTAAGGTAAGATTTCATCTTTTTCTTTATCTTGGAAGCAATTTAAATTTTGTAAGTTGATGAATGTATGAAACTATGAGTGTTGATGTTGAAGTGTTGTTGAGCCATGTTAGGGGGCTGCTTAGTTGAAATTGATGAATTGATTTATTTAGTATTTGATTGTTGTTATCATGGTTTATGTGAGGGAGATAAGGGGATTAAATTGTTAAGGTTTAGGTTGAAGTTGTTGTGGGTTGTGGAATAACTTGTGGTGATATTAACATGACTTTCTTGCATATGAATGAATGATGTTGTGGTTGAGTGTGGCTGCTGTTATAGGTCACGAAAATTTGATGAAAAGTAATATGAAATAAGGTGTAAAAATTATAGGTGGTTTGCTTGGTTTGTGGTATGTGTTCATGAGGTTTTTGAGCATCTTTATGTTGTTAGTTAAGGGCTATTTTGATAGGTTGTTATTGTTCTTGTTGAGATTGAAATATTAATGATAATTAAGGTTATAAGTTACATTATATGTTGGTTGGGCTGTTTTAGGATTGTTTCAATAAAACGTTAACACTATGGATCATTAAGGATAATTGGAAGATGTAGTAGTTGTATGTGGATTGGAATTGTTGTTGAGTGTTATGAATGTGGGATGACTTAACTTACCAATAAGGTTATAATGAAGATATTAACTTGTATTAAATGGACTTGGAAGCAAGAAAATCCCATGATTAGTGTTGGTATTAAAATGGACAGATTTGGAGTATTTTTGAATATCGTCTTGGCTTGTATTGACATGGCATTTAAAGGTGTGATTATTGATGTTGTTTGGGGATTTTATGACTGATTTGGAAATGGAAAAAAAATGAGCAATATAAGGGAGTTGCTGCCCAGAATTTTGTGTTTTGCAAACCCATTTTTGGATGGGACTGCTATTAGTAAAGTTTGCATAACTCCTTGTATAAAGCTCCGTTTTGGTTGATTAAAGATGTTTTGGAAAGCTATTTGATAGAGATAAAACTTTCATTTAGGCTATAAAACCCATTTTTACTTTTATATACTCGAAAAAGGGTGATGAAGTTAAGGGAAGGTGCTGTCCAGTTTTGTTTTTTTGTTTGAAATAACCTACTAACGATAAAGACGTTTTATACCTTTCCATATCTTAACCATAACGCTTAACGTATTAATATAGGTATGAGGCAGCATATACATGTTGTGTGTGGATAAACACTAAAGGTATGTAAAGCTTTACCTTTTCTTCTCTTGGCATATCTTAGGTGTAATAGGTTTGGATACGAGCCTCGGGGATGACTACTCTTCGGAATCGACACCTAAATTTGACCCTTTCCTATTCAGTAGAATTGAATTAAGTATTTATGAATATTTTTGAAAAATTATCTAAACTTCTAGAATTTGCACAAATAGGACCCGACTACCTTGAAACTCTTATAAATAACGTTATGAAATTTAACGCACATAATTTAGATACGCCACCTCATTTGATCGAGGTGGGCCCCACTATTCCGAATTTTTCTTTGTTATTCTGTTTGGCTCATGTTAGGTAGAATTTGAAAGAAACTCTTTGCTACTCTTTCGAATATTATACGATTAATTATTCCGTTAAGTCCCATAATATATTTTGAAATATAGAAATAATTTTAGAAAACTATTTTGACATATACTATCGTGACATTGGAAAGACTTGCACTACTATTATTATTCAAGTACTTTTATATATGATTTGTTATCGAAACTATGCTATCGACTCTGTATAAATATTTTGTATTTTAAATTGCATTTAGTTTCTCACTACTCTACTCGTGCATACTGTAACTACTCTTTCACTGAGCCTGGGCCAGGATATGTTATCAAGCGTACTTCTCTGCATTTTTCGTCGTGCCCCGACGTGAGGGGGCAGGTATGACATGTACATGAGTTGTGGTGTATGTTGTGCCACAGAGTTATGCTGTGCCATGTACATATATGCTTATGAAATGATGTGATATGATTTGATATGACCATCTGACATGATATGATCTGATCTGATATGATATGATCTGTTATGGAGATATTCCCTACTCTAGTGTTATGCTGTGCTGTGGCGCCAATGACGGGAGGACGACCACGTTTTGTTCACCGAATCCCATGGCATGGGGCCGGATATGGCATATGTATTTGCATATATGATTTGTGATTATGATAAGTATTTTGAAATTCTGAACATTTATTTCATTTTCTGCACATACTATTTAGATTATGATTTTATTTATTACAGTTCATGCTTTATATATTCGGTATATTTTTCATACTGACCCCCTTTCTTTGGGGGCTGCGCTACATGCCCGCAGGTACAGACGTTCGTTTTGCTGACCTGCCTGCTTAGGATATCTGCCGTGTCATTGACAGTGCTCTCTTGTCTGGAGCTTATCTTTTGGTATTGACTTTTTCTCTGTATATATGTATATGTTGGTCAGGGGTACGACGGGGCCCTGTCCCGTTATATGACTATACTATCATCTGTAGAGGGCTATAGACAGAGTTATGCTGTGGGTTTTGTATATATATTTTGGGTTGTGTGTGTTTCGTGACGGCCTATTGGCCCTCGTACCTACATATATTTTTGTGATCTATTTAGCAATCTTTTCTAATCACTACCTATGTTTATTCGGTTAAAAGGCTAATTTGGGATAAGGGTACATTTGGATGTCCAACTCGGGCACCAGTCACGGCCTACGGGGTTGGGTCGTGACACATGGGAGGAGTATAGAACATCGAATTGGATAAGAGTAAGTAATAACTCGAACTCAATAACTACATCGCAAAACGTAAGAGATGATTGAATAGTTAAAGTCAAATGTTTTCCTATTTTATTGTCTTGAAAATATAGGACTTGATTGATTGTTGGATCCAGATTGATAGATTTGTCCTTTACCCTGACAAGGTATTGGACAGTTGTGGCAACAACAACGAGCTTGTTATACGATCACTGGCTTATAAGTGATTGTTGTCAGATAAGAGAAACTCCCATATAGGTCTTGATAGTACTCTGATTGGATTGGATTGGATTGTATATGATTGGTCTCTGTCTAAACCTTACTCTTACTTTAGAATTATAACATCTTGATCGAGCTTCTTACTTCTTGATTTGAGTTATCTGAATTGATAGTATTCTACCTTAAGCATGTTTCATTCTGCCACATTACATACTCGTACATTCCACGTACTTACATCTATTTGGGCTGGATCATTTGATGATGCAGAGACAGGTACCAGAGGTGATCAACAGGCGCATCGTTGAGGATCTATTCATATTCAGCTGCTTGGTGAGTCCTCCCTGCTTCAAGAGGATGCCACATTTGTCTTTCTAGCTTTAGAGTTTAATTTTCTTCATTTGAATTGAGGTAGACATGAACCTGTTATTGGCACCATTTAGATAGTTTTGATAGAGGCTTCATAGACTAGATTGTTGACTTGTTGATTTGAGATTGTTTTTTGGCTAGTTTTATTCGTACTAGTCTTGTTGATTGGATTAGCAGATTGTTGGCCTTTAAACTTATTCTATAAATAGTTATTTAATCATCTTGATGAGTTAACTCTTTCGCTGATAGAGAGTTGATTGAATGATTGTGTGAACATATTAGAAATTTAGTTGACTTTTAAATTTCGCACGTGCCACATAAATTGGGATAGAGAGAGTAACATACATACTTTGAAAATTATGTAAAAGGTATTATAAATCACAATTTAAAATAATTAAAAAATCATATAAAAAATTGATTAACTCTCTTAATTCTATTTATGCTACATAAATTAAAACAAATATAATAACATATATTGGGCAAGTACTTGTACATACTCTTGTATCTAGTTCTCATATAAGCAAAATTGAAAAGAGATATGGATGGAACCACTCAAACTAAAAATATATATTTTTGTTTTAGCACAACAATATAGGTGTAATGATCCCGTTCCGTTCGATTTGGGAAGATCAATAGTGAAAGATTTGGGCCAGAATTGTTTTGTGTAGTTACTTAAAAATTTCAAGCTAGGCCAGTCTCAGATATAATTTGAGTGAGGTGAGGTCTAGGACAATACGGAAATTGATTAAGCTTAATATCTAAGTTTGAGTTTGATATTGTGATAGCTAACATATTAAGAAATTCCTAGGGTTTCCCGAAAGTGAATTCGAGATAGTAAAATTCCCGAAATTGAACTTGGTGTGAAGGGATTATTTTAAAATATCAAGGTTTGAGGCTGTGTTGCGAAATGTGGTCTTGGAGAATGAATTTTGAGTTTCTGTCTCCGTGCAAGCCATCATAGCAGGCGAAATCTTGGTATAGCGGGGCCGTTATAGCGGGCCGATCACGGAATTAATAGGAAAAAATCCCAATATAAATTTATTTCTGTAATTTCATTCTTGGAAAAGCAAGAGGTGACTTAGGGATATTTGCTTTATTTTTCCATCGGTCCTTGAGCTAGAGGTAAGTTAATCAGTCCCCTAACTTATATTTTGATTCTTAGACCTTAGCATTTTTGGTGACTATCTTAGGGCAGGGTTCTTGATCTAAAATTAATGGTGAGAAAAGCCCTAGTTGGGTGGTATGATCATAAAATGTGCCAAGGGTTAGGATTTATTGTTCATTGATTAGTGTATTCTTTGTTTGTTTTAGAACAAGAACCAGTCAATGCACTTAAAAAGGTAAAGCTCAGGTTCTTTAGAGCATTCATGCTTGATTAGAGGTAGGTGATATGTCACGATCCGGATTCGGGTGTGATGACACTCTCCTAGCTCACCGAAATGAGTCAACCTAAGAGTCTGAACAATTAAAAATAAGCAAAAATGAAAGGGAATGTAAAGCCTAATATGATATAGATAAGGACAAGCGGATAATAGTTTCTAAACCATCCAAGACTTGGTGTCACATGTACAAGTCACTATTTTCACAAAAATAGAAAAGATACAAGTCTATATGTCTTAGTCCTCAAGTAGAACAAAGCATAAAGTAAAAAAAGGACAAGACTTTGCCGAAAAAGACAAGCTGCTACCTCTCAAGCGTCCAGAAGCTCGGGCTGATCAAAGAAGTACTAAAAGCAAAAGGTGCCGGGCTTAGATCCTACATAAATGTAGAAGCAAGGGGTGAGCACCAATAATACAGTACTCAGCAAAATGGAAACTAAACCCTAAGTAAAGCAATGCGGAACACAAATACTTCTGATATCCCAACCACAATCCTCCACAACTACACACCTATACTCATATATCCCAATCTATACAGTTTATATCACAATTATACAAGAATATTAGATGATCCACAAGTAGAAAGTACATATACGTTCTCACCACCATACTTAGGCAAATACAAAAAATCTCAAATCATAATCAATCACAGAATGTAATAGATGCAAATGCAATGTCAAATATCGTGATGCATGTCTGTCTTATGATAGAAATCCGCTGATCACCTCAGATCGAAACCCATGGTAGCCTCACATAGACTATGTATCCGTAGAAAAAGACCTCGGCCAATATCTGCCGAAAGAGAACTCAGCCACAATATTCGCCGAAAAAGACCTCGCCCGCCGGAAGAAACCTCGACAAATCACCTCGACCGGTAGAAACCTTGATCCCAATATCCAGTACCTCACTCATATCATTTCTCATCCATCAAAGATATAACATATGCACAAGTAATGAGTGAAACAGGATAAATATTCACATAAGATGTCATATATTCCACAATCACACAATAGATCAATGTCCTTGAGTTCCCAACACTTAGACAATTAACCCTATCCGACTTTTTACTATCACACTTTAACTCATATAATTCAATTCAATCTAATGACCTAACAAAACCTAATCCCATCACATAGAAAAATACAAGGTTCAACATACTTAACAAAATGTTAGAATTCCACTTGCCTTAGCAAAAAGTCACGAACAATCCGAACTCAAAGATTTTCCCCTCCGACGATACTCCAAATCACCGCAATCTAATAAAATATAGACTCACAATAACATTTCCAATCTATTGATACTAAAATCAAGCAATTTAGGTGAAAATGGTAAAATGGTCAAAATTCTCATATCAAAAATCGAATTTGAAATCTGATTATTTTTAGATGAAAATGTACATCAAGTAATTAGGAACCTACTGGTGAAATCTATTTAAAAAATGGAGTTAAAATGAATTAAAAATCATTAAAAAACTAAATTTGCATTGTTTTTGGAAAAACCCAATTCTTCCAACTCAAAATCACCAATTTTGTGTTTAAAAATCTAAATAAGTAATGGGTAATCAAGAAAATAGGTTAGAATAGCTTACCCAATGTTTTTCTCGGAATAACCCCCCTTCTAAATCACCTATCCAAAGCTTGGAAACTCAAAAATGGTGAAAAATGGCTTAAACCCCAACTAAACACTGTTCAGGTTATTTTTTTGTTCTCCACGAATGCGGACAACTTACTCATCAAATGCAGAGACATTTCTCGGTGAACGCAGCCTGCCCTCTACGAACGTGGAGAAGGAAATCAGTACACTCCGCGAACACGGCCTTCCCTCTGCGAATGCAGAGAAGGAAAACATTACCTTCCGTGAACGCAGAGAATGTGTTGCGAACACAGAGAAGGAATTGACTGGCACCAGATAACAGATTTTGGTAAAACTCAAAGTCACTAAATGACCCTTGGGATTTGTTCGGAATCTCGTACACACAAACCATATATGCAACCCTACTAAATTCGACGTTCCGGACTTAATGGAATCATCAGAATTTGAATTCGAGGTCTCTTTGACCCAAAACTCGATAAGTCACAAGTAAACTAGTTTCGACACTTGAAATACCCAGAACACCCTCAAAACCCCTAAAAATTATAACAAAGTCACTTCTAGCATTTGAATCACCTCCCAAAACCATTCGAACCATCAAAAATCCAATTCGAGCACCCGAACCCCAAATGTTGACCAAAGTCAAACTTGGGTCAAACTTTAACTCAATTTCCAACTTCGGACCTATATTCCACGTTTCAACTCCAAATCTGATTTCGACAACTCTCCTAGACCAATTTCTATATTCCGAAGCTGATGGAATCGATGGAATTCCATTCCGAAAATCAAAACTTCAAATGACTTCGAAACTCAAATCTTGACTACTTAAGCCTTTAAAACCCATTTCTCAAGCAACACCTCAACTTTTCACTAGATTTCCAAAACCTATCTTTTAAACCTAACCAAAAGTGACTCGGGAAACTAACGGGAGGGGTAAAATAATAATTTTATCAAAAATACAAAATATTACCTTCAGAGTCATTACATCATCTACTACTAAAAACCATGTTCGTCCTCGAACATAAAGCAAGGTACATAACTGGAGTCTCAAATAGTTGGGGGTAACGGGCCCACAGACTCTAACTCCCAAGTAGCCTCTCCCGCGGACCGATGTCGCTACTGAAACTTTACTGAGGCTATCTCCTTAGTCCTCATTTTCCTGACCTGCCTATCCAAAATAGCTACACGTTCCTCCTCATATGTTAAATCTGTGCTCAATTCAATTGAATCATGGGAAATCACATGAGACTCATCTGGAATGTAGCGCCGTAGCATCGAGACATGAAATACTGGATGTACAGAGAATGGACTAGGTGGCAAGGCAAGTCTGTAGGCCACCTCTCCCACTCTATCTAAGACTGCAAAAGGACCAATAAACCTAGGGCTGAGCTTGCCTTTCTTCTCGAACCTTATGATACTCTTCAAGGGCAAGACCCTCAACCATACCCGATCCCCGACCATGATTACCAAAGGTCGAACCTGTTTGTCAACATAGCTCTTCTAGCGACTTTGAGCTGTCAACTACTTACTATGAATCAGCCAAACCCGCTCTATGGCCTCTCGAAGCAAATCAGTGTCTAGGCTATCCACCGCCACAGAATCAAACCATCCAATGGGTAATATGTATCTCCGACCATACAAAGCCTCAAAAAGAGCCATCTGGATGCTCAAATGATAACTATTATTGTAAGTGACCTCTGCCAGGGGCAAGTGCTGATTCCACCGAGCACCAAAATCAATCACACATGCCCATAACATATCCTCAAGTATCTGAATAGTCCTTTAAGACTGTCCATTCGTCTGAGGGTGGAATGCGGTACTCAGATCCAATTGGGTACCTAATACACATTATATGGCCTCCTAGAGGTGAGATGTGAACAATGAGCCCCGATCCGATATGATGGAAATAGAAATCCCATGAAATTAACCTTAATTGGAATGAAATAAGCCAATTTGGTCAATAGGTCGACCACAACCCAAATGGAATCAAAACCTCCCATGATAGTGGGCAAACCTACCACAAAATCCATCGTGATCCTCTCCCACTTCCAAATGGGAATGGGCATCCATTGAAACCTACCCCCGGACCTCTAGTGCTTATATTGAACCTGTTGGCATGTGAAACACTTGGACACAAACTAGGCGATGTCCTTCTTTATACCACACCACCAATAGTGTTGAGTCAAGTCATGGTACATCTTTGCTGTCCTGGGATGAATAAAATATCGAGTGCAATGAGCCTCCTCAAGTATCAATCTGACCAACTCACCCATCTTGGGCACACATATGCGACTCCCGATCCTCAAAATATCCTAAAAAATAAGTACTGCTTTCTTAGCTTCACCTCTCATTACCTTATCTTGAATGAGGCACAACTTCTCATCCTCAAACTACCTCTCTTGGATCTAATCCATCAAAGAAGAGAGGGCCTCTATGAAAGCAAACACTCGGCTTTTATTAGAAAGATGCAATCTCACCAACCCATGGGTGAGATAGTCCTTATCATGAGTCTTTAATTTTCTCGAAGCATAGGCAATAACCTTCCCCTTTTGCATCAACACACCACCTAAGCCCACTACTAATGTATTACAATACACAGTGAAGTTAACACCCTTCTTAGGCAAGGTTAACACAAGCACCATAGTCAATAATATCATGATCTTTTGGAAGCTCTCCTCACACTCATCGTACCAATGAAATACCACATTCTTCCAAGTGAGCCTGGTCAATGGAGCTGCTATCATAGAGAAGAGCTGAAAAAAATGATGATAGTACCCTGGTAAACCCACAAAACTACGAATATCTATAGTTGAGGTAGGCCTAGTCCATCCTCGGACCACCTCGATCTTAGTCGGATCAACTTGAATGACCTCCTTGGACACCACATGCCCTAAGAACATCACTGAACTCAACCAAAAGTCTCACTTAGAGAACTTGGCATAAAGCTTCTCCTCTCTAAGCCTCTGGAGCACAATTCTCAAGTGTTGCACATGATCTGCCTCAGTCTTGGAGTAACCCAAGATATCATCAATGAATACAATACAAATGAATCTAGATACGAATTAAACACCTCATTCATCAACTCTATAAATGCCACTGGGGTGTTAGTCACCCGAAAGACATAACAAGAAACTCATAGTTGCCATATCTAGTACAAAAGCCTATCTTAGAAATATCATAAGGCCTAATCCTTAACTAATGGTATTCAGATCTCAAATCGATCTTAGAGAATAAGGCCGCTCCTTGGAGATGATAAAAAAAATCATCGATACGGGGAAGAGGGTACTTGTTCTTGAAAGTCATCTTGTTCAGCTGTCTATAGTCGATACACATCCTCATAGACCCATCCTTCTTCTTTATAAATAACATCGGGGCACCCTACGATGAAATACTACGGCGAATAAACCCCTTATTCAACAGATCCTGAATCTGCTTCTTTAGCTCCTTCAACTCAGCTCGAGCCATACGATAAGGAGAAATAGAAATGGGCTTGGTGCCCAGCTCAAGGTAAATAGAAAAGTTAATATCCCTATCAGGTAGAACCCTTGGAATATCAGCAGGAAACATATCCATAAACTCTCGAACCATAGGAATAAACTCCTTAGAATGCGTCTCAACATCATTATCATGAATAAATGCCAAATATGCCAAACAACACCTATCAGTCAATAGCTAAACCCGAATACAAGAAATAACCCTCGTAGGATAGGAAACACTTAAACCCTTCTAATCTATCCGTGGCCTGCCGGGCATAACTAAGGTCACTGTCTTGGTGTAACAATCAAGAATGGCATGGTAAGGAGATAACCAATCCATGCCTAGAATGACGTCGAAGTCTACCATATCCAGGATAATCATGTCCACCCATATTTCATAATCCTCCAAAGACACAAGACATGATCGGTACACCCGATCCACTACTAAGGGCTCTCCTACTTTGGTAGAAATGTGCACGGGCATATAATCACATAGCAAGTCAAACCCAAAAGAAAAATATGCTGACACATACGAATAAGTGGAGCTAGGATCAAATAACATAGATGCAGGGCGATGAAAAGGCTGAACAATACCTGTGATAACCGCATTAGAGGCCTCAACCTTAGGTCTACCTGGAAAAGCATAACAATGAGATCCCCGTCAGCCACCTGTCTGGGCAACTCCTCTACCTCCCTGCGGTTCTAGGGAATCATCTGCTTCCCTACCTCCGGTATGACCACCTCTATCGACTTGACCCCTACTACAACCCCCGATCTATAGGGATAAACCTCTAGTTGGTGGCACCAGACCCCTGACTGGCGCTACTGTGTAAGTATGGTGTGGACCAGAATGAGTCTGCATAGGGCACTTTTGAACCATGTGGTCCAAGGATCCACACCCAAAACACAATCTCATAATAGATGACTGATACAAAGAAATATGAGGGATACTGTAAACACCCCATCTCACAGACCTCTACTGTGACCAAGACAGACTCTGACCCAAAATGTATGAACCTCAATAACCTTGTCCTCCTTCAGATAGTAGCATAGATATATGAACCATCTCTCTGTGCTGAAAGGAACTACCTCCCCATAAGAACCTCTACCTCCAAATTAGGTACCTAAAAAGTAACCAGAAGCACGGGCCCTCTTGGGGTCCCTGGACTTCTCTTTCTCCATCAACTCTACCTCCTTGGAGGTACTAACCATTAATTGAAAGGAGGCGCTATCTCTAGATACCCAGAATATCGACTACCTGATAGAATAAGTCAAATCTCTCATTAAACAACAAATCCTCTAGATCTCAATGGGGATGATAGCGGTGGCATGTCTGGCTAGCTGACTAAAACGACCTCATACTTAAAAACGGACATCCTATCTTGCCTCAGACTCTCAAATTTGAGGTGAATCTCTTCCCTCACACTCCATGGGATGAAACGATCATAAAAAGCACTAGTGAATGACTCCCAAGTCACTGGAGGAGACCCAACTAGTAAAGATCCCGAATATGTCCTCCACTACCACTCTCTAGTGGTTAAGAACTCAGATTCATCCTCGGTCTTTCCACCCTAGACTGAGGTGGGTCCTTCTTCCTAAACTTCTCATAACGACGTTGCTCATCCTCAATCAACGCAACTACTGGTGCGTCCTGATCCTCAACCACTGGTACTAGCAGAATCTCATCTATTGGGTCTCTAGCACCTGTCCCGCTTGCCTCTGAGCCTCAGGAGCCTACTACTAACCTGGGATATGGACCCTCACTCGAAAGTATCTATATTCCTATCCGGTGGTATGCTCGACAAATCGGTAGGAAACACTTTCTGAAATTCTGATACTACTAGGATTGACTCTTTAGAAGGAGACTTTGAGCTAACATACCAAAGATGTGCAAAATAAGCCAAACAGTCCTTCCTATCCAATTTCCTATCACATATATAACCTACACCTATACTAATTATTATTGCATATCACTGCTACAACTTACAACAAACAAAAGACTCCAACTTATACAACAACGGACTAGGGCTGTTCACAGTTTTGGTTAAAACCAAAACCAAACCGAAAATTTAACCAAACCGAATAAAAAAACTGACATTCAGTTTCGTTTGGTTTGGTTTGGTTTTAAATTTGAATAACCGATAATATTTAGTTTGGTTATGGTTATAGAAAAAAATAACCGAATAAATAACCGAACCAAACCGATAATTATATACTTAAAATTTATAATTATTTATATGTATAATATTAGTTTTTCATAAATAATTAAAGATATTTTATACGTTTTAATTATTAATTTAATATTAATATACTTATTTTTGAGGCCCAACAATCCAAACCCAACTCTCAAGCCTAATTATAAATTCTAATAAACACTAATCAGCGGTCCAAGTCCAACAATCCAAGCCCATTAGCCCAACTCTTAAGCCCAATTCTAAATCCTAAATTCTAAATCCTAAATTTCTAATAAGCACTAAGCACTTGAGCAGCAGGCAGCAACATAAAGTAAAAGTTAAAACTTTAAAACCCTAGTATCTGTTTTCCTTTTACATTTTTGTTCCTCTCACGTTGGTTTCTCACAAAGTCACAGACTCACAGTCATAGACTAACAGTGAAGGCTCAAGAGCAACCACAACTCCTCAACCCCAAGTATAAGATTGTCAAATTTTGAGAAGGTTTGTAAGGAGTTTTTCAAATTTTAAATTGATTTTAAGTTGTTTTCTTTTTTTTCCGAATGTTTAAGTTGTTTCATTTTCTGTTTTGAACCTCTGTGGGTCGTGAGGAAAAAAGAGCTTCATAAGAATTTGAAGAATGTAGAGAGAGAATATTTGAATTATCTCGGCTAGTCATAAACCGAATAACCGAATCAAACCGAACCAAACCGACAATAACCAAACCCGTGGTTATTATTTTACTTGGTTTGGTTATGGTTTTAGACATTTAATAACCGATTAAATTGATTTGGTTATGGTTTTAATCAATAACCGACCCAAACCGAACCATGAACACCCCTACAACGGACACACACCCCATATTCGTCTCCATCAATTCCACTGGCAACGTTTCAAATCCGCCGCATCAATAATAATCGCTCTCTTTCTCCATCTCTGAAATTTCATAGAGCTTTGTTTACTGACTTTGATTCATATTGAGGTATTTTCTTCGCTAAATCTAATCTGAATCAGAAACTCTCACAATCGTCCGGATTTGTAGGGGTATGTACTTGACTTCTCCTTCCTTCTTTTCAAACAATTTTTTATTCCCGCTCAAATAGTTGTATTAAGATTTAAAATTTTATTTTTTAGCTATAAATATATGGTAACAATGGTGAGAGAAAGACAGACAGAGAGTTGGAATTTGAAGGTCGGAGAATAGTACTCTTAGAAATCAAACCCAGGAAGGTTTGAGACTCAGATTTTATATTTTTCTTTCAAATTCTTTTGATCATTTTTTGGTGAGTTTGAAGTGAAATCTCTTTCCGCGTCTCCAGTTCACTGCCCGAAAAAAGGTAATAATTTTTTTTCTTTCTATTGATTTTCATTTATTTTGGTGTTGTAAATATGTTAGATTTATGAATAGCTTATTTATTTATTTACTTATTTCCCAATTCCATTTAAGTTTTATCTTCTATATGCTTAATCTACCTTTTATTTAATTTTAGGTTCTGCATTTATTTTGTAAAAAGTGTATGTTAATAACTTAGGATTTGCTTGAATCTTGATGTAGATCTCTTAGTATGTGTTAAGTTATATAAGTTGGCTTGAACTTCAATAGTTCACTGGAGATATATCTTTGACCCCCTTCACTTTCGTAGGTCTCCTATGATTAGATTATAGCATTTTAAGACTTGATTGATATACATTAGTTACTTTATTGTCGAAAGATTAGCTTCCTTGTTAGATTTTGATGTCATCGTGAAAAAAAGTTTGAGTTTGGTTGTTATAGTAGCTTTAGCTAGAACTCTTACTACTTTAGGATGGTTTTTTTATCACTACCTTTATTTTTACTATAAAGAATATACAAGTTCTACCACTGTTTGCTTCCAATAATTGGAGTCTTCATGTTTAAAGTTGCTGCCAAGCTATAATTTTCTCATTCATACTCTGTGATTTATTACAACATACTATAGCTGTAATGTCTCTCTTAGCTTAGAGTGTTTGTTTAAACAAAATTTGAAAGTCTAAACTCATTTTTTATCTACGTAATATATATATATATATATATATATATATATATATATATATATATATATATATATATATATATATATATATATATATATATTAGTTATGATATGTGTGTTAGTTGAAAGTCACCATTTTTAGTGCTAATGAGTGTTTGTTAATGATCTGGAACATTAAATTTCCTTTAATTCCTGGTAATATTTTGCTTGATCCCTTTACTTATGATATGAATTGAGTATTAATCCTTATTATTATTTTTCTTGCATGGACTTCCTCGGTTTGAGTCCATTGGACTCTCTTTTTCCCCTGGGCATCTCGGGTTATTTAAAAAGTCAAATATTGAGTCAACCTCGTCAATGAAAGCTGATGAACAGATCTTGGAAGTTGAAACGGGATCTCAAAAATCCAAAATGGGATGTATACAATATTGTATACATCTAGTATAATGTAGAAAACAGGTGATATACATTGATATACAATCAGTGTATACAACAGCAAATCGGACAGGATAAAAATGGGCCTATTAGACCAATAATCTGAACTTGGGCAGGAGCCCAAGTTTATTCTTTCCTCTATTGTTATATTCTCTTTGATTGTAATTTACTTGTCTAACTTTATTCTAGTTTAACTTAATTAATTTCTCCAAAAGAAGAACTAGTTTCTTTTATGTTGGTTTATTTGTTTAAATAATTTTATCAACTTTTTATTTATTTATTTATTTGATCAATTTTCTTAATTAGCTAAACTACATCAACCTTATTTTTCTTTTTTAAGGATTAAATGACTTTTTTCTTAGTTTGTTTTAGCTAAAATTGTATTCATTTCCAAAATACTTTAAATGTTTTAAATTAAGTTCCTTTGTCAAAGACTCGTGATTTGTTTTTCTTACTTAAATTATTTTTTCTCAAAGTTAGTCAAATAATTTTTCAAATAATCGGATAACCGCACGTTAGCGACCACTTTGAATGCTTAACACCTTCTCAAAGTGGAAATAAGAACCTCTTACCTATTTTCTCTAAATTTTTAAGACTTAAATATGTTAGGATTTTTTAAATTAAGTTTTCTTTATTTCTTTAAAAAATTAAGTGGCGACTCTTCTTTTTCTGAAATTGATTTTTTCTCTAAATGTTGTAATTAATTTTAAACCGTCTATTTCCGACATAACATAGGCCATTGTTAATTGATTATTGTATTCTTTGTTTGTTTTAAATCAAGAGCAAGACAAGCACTTCAAAAAATGGAAAGCTCAGGTTCTTTAGAGCATTCATGTTTGATTCGAGGTAGGTGATGATTGTATTTTTCCGTTTATGTTATAATGCTTGTTAACTACTTGTTAATATTGTATGCATGATATATGATCAAAGAAAAGGAAAGAACCGGAATTGAAATGGTAATTGTGATCAAATTGCATGCAATGAGTGTGTTACTTGATTGTGCAAGCGTGATTGATATTCATTGTGGTGGTTGTTGTGATATGTGATGTTCTATTGGATCGGGTACCACGCTAGTACATTTGGGAATGCATACCACGCCGGTAAACTAATATTTAGAAATGGGTACCACGTCGGTACACTAACAGTGGAAATAGTTACCATGCTAGTACACAAGCAGTTTGTGTATGGGTTCCATGAGGAACCGAATTGGCTGTTGTGTTCTGATCGATCATGCTCGTTGTGTATAATAACTTGAATGTAAGGACTGGAGTTTGGTGTTTATATAAATGTAATGTGATTGTGTATTATCTTCGTTACTAAGTTGTGTTTTCTTATTTCATTTACTAGAACTAGCCGTGTGATCTTACTAGTACACTGTGTTTGTGTACTGATTTTGCACTTGCTCTATTTTTGTTGAGTATAGGACATCTTGAGGCGACTTATGAAATACCTCAATTGTGATACCGCTTCTACTTGAATCCAAGGGTGAGCTATTTGTTCAAGTTGTCGTAGATTTGTCTTAGCTCTTGTCCATTTTTTTTGAATAAAGATGTTATAACATTTAGCATATTAATTCTTGACAGGGTTGCATCTCCTTATTTCTAGACTAAGATAGAATTTTGGTACATTGACTTTCAGGTTCTAGAGAGTTTAATTCAGCATGTATTGTTAAACTTATCTAGGTTTATAGGAACTCAGTCTTTACTTGTTTTAACTATTTTCACTTATTTAAATGCATGATTTTAGGGTTATTAGAATGGTGTTGTTGGGTTAGTAATGGTTCTCTAATCGGAGGGTTAGTGTGGATGCCACTCACAATGGATTAGGTTGTGACAATAGGGGTGTGCCAAAAGCAATTTATCCAATAAATCAACTTAGAAAACATTATTAGTTTATTGGTATTGGGTTAATGATTTTTAAATTTTTTTGTAAATTTTTGTATTGAGTATCAATTCACATTTTAATTTTATGATTTTTGTTGATGGTTAAATCGATAACTTAATAAAATTGTATTAAAATTATTATCTTACTCCTAATTATATAATAATGACTTTAATAATTG
The DNA here is from genome assembly GCF_947179165.1 of Solanum dulcamara. Lineage (NCBI taxonomy): Eukaryota > Viridiplantae > Streptophyta > Magnoliopsida > Solanales > Solanaceae > Solanum > Solanum dulcamara. The sequence goes on along the minus strand of NC_077237.1, from coordinate 16,231,492 downwards.
ACCAACCCTATTTTCTAATATTAGTAGAATAAAATTGATGCATACAACTTATCCCAGGGACCTGGTCCTTTGTATAGTTTCTGCTAAAGCAATAAATAACACAAATATACAAATTTACGTGAAAAACCTCCTAATTCCGGGAGTAAAAAACTACGACCTCAAATTCACTAAACTCTTTAAGTTTTATATGATTATAATTTAATAATTAAATGAACTACCTCTAGTACTTAGCCACAAACAATTCAGTAGAACTGTTTCTATACTCTAAAACATTCTCAAGAAGCCAAACCCCCCTTTTTTTTACAGGCCTCACAAACTCACACACTAAAACTCAACATACAGGAAACACTGTATTAAAAACAACTCAGACTAAGAGCCCGTTTGGATAGGCTTAAAAAAAGTAATTTTTATGTATGAAGTGCTTTTAGAACTTTGAAGTGCTGAAAGTTATTTTTATAAATAAGCAGTTGAGTGTTTGGATAAAAGTGCTTATGATGTGAATTTTAGGGTTAAAAGAATAAAAAAAAGTAGTTTGAGAATTTAGTTAAAATATAAGGGATATAAAAGTAATTTCCATGGTCAAAGAAATGACTTTAAGTACTTTAGAAAAAAAAAAGTTAGGAATCCTAACTTTTCATTTTTGACTGACTTTAAGAACTTTATAGCTTAAAGTCAGCATTAGTCAAACACGTCCAAAAGCTAAAAAGGGGCTTTAAGTTGGTTTTGACCAACTTAAAGCCAATCCAAACAGGCTCTAAACCTTCATGCTCCGCTTTGCTTGAGTTCTCCTATCGCTTGGGAGTAACTGCTTCTCTGTACGTGCAATAGGTGGTTGAAATTGATCTTGCTCCTATGCCCTTATAGATGCAATAGGCTGGCTTTTACCTGATAGGAAAGATACAAACCGTTCTTTCTTGAACAACGATGCGATTTAGCTATCCTTATTTGATTTGAGTACTACTTTTTATGCAATACTATCATAAGTGTATTTTTATCAAAAATAGATTTTGCCTTATTATCAAAACTTTTTCGATAAGGTTTCTTCATTAGTATTACTTTTGTGTGTAGGCAACACAAACTAGCCTCTCTCTTCTCTAGACATAAGGTAGTATTATCTTCTCTCTTCTTAATTTTATATTTGATTGCGACAGGGTTTCCGCAACTTATTGCATGAGCCTTTATAATAAATTAGAACAATTCTATTTTAAATAAAAGTGCTCAATGTATAAACTTGTGTTGCACTTCTATTCTTACTACTATTTGTATTTTATGAATATCATGTATATGAGCATTTTCTTATTTGTTAAACTGAAAATTGAATCGTTAAGGATCATAATTGATTAATCAAAAACTAATAATAAATATCTTATTGATCTAATTATATGTTTATAAAGTGTTCATAGATAAAAAATCGCTAAATCAAATGGATAAAATCAGACCAAATCAACCGAGACACATCTTTACATCAAATCCTAGAGCAATTGAGCTTAGGATCCGATTTTGATAAGAAAATACATTAAATTGAAAATGTTAATATTCTTTTTGCTTTAAATTTGTTATCATGTAGGGTCAAGTTGATTAATTTTAAAAACTAACTTGAATTAAATCAATTAGATATTATTTTACAAATAAAATTTAAATATTCAAAAAAATACTACAAATTACAACTTTTCTCAAATCACTAAAATATATTTTAAAATATTGTTCGAAACTAAAATCCCTATAATCCCACAATATAAAGGGAAAGCTTGAGTTATTAGCTAACCGAATCATAATTCGAAACAAAAAGGACAAACTATGAACAATTCGAATGTCACAATTAAAAGGTAAACGTAAGTTAAACACCAACAAACACTATATAAACATGTATAATAATAATAAATACAAAATACACAAATAAAAAAATAGTTGCAATGTTTTTCACAAATTAATCAACCACCATGAAACTTTTCGGAGAAATTAGTCCCAAATTAATCAGCCACAGTCAAAATAATTCCCAAAAGATCAGATGATTTGTAACTTTTGTTCAATGTCATCTCCAATAGCAATGTTGTTTCTGCTTTCACAATCCATAAAATCCAGTTTTCTTTAGATTTATCAAACAAGAATAAAAATTTCCGAGTTAATCTCGAGCTTGAAATAAAAAATAACAATCGTCGATTAAGAAAATATTTCTCAATTATTTGGGTTCGCGGTAAGACGATTACATCGAATAAACATGTTGGGACAAAGAAAAAACTAGGATTTTGAAAGACGGATAGTAAGTATGATCTAGGGATAATTTTGATGAAGAATAGATTTGCTGAGATTTTATTGATGGATACAAATAAAGCAACTTTTACTCATAGCGCAACTATATAAAGCGCAAAACCTCAAAAAACAACTTGAATTTGAAATAAAATTTTGATAATTTATTCATTTGATTCAGGAAGCACATAGATATGGATGTAGAAAGACTTGCCCAAATGACTAGAATTAGCAATTCTGAGATTTCTGTACTTCACTTGGTTTTGTAATGTTGTTGTTAGTTATCTTACTATTAAATAAATTTTGTAGAGATATTAATACCAATTAAAGGTTTTTTTACATAGTTACTTTTTAAACCATGTTTACATGAAGTGTTGATGTACATCATAAATATTATCTGTTACACTTAAAACAAACGCATATAAAAAACATGACCAACTCAAAGGTAAGTTAATATTTTGGCATATCTAAATTAGCCTTTTGTGTTAATAAACTACCTTTGTTTTTATTATAAATCTTGTTGAGAATAATAAAGATTTAAATAATTTAATTTCAAATTTTAAAATATTAGACAAACTTTTTAACTTTCAATACTTTAAAATTGAAACATTAATTTTAAATCTTGAAAAAGAGTTTTATTACATTCATATCATAATTAACATAGAAGGAAATGATATTTTATTATTATTAATTGAGCCAGTTGTAAGGTTTGCGTACACCCTATGCTCTCCAGACTCCACTTGTGAAATTCGGGCATGTTGTTGTATTAATTGAAAAGGCCAAATAATAAAAATGGGAAAATAATGAAGTTTTTCAAAATTAATTACTTATAACTTCTTCTTTTTCAAATATGGTAGTTTTCATGTAGTAGATAATTTTGCATTAGATTTTAAAAATATCAAATAATGAATATAATTACTATTTAAAATAATTAATTAATATAATAACACTTTTATACAACATATTTAATAAATTATAATTTATGAATGATATATTAATTTTCGTGCTTTATATAATAGTACAGAGAATACATGATTTTTATAATGAACATAAATATTTTTAGTTTATTTTAAATATGATTGAGGTTATTCCAATAAGTAAAATAAAAAATTTATATTTATGTTCATAGCAAAAAATTAATAAAATAAAAATTTGAATGCAAAATACAAAATGTATGGATGAAATTTGACATGGGGATTATTTGGAGTTAAAAATATATGAAGGATTATTGTTTTCTTCTCCAATTTTTGACAATCTTCGTCCAACAAAAAGGATCTGGACTAATTTAGATCTTGCGAACTTAGTGTTATTATATTTATAAAGTTTTTGATTTTTCTATAATTAGCAATAAGCGTTATAAGTATTTCTATTTATGAACTTTTCCCATTATTATTTGTAAATTCAACTTATCTATATCGATACTGTTATTGTATTTTGATTGCTATTTTTTTGCAGCTTGTATAGATTAAAAGGAAGAAATTGTTTCAGGAAAAAAGATAAATTTTGTAAATAATAATAAATTATGTAATAAAGAGAAGAGAAATTTCCTAAAGCATTGAGGAATGCTTGTGTCAGGATTCTGACCCGTCGTGATTGACATCCACACTAACCCTCCAGTGGAAGAACCACTATTACAATCCAAAACTAACAACAATCGCAAGAGAATAAACAATTTGAGGTAGTAAACAAATTAAATATAAGAAAAAGGGTATTGAGTCCCCCATAAACTCAGCTAGTTCAACTAAACATGCGGAAGTACCCTTAGAATCTGAAAGTCAATGTATCAGAACTCTAATGAAACAACAAGTCTAAGCGAAGGGGATGCAACCCCAAAAGTCATAAGATAAACAAGTGATTGAGAGTCTAGTCCTGAGTGAAGGACTAGGATAAAGAAGAGCCCATGGTAGCCTGAAAGAACTAACCTACCCTTGAACTCTGATCAACTAATGGTCATGTCTATCAAGAACAACTTCATTGCAAGCCATAGACATTAAACAGTCATTTCGCATGGTTCATTTCATTCTTCCCTAATCATATACATACATGCATATAATGGAGAAATTATCAAGCACATATAACACATACGGGAAGACAAAACCATCACCTACATCAAAATCCAGCTTTTGACAACTCCAAACTGCTGGACCTTTCTCTTTCCGGGTTCATTCGGCTTGTTCTTGATCTAAAATCAGTCACACACATACAAAGGATCAATACCATTGCCTAATTTACATGAATTATAATGTAATTCCCAACTTATGCCAAACCCATGATCTTCACCCTCCATCTAGAGCTACTTCCCACCATTAATTTTATGCCAAAACCCTCCCCCAATGATCACCAACCATAATTCTAGGTTATAGGAATTGATATATGAATTGGGGGGTGGCAGGTGGAGAGGTAATAATCTTACCTTTGGCGCAAGAATTCATGGGAAAATGATTAAAAAGTGCCCTGGTTCGCCTCCTAACTTCTTAAAAACAGTTTTATGCAGAAATGCCATTTTTGAGATTTTTACCCCAATTTTATCCACGATTGTACCACCACAGCGGGACCATCCCACTTTGACGGCCCCGCCCTAGCGGGAATAATTTCGCTCCATCGGGAAATATTGAGACAGAGAGCTTGTAAAGAGTCTCAAGGTCTCCCATATCACAATACGCTCTTATTTCATGACGTCTTGACATTTACCCTTCACACCAAGTTCAATTCCAGAAGTTTTACTTTCCCGAATACGATTTCATAAAGCTGTACAGGCTCTGTATCATTTTGGAAATCAACTAAATCAATCAAAATGTAAATTTAATCCCCCATCCATTATCGGATCACCCTATACTTTACCTGACTTAGATTTTGTCTGAATCTGGCCTAGGCTCACAATTTCCAAGTAACTACCCGAAAGTTTTCTGACCTGGTTTCCTTTTCCATTGACTTCTGGATAATGAAGGGGATAGGTCATTACAATAGATTCCAATTACCCATCACTCTCCCCAAGTTATCAACTAGGAAGAACAGAGCTAAGACAAAGATAGAGTAGTACCTCATTCGACGAACAACTAGGGATACTTATCTCGCATGTCCTTTTCAGTTTCCCAAGTAGCTTCCTCTACCTGACTATTCTTGCATTGGACTTTCACGGATTTAATTTCTTTGATCCTCGGTTTTCGAACATCACGATCTAGGATTGCCATTGGCTCTTCCTCACACTGAAGATCCTTATCTAGCAGAACTGATTCTTACTTAATGATGTAATCTCCATCTCTATGATACTTCTTCAGCATGTACCCCTGACAAGCTAGGTTGTAAATCCAACCTCTAATCCATTGGCTTTACACAGTCGAGAATCTCAAAGGGGACAATATAGCGAGGACTGAGCTTGCTATTCTTACCAAATCTCATTACCCCCTTAATAGGTGACACCTTTAGAAGCACTTGCTCACCAGCTCAAAATTTCATAACCCTTACCTTACGGTCATCATACTCTTTTTGGTGACTCTGAGCTGCTAGAAGCTTAGCTTGGATGCTCCTTACCTTATCCTAAGCATCTCTTACTAAGACAACCCCCAAGGGCTCCACATTCCCAACATCAAACCACCTATGGAAGACCTACATCCCCTTCCATATAGGGCTTCAAAAGGATCCATCTCAATACTAAAGTGGTAGCTATTATTATAGGAGAACTCACATAAGGCCAAAACTTATCCCAATGTCCCCCAAAATCAATTATATAAGCTCTCAACATATCTTCCAACACCTAGATGATCCTCTCTTACTGCCCATCAGTCTATGGATAGAAGGTTGTGTTGAAGGTAAGTTTAGTGCCCAACTCATCAGGCAACTTTTCCCAAAACTTAGAGGTGAACTGCGTACCACGGTTTGACATGATAAAAAGGGGCAGCCTGTGCAAGCTTACTATCTCTTTCACATAAATTTGTGCCAATTGTTGTGCATCGTAGTCCACCCTGACTAGAATGAAATGGGTTGACTTCGTCAATCTTTCAACCACCACCCAAATAGAATCATACTTCCATAAGGTCTTGGGAAGACTCACCATAAAGTCCATGGCTATCCTTTCCTACTTTCATTCAAGAATGAGCATCCTTTGAAGCAAACCTGCAGGCCTTAATCTCTTTAATAAATGTGGGACTAAGATCAACACAGGCCATCACTCCACCCTTATTTGAGATGCCTAGCCTTATGAATTTAGCCTCTAAGGCCTGAATTTCTCTAGCTATGGGTTGCTTGTAGGCTGTCAAATAGGCTAGACTACCCATGCTAATCGATTTCGGGCTTAATACATCTGCCATCATATTAGCCTTACCTGGATGATACTGGATGGTGACATCATAATCCATAGCAACTCCATCCATTTTTATTCCCTCAGGTTCAAGTCTTTCTATGTAAGCAAATGTTGCAAACTGCGGTGGTCAGTAAATACTTCACAATTGACACCATATAGGTAGTGCCTCCAGATTTTTATAGCAAACACTACCGCTGCCAACTCCAAGTCATGATTCAGGTAGTTTATCTCATGAGCCTTCAACTACCGCCAGACATAGGTTATACATTCTTATCCTGCATCAACACAACACCCAAACCTGAATATAAAGCATCACAATAAACAATGAAATCTTTACCTTCAACTGGTAGGGTTAAGATAGGTGCCGTGGTTAGAAGAGTCTTGAGCTTTTGGAAGCTCTCTTCATATTTATCAGTCCACTCAAATAGTACCTCCTTCTGAGTTATCCTTGTTAAATGATTAGCGATAGAAGCAAAGTTCCTCACAAACCAATAATTGACAAGTCCCACAAAACTCCTAACTTCAGTCACAGAACTAGGTCAACCCAATTCTTAACCGCTTCAATCTTTTGTGGATCCACCATTACCTCTTCTTTTGAAACAACATGCCCCAAGAAAGCAATTGAAGACAACCATAATTTCACACTTAGAGAATTTTGCATAAGATTTCTATTTCCCTAGGACACCCAGAATAATGCGAAGATGGTCGGCATGTTCTTCTTCACTCTTTGAGTACACTAGAATATCATCTATAAATAAGATCATGAATGAATCTAGGAATGGCTTGAATACACCATTCATCAAACTCATAAAGGCGGTAGGTGCATTAGTCAGCTCAAATGACATCATCAAAAACTCATAATACCTATATTTAGTTCTAAAAGTTGTTTTGGGTTCATCCTCAGACTTAATCTTTAGCTGATGGTACCTAGACCTTAGATCATTTTTTGAAAAGACCGATGTATCCTACAACTAATCAAAAAGGTGATATACGTGAGGCAGAGGTATTTATTTCGAATGGTGACCCTATTTAACTGGCAATAATCTATGCACATTCTCATACTACCATCCATTTTCTTAACAAACAAGACTAGAGCATCCCACAGATAAGTACTAGGATGGATAAATATCTTATCAAGAAGTTCTTGAATTTTATCCTTAAGCTCTCTCAACTCTGCTGGAGCCATACAGTAAGAAGGAATAGAGATTAGGCGAGTGCCTCGCTCCAAGTCAATATAGAAATCCATGTATCTATCAGTAGGCATACTAGGCAAATCGGTAAGAAACACTTTCAGAAACTCACACACTACCAGAATAGACTCAATAGAGGGAGACTCAACCTCAACATCTCGAGTGTGAGCCAAATAAGACAAAAAACCATGCCCTACAATTTTTCTAGCCAGAGAAAAGATATGACCTTAGCTTGCTTAGGCTTGTACACCTCTTCCTACTCTAACCTTTCCCTCCTCGGGATCTCTAGAGTTATCGTCTTAACATTATAGTAAAGCACAAATAAAAGGGGGACAACTAAGTCATGCCTAAGATCACATCAAATTCATTCATTTCAAGAATCACTAAGTCCACCCAAGTGTGGAAGTCCATAAAAGCACATGTCAAGCACGATATACATGGGTGACTATAGCAAACTCTCCAACAGGGTAGAAATATGGATGGGGGCATCAAGTACATCACAAATTGAATTAAAACCTAAGGCATGTCGCACTGGCACATATGAATAAGTAGAACCCAAATCAAATAAAATAGTAGCCATCTGGTCACAGATAAAAATAGTACTTATGATCACTGTATCAGATGCCTTAACCTCGGTCTTGCCTGGAAAAGCATAAAACTTAGCCCTATTATCCTAACAGGACACCTTCTTGCCTAACTGCACAACTCCTCAACCTGCACTACCATTACATCGACATCCATGGCCTCTCGAATTTCCTTATTGCCCACCCTGTGGATGTCCTATGCCATTTCCATCTCCGCCTGTGGGTGCCACTACTATAGCCTATTGCAATACTGAATCAATACTGTGAGAGTGGGAACACTCCCTCCTTATGTTCCCCGACTCTTCACAATTAAAAAGGTTGCGCTCAAATGATGTCCTGCTACTTGGCATAAAAAAAACTCCCAGGCCCTCCCAGACAGGATGCTGCTGTAGAGTACCTGAAAAACTATCTATAGAAGTGCGCATTACTTATTGCTGACCCTCTAGAACCCATAGAAGTTGCCTGTATTTTTTGTCTTTTTACACAAAGCCTTGGCCTGCCTATCCCTTTGAACTCCCTCTACTTTCTTTACAAAGTCTGTAACTTCATTGAAAGTCTTACCTGAAGAGGTTATATAAATCGAAAAAACCTGCAACTTAGGGTTCAACCCCTTCATAAATAGCCAGATTCTCTCCTCCTCTATAAAAACCAGGTGAGTAGCATACTTTGGATAATATGGGAACTTGGCCTCATATTTAGCCATAGTCATATTACCCTGTTCGAAGGCTATGAACTCATCCTTCTTGCGATCTCTTAAGGTTTGGGGCATGTAATTTTCCAAGAACAGAGCATGGAACACCCAAGTAAGTGAGGGAAAAACTGGAGAGCAATACTCCACATAGGCCATCCACCACTTTTTGGCTTCATCCTGCAGCTGGAAAGTCACAAACTCAAACCCGTGCTGGTGAACTATCCCCAACTTGTGCAACTTCTCATAGAAGTTGAGGATGAACTCATATATCCTCACTCTTAAAACCATGGAAGACTGGAGGCTTAAGATTCAGGAACTTGCTTAACATCTCATGCTCAATTCTGATCATCACTGAGCCCATAAGTGGTAAGAAGAAGGTATCAGTGCCTGCCACCCAATCTACCTAAGGAGTTGTAGCAGCAAATGGGCAAGCAATTAGAGTTGGTGCTGCAGGCATAGAGAGAATGACTCCAGTACTAGCCAACCCATTCAAGAAAGCAATAATCTGCTGTGCTAATATTCGGTCTAGTGGGGGAAGATCGGTAACCCCATCTTGAGTGTCCTCCACCTGTTTTGAAACTTCATCTTCGTCAACCTCTTTGTTCTTATCTAGCTCATCCTGGGGTGCGGAAGGGGCCTCTTCTCTTGGTATTTCCTCTACTAGAGGCTTACCCCTGGCAAGCACTGCTCTGCCCTGGCCTCTGTCGTATCCCTTTCTCCCTCCCCTACCTTATCTGCTTCCTCTTGTAATTAGCTTCTCTTTGTGATAATTAGGATCTGTGGGCCAGACACTATTTTAGCGTTTGTTATACATCGGCGGATATCAGAGTGAAAGATGTTAGATACTAATTAGAATCAAAATATAGCACAAGGGAAAGAAGATAGAGAAATTTTTTCTAAAGTCCTGTAGCCCTTCGAAGATAAATAAAGTCATTTTCATATCGTTCTGCAAGACTCTACTAGACTGGTTTTGGTACAATGAAATCAATGAACCTAGGGTTGTGATATAAATTTTTCCATGACCCTGACCCGCCGTGATTGACACATACACTAACCCTCCGATGGGAGAACCACTATTACAGCCCAAACTAACAACAATCGCAAGAGAATAAGTAATTTAAGGTGCTAAATAGTTTATATATAAGAAAAAGGTGTTGAATCCATATAAACTTTGTTAGTTCAACTAAACATGTGGAAATACCCATAGAATCTTAAAGTTGATGTACCAAAACTCTAATGAAGTAATAAGTCTAAAGGTAGGGGATGCAACCCCAAAAGTCATAAAATAAACAAGTGTTTGAGAGTCTAGTCTTGAGTGAAGTACTAAGATTAAAAAACACCTCTGGTAGCCTGAAAAAACTGGCTCACTCTTGAACTCTGATTAACTAGCGGTCTTCTATGCGAGGTCTCTCAACAGCTGCCTGAAGATGTCCTGTACTCAACAAAGAAATAGCAAGTGCAGTATCAGTACACAAAGACAACGATGTACTAATAGGATCACGTGGCTAGCCAGTAAGTGAGACATGAATAAGTAATTACAGCATAATAAACACATATGCACATAGCATCTTACCACTTATCATCTCATAACCAGTGCTTAAAACATACTTATAGATTAACAGTCCCAATTATCATGCAGTTTCAATAAAGGATTCTCTCATGGGACCTACAAAAACCTATTAGTGTGTCAAAATATGACATTCTGTCATGCCCCGAAAGGGTACCTTAGGCGTGATCGATACTCGTAGACTATTACTGGTCCCAAGCAAACCACTTGGCCTAACTAACTCACTCATTGGAAGACTTAACTCATAAAAGGGTTCTAGATGGGCACAAATAATATATACAAATGTAACTTCTCAAAATAAAATCTCAATAATCAAATATATATAGAATATAACTCAATGTTTTAAAACCATGAACTCTAAAAATAACAAAATAAATTATGTTTGTGACTAGTCTATGAGGCCTCTAAAACTGACTCTGAAATAGGTACTAGGACAAGAACACGATTACCTCAAATAAGTAAATAAAGACTGAAAGTTAAAGACTCAAGAGCGCCTCTGAATGTAAAGAGGTCTCACCAAAACTGGATGGATTTCTGATCTCCAACAATGTGCCTATTAAGGATCTCTATTATATGTGTCAGCATCATAAAATGATGCAGCGCCAAATGGCGTCAATACATAGAATGTACGATATGTAAAATAGATGAAAGAAAACTTACTCAAAGATACTCAACTCATATGAATCAACTTAGAAAATAACTCAACTCAATAAAGCATGCAATATGTGTAAAAGACTGCTTTAAAAGATATGAATAAGTAAATGTAACTTAGTATATAAAAATATAATACTTCTTGGAGAGTTTCTCTAACCAACAACTATCACTAATGAGTTAGTGATGATATAACGAACTGTTGTCGTTTCCACAGCAGTCCAATACTTTGCCAGGATAAGGGACGCAAACTCATATATAGATCCAATAAAATTCCTATTTTGGAACAATGAGGAGTGGCCCTAATGAATGGTATGATCCTATCCTACGCTGGCTACGTAATTTATGGGGTTTGAGTTATTCTATAATCTTACCCAAATTGGTGCTCAATATTATTCCTAAAATATGGTTTATTATGCTCATAACTCAAGTAAGTATATTTACTCAATTAACTTATTTAGTCTCTTTTGGACTGAGTTCAAAACTCATCTAATCTCATTTCAACTCATCTCTTCTCTTTAAAATAGGTATAATCTCAACTCAGTGAATGCATTTAAATAAAATTATAATTTAACTTCTTAACTCAATCTCAAAATAGATGTTTTGATGTAATAATGCTTAGCTCATTTATCCTCAAAATACTCATGCTCAAAGTAATAATTAAGAGACTTCTCAAACTCATGATCAAAATAATAAGAGACTTCTCAAACTCATGCTCAAAATAATAACTAATAGACTTCTCAAACTCATTTAAACTCAATGCTCATGCTCTTTCAAAACTCAATAAATATGCATAGACTCAATTTAAATCATACTTCATTTAAATCATGAAAATCATTCTCATCAACTCAAAATAAATACATGTTAATATAATGTTCATCAACTTAACTAGAGTTCATGTGAATGAAACCATGAACAACAATCTCAAAAATTCAAGGTGTAGAATCAATAATAATCTCGATGCATAATTATATAGAACTCAATGAATGAAGAAATTTCTCATTTGAAACTATAGAAACTAGGGCTAAAACTCAATTCAACTCTTTAACGGTATAATTTAGATATAGGGCGCATGGGCGAACTTAGTCCAATGCTATAAATAGCCTTACATACCTGGAATGACAGTTATCTAAGTGAAACTTTGACAAACTTTGAAAAACACAAATTTTGTTGGAGGAAATCTTTGATCTTGAAATCTTGGGCTTGATCTTGAGGGAAGAAATTCTTTTATGAAGTTTGT